>NC_141699.1:926492091-927165663 GCF_964263255.1 Lissotriton vulgaris
AAAATTTCCTCATAGCGGTGGTACTAGTGGTGTGACACAGTGGCAGTTGCATGCCTATGAAAAAAAAGAAAATGAAATCTGGTTTGTCCTCCTGAGCAATTCAACGGTACAACTGAGAATATAGCAGGTGACAGAAGTACAGTAGAGCAGTGCCACATTGTAGCCTAACAAATGGTAAAGTATAACTACTAATTCGGTTGAAGTTCTTTCACATTAGCAATGGTTCTTTGTCAAGCAGAGTAAGAATATATCATCGACAACTGTGGAAAGAAAGAATGCGACAGTACAGGGCCTGTGTGGAATTATTGATAACTATATTCAACATAAGGTCTCTGTAGCCAGATACCCGAGAGCCTTGCTGGTCACTATAAATCCATTCACAACAACACTCAATGGGGTTGGTCTGGAAGGTGTCACGTTTACTCCCCGTGATCCAGTCGATGCAAATATGGTTCCACCTCCAAATGTCACCAACACCCAGAAGTGTAAACACAGGGTGTTCGAGGCATTAGGCGAGGGAGAAAAATAACAAACTAAAATAAAAAATGTGGGATGGGTAAAGGTAGGGTCAGCAGGGAAAGGATACCTGTAAGAGAAGACAAGACAGGCATCAGTGAAGTGATGTCCTAACATACAAGGGTACTCTCATATAGTCTCACTAAATAGTCTGCAAGTCTCCCGCCTACTCATGGGAAATGTAGTTTCATAGTACGGTAGGCGCTTAGGGGCTGCGTAACCTGACAGAAGGTATAGTAGATAGAAAAGGAGAAATTGCTTTTTTTCTAGGTGTCCCCTCACTCACCAGGGTTGCCCCTTGGTGACATGCTTCATCATTGGGGCCATCCCAGTCCTCTACGGCCTGGGGCGTGCTGCGACTTGCGAATTACGTAGGAGCACTTACAAATGACTATGTGTGGTGCAGATAGTGGAGTGGACTAAGTGATGTGTTAAGGGATCAATGTAGAAGCCGAGAGAGAGCAAAGAAATGCAGTCACAGTCAGAGAAAAAGGCAAGGGATACTGTATCTATGTGGTTGTAGTGGTCCTGTTGGAAGTGGTAAGTAAGTTGCCCGCAGAAAAAAAATCCTCCTATTAGCGGCACTCCTCCATTGCAGCCGACGCTTCGTCCACCGATGTTGGTCACCAGAAGACACCCTGTCCACTGCCTGCCTGATGCTGAATTGTGGCTCGCTACTGTGAAGCCTGACTCCATCCTTTTTTCCCCATTGCAGAGACTGAAACCCGGCCTGTAATTATTCAACGAAAAACAGGAAGTGATATAATATTACAACACCACTGATAAATAAATATAAGGTATGTAGGCTGTGGAGTGCAAAAAGTCACAATTTGTTTTTCCTAGTAGACAGACAGTACAATGTTTTTGAAAGTGCGTACTCTGAGTCACCTTTTGAAGGATAAATAAGTATGGGCAAATTAATGTAGCGGATCTTGCCCCTCAAGCTAGGTGTACTGTAAACTGTGTTTTAGAACAAAAATAGATCTTCCTAGCAGTGCTCCCACCCAAAAAACGAGGCCTAGCAGAAAACTGGAGACAAAACTTACTTTGAAAGTAAAAGTAGGCCGAAGTACCCTAATTACCCATTACCCCCCGTGGATTGCATTCAAACCACTTGCAAGCAACCAAGCAAAAGTAGCCATAGCCAGCATCGCTCCAAGACTCGAAATCCCCCCCACTCAAACACATGCAATAGAAATACTGCTAACCCTAACGAACCCTAAGTTAAGAATAGTGGCAAAGGCTTTCTTTAACTATGCCAAATCCCCCCTTTCCCACCATGGATTTTCTTCAAATGACTTGCAACCAAAATTACACATTCTCACGAGTGCTCTAAGACCCCAGAACTCAGTTTGAAAAATCTAGAACACCCCGATACACATGCAATCCTGCTGCTAGGGCTAACCCTAACGAACCCTAAGTTACAAAAAGTGCCAAAACTAAAGGCTTTTCCGCGCGGATTTTGTCCCAACCACTTCTACCCGGTATTAGACCTTCCCAGGAATGCCCCAAGACCCGGCAACCCACCCGCCAAGAAGCATAACACCCCCAAACAGGCCAAAAGCAAAATCTCATACTTGCAATATTTCTGGGCCTTCGGTCCAAACGCGCTGCGTAGCTAGGCCATAAGTCGGGGTTGGCACGACGGATTTCCTGAAAAGCAAATGCAATCAAGATTAGAGTGTCCCAGCAGTGCTCCCAGACCACGAAACTCACCCAGAAACACCAGGAAGCCCCCCAAACAGGCCCCCGAAAACGCTACATAGAGCAAAATGTCAGAAATAGCCCAAAAAAAAATCGGCCTGGATTTAGTCCCAACCACTTCTACCCGGTATTAGACCTTCCCAGGAATGCCCCAAGACCCGGCAACCCACCCGCCAAGAAGTATAACACCCCCAAACAGGCCAAAAGCAAACTCTCATACTTGCAATATTTCTGGGCCTTCGGTCCAAACGCGCTGCGTAGCTGGGCCATAAGTCGGGGTTGGCACGACGGATTTCCTGAAAAGCAAATGCAATCAAGATTAGAGTGTCCCAGCAATGCTCCCAGACCACGAAACTCACCCACAAACAGACGGAACCCCCCCTAAGAGCACCTCAAAGGCAAGCAAGTCATCAAAAACACAAAAAATTTTCCGCCTGGGATTTGGTCCAAAACACTTTTATCCGGTATTAGAGCTTCCCAGCAATGGCCCCAGAGCCGTCAACCCAGGAGAAAACGAGTAGAAGACCCCCAAACAGCCAAAGAGCAAAAGTACAAAAATGGGGACTTAGTCAATTTTTCACAAATTTCCCAAATCACTCCGCGCGCGCTCTGCAGCTAGGCCCTAAGTCCCCTCTGCCACCATGGATTTGCTTCAAACCTCTTGCAAAGTAAAGTAGATATAGCCAGCAGTGCTCCCAGACCACGAAACTCACCCAGAAACACCAGGAAGCCCCCCAAACAGGCCCCCGAAAACGCTACATAGAGCAAAATGTCAGAAATAACCCCAAAAAAAATCGGCCTGGATTTAGTCCCAACCACTTCTACCCGGTATTAGACCTTCCCAGGAATGCCCCAAGACCCGGCAACCCACCCGCCAAGAAGTATAACACCCCCAAACAGGCCAAAAGCAAACTCTCATACTTGCAATATTTCTGGGCCTTCGGTCCAAACGCGCTGCGTAGCTAGGCCATAAGTCGGGGTTGGCACGACGGATTTCCTGAAAAGCAAATGCAATCAAGATTAGAGTGTCCCAGCAGTGCTCCCAGACCACGAAACTCACCCGCAAACACCAGGAAGCCCCCCAAACAGGCCCCCGAAAACGCTACATAGAGCAAAATGTCTGAAATAGCCCAAAAAAAATCGGCCTGGATTTTGTCCCAACCACTTCTACCCGGTATTAGACCTTCCCAGGAATGCCCCAAGACCCGGCAACCCACCCGCCAAGAAGCATAACACCCCCAAACAGGACAAAAGCAAAATCTCATACTTGCAATATTTCTGGGCCTTCGGTCCAAACGCGCTGCGTAGCTAGGCCATAAGTCGGGGTTGGCACGACGGATTTCCTGAAAAGCAAATGCAATCAAGATTAGAGTGTCCCAGCAGTGCTCCCAGACCACGAAACTCACCCAGAAACACCAGGAAGCCCCCCAAACAGGCCCCCGAAAACGCTACATAGAGCAAAATGTCAGAAATAGCCCAAAAAAAAATCGGCCTGGATTTAGTCCCAACCACTTCTACCCGGTATTAGACCTTCCCAGGAATGCCCCAAGACCCGGCAACCCACCCGCCAAGAAGTATAACACCCCCAAACAGGCCAAAAGCAAACTCTCATACTTGCAATATTTCTGGGCCTTCGGTCCAAACGCGCTGCGTAGCTAGGCCATAAGTCGGGGTTGGCACGACGGATTTCCTGAAAAGCAAATGCAATCAAGATTAGAGTGTCCCAGCAGTGCTCCCAGACCACGAAACTCACCCGCAAACACCAGGAAGCCCCCCAAACAGGCCCCCGAAAACGCTACATAGAGCAAAATGTCTGAAATAGCCCAAAAAAAATCGGCCTGGATTTTGTCCCAACCACTTCTACCCGGTATTAGACCTTCCCAGGAATGCCCCAAGACCCGGCAACCCACCCGCCAAGAAGCATAACACCCCCAAACAGGACAAAAGCAAAATCTCATACTTGCAATATTTCTGGGCCTTCGGTCCAAACGCGCTGCGTAGCTAGGCCATAAGTCGGGGTTGGCACGACGGATTTCCTGAAAAGCAAATGCAATCAAGATTAGAGTGTCCCAGCAATGCTCTCAGACCACGAAACTCACCCACAAACAGACGGAACCCCCCCTAAGAGCACCTCAAAGGCAAGCAAGTCATCAAAAACACAAAAAAATTTCCGCCTCGGATTTGGCACAAACCACTTTTAGTGCTTCCCAGCAATGGCCCCAGACCCGTCAACTCACCTGCAAAGAGGTAGAACAACACCCCCACAAGTGCTGAGTCTTTCTTCATTGGGCGTAAACCAGCCCTCTGCTTTGATGGAAATAGGAGTCTGGAGGAGGAGGATAGAGGAGCATGTTCTTCTGAACTTGTGAACCTGAGGAATGCAGACTGCGGCACCTTCAAATAAATTAGCAAACAAGTGAAGACAGTTCTGCTGATGGGCTTGTCTTTGTGATTATCTGATTAAAGTTTGAATTATATTAACTGTGCACAACAAAGAAAGACAGACACACAGGAATAAAAGTGAATAAGGATGAAAAAGAAAGTTATTGATTCGTTGTCTCATTTTCAGGGCTCGAAGTCGGAATCACGGTCCAGGAATAAGAATAAGGCTTCGTCATCATACTCTGCGAATTCAGCCCGGGTGAGGTCAGTGCCACCTGACAGAGTAGAAATTCCCTCATCTATGGTGCTGGCCACCTCCTCTTCATCCGGCACGCTCTCTCGTACTCTTATATCTGGTGGTATGAGGTGCTGATTCATCTTGATCATTGTTAACCTCTCCACATTTTTGGGCGAGAGGCGGCTCCGTTTGGGAGTTACAATCCCACCAGCCGCACTGAAAACCCGTTCAGAAGACACACTTGCGAGTGGGCAAGACAAGTAGTTTAAAGCCAGGTTGGTGAGCTGTGGCCACAATTCTTTTTTCCCATGCCAATACGCCAATGGGTCAGAATTAACATAGACCTCTGTGGAGTCATTCAGATAGTCCTTCACCATCGACTCAAGGTCCTCCTCCAAGGTTCCTCCACTTTGCGTAGCTCTTGCTGTGCCTCTGACCTTTTGAGAACCAAACCCACGCAGAGCTAGCCAATCCTCTTCAGCCTCCAATGTTTCTGCTGTCTTTCGTGCAGATGATGCGGTTGCCGGTGTCTTTAACGGCTGAGAGGTCACTTGTGCCACAGCCACAGGTGCAGAAGTGGATTGTTTTGACTGGGGATGGCCTGCTGATGTACTGCCATTTCCTTCAATTTCCAGCCGTTCTGTTTCAAACTTCTTGGCTGACAAGGCTAGCCAACGTTTGTACTTTGTAACATCTTCATCAGCAAAAGGAAAGAATGCTCTGCCTGCCAGCGCCTTTTTGTAGCGTGGATCCAGAATAGTAGCACAAATGTAATGCTGTTCTGAGTGGATCTTTTGAAGACGTTCATCACCTTGTAGGAGCTCTAATAATTTCTCAGCCAGAAGCAAAGAGTCTTTCTTTTTGTCATCTTTTCGAAACACAGAACACACCTCCTTCAGTTGGTCCTCCAGCATGTACAACAATGGGATAGCTTTTCCCAAATTAGAGTCCTCCTTGCTGACTGCACGTGTGAAGACCTCAAAATGACGAAGCATGCGTGTTAGGCTTTCAACTATGTTCCATTGCGGCCCACCCATCCTCAGCTCCTCTATACCCTCTTTCAAGAAATATTGATCGAGTTGCGTATACTGCTCATACAGACGCTCAAGCATGTAGAAGGTTGAGTTCCAACGTGTTACCACCTCCTGGATGAGTGCTTTCACTGGCATTTGACTTTGATATAGCATGCTCCTCAGCTGCTTGCGGGCCTTAAAAGAATGCCTGAAATGCTTGCATATTTTTCGGCAGTTCTCCAATACACTGTACGCTGCACTGCGTTTATTACCCAAGAATTTTTGGACAACCAGGTTTATACAGTGCGCCAAACACGGCACTCTGAAATAGTAACCGTCCCTCATGGCCTTAACTATATTGGAGCCATTGTCTGTGGAAACATAACCAACCTTGCGTTTTAGTGGGGACAGACAGTTAAGGACCTTTGTGTTAAAGACATCCAAAATGTTTTCTGCTGTGTGACGTTTCTCCAAACCAAACATGGCTAGTGTTGCATGTTTCCGAGCACCTTTAAAAACAATGTTAGTGTCAACACCTGAGTTTAGCTTTGCTTTAGCCCCTGAAAAAGAGACCCAGTGTGCAGTGATGCACATGTAATCAGCGCCTGCGCCACTGGTCCACATGTCTGTTGTCAGATGTATAGTGTGAACAGCACTCTTCTGCAAAGCTGCCCCAATCACCTTCAGAACATCTTCATGTAGTGCTGGAACCGCAACTCGGGCAAAATAGAACCGGCTAGGAACCTTCCATTTAGGGCAGAGCGCTGTCACTAATTCTAGAAAACCAACCCCTTCTACAAAAGAAAAAGGGAGAAGGTCCAGAGCTAGCATTTTAGCCAGCTTAGTGTTATACAGACGGGTCATTGGGTGGTTGCGTTCATATTGCGCTTCTGTAAACAACATCTTTTTAATGTTGCCCTGGACCAATGATTTACGGGATGATGATGATCTCTTCGACCCAGTTACGCTCGCTGATGAACTTTTCCGCATTGATGTCTCACTCTCTCCCACACTCTTAGTGTGGCTCCCATGGGGTGTGCTGCTGACATGGGAACTGGGTGTAAGTGAAGTGTTTGAATCGTCTTCTACCTCGTCATCAGCAGATGACAAATCAACGTTTTCATTACGTGCAATTCCGGCTTTCTTGACCGCCTCTAGGTGCGGAAACCATTCGACAGGGTGCCTTCTCTCAAGATGACCTCTCTGGCCTCCGGTACCATAGTTAGAACCAAGCTTACCACGACTAAATCGAAGCTTACAAAGGCTACAAATGGCTACGTTTTCCTTTTTTGGGCAAACACTAAAGAAGTCCCAAACTGGAGACTTGAAATGTCTTCGGGGGCCGGAGGAGGCGGCGATACTGGTGGTGGTGGTCCTGCTGCTAATGACAGATGAAGTGGAGGATGTGGATTGCCGAACTTCAGTACGTTTTGCACTTTCACCACCACGAATTGAGGTCGAGGACGAGGTGGGTACCTTCTTGCGAAGAAATATGGAAGCGGTAGGTTTTGGTGTACTACTTAACTCCAAATCTAATGATTCCATTTCCATTGCCTCCTCGCCGACATCGTCATCACGCTCAGCAGCTTCTCGGGATAGGGTCAAAATGTCTCTTTGCTGCATGCCCGGTGGGGCTGCAGTGACCTTTGTGATGACTGGCTCGTCGTCATCGTGAGAGGCTTCATCACCAGCAGTATCTGTCACTTCTTGTTGAGCCTCATCACACTCCATAGGTTTGAGTTTTTGGACGACCTTCCTTTTACGCTTAGGTAACGGTGTCAGATCATGGTGTGCCTCTGCCTCACTGTCAGACCGCAGTTGTGGTTCCCAAGACAGATCACTTGCACCAGAACGAGGTGGGCTTGAAGAAGATGTAGACACCCCCCTTGATCTTTTCCTTGCTAGGGATGTGGAAGACAATGAATGATCATCAGGAGGAGTGGCTTCCAATGATACCTCAGCTTCATTGTCGATTTCCAAATGTGCCCCTACTTCGGGAGGAACAACTATTGTGGGCACTTGTGAACGTCCATGCACCTTTGCTTGCGCATCTCCTTTTGCTGCCTCTCCTTCCACATGTACTTGGGCGTGTACTTGCACATGGTGTTGTTGTTGCGGCTGTGGTTGTTCAACACTTGTCAGATGAGTTACAACAACCTGTGTTGATTCAGGGACATTGCTGCTACTTTCTTGCGATGAGCCAACATCACTGGTCGATGGTGATTGGAGAAGTACACTGACTGCCTCTGAAGCACTCAAGGGCTTTGACTTAAGTTGGCGTGGTGGTGGAGGCACTGAACCCAATGGAGCAGGGGTGCTGCTCTCAGGTTGGTCCCCAGCAGATCCTGCTGCTGCAGGCGTACTTTTTTTTTTGCTCCCAAAAAAAGTGGCGGGTGGCACACCAGCCTCCTTGGTAACTTGCTTCTTCTGCTCCTTACTAGCAACTTTCTTGCTAGAGGAGCTACGGAGAACTTTCTTTGGGGCCATCTTCTTCAGAGCAGGTCAGACAGCAGGCCGCAGTTGCACGAATTGTAGAGTTGTCTGAGGCCAGACGTGACGTCGCGTGACGTTATGCTGCACACACACACCGCTGCAGGACTTCTTCCTGGCACTGGTGGTTCTCTTGAGTCTTGTGCACCTAAAAAAAATGGAAGACAGAGGAACATCAGTTCAGTTATAGAGCACAAAAAAATCGAAAAACACTGCAAAATCAGCACAATCCCAATCCATCCATGCCCTCCATAATGTTTAAATTCAAGACAACCCACAGAAAGACTAGGCCCATGCAAGACTCACTACCCCTGGCATAAATAAAGGTTGAAAAGTAGGCAAAATGGTTGGAGGCCTAACAACAAAGCCTGCATTCAAAATGGCCACTTGCCTGCCAGCACATGGCCAGTGCCTGTAGCTGCACTCAAAATGGCCACCAGCCACATGGCATGTCCCTCCCCATGAACACCCCCAAAAATCGAAAAACACTGCAAAATCAGCACAATCCCATTCCATCCATGGCCTCCATGATGTTTAAATTCAAGACAGCCCACAGAAAGACTAGGCCCATGCTAGACTCAAATACCCCTGGTGAAAAGGCCACAAGTACAGGCCCAAAAATCGAAAAACACTGCAAAATCAGCACAATCCCATTCCATCCATGGCCTCTCCATGATGTTTAAATTCAAGACAGCCCACAGAAAGACTAGGCCCATGCTAGACTCAAATACCCCTGGTGAAAAGGCCACAAGTACAGGCCCAAAAATCGAAAAACACTGCAAAATCAGCACAATCCCATTCCATCCATGGCCTCTCCATGATGTTTAAATTCAAGACAGCCCACAGAAAGACTAGGCCCATGCTAGACTCAAATACCCCTGGTGAAAAGGCCACAAGTACAGGCCCAAAAATCGAAAAACACTGCAAAATCATCACAATCCCATTCAATCCATGGCCTCCATGATGTTTAAATTCAAGACAACCCACAGAAATACTAGGCCCATGCAAGACTCACTACCCCTGGCATAAATAAAGGTTGAAAAGTAGGCAAAATGGTTGGAGGCCTAACAACAAAGCCTGCATTCAAAATGGCCACTTGCCTGCCAGCACATGGCCAGTGCCTGTAGCTGCACTCAAAATGGCCACCAGCCACATGGCATGTCCCTCCCCATGAACACCCCCAAAAATCGAAAAACACTGCAAAATCAGCACAATCCCATTCCATCCATGGCCTCCATGATGTTTAAATTCAAGACAGCCCACAGAAAGACTAGGCCCATGCTAGACTCAAATACCCCTGGTGAAAAGGCCACAAGTACAGGCCCAAAAATCGAAAAACACTGCAAAATCAGCACAATCCCATTCCATCCATGGCCTCTCCATGATGTTTAAATTCAAGACAGCCCACAGAAAGACTAGGCCCATGCTAGACTCAAATACCCCTGGTGAAAAGGCCACAAGTACAGGCCCAAAAATCGAAAAACACTGCAAAATCAGCACAATCCCATTCCATCCATGGCCTCCATGATGTTTCAATTCAAGACAACCCACAGAAATACTAGGCCCATGCAAGACTCACTACCCCTGGCATAAATAAAGGTTGAAAAGTAGGCAAAATGGTTGGAGGCCTAACAACAAAGCCTGCATTCAAAATGGCCACTTGCCTGCCAGCACATGGCCAGTGCCTGTAGCTGCACTCAAAATGGCCACCAGCCACATGGCATGTCCCTCCCCATGAACACCCCCAAAAATCGAAAAACACTGCAAAATCAGCACAATCCCATTCCATCCATGGCCTCCATGATGTTTAAATTCAAGACAGCCCACAGAAAGACTAGGCCCATGCTAGACTCAAATACCCCTGGTGAAAAGGCCACAAGTACAGGCCCAAAAATCGAAAAACACTGCAAAATCAGCACAATCCCATTCCATCCATGGCCTCCATGATGTTTAAATTCAAGACAGCCCACAGAAAGACTAGGCCCATGCTAGACTCAAATACCCCTGGTGAAAAGGCCACAAGTACAGGCCCAAAAATCGAAAAACACTGCAAAATCAGCACAATCCCATTCCATCCATGGCCTCTCCATGATGTTTAAATTCAAGACAGCCCACAGAAAGACTAGGCCCATGCTAGACTCAAATACCCCTGGTGAAAAGGCCACAAGTACAGGCCCAAAAATCGAAAAACACTGCAAAATCAGCACAATCCCATTCCATCCGTGGCCTCTCCATGATGTTTAAATTCAAGACAGCCCACAGAAAGACTAGGCCCATGCTAGACTCAAATACCCCTGGTGAAAAGGCCACAAGTACAGGCCCAAAAATCGAAAAACACTGCAAAATCATCACAATCCCATTCAATCCATGGCCTCCATGATGTTTAAATTCAAGACAACCCACAGAAATACTAGGCCCATGCAAGACTCACTACCCCTGGCATAAATAAAGGTTGAAAAGTAGGCAAAATGGTTGGAGGCCTAACAACAAAGCCTGGATTCAAAATGGCCACTTGCCTGCCAGCACATGGCCAGTGCCTGTAGCTGCACTCAAAATGGCCACCAGCCACATGGCATGTCCCTCCCCATGAACACCCCCAAAAATCGAAAAACACTGCAAAATCAGCACAATCCCATTCCATCCATGGCCTCCATGATGTTTAAATTCAAGACAGCCCACAGAAAGACTAGGCCCATGCACCACTCACTACCCCTGGTCAAGGCCCCAACAACAGGTCAAAAATCGAAAAACACAAAATTTTACAAAAAAAAAAAAATCGAAAAACACAGAAAAATCAGCACAATCCCAATTCATCTATGGCCTCCATGATGTTTAAGTTCAAGACAACCCACAGAAAGAATCAGTCCACCCACCACTGAGTACCCCTGGGAAAAGGCCCCAAAACAGCCCAAAAATCGAAAATCCCAAAATTTTAGTTGCAGCAACTGTAATGCCCCAAACAAACTTACTTGTAAAATTTCTAATCCAACAGTGATCCAAAGAAAGTCAAAAAGGCCTCAAATCCAAAGATCCAGCAGCATCCACAAAAGGTAATCCTTCCAGGTCCACATCCGAATGAAAAGTGACCAGGAGATGGACAAAGCACTGGGAGGAGCCTGCTGAACAGGAACAGGAAGTTGAAGACTATGGGGCACTTCCTTCCTCCCACCCCCCTGCCCCCCTCCCCAAAATGGACTCCTCGCTAAAAAAGTGCAGGCAAATGTCAAACTAAGGAGTTATTCACATAAAAATCATCATTTCTAGAAGGTTTATGCTGCTTGCTGGTGGATTTCTTGTGCAGAATTGCAAATTTATATTTTCGCGCGCCGCATCTCAAATCTCGCAATTGCGAAGTACCGCGAGACGTGATCTCGTCGTACTCGCGTTGACAAACTATCGCTGGCAAGCCGCGATGACGTAATCGCGCTCGCCAATTCCCGCGGGATCACACAGCAAGATCCAAAATGGCGCAGCACTCGCAAACTATCGAAAAAAACAACTCGGCAAACGATGATAAACGCCGCGCGCCGCAAAAATTGTATCACCAACGCCGCGCGCCGCCAAAAAAATCCGCTGCGTGCGAATTTGCGGATTTTGCGGGAAATCCGCAAATCTCGCGGATTGCGGATTTCCCGAAAATCCGCAAAATCCGCGAGCGGAACGGATTTTCCGCCCACGCTTAAACCAGTCCTGCTGATATTAGGTTAACCACTAGACCCCAGTCCAAAGCTTGCATTATGGAACATACTTGAAGGTGAGGGTTACATAAGAGCAAAGAAGATTCTGCTGTGCCTGAGGTTTACACAGAGGAAGCAAGATATGTAACCCAGAACTGGAAGATGGCTACACCCGCATGTTTAGCTCAATAGGGTCAAACCATGGCATGGTGCCGCATACGTGAACTTGCCATACAGGAGTCCAGGGGCTGTCCTCGCAAACACCAAAAGATTGAGGGGATTTGGGAAGCTACTGGGATCATTTAGGGCATCACTGATATGACACTCTTTATGATATGTGCAATGTAATATGAGCCGAAGCTACAATGAATGTTGATCTATGTCTATTTGATCGATTTTGGATGATACGGTTAAGAAATCCATGTGCTATAAGCTATTAATCAATAAAGAATATATATATACCTGTGTTTTTGAGATGCCATACGTTTATTTTTTATCATTGATTATAGTACATTAAAATGAAAAGACATATAAAGAAATAGAAATAAAAATAACATGACAAATACACGAAATATTCACCTGCTACACTTACAGTGCTTTAAAGTAACCCCAAATAAACTTTAATTTATATATAATGTTATGTTTGAATATCAGACAAGATTGTGTCCCTTTTTCCACCTTCACAGGATGGCTTGAAGAAGGAAGGAAAGACAGACTTTTCAGATGACTAATTACCAAAAATGGCTTTGAAATGAAATATCAACGTTTATTAAATATTCTACAATTAAATAAAAAATTATGTTAAATTAAATTATTTAAAAAAGATAAAACTATAAATAAATGTTAAAATAAAAACATAAAAGTAGTTCAGATTTATTAGTTAATTATAACTTTTTTATTTCATGTAATAGGTTTTTAAATAGTTTGAAATTAAACTACTACTATTTATTTATGTTCTAACATTAATTAATAATTATTTGTATTTTTAGCTATGTAACTAAATTATGTTATTAAACATTTTATATTACAAAGTAAACATGTACTCTTTTTACATATTTTTGTAACATTTATTTATATTTTTAACTATTTAAAAAAAAATAATGAAACTATTTTTCTTTTAGGGATTTATTTTAAGTCCTTAACTCCATTTTTTCTATGGGAGGACACTGAAGTACTAGTAGTTGGCCATGTTTAGTGGTGGACTTACTGCAAAAGTGTAAGTTGCTACAAAACCTTCAGTTACTGCAAAAGTGCAGTTTGTGAATTCCAAAAAGTAGTAAATTTACTCAAAAGTGCAGCTTGTGATCCAGGCCATATGTGTCTAATAAGATTGTTGAAAAATAGTCTGTTAATAGTTTAGTGTAGCTGCATTCTGGAGGATTTTCTAAGCAGTACAGTTACACTGCTTCTTTAGCAACTGCATTACTGCAATTGGACTTCAAGAATAAAAACTATTTGTTCATAGATACTTTTTCACCAATGGTGTAGAATAGGATTTAAAAACCATGGCACAGAAAGAGACATAGGGAAAGCTAAAAGGCTGGTTCATGTTACTCAGATCTAAAGGTATTAGATGGTCTTGAAGTTTCCATGTAGACAGATAGGGTAGATGGTCAACAAATGGAATTCTATATATCAAATGTAAAGGAAAAACAATCTGATTATGTGCAATTCTATTTCGAAGGTTAAGGAAGTGGGTCATTAATTGGGTCGATGTGAGCCTGCCACAGGGAATAGGACTCCAAACTTGTAAGGGTAAAGCACGATATCAATAATTTAAACCTTGGCTCATCCCACGTAGCTATGGCATACAGCTCACAGACTGAACTTGGGAAAATGTGTAAAGTATTTAGCAGTAACCAAACAGTTGAAAACTCATAACACAACACAATAAGAATCCCACAACCAATTTCCAAGGATAGAGAAAAATGTTATGAACAAAATGACATCAAAACGGAAGCAATCCAATGAGGAGAATTATTAAAGGTTTAAGGCAAAATTTTGCAAGAATAAGTGAAGCACAATTCAATTGTCCCTGTTTGAGGTTGACTGGGACATAGGTGTAAGTTCAGGCTGACCGTGATTGAGCACCGGTCAGATACATTTGAGTGAGTTCAGCAAGACCAATGATTTTGCCTTCATTTTCAGGGGCCAAGTTTATATTTTGATTCAAAAACAGCCTGATTAATAGTCTCTAGAAGCCACTCTTTCAAATTAATGAAAACCTGATTCATGGCATAATGGCATGTACAGAACACTGAATCTGACTATTCCACTGAGATATTTTTCCATTATCAAAGGTTGTTTTGCTGTCGGGACAAACTGATTGGACCCACACTAGAGATCATTTTCTTAAATGAAATGCTGTAGTCAATCCAAGGAAAACAAAATTGCTAAATGATTAGATATTCTCATTTTAGCTAAAAGATTACCTCAAATGTTTTGCCCTCAGTATGGGTTGAGCCTGTCGCAATATTGGAAAACCAAAAGAAAGGAGCAGCTCATGCATGTTGGGCGGTCATAGAAACATATCATCGAATAAGACATATACATTTTTTTAATTTGTTACTATCAGTTGATATCCAAAGAAGGGGAAGTATCCTTTACCCCAAATTCAGAACAATGGCCTACCTTTACAATGCACTCACTACCCCAATTGCTACGCTACCTCACGTTCCTTTACCCCGCAAGTCATTGTAACAACTTGCTTTAGGGGGTGCATTGTTGGACTGGTGTTGGATTTTAAGTCCAACACCTTCCCTACTGTTGCGTAGATTGGATTTGGAATAGTAATTTATACTATACCAAAGTCTAGTGCCCCACTGAGGCAAGTCATTGTAATAACATGCATAGTAAAGTAACATGTGGTACGTTGCAGTCGGGGTAGTGACAGAGTTGTAAAGTCATGCACGGTGAATGCATGTGGGGTTCCATCATAAACCCCCCGGAAGGTTTTGGGAATCTACAGAGAACTGTGATGGATGGCAGATTTCCTATAAGTTCCAGAAACATCTTCTGGAGAATAAAAGTTTTTTAATCAGTAGTTGAAGAAGAGGGTAAGTTGGGAGTGTGCATTGTCAGACTCTGGTATTGATATTGACTTGATAAATCAGTCCTAAACCACCTTCTTCCTTATACTAATAGTTGCATCAATTATCTTGTATCCCTTCTGGACCAGATCAGTAAGGATTAATTCACTGTCCTTCCCAAGAAAAGATTTAGTTACAGACGTCAAATCAAGATCCTCATATATAATCAGGATATGAATCGTAGTAGACACATTCAAGGATGAGCATCTCTTAAACAACATTTATTTATCCATGAAGGATTAGGGTATTTTTGCTTAGACATAACCTTTAGTTTTAAAGTTTCTTATATGGTGAGTTTTTATCTTAAGAGGTGTGAATACGTGAAACAGATTGTCCACTCTAGGGAACAGCTTGTGGTGCTCAAGGTTCAAAGCACCAAGAAACTGTTGGTGAGCTTGCGCTATATAAATAATTTTTATCATATCATTCAGAAGAGAATAATTCTAAGACCCCACAAGTCTGATATCAAAGTTATTTACAATGGTTATTTACTATTACGATTGGGTACAAGAGATGTGTTAAAGTGTTTCCCAGGCGTCATTACTATGTGGTGCCAGTTGTAATACTACCGCCTCTACATCTTCTCGAGGCCACGTCACAGGAGTTCAAATTGTACACTCATATTGAAAATACCCTTAAACCTTTGTGGATTTTGTTCACTATTTGCTGAGTTCCAGCTGTTACTTTGATCTACCACATTCTATACTATTACACTCCGGATGGTTTCATTGGATGACATGGACTGCTGCTCTTTACTTTGAGTTCCAGCTGTTACCTTGATTTACAGCATTCTATACAATTACACTTTGGATGGTTTCATTGGATGACATGGACTGTTGCTCCCTACTTTGATTCCTGTGTCTTAGTATCATTGTCATATGCATATGACATGAGGTCACATGCGCCGTGATATTCCTACTTCATAGCCTTGAAAAAGTCTGAGTACTGATTGATAGTACTGACGAAACACGTGTCGGCTGTTTTTATCTACTCTAACTTTATGGATCTCCAAAGAAAATGAAAATATGAACATGAACTTTATTTGCTCTTTTGTCTTGTCCTGAAATCGAAAGTACAGGATACATACAACTTAAATATTGTGGATACTATATGACCTATTGGTTTCTCGTGTACATGTGTTTTAGGATTGTGCTCTCTTTGACCTCTTCTTTTTGGCTGTGTTAAATTGATAAAGGCTATTCTCTACAGCCTCAAACACAAATGTCTTCATATGCCCCATATTTTCTTGATTTCCTGATCTTTTTGTATTATTTTTCTCCCTCTGTTCTTGGAGCAGTGATAAGGGCTTGGTGCTTTACATCTAAAGGAATTTGCTCTAAATGCTTAGCAATTTTGATTTGAGCAGTTATATAATCAGGGTAATGCAACAGCTTGTTTTTCTTTTCCGTATCCCTTGTTCGGTGTAGTTAAAGCCACAGTGATGTTGCCTAAGCAGACAGGTAGCATAAAGCACCCGCCATGATTCATAACTTTGGAAGCTATTAGGAGGCACTAAGCAAGCGAATAGGAAGTTCAGAAGGACATTCTGTCTGGTGAGGAATCAGTTTCCCTCTCAGACATTGTGATAATACTGTCTGGTCAAGGTCTAAACTTTTAATGAGAAGGCAGAATTCCATGGGCTTCATAATATCCAAAGAAAACAATCATCAAACAATACTGTTGGCACAGTCATCTAGCAAAGTTTTCTCAGCAGTATCTAAGATTCCTATATCTTCATCAATTACAGGTCTAACCTCCATTTCATTTGTGGCTGGAAACTTAACTGTAGACACACATCCATTTTCTGTGAGCTCACCTCTCATCCAGTGTCTATGTTTGCTAAAAATTCCAATGACACTACTGCATTATAGAAGAAACATTTTCATGTCAATATTGTTTTTCCTTTTGCCATTGTTTCCTTTTTATCCAGACACTAATGCTACTTGTGGGTTGTGTTTTGGTTGTAAAAAAAATGTAAGGTTGCAATTGTTGGTGTAGTAAATGGCAATGATTGTAGGAACCAGTTATCTTTGTTGAGTCAGTCTGTAAAAAAATACCCCGAAAGGCTGAAATTAAACCACAGTCTCTCCTCCCCTGTAGGATTATCTCAACAATTGAAAGAGTCAGACTTTTGTGCAGCTAGTGCATCCAAAGGAGTTCAAGTTACTTTCGTTGTTACATTGTGGAGTAATTCATTTCCAATAAGGACAGCATATACCAATGGTCTGTGCAGTGCCTTGTGATTATTCTGAGTGATTTAATACTTTCCTTACCTGAGTCTTTACCAGGATATAAGTCCTGTTGGCATCATTTATTATTTAATGGGTTCATGTGAGTTTGCCACAGTACTGTCAGTGACATTTGGACTTATGAGTGATATGGGTGATCCTTTGGCTATTGCAAAGACCATAGGTTGCTCTATTTCACTGCTGTCCCTTAGTATTGAGTTTCAGTCACTGTTTGATGTCTTATAATTGCAACAAGCAAATGCGCAGATGTTTTTGCGATACTACTCAGTTGCTCTTCTGTGCTGAAAAAATTAGACCGGATCAATTATAGGGGTTTGTCATTCTACTAAATTGTGTTTGATACAACATTCATATTGTCCTGTTCTTTCCTAGATCAGCATAGTGTGATACAACTGGCCAGCACATAAATTGAAACAGGACTAATCTCTCAGTAGAAGTAAGGGGGAGTGTGAGTATGTGGGCTCCATTTTAATAATTTAAATGATATGGTCACTAGGCACTTCCTATGAGGAAATTGACCCTTTTCATTTTTCAGAATGGACATAGGAGTGAGCCTTTGAGGTTTATGCTTTACAGTTGTTGGTGGCTTAAATAATTGAAATGCATAGATGGGGCATTCAGGTGCTTTTTGTGGGACAGTTGGTGGCCATGTCTGTGTAAGTAGCAATGTTCATTAAGGATCTCCCAAAAGTCTGTGCATCGAAGTATAAACCACTCTCATTTAGGGTTGCATATCTGATAGCCTTTTTTTAGGGCATTTGGTATTGGGGAAAACCTATCAAAATATGTTCTATATGGATAAACAGAGCTATCATCCCCTGCACACTCAGATCACTATACCAGCTATCCCTCTGGCATAAAATGTAAAATAATAAAATATTTGGATGTGGGGAGCAAGCAAAACTCACAAAGATTCAAAGGAAAATTCTATTCACCATGTTCATAGTTAAACTGATTTACTGGTTTTGAAGTCCTTAGACTATTAACAAACACTTAAATTTAAGAAATATATCGTACATAGAATTAATGACAATGTTCAAATCGAAATGTATTCACCAAATTAAACTTTAGTAGAATTCAACAACAGTAAACTTATTCAAATGTTCAAATATCAAAGTGCCCTTTAAATGGGACAATAAAACTCCATTTGCAAATCCTTAGACTGTATATCCAATAGAGCCTAGTCCTTGAAGCAAATGTTTTCTGAGAAAACAGTTCTGTAATAGCTGGTCCCTGGGGCTGTAGGCACAACAATTCCAGTTTATAATACTTGACCATATATATATATATATATATATATATATACCTACTAGTGGTCGCCAGTAGGTATATATAGTTAGGACCTCGTTTCCATAGGAAATCTGCAACATTCTATTGGGAATAATTTGGCGCCGGTTAATGAATGTACGCGATTTTCTCAAAGAAGATGGCCCGTAACGCTCCACTCCTTCCCTGAAAGTTTCGGGGGGATTCGTCAAGCAGGGGCCGAGAAAAAAGGGGGGTCCCAAAACGTGTTTCCCCCATGCAATTTTCCATAGGACGATTAGACACGGCTACAGCTCGAACCGCTGAACGGAATTACACTAAACCTGGCAAAATTGTAGGGCCTGGTATGCAGTACTCCCTCTTGGTAAAATGGTGTAAATCCCTCCAGTAGTTTTTGAGAAAATCGAATTAGAAAAATATATATATCTATAGGCGGGGTACCATGCGCGCACCGTGCGAGCACCCTGGCGTGCGCGAGCCCACCCCTGATTGGCTGGCAGTCATCTGTCAACATTCCAAACTGTCCAAACCAGGAAGTGTTGGCCACCATCTTGTTTCTCAGGAGGACTGAGGCACAAGAGAGCCCAAAACAAGAGTGGAAACGCGAAAAGGGGGCAGGTTAGAGACCCCCTGACCCCCTAGCCCTTCTCAGGGGGTCCCAGAAGGAATCGTGGTGTGCGTGCACGGTGCGCGCACCCCTTGATTTTTCAACAAATAAGTATACATAAGACGCAATGATTGTGTGAGTGACTATATGGATAACTGTATACTTGTAATAATGATTTTATAATTCACTAAGTATTACTTACTATCTAAATGAATAGATGAAGTGGTGTTTGTATAAGTGTGTAGCTAAGTAAATATGTAAGTATGATCCATTGTTTGCATAAGTGAGTAGGATGACTTCATATGTGAATAGGATGTGTGCTGGTGTGTGATGTCGATATAGGTGTATAAGTATTTTTGATAGTGTTGTATTGTTCATTGACAGCATGTATGAGTGAATCTACAGGTAAGTGATTAGATGTGTGTATACATATATGAATCACTGAGTGGGTTTTTAGATACTTGTATTGCTGTGACAATGGATTCAAATATGATACTCTGTATTTTACAAAGAGTGATGAAAGATTTTACTAGTGTATGAAAAGGTGTATGTGATTGTCACATGGATGATGTCATAGTGATGTCATCAGTGATGTCATTTTAGATGTCATCAGTGATGTCACTGACCATGACATGAACGATGTAATATGTGACATCATCAGCAGTGGATTGCGGGTGCGCGAAATATGGTTAGGCAGGCGGGGGATTACAATATTACATCATGGCACGGACAATTGGAGGTACTATGGCCGGATTATTTTTGAGGGACCAGATAAGCCAGGCAGCGTGAAATTACATTGCTTTTTTCATCAAAGCAAGCATTAAGAACTTTGAACTACAAAAACGAAATGCTTTCCATCAGGCTGGGAAGAAAGTGACACACCCAAACATGGCACCCGAAGAGAGGTATTTTGACCTTGAACTGTGTTTGTCCCTCATCACTGGCTATGATTATGTGCCTCTCCAATGAGATTGTTTTAAAATGTAATTAAACCTGAGCAATGTCTGTTGCCAAGTTGACATGCACTGAAGAAGGCTAGACGCCGAAATGCATTTGCTTAAATAAACTCAACTGACTGCATCCCGTGAGTGCTCCACATTCTGTAGCCTGAATATTTTCTGTCACCTTACCCTCACGTTTCGTGGAACAACAGCACCCGCCACGAGATCAGCAGTTCAATGGTGAGACTTGGAGCCATAATTTGCCACTGCTAGAACCACCGAGAGAAAAAATGAACAAGCATCCTTCCAGCGCAGCTGACAAATATTTAATTGGAGGACAGAAGTAATATATACGGAATCCTGTTGGATGGTGCAACATTTTAGATCCTGGCAGGCGGGGGATTGCAATATTACATCATGGAACGGACAATTGGAGGTACTATGGTCGGATTATTTTTGAGGGACCAGATAAGCCATGCAGCATGAAATGACATTGCATTTTTCATCAAAGCAAGCATTAAGAACTTTGAACTACAAAAACGAAATGTTTTCCATCAGGCTGGGAAGAAAGTGACACACGCAAACATGGCAGCCACGAAGAGAGGTATTTTGACCTTGAACTGTGTTTGTCCCTCATCACTGGCTATGATTATGTGCCTCTCCAATGAGATCGTTTTAAAATGTTTTTAAACCTGCGCAATGGCTGTTGCCAAGTTGAAACGCACTGAAGAAGGCTAGACGCCGAAATGCATTTGCTTAAATAAACTCAACTGACTGCATCCCGTGAGTGCTCCACATTCTGTAGCTTGAATATTTTCTGTGACCTTACCCTCACGTTTCGTGGAAGAACAGCACCCGCCACGAGTTCAGCAGTTCAAGGGTGAGACTTGGAGCCATAATATATACTTTCGTCATTGGAGATTGGGCTGGGGCTGCTGCCTCAGGTCGTGTGGCGAATTTACGTATATATATATATATATATATATATATATATATATATATTAACAATACAATCATATTCCATTCAGTATCCGACACGTAACATCAACACATTATACTGTAGCACCCCATATTGACAAATGCAAACTTCAATCATGGCTTTAATATCAACAAACCATGTCGGAATCTAATTTGACACTGTTCACATGTTCATAGAATATAGAGACTACAATGTAAAAATATAAAAAACAAACAAATTAAAATTACAAATTAGCCAGTCTATAAGACCACAAGCAAGTAGAGATCCAGAATCGAGGTCCCAACAGATAGTCTCTGCTTCACAAAACAGGGGATACCCTTGATCCTATGGTCCGACCACTATTTATGTTATTACAAATCCCCTCAGACATCTAAGGAGTAGTAAGAAAAATGCTCACAATATCACTTACCATATAGTAGCCACCTTTCCATCAATCAAAAATCAAAAGCTAAAGATAATAGTTAACATTCACAAATCTCGATCCCTATCAATCTCTATAGATATACATGAAACAAATAAAGATACAGTGTGACCTGAAGAGTAGGGCAAGTTCCTGGGGTAACCTTTTGATACAAATATGGCCTGTGTTGTGAGGCTACCAGATTTGGACTTGCTCATGCTGTGACAGGTTGCTTTATGGAGGGAGAGAAAACAGAGGAGAGGGCACTGCAAAAAGAAGCAGACCCCCAACATAAACTTCAAAGACTTCAAGTCTAAATCACATTTAGTGTCTGGAAATGTACTATAAGAAGAGGAGATTGAGACCCCAAAACCTGTCAACTGTTAAGCAGCCAGTAAGACTGTGTGAGGTGGAGAACCTATGATAAGAACTGGGTGCCAAGGCATGCTAGTCTCCCAGCTGGGTGAAGGAACATCACCCAGCGTATCTAAGACCAACAGTCCTGTAATTTCGAGCATCAATGCATGCCTGTTGGAAAGGAGCAGGATGCCCTGTGAGGAAGAGGAGAGCGCTGGAGTGAGAGAGGTCCGGTGTGGAAATCCTGGTGAGCGAATACTGAAGTGAGGTGTGAGGATATGGCTACTGCACTGATCGGGACATTGCCCATGTGCAGAGAAAAGTTGACAAACCTCTGTATGCCTGAGGGGGTCCATCATGAAGTGTGTTGTGATTATTGCGGTACCAAATGGGTCATCCTTCATGTGCATGGTTAAGATGGTGACCCCATATGCCCTAAAGGGCCACTATGATGCTTGCTGTTGAGCTGATCAGGACATTGCCCACATGTTGTATCAAGTCTGCGACCCCTATGCCAGGTGGGGCATCCATTAACACTACTGCTGTGCCAATTGCAAAAAGAACAGATGATGGATAGAATACTGAAAAAATCAAACATTCACCCCAGTCACAGATCTCGGTTTAATTAATCATTTTTATGCTGACCCCACCACCCCAGTTTGGACCCAGCCCTATCCAAATCAGTCTTCACCCTGCTCCCCATGGGAACTGTCCAGCCCGAACTCCCAGGCCAGGTCCTCCGTGGACTGGAAACAAGCATCCTGGTACCGGTTTCATGGTATCACCCCTCATCAACCAGGTTAACTTGAATCCAGTGGCACAGTGAGCACAGACCCAAGTCTGGGCATACCCTTCCCACTTAGGACAACAAAAGCAAAAAGAATAGATGATGAATGGAATGCTGAACAAATCAAACATTCACCCCTGTCACAGATCTGGGGTTAATCCACTTTTTTTTGCTCACTGTGCCAATTGGTCCAGAGGTTGTGCACAGAGGAGGAACAGTGACCCTGCATGCCAGAAGTGTGGTCTGGTCGAGACCATCTACGAAGAAACAAGACCACTGTGGGGACCCTAACAGGCCTGACCTGTTACTGAGGACCAGTTCCAGGATCTCCGCACTCCCCCACCTGTGGGAGGAATCGCAGAACTAATCTCAGAGGAGCATCGAGAACCCCCCATACCTCTACCATCACAGGACTGGGTGTGAGGAACTCGAGGACAGCTCCCCACAGCCCACCTAGGCTGCATGTGAAAAACTTACAGCAGCCCCCAGAGTTGGGCCCAGTAAGCCCTGATTTGCCCGCTGCTTTAGCAACGGTTTTATTGACAGGAGGATCCTGGTTACCCTAGTGACAGAGAATAACTGACCTCGAGAAACATGATTTATATGTTTATATCAGTGCCAATCATAAATGAGAGGATTACTCTGTTTCATTATTTCTTTTCATACCCAATACGACTCCCTGTAACAGCAGTTACAGCTCGATCCCGCAGCATGATCCCACCATGCACCGAGACCCTCATGGGCGAAGCAGCCGCGCTTTTCAAATCCTGATTGATTGATTTAGTTGCTATCTTCTGGACATTCCCTGCCTCATAACGAATGCATCCGAGGAAGTTGATGCTTTGCTGAAGTTGCACGCAGTCTCAAAATGTCAAACTTTGCAAAGTTGGCAAATCGTCATTTTGGAGTAACACAAAGTTTAAATTTCACAAATCCTTCGGCTCTGATGTCTCCTCCACATCTGCTGTGCCAGTGACGTTCTTGCACCCGGCGACAGCTAATCCCAGATGCATTAAACCACAAAGCACGTCAATACCTGGGAGCTGCCAGAAATTGAAATCAGTTTGGAATCCATCAGCTCCTGCAGGAGCAAAACTGTCCAGGGAAGGCAAACTACAATGAGCAAGTTCAAAAACTATCAATTCTCACCTCCTGTGACGTTTTCAGTAATGTGCATGCACGGTTCATTAGTTCTTTTCCATTAACTTTACACCTTGAAAAGTATTTCTTTGTGACATTTTTACTAATATGAAATCAAAAATAGCAATGTTCATCATTTAAAAGCACCACATATGTTGGAACTCAAAGAAAAAGACATGAAAGAAAGCTTGAGGTAAAGGGCAAAGTGTCAAAATTCAAAGAGACGTATTTTAAATTAATGATGGTAATTTTCATTTTATAGTGTTGCTTTGGAGAAAATATGCTCCTGTGCATCTCATGTAAGTGATGAATTTGCTAATTAACAAATAGCGTAGCCAGAAGTAAATCGTTCATTTTACGAGTTTCAAATCCAAACTGTTGCCAACATGACTGGGTTGGGGCACAGTTTATCTTCCCTTGATAAAAGCATTACTCATGGTGACGCATGCCAATAAAAAGATGTTTTGCTGCAATCAGTTGGACGCCCAGAAGTCTAACATTCGTTTTTCTACGGATCTCCCAGCAGAGAGAAACAGAAAAAAAAGATCAAAGCATGCTGCAGTTTGTAAACATCCAAGCAATTTATTTCTGATGCGAGTTTCACAAGGTCAGTCAGGGACAGAAAATAGGCCCTCCCGCCCCAAAATAAAAGTGACCCCCATTAGTGAATCAGATAACGAAAAAAGTGGCCTATGTTTACAAATTGGGACAGTTTTGAACTTGTAAAGACATGTTGTATAGGTGTTTTAAAAGATATGGAAAACTGCATGGAATTGATCTAAACTTGCTGTAGGCAATGTTATGTTTAATACCAGGCAAATCAACAGTAAACACAAGCCCAGCAGGCCTTAAAACAGGCCCACCTACAGCCAAAAACAACACACACACACACTGAGCTTTCAATCCAGCCCTTCCAGCACTGCCTGATAGCCTTCTAGGGCAGTTCGACCCTGGAGATCCAAGACAGCCCACATTAATCATATGTCAACTGCATTGTGTGTTTACTCATTTGAAACTGTTATGTGTTAAGTGCCTTCCAACTATGCTGTAAAGAAAGTTTTTCAACAAAGTGATCCAAAGGAAATTATGTCATTTTAAGATTGCACCCTGGTTATGAATCACAAGGAATTAGCTACACTCAAAATTTCACAGAGTAATATTTGAATCAAGCAAACTACACATTGACGGTGATGCCTAGATTAATAACCATAATGCTACACTTAGCTTCACAGTTAAAGTAACTAACTTTGGCAAGCCCGCTCTAAAAGTCCGAGAACTATTGCCTATAGTGTCGTTAAAAAACACTACAAGCAATATGGGTGTAATCGAACTGCATCATGTTCTATGTTCATATATTTATTTACATGAAAACACAGCATTCCATAAACCATATATTCATGAAGGAGCTTCTCTGGTTCAGGGGCCTTCCCTACATTCAAGAGTGGTAGTAAGTATCATAATGCACGCAGTGTATATGCATACATTTTAATCATGCTATCCTTTGAAAATAAATTTAGTCCAACAGCACTATATTTGCTGCAAGTATACCAATCAACAAGTATTAACATATTCATTAGAACAGTTTCATTATTATACTACTGTTTTACTGCTTACATACTAGAATGACTGCTTAGAGCATCTCCTAGTAAATGTTACAGTCACTTAAGACAGAATAACAAGTGGGCTATTTAGCAAGAATATAGCTCACTTAATGACTTCAACCATTTTTACTTCAGCTTTGATTACATACATTTGTTCATACAATGAATGCATGAAAACAGCTTAATGTAAGCCATATAGGCAGAGCCAACAACAGGCACAAGCTATTTATTGTCACTGTAGCGGTGGAAAGACATTGCAACAAATTGCCGGCATGTGGATGGCTCCGGAGTTCCACGCCTCCGGATAGCCGTCGTGACTCGTGGCTCCGCCCCTCCTCGACAGCAGCAATCATCGCAGCAATGCAGCAATGGCGTTCCTGGCGTTCTCTGCGTTTTTGAAAAACTGCAGGATGCGAACAGCATGATATGGGCGGAATGCCGGAGCTGCTCCGCTTTGTGTCTCCGTGGTTTTAAGGAATAAAATTTGCGGTCCTTCGGAATCTGTGAGCCCTTTTGAATGTGCGGCAATATCGAGGTATGTAGAGCAGGTGCCCCCTTTTGCCCGAACCGCCTTGGATGTTTGTTTGTTAACGGCAGATTCCCTGGCAGTGAAAGTGAGAGACTCGTGGCAGCAGGACTAGGTACATAAGCAGGCTGAAAATTGAAAGTCTCGCTCCTTTCTGAAAAACTACGTGAGCCCTCAGGAACCCACAGGAGCCCCTCCTTGTGAGATTTTGATATATGGAAAGGAGAAAGGAGCAAGGTGAGGTGAGGGGGAGAGAAAGGGGGTATTTGGATTTGGATTGTTTAGTTGCTTGTCGCTTGCTGCTAGACAAAACTATTAACTATTAACTCACAGAGCTTCTCCAATACAGTCCTTAAGTTCTGAATATTGAGCACCATTGTTGGGACAATGGGGAGACAACAAAAGGATATTGAAGAGTCAAATAAATCTGCTAAGATGGAAACAACTGCCCGTCTGATGAGTAAAAGTCGCCTAGCTCTAGCAAGAAAAGCCGCACGACTAGCAGCCAAAGAAAGAGACAAAGGCGAAAAAGGAGAAGGAAATCCGGTATCTCCTGTACCGGGGAGGGATACAACATTAGAGAGTTCGGAAGACGAACTGCATATTACTTTAACCTCTCCTCCAGATGAAGGGACTGGTGAAGCTGCTATGGGGGGGACCCACATAGAAGATGTAATAGAAAATGCCTCAGCTTTATCAGAAAAAGCAGCAGAAAAGGCAGCAGAAGCTGGGCCATCTTCTGGCGAGAAAAATATGAGCGGGGTAAAAGAGATAAGAGACTTTCCCCTGTTTGGAAAAAAGATTGCTCGCATTCCTCAAACACCAGTAGCCCCGCCTGAAAAGAATGCCAACATTTTAGCTTCAACCCCAGTAGCAGTGGTAGTGCAGGAACAAATAGACTTTCCATTAAAAGCACCGGAGAGTACAATACAAGCGATGTCAGAAGCTCCTCAACTACCGGCACCAAATCGCTCTGAGGTGGCAGCCAGGGCTGATTCAAATAGTTCAGATCCTGGAGCAGAAGCAAGCTTGAATATAATCAGTGAAGAACCAAGGATAGAGACACTGTTGAAGCAGATTCCATCAGTGGCAGTTCAACAATCTCCCTCATGTCCTATTTTATTGCTCCGAGAGGGGCTCTAGGGGCTCCAGGGGGCTCTACAGCTGTAAAATCAACTTCTGCAACTCCATTATTTCAAAAGGGGAAAGGAGACAACTCTGAAAAGGAAATGAGCTATCAAATTGATATTCGTGAGATGTTGAACCTAATCCTCAATGAGATACGTGAGATAAAGGTGAATCAGCAAGTTGAGATAGCCGCCCTGCACTCCAGGCTGGAAAAATTTGAAGAGTCAATGTCAGGTCTCACTATCAGATTACATGAAGCGGAGGAAAGAATTTCAGCTCTTGAAGATCACATAAATCAAGCAAGGATGGAAGCTAAAGAAGCAGCAAGTAAAAAGAGCCTACTGGAGAGTTAACTTGAAAATAAGCTTGAGGAACTAGAGACTCAGTCCCGAAGATCCAACCTAAGGATAGTGGGGGTTCCTGAGGGCCTTGAAGGTTCAGATATGCTTCAGTGGGTTAACTCTTTTAACCATCAAAATGTACTACTAGAGTTCGAGGGGGACTTAACCATTATGAAAGCGCATCAGGTTCTGGCACAAAGATTCGCAAACTCAACCTTCCCCAGAACTATCTTGTTGAATTTTGCAGATTATAGGATAAAGGAAAAGATTCTATCCAAGGCATTTGAACAAAGACAATTCTCAGTTACAGAAACAACTAAATGTAGAATCTTTTCTGCTATGACTGCCGTTGCCGCGCTCCGCAGGAAAGAACTCGTGAAAATTCTCCATCTCTTTAAACTGAAGGGCGCGCAAGCTTCAATCACACAACAATCAAAATTAAAAGTCCTTGTGAAGAGAAAGTTTTACATGTTCTCCGACCTTGAGGAAGCACAATCTTTCCTCAAGGAGATCTCTTCAGAGGCAAATGTTTGAATAGTATGTAGTGGTATGTTGGAGAGTGGGTGAGCTCGAGGAAAGGTTGGAAATAGGCTGTTTCCTACTTGCCGAGGGCAAGCTTACTTCCTGGTTGAAAATATGGGACGCTATAAACACTAGTGGGCTTACGGGTCACGATAATGCTCTACATATCTGAATGGTTGAGCGAGCTCATCAAACTGATGAGAGGGGCAATACAATTACTGCCGAGTTGGATTACACCGTTCTTATGCCGGATAAGTTTTCACATATAGTCCAAGATAGTCGGCTTACTGACAGAAATTTAAAATGTCGAGGTCCTGAGTGGGGTCCGTAACCCCGGTGCTTGTGGCCGAGTCGCGACTCGGCCACAAGCAGAACGTACCCCCTTGAGGACCTGCTAATTCAAAAAGTTTGGGCATTCACCCGAGCGGTAACCGGACCCCCATTGAGGAACCTTCCCGCATTTTGAGCACCGGGGTTACGGACCCCACTCAGGACCTCGACATTTTTAATTTCTGTCAGTAAGCCGACTATCTTGGACTATATGTGAAAATGTATCCGGCATAATAACGGTGTAATCCAACTCGGCAGTAATTGTATTGCCCCTCTCATCAGTTTGATGAGCTCGCTCAACCACTCAGACTAGGCAAAGGATCAATTGTCCTGAAGATGAACTCTAAATATATTGTAGTTCGAAACGTCGTCGACAGCATACACAAATGTCACTAATGCATTGAGAATTTATATGTGCATATGTGTAATTTTTGATCAGTCTGTGTATAATCTATGCCAATCAGACTACCCCTTGCTTTGCCTACAATCTATGTTGTAAGTTTTTCCTTGTGGAGTGTGTTTAGTCGGGCACCGGCTGGTGTCCCACTTACATCTTTTAAGATTTTGATACAATCTACCAATTAATCAAATAAAACCGTCCGGCTGGACGTTAATATAGATCTATTTAGTCTATATTCATTGAATTGTTTATTTGTTTGTTTAGGGACCATTGTCTCTGTTAAAAAATACTACCCATAGGTCCCTAGCGATTGCACCTTGGGTTCCCTTGTTTTGTAAAATATGGGGTTTATTAATAAGTCACGAGCGCACTTTATTCCGTGGTATTCGCACTTATAGTAATTTTGAAGCATTAACACTTTATTTCAGGTTGGATTGTACTGTATTGCATTTGCGCTTTAGGACCGAATTGTGCGGATGTTGCACATTGCTTGTATTTGAAAATGTATATATGTAGCGTTATTGACATTGATTGCTTATGGCTTT
This sequence comes from Lissotriton vulgaris, assembly GCF_964263255.1. NCBI lineage: Eukaryota > Metazoa > Chordata > Amphibia > Caudata > Salamandridae > Lissotriton > Lissotriton vulgaris. The sequence goes on from NC_141699.1 coordinate 926,521,320, forward strand.
TGAGTATTCAGAATCCTCCATTTTAATCTGTTTTTAATAGAAGAAGCTTTTAAATATTTTATATTTATTTCCATGGTTCAAATTGTTCATATATGTATTGTACCTTATCTATGCTATGCTCAATAAAAAAAATTTTTTTTTAAATAATTGCCAACTTCACGGCTCTATAGTCAGGGCCCTTCTCGTCAATCAACAGGAATAATTAGCATGTTATTCAGAGAAAGAAAAACTTTCTTTATGATAAGTTATTTTTTTGCTCATAAAATCGTACCTTTTGTTTTTGAATACCCAAAGAAATTTAACGAAAAAAACACAGTAAAAACAATGGTATGTTTAAGAAACCAAACTTGAAAACCCTTGAAATAGGTATTTACTATTAGCTATGTAAAACATACCTAATACCCCCACCGTACTCTGCTTATGACTTCACACATGACATCACTAAGAACATCTCAAATGGCATCGTCAATGAAATCGCTCAACTTCTCAAATGCCATCTTCATGAAATCACTGATGAGATTACTTATATCACCATTGAATTTATCGATGACATTTCTGCTGGAAACAATATGATTATATGAAATTGTTCTATAATATTACTAGTAGAAGTAATAAGTGTATTGTATTAATCAATGATTATAATAATATGGTATAACAAATCTGATACCTCCTTAAAAAATGTATGGAATATAAATCAGTGATAAAAATAGTCAAATAAATAACAAACGCTGAATAAATGAATGAATTAAAACTTTGAGGTTGTTGATGCTTTTTCTAAATGTGCAATTTTGGCTGACAAATTCTATATAAATACTAATGTTTTTATAATGAATATAGATGTAATTGGTGAATTAATAATTTTACACTTGAAATGATTTTACCTTGATGTTAATTAACGTAGTTTAGTTATTCCACATTTTTACATGAACGCCAGTTTATTAAAATGGGGCTGTTTATGTTGTTCTACTCATTATGCTCCTGCTCATTACCTCTCCCAATCAATGCCCCTGCATGTCGTTTCTCCCAACAGTGTTTGCAGAACACTAGACACAGTGACACAATTGGTTATTTTCCTTAGAGAGCATGTATTGTGAATACAACTTTTTCTTTATGTTTCTAGATCAACAGTTTGAAGGGCATTTCCTCTAGTAGCTCTGATGCAGGCTTGCTAGCACATTTTTGAATTAGCCTTTGTTTGAAAATGCTTTATATTGTGTTGTACATCTCTGGACTGTGATGATGCTGTGGAAGCTAATGGAAGATTTCTTCTACCATAGAAATGGGTTAGTGTTGTAGTTATTTGTGTGAGGATCATCATTCTAATTGTTCCAGTATGTGTTATTGCTAGTCATACCAGGCTTAATTTGCAATTTATTCATATTGCTTATGTCTAAAATGTGTATAGAAACCGCTGGTTTTAGGGGTGGGCCTGAGACTTTTTGTCTTTCTCATGGGACTCTATCTGATCACTTTTTGATGACTTCTCTATTCCTCTAAGGACTCTGTCCATTTCTCTTATGGTTCTGTTGCCTATTGGGACTTAGAATAATATTTATTTCAGACTATGTTCTCTGTATCCAAACCTTTGTGGCTTATATTCTGCATTTTCCCATAATGCATATTTTTGAGAACTTTTGTGCAATAAAACTCTTTAACTCTTCATCTATCTACAACACTGTTATGGAGTAGTATGGCAATGAGTAAGAGTGTTGGTTCAATTTTATAGACCATGGGGAAGTAGCCTTTTCTCTAGTGGTCATAGTCACTATTTCATTTACTTTGCTAATTTTGGGGCCTAATGTTGAATTGGTGGTTATTCTTTTTGCCAGATCAAGGGTGCCAGTAAATGTTGGGTGATCAAAATATTGTGGTAGAGTGAATTATTGGGGTTTGGCTCCAATAACATGTTAGTATTTATTTATTTATTTATTTAAAGAGTTTTATATAGCGCTGGCTAGACCCGGAGGCATTAGAGTGCTTTACATTAGAATCAACAATGGTACAGAAAAAGTTCAACAATTACACAATAAATCCCCCACAAATAGGCAATAGAATTAGGAGAGGAGAGAAAGGAGAGAGAAAAGTAGTGAAGGGGGCAGGGGAGGTGAGAAAGGGAGGATAAGGGAAGAGACAATACGCAGAGACGAAAAGAAGTCTGTCTAAAGACCGACTGGGTAGGTGATGACCAAGGAGGGAAGCCACGACCCATCTCACCTATAACTAAACCAGGTAGCTCCATCGGGCATCAGACATCAGACAAAAAGTTCAGTCTCAATACTTTGAGCGAGGGGAGAAGGAGAGACATAAATAGAGGGAGGATGTGGGAGGAGACAACAGGAGGGACAAAAGGCAATGCAACAATGTGGTTTAACAGTATAACAGAAAAAGATCAAAAATTACACATTACATCAAACAATCAGCAATACATTAGGAGAGGAGAGAAAGGAGAGAGAAAAAAAGTGGGGGGTATGTGAGGTGAGAACGTGAGGATAAGTGAAGAGACAACCGTAGAGACGAGAGGAAGTCTGTCTAAAGACCAACTGGGTAGGTGACGACCAAGGAAGGAATCCACGGTCCATCTCCCCTATAGCTAAACCAGGTAGCTCCATCGGGCATCAGACAAAGTAGTTCGGTCTCAAGTGCCGATGGAAGAGGTTCACAGAAAAACAGGATGGGAGGGAGATACGGCAGAAAGACGAAGGAAAGTCTGCTCAAAGACCAGCTGGGTAGGTGATGGTCAAGGTGGAAGTCCCAAAACCCATCTCCTCTATAGGTATCAGGAAGCTCCACCGGTCTTTGGCCCAATAGCTAGGTCTCAATGGGAAACATTTAAATAACATGGAGGGCAAAATAAATGGAGCGTAGAGGGGAGGGAACAGGGAAGGTGAGAAAGGGAGGATAGGGGAAGAAACAACATGGAGAGACGAAATGAAATCTGTCTAAAGGCCGACTGGGTAGGTGACAACCAACGAGGGAATCCACGGCCAATCTCCCCTATAGCTAAACCAGGTAGCTCCATCGGGCATCAGACAAAAAAGTTCAGTCTCAATACATTGAGAGAAGAGAGAAGTAGATATATAAATAGAGGGAGGAAGCTGGAAGAGACGACAGGAGAGACGAAAGGAAGTCTGGTTAAAGACCGACTGGGTAGGTGACGTCCAAGGAGGGAATCCCCGACCTGTCTACCCTATAGCTAAACCAGGTAGCTCCATCGGGCATCAGACAAAATAGCTTGCTCTCAAATGATGCAGGAAATTCAAAGGTAAACAGGGTGGGGACTAGGGCAATGACAGGTGGGGGCAAAGGTTAGTAGCAGGAAAGAGGAGAGGAGTAGAGGTAGTGATTTGTTTTGTATATTTATCAGCTTGATCAAGAAATGTCATAGGTTTACTAACAAAAAGAAATAGATTGGGAATTAAAACACAATTTATTGGCCTACTGTACTGTCCTCACCTTACATTCTCAAAAGTATTCCTGTAAGTTTTTCTTCCATAACTGCAGTAAATGTTAGCGCAAACAGATAATGTGACCAATGGACTCTTATAGCCGCAAACCTGCATCCAATGGTTCCTGCACAGAAAGTGCTCCATGGTCCTTCAAAGTGGAAGATTGGTGTGAAAATTATTTTAAATCTTTAGAATTTCATTTTTCCAAGGCCTTCTAAATTTGAACTGATGTGTAGCAGTTGTCTTAAAGTAAAGTAAGAGTCTAAAATGAATTCTGTATGTGTGTATTTCAAATATATTAATCCTTAGTCCTCAAGTCTGTTATCCAGCAGTGTATTCTTTATTGATCTCTTACCTGTACTTCTTGGCATCTCAACAAGGTTGTTTAGTTGGGGTAATTTTTGTTCTTCAATTGTTTTTATTAGGGACAAGAGAGTCAGTCCTTCTTTCCTATCTGTTTTTATTTTGAACTCTTCTAGGATTACCCCTGAAAGCGTATTTGCATTCGTCTGACTGCATTTGCAAATATAATTTAATATGGCTGCTGTCTGGTGTATCCACAGAGATGATGGGTTCAGTTCAAAACTATGGGCCATATATATCAAGAAATCGATCTGCGATTATGAATTTGCGATTGTTACCGAATCGCAAAATCAGAATCGCAAATCGGGATGTATCAACGCAATCGCAAATATTTAGCGATTCGCCAAAATCGCTAAATATTTGCGAAATGGATAATAGCGATTCCTTAACCCCTTCCATGCTCATGACGAGCTCAGCTCGTCATGCAGTACACTGGTCGTGTGCTTATGACGAGCTGAGCTCGTCATGAACAATAGAAATCTGAAAAGAGCAGCACCAAGCGGGATTTGCTGCGGCAGTCAAGATGTTAAACTGCAAAAATTGCTAAAGTGCGAGTTCGCATACCGAAAATCGCAAAATAGCAAGATTGCAGCCAATAAATCGCTAAATTGCGATGTTCCCACGAGAAAAATCGCAAATTAGCGATTTTCTGGAAACATCCAATCGCAATCCTGATGCTTTATGATGACATCACCAACCAGGAAGTGAGTGATTTCCCATGGTGCTTCAGGATTGAGACTGAGAGTGTGAGAGAGTTGTTTGCAACTCAGGAGCCATGGCAGAAGGTGGAAATAAGGATGTCCCAGCAAGCCAGCAGGAGCAGCAAGAAGGGGAAGCAGCCAGGAAAAGGAAGCTCAAGTTCTCTGAGGCTGAACTAGAAACCCTAATCACAGAAATGGTGCCACACCATGAGGCATTATTTGGGAGGAGTTCCCACAAGGTGCCAGAAGCCAGCAAGAGACGGATTTGGGAGGGCATCCAAGCCAAAGTGAATGCCCTAGGAGTGACACACAGGACAGTGGAAGTGTTGCGCAAGCGCTGGTACGACATGCGCCAGCGCTCCAAGGAGAAGTTGGCTGCCAGGCTGGAGCAGTCCCAGCTCACCGGTGGGGGAACCTCCAATGTCCCAGACTCTACACCACTGGAGTAGCTGGTAGAGGGCACACTGCCCCCACAGAGCGTAGCGGGTGTATCCGTGCTGCACAGCTCAGCACAACCAGCTGCAAGACGAGGTAAGAAGCATGCCTCCCCACGCAAAACCACCCCCAGCAACCCCCTGCAGCGACCTAGGGAATATGGGAACCACATGTCAGCCTAGAGCAAGTACATAGGCAGTCACAGCAATGCATTATGGGAGATGTAGTCACAATAGTCTGTAATGTTGGAGGTAGCATCCACATTTTAAAAATTACACATGTGCAGGTCAGGAAAGGTGAATGACACAAGTAAAGTCAGGGTACACTGTGAAAACATTTATTTGAACATCACATGAAATGAAAAAATAAGTAATGTGTGCTGTTCTATCCACAGCATCTGCAAGTGGAAAGGCACCAGCCAGTGCAAGTGACTCAGGACCCCAAGCCTCAGGAGAAGGCAGCCATGGCCATGATACAGATGGGGAGGACAGTCCTTTCATCCGACCACAGGGACACAGTAAGAGGAATGTGAGGCCATTCAGAATCATGGATGATGAGGATGAGGACAATGAAAATGTGCAGTCTGATGCACCAGTACCCCAGCAGCAGGAGTCTAGACCACAGACCAGAGGCAGGCGTAGACCCCGCATGGCCTTCAGCTCCAGTGTGCACCAGGAAGAATCTGTTTTTGCCGGCCTCGAAATGCACATGCTTCAGGTACACCGCCTGCAAGCGAAACATATGAAGGCCATTCAGAGAGAGATCAGGGCAGGGAACAGAGGAATACGCGAGGAAATCAGGGGGGCTGTGCAGGAGCTGACTGCAGAGTTGCAAGCTGAACGCGCAGCCAGGCGCAAAGAAATGGCCCGCATGGACCACTACACTCGCGCCATTAACTGGCTGGCCTCCTCCACCAATATGCTTGCAAGGCGTGCCATAGAGACCCAGTGTGAGTTCTCTCACGGAATCCAGGATATTGCCACTGTGGTAGTGCAGTCAACTTCCACCCTGGATGAACTGCGTGCGCTGCGTACTGCTGGACCAGGGGTGCTTACCCCCAGTGAGGAGGACTCACAGTCAGTGCAGAGCTCCAACACACCACCACCCACTGTTGAGAGGCGCCGTAGTGGCCGGAGCACTAGGCCTGCCACACAACAATAGGGACTGCAGCAAAATGACTATTGCACACAGGGGGGAAATAGGGCCAGCAACAGTGTTGCACTTGCTGCATTCATGACTGATTTTGTTGCACTGTGATTTAAACATGTGCTTTGGTTTAGGAGAGTTCATTCATGTTTTTTTGGATGTGTGACATTGTTGCTATTGGGAATTAAACACGTTAACAAAGGCAGATGTTTTCATTGTATCATTAATACTCACCTAGAAGTAGTTCCGCATTATCTCATCACGCCTCTGTCGCCCAGCTGCAGCAGCAGCTACGCCACCTTCCATGTGTATGGGTCTAGGTCCCTCCACGTCAGAGGATTCTGAGTCACTCAACTCCATTGGTGTCCCTTTCCTGGTTGCAATGTTGTGCAGCATGGCACAAGCTACTACAATTTTGCAGCACGTCTCAGGGCTGTATTGGAGGGCTCCTCCACTTTTGTGAATGCATCTGAACCTGCTCTTCAATATGCCAAATGTTCTCTCAATGGTGCCTCTTGTTGAAATGTGTGCCCGGTTGTAGCGCCACTCCCCAGCAGTGGCAGGATTCAGGTAGGGTGTCAGGATGGAATTCCAGACTGCATAGGCACTGTCCCCTGTGGGTGGAAATGTTTAAAGGTCAGTCACTGTGATGCACATGCTGGCCATGAGAAATGTGGGCTGACATTGTGTGCATTTACCTAGTAGGTATCCCTCTCCAAATTCCCCTCTTGAGAGTCTACGGTACAGCCCACTGTGACGGAATATGAAGGCGTCATGTGTGCTTCCTGGGTACTTTGCCACTATGTTGGTGATTATGTTTTTGGCATCACACACCATCTGTATGTTCAGTGAGTGGTAGCATTTCCTGTTCCAGAATACATACTCTATGTTTGAGGGGGGTGAAATGGCAACATGTGTTCCATCTATACATCCTATGACGTGGGGGAATTGGGCAATGTTGTAAAAATCCTGCTTGGTCTGTGCTAGTTCCTGTGGGGTGCTGGGGAAGTGTATGTGGTGTTGCATTCTATGTGTCAGGGCATTGAGGAAAGCATGGAAAAAGCGCGACAGGGCACTTTGTGACACCCCTCCTGCAGAGGCTATGACCCCCTGAAAACTACCTGAGGCCAGCAGGTGTAGTGAACACAGGACCTGCATGTGTGTGGGTATGGCTTGTGTCCTGCGGGTGGGGTGTTCTAGGAGGGGCCTGAGTTCCTCAATCAAATCAAGTATGCTCTGTTCCTTTAGTCTGTAATGGGTGTAGATATCCTCCTCAGTGCATTGGAAGATGGTGGTGCGCAACTGGAATATCCTCTCCTGCCGTCTCCTCCTCTGCGCCACAGCTCTCAGTCTCCGCCTCCTCACTATCATGTAGAGCCCGGACATTGTAGTAGGGAGAGTGTTGCATTCTGGGCTTCAATTTATACTTTGCACCTGGTTACCACCTGCTCCCACTTGATGGTAATTGCGATTCCTTGTTTTGCGATTTTCCTTAAATCGCTATTTGCGATTGGTTGATACATTCCATTGCGATTTTTAAATAGCGATTTACAGATTTGCGAATTTCGCTAACAGGTTTCAGCGCATATTTGGAAATCGCTATTGGAATCGCTATTTACCACTTTCGCAAAGTTTGGGACTCGCTAATTAGCGATTCCTTATTTTGCATGCGTTTTTGGCTTCATACATTGGGAATAGCGATTTTTTAGTCGCAAACGCTATTTTTAGCGATTCGCAGCGTTTGCGACTAATTTTTTGCTTCATACATATGGCCCTTATTGTAGTTTGTGGTGTTACTGACTGTAAATTGAGCAAGGATCTAATGCCTACATGTAGTGTTTATATCATGAATTGTTTTGTGCTGAAAGTCAATGAGCCATAAATATTGATCCTATGATTTTTTAGTTGACCACAGTGATTGACTGATCTTTAGCCCTTCTTCTATAGATCCTTTTAAACCTTCAGATTGATTTAGATATTGTTTCTACTTTGTGTTTCTTTATTTGAATGTGGGACATCCATTTTTGTTTATCCTCAATAGCTACACCGAAATACTCATAACTCTGCTTTATCAATCGTAACTTTACCAATTTCCTATAAAATTTGCCTATTACATTTGCTAAGACATTTCTTTTGATTTGGATTAGTTGACCAGGATACTTTTCACAATGTTAAATTTGTGAAGTCTTGATAGTTGGTACTGAAGACCTTTGGTTGTTAATGAGAAAACTACTAGGTCATCAGTGTAGGCTAAATGCGAGATTGCTTGTTTTCCTAAATTTGGTGATAAACTATCTGCATTGTCCAATTGAGTATGTAAATTGGAAATGTAGAGGGCGAACAAGGGAGGAGCCAAAATACAGCCTTGTGTTAATCCATTATGTGTAGGTATTTTACACAACAGGATGTTTCCATTTGATAGTTTAATTTGTAGCCACCTTTCCTCAGGCAGTGCCTTCATGAAGTGAAGCAGCAGTGCATGGTCAATTCCCCAATTCTGGAGCATGGTCATCGATGAGTCAGTAGACTTTGTCAAATGACATGCTGTAATTTATGTAGTTGCTAAAACAACAGTTGATGGATAGAATGCAGAACAATGTCATACAGTCACCCCAATACAGAGATCTGGGCCTAAATCCATTGTGTGTTTGCTCACCACACCACCCCAGTTCAGACATGGCCACATGCAAATCAGCCTTGACCTTGCGCCTCATGGGAAGCGTCCAGCCAAAACTGCCAGGCCATGTCTTCCCTGGACCAGAATCAATGCTCACCCCACCACCCCAGTTCCGTCATGGCCATATGCGATGGCAATGGCGTTTTGGACTAACAACATCAAGGCAGTGATATTATCAGTGGGAGAGCAATCAAGCTAGAATCCTGTCTGATGGTAGCTGATTACTTTCTCCTTACTTATCCGATCAACTTTTCTGGAATATATAGTTTGAGAGAATGTTACAGCTGCAGTCAAGAGAGCAATGAGCAGTAGTTTTTGTGGATTATATTTCTCTCCTGTTTTATATATTGGGTGAATGGCAGATCCACATGTCCGATAACCTGTGCTCATCTTTGGGTTGCTTGGCACTGAGCGATCAGGCTTATCCTCAGGACCCAAGTGTAAAGAATTGACACAACACCACCCTCACAACACACTATGTACGCAACAAAAAGACTGCACACCACTTGTATAAAACACTGGCGTTTGTATTAACCACACATTGAAATCAAAACAAGATACATATTGTATATACACCAGGGATCTCTAACCTTTTAATTAATAAGAGTTACTTATGCTCAATGCAAATCAACCTGAGGTACTATTATTATTAGTGTTCTAAAATGCATTAATCAGGTATAACATTAGGCATATTTTGGACAATATGAAGTCTTAAAATACACACATTTTCGTCTCAAAACACACACTTTTCTATTTTGATATACATATCTTAATTCACTCAAGCAAAAGCTTCTAATGTAGTAGGCTGTGTTGCACACAGGAGAGCTACTCAGAAGTAGCTGGAGAGCTACCAGTAGCTCATGAGCTACTGATTAGAGAAGCTTTTTATATAGCCTCACGTAACCCCCCAGAAAGGCCCCTCAGAATGCACAGATGTAGCAGTTTCCCATCAAACACTATACTGTTACTGTTCTGCCGTTAGAAAACACTGATCAATAGTATTTCCCTATGCTAATCCATTGCGAAGATGAGGCCCCTTCGTACCAAACACACCAGCTGGTGCCATTCATGACCCTTAAATGTAACGCACATGTTCTACCTCTTCCCAACACCGCACCCTGTTTGCCAGGGAAAATCTGATACAGCAAGTGACATGCAGAGCCTTGGCAGATAGCTTTTTAAATGCCAAGCTGAGTAACAGTAACCTGCACACACAGGCTCCACCAAGGCAAACCTGTGGAACGATTGATGAGCTTTCTCTGTGGATGGCACAACTAGTGCTGCAGGCCCATGGAAAAGCATTCGAGGTACATGTCCTAGATATATGTATTTTCCTTAGAGAAGGGACTTACAGCTAACTGGTATCAGCCAATCATGTATACACCAATCACCAGGATGTATATGGCGAGCACAGCGCTTTGGCACTGAATGGCAGTGGCAAACGTGCTCAAAGTTCTAAGGCTAGCACCTAGATAGATTGAAAAGTGGGAAGGAGAACAGCAAAAAGTCCAGGGAAAGCATCCTAGTAAGGGCCTTTTCCAAATTTCCAAGATGGAGGTATTACACCAGTATGCAAAACTTTGGCAAAGAAGTGATATAAAAAAGTGATCTAGGGAATGGTATCTCATTTTATGAAGTCGATTGTTAAGCCATTAGGTCCAGGTGTGGTGAAGCCCACTTGGGCCCACTCTGATTCTCCTTTAGTTTCACACTTTGCACATTTTATTAGACTTTGTGTTAGCCCTGCTACCATTTACATATTTTATTTTCATGGTATGATTCTAAGTACATGCTGCTTGTTTTTAGGCATCCTTTCCATTTACAAAATCTATACTCTTCATCCAGGGTTAGGAAAATTAAAACAAGAAAGCTACGCACCTGATTGCCGCCACCGCCGCAAGTCAGTAAGCAGCCAAGAGGCCCCAGGGAATGCCGCCATCTCCGCCGCCACTGCCAAGAGTCCCAGGATACCGGACTCCGCGCCGCCGCTCCGGTAGACCACAAATCCCGGCAGGCCTCGCGGCGGCGCGTACGCAGTGACGCGGGTCACGCTGCTGAGAGCGCCAGAGCCCTTCAAAGGGAGGAGAGCCCCGGCAAAGCGGGGGAAAGCTACGCACCTGATTGCCGCCACCGCCACGAGTCAGTAAGCAGCCAAGAGGCCCCAGGGAACGCCGCCATCTCCGCCGCCACTGCCAAGAGTCCCAGGATACCGGACTCCACGCCGCCGCTCCGGGAGACCACAAATCCCGGCAGGCCTCGCGGCGGCGCGTACGCAGTGACGCGGGTCGCGCTGCTGAGAGCGCCAGAGCCCTTCAAAGGGAGGAGAGCCCCCGCGTTGCGGGACGCGAGTATGACGCCCGGGGCTAAGCCCGGGCAAAGGGCGGGACCTCTGAGGCCCTCAGAGGTCAACAGTGGTCGGGCGGGCCACCCCTCCAACATCTCCCTAAAAGGTCAGTCCTCAAACAGGTTTTTACAATGGCTGATTGCACCGTTACAAGCAATAATGTTGATATCCTTACTCAGGATGCAGAGTCCCCTGTATCATTGCTAACATCGTTTGAGGCATTGATAGATACCGCATTCAATGAGATTGTTGAGACTGAAAGGAGATTCTCTATGGGTCCCATGAGCATCAACCAACCACACGTCATGAGCAGTTTCAATGGCAACACCCATATAAACCCTGAAGTAATTGTGGTAAAACCCTCATATCCTGCTGTTGATGTACCAATTGTCTTAGACGATGATGACACTGTTATGTACATAGCACCAGATGTAGCTCTTGACCCTGCCCCGGTACCAACATCTACAGAGGCTACCAATAAGGTATCTGATAAAGTTGTAGCCAAGAGAAAGAGGGGCCCTGCTAAATTAACCCACAACAAAAGGAAGCAGCCACTAAGGAGTATAAACCAACCAACTCCACAAAGCATGTGGAATAGGGGGGAGAGACAGAAGCTGGTTCAACATATAGTACCCACACAGGAACAACCGCATCTGGGTGACGTCGTCGTTATGAATAACGACAGGTTAAATTTTACATCTATTTCCACCCAGACTGAACCCCCCAACGCAAATGACAAATCCAGTCATTACTCCAAATCTGAGGGGAACCTTATTGAGACTATTGCAGATACTATTTTTAAAAACCTGGAAGGTCAAATGATCAAACAATTTAATAATATTTTTAGAAGACTTGACAAACTGGAAAACCTAATTAAAAACGAGGATGCCAAGAGAAAAGGCACAGCGAACCTGGACAAAATGAGAGTAGAACGTCTGCTAAAAGACCTTGAATCCACCACCCGTGTCCTCACTAGCAGTGACCACGGCATTAACAGGGTTGTGGAACAACAAACTATTACTAATTCAACGCCGTCTGTTACACCCACGGTGATTAAAAGTAAAGGCACAAGAGGCAGTAACCCACCTGACCCTCTAACTAACACCCCCTTACCACCACGCAATGCTACACGCGGACCTGTCACCTCGTCCAAACCCTCTGTTTCTGCTATCGCTGTAAACGGACCATTAACTAATAATAATAATAAGAGTAATACAGCGATGCAGACCACCATAGCACAGAAGGCCTCTGCCAATCCCAGCCAGCGCGATAAGAAGACCTCGCATGAAGACACTAGGCCTATAAAACATCAAGGCCCTGCCTTACACCTCCCACCTGAGGCTTGTCCATATGTTTTAGTTCTGGCTGGTATCCCACCGCTTAGGGAAGGTCAAGGTGAATCGTGGGTTCAATTGCACAATAAGTGTATAGACTGGTTAACAAAACACAAGGGGGTGGGTTATGATATTTCTAAAGAGATCATAACCACACGGCGAGTAACCTGGGTTGGTCCTCTTTTCAAAAATATCAACGGGGACTGTATTGTAATTAACTTCAGAAACCCGGGCACTGCAAATTTTTTGTTGAACAACAACTCTGCTCGACACGGTCCATCTACTGTGGTGACCCCCCTACCGCTAAATTATTTCTATCGTCCTCCCCACAAGATGATGCAACCCCCACCAGTTTTTCCGTTATATAACAGGTTTGGAATATTTCAGGACCTGGACACATTGGACTGACTGCCCTCCAAAAGCACCGAACTGCCTTCTGTGTGCTTTGACACAGTCCAGCCAGTGGAAACACCCCCAGAGGCAGCCCCGTTAACATTGGAGATCTCTCCACCTAGTATATTATGTGAACAACAGGGGCATGTTACAGCTAAATTCGTCTCAGGAACTAACCAGGGTCCTTGTCTGAGGAATGATAATAACTTAAAAATTCTCAGTTGGAACATCGCGGGTCTGAAGACCAAGATGGAAATTCCTTCCTGGAGGGACTGTGTCAATTGTTATGACATATTAATGTTTCAAGAAACTTGGTGTGTTGAGGACCTGTTGCTTGAGGGGTACAGCTGCCATAACAGGACTGTTTTAGCCCCCCTGTTTGGCCGTCCTAGCGGTGGACTGTCCATTTGGATAAAAATCTCTGCAGAAGTAAAAGTTGACAAACTACTAACCAATTGTCCTAGCTTCATGGCACTCTCATATACTCAGAGGACAAGACTATGTCTAATCAACTTCTATAACAATGATTTTTCGTCCCAACCTAACCCAATTTTTATTCTTTTATTTGATTTTATCAATGAAATTATGGATGGACAGGTACATGGGAAATTTGATGGCATTTGTTTAGGAGGGGATTTTAATGCACATGTACATCCAAGAAATCCGCCATGCAAAAGAGGCATAGAACTGTTAAATTTTCTCGCTACCAGTGAACTTGTCAACTGTATGGAATATGTAGGTATGGAGAACAGCGCCTCCCCATTTCCCACTTTTATTGGTCATGGAGGAGGCACCACAATTGATTATGTCTTCGTCTCACCTCTTGTTGCCAAGGTTTTAACAAAGGCTGAAGTAGTGTGTAAAATTTACAGTGATCATTATCCGATTGCCATTCACTTATCATTGCCGAGGGGTAAGTGTCCAAGGCATGAAATAGGTGCAAGGGATTTGGAAGTCTCAACAGATAAACTGAGGGTAATCTGGAAGGGAGCAGACAATAAGGGAATCCTAGCAGGAATTTGCAAAAAACACCCAACCTTGATCGAAAATTGTCTCACTACCGATGACTATGGGGTTAACGTAATTAAATCATTCTCTGAACTCTGTTCTGTAATTAAAGGTGAGATTTCCAGACCAGCTTCTAGTAAGGCTGAGGAAACGCCTAGATGGTTTGATGCCCCATGTTCCAAAGCAAATAGGATGCTTAGAGCTGCCCTAAAAGCTGAACCTAGGGATATACCACGAGTAAGGTTGCTCAGAGCAGAGTACAAGCGTGCCCTACGCACCAGATCAAATGAATTACTTAAAACCCACTGGGATTCCCTGGCACGATCTGCTGACCTGAAAGATACCACTGGGTTCTGGAAGGAGGTAAAGGTGATAAGATCTATTGGTTCCAACTTGACCGAAATTAATTGTAATATCACTGGTCCTACCTGGGTTGCACACTTTGGAAAAATCTATACAACACCAGATAATCCTCCTCTGTCGCTACCCTCCCTACACCCACTGAATATTTCTGTATCCGAGGTAGCTGATGCTATATTAGAAAGCGCTGGGAATAAAGCGCCCGGTTCTGATGGGCTCTCTATTGACCAGCTAAAACGTGAGCCCGATTTTTGGGCCCCATTGCTTTGCAATGTTTTTAACAATCTAACAGACGGGCAAATCCCAGAAACATGGTCACGTAGCATTATTGTTCCCATTTTTAAGAAGGGCGATAGGCTGGATCCTGGGTGTTACCGCCCAATTTCTTTAATTGATAACACCTTGAAAGTTTTGGGACGGATCATATTTAAAAGGATTAGAACTTGGACTGATGAGAATAACATCCTACACCCTAGCCAGCTTGGTTTCCGTAGTAGTGTCGGAACGGTGGAACAATGTCTGAACTTGAACCTGATCATGGCAAAATATAATATTGCTAAGAAATCCCCTTTATATTTTGGTTTCATGGACTTGAGCTCGGCTTTTGATTTCGTTAATCGTTCCCGCCTTTGGTCTACCCTCCTTGAATATGGCTTAGACGACCATCTGGTACACTTTTTAGCTTTTTTACACCGCGATCTAAAAGCATGTGTGCGTGTGAATCAAACGGGTGAAGTCTCTGACGATATTAGCATTGGCAGGGGGGTCAGACAAGGGTGCGTGCTGGCCCCTCTCCTGTTCATTTTGTACATCAACAAGTTAAGTGGCTCTCTGAGCACTCTAACTAGTGATGTGCCTCACGTAAATGGAGTCCCTATACCCACCCTCCTTTATGCGGACGATGCGGTCTTGATGGGCCGCACTCCAAAGGCACTCCGCATTTTAATTTCAGGTTTTGTCCTTTTTATGGCCGATTTAGGCCTGACAACTAATTTTAAAAAATCCCTGATCATGAGTTGTGGTCCTAAAAATCACAAAATCCCCCAGATCAAATCAGGGTCAAATGTTTTAAAAAGCACCAGCACTTTCCCCTACCTAGGGCTGCTATTCTCAAACAGCGGTACGTGGCATGCACATGTATCTTATGCCAGGAACAAGTTGGGTAAGGCCATCAACTGCGTAACCTCCTTGAGACAACCCAACCACGCTGATGTAATAACACCCCTGGTCAAGATCTATCAAACCCAATGTATGCCAACCAGCACTTACGGCGCCGAAGTCTGGGGTTATACCAACTGCTCCCATATCCAAAGAGAAGAAAATAGATTTTGCCGGAAGGTGCTGGGGGGGGTTATTTGTTCCCCCAACTATGTATGTCACAACGAATTAAATATTCCATACATAGAGGATTTCGTGAGATCTAGACCAGCACTATTCTGGATAAAGATATGGAACAACACGGCTGCTACCTTGACCCGCGAAATTATTTTGGATTGCCTAAAATGTGATAGGGGACACCATATACCATGGTTGAAAGCTGTAAAAGAGTGCCTTGTAAGTGTGGGGTTGGGCTCTCTGTTTACATCACCAAACTTAATAAATCGCTCCCACAAGACCATCACTCTAAGGGCATTGTATGATTTGTACAGCGAAGAGCGTGAAAGAAAGAACTTGACTAAATGCACTGTTGTAAAATATTTGGCTTATTCTGAACCACATACCATAAAACCTGGCCCACCATACAGATATTTACGTCTGCATCTCGGCAGATGGGTTAGGGGTTTACTGTTTCGTTTCCGAGATGGGAGTATAGTTAATCTACTGAACTTCCCTCTGGGATACAATAAACACCTTGAAACTTTAAATTGTCCATGCAACCCTAACATGAAGCAAAACCTTATGCATTTCTTGTTCTTCTGTGGTTTCTACAAAAAGCTCACTGGACATTATCTAATGCCTTATTGTAGAAAAAATGGTTTGACTAATTTTAAATCAGCCTTGAGGTCTTTCCTATTATTGGGATCAGATGAAGTTACTTTTAGGGTGAGCTGTTTTCTCAAAGCTGCTGTCAGATAAAGAACCACTCTTAACACTGAGGTATAATCATCGCACACTGCACTTTTTATTATGCATTTTAGAGAATTTTTACCTGCTTGCTTCACCTCTCTGTAACAGTTTTTTCATGTGTATGTAGATATAATTATGATATTGTCCTAGCCATCCTTTTTAACTATGGTCGTTAAAACTGTGTTTTTAAACTGTGTTTCTTAAACTGTGCTCTAAAACATTTTTTCTCTTAAAAAACCCATTTTGGATTATGAAGGGACAAATTTTGTTTAGATGTGAAATTTCAAATGGAATTTGATTATGCTTGATTGTTCTCTTATTCATTTTTCAGATGTCATTACTGAACTGAATGTTTTAATTGTATTTTGTCTGTACTTTTATGGATGTTTTTTATTCCGAATAAAGATCTTTTGACTTTGACTTGAAACAAGATAATCTAGTACCTGCATTGTGCGCTTGGAGACAACCTCTAACATCTAGACACATCATTGCATCAGAACTGTATCACTAACAGAGCAGTTTTTATTATATAAACAGTTTAATGTCCCTAAGTTGATCAAAGGGGACACTCTAGCCACAAAGGTGTCGCTGTCGCGTTTGACATGCAGCTCTGCCAATGCTGATCTTCCATGCTGATCTTGGACAATGTTCACAATGCTGGTTACTTTGCTTTGTATTATCTGCCTGTTAAAAAAATTCAAAATGAATAAAGGGCAGCCCCTGCCCTGAATTTGGGGGATGAAATGAATTGGCAATTTTGCTACAGTCTCCTCAATAATATTAAGTAATATGCAAGCATCTTGCACAGGTTGTAGTAGCAGACCAGGAGCTTAAATTACCAAATATTATTCAGGACATCTACACATCTATAGACCGAGATAATTTGGGAGCCAGACCAAATAAGCCACATAAATAATAAAGTTCAGAGGACAATACCAAACAAGCACCAGGGTCTTCTAATAAAACACTGAGACTAACAGAAAAATAAAGAAAAAGCGAAATCAAGGGTGGATCTCCACAACAGGAGTTCTCTGATATTTTTTACAACTTACGTAACAGTGATAATATTAAACAGCCTGATAGCTATCAGTATACTGATATGTGTCCTTCTCGTTCCTTTCAGGAATACATCAGACAGATGTTCAGAGAGAGGGGGGGCAATCAGAGTGGCAGCAAGAATAGTATGCTAAACCAAAAAAGAACTCACAATGCTTGTCTGACATCCGCATAAAAAAAGAGGAGAAACTTTCACAACAAAAACCCCAATTCAAGAAAAATATGTTTGTGGGAACTACATCAAAATATGCCACACACATTGAGAACTATCCTTCAAAACAAGATGTGTGCAGTGACTCTGCTAGACTGCACAGCACAGGACACAGTAGCTTACAAGAATGTTTGAGAATTTCTGAATGCAAAAGCAACTGACTGATTTATAGAAGTCAAAACCCCAGATCAACAGGTTAGCCCTCTGGATAGAAATTACGAATTAAATATACAAATTGAGGGTGACATATAGAGGACCATTAGGGTAATATTCTGGAAAAATGTGACACTTAGGGCTTGATTATAAATTTGGCTGTCCCTGAGTTTCCAGTACATATTAAACATCAGAAAATACACAAATACTCAGATCACTACAGACTGACATGCCAGCATCAAGACATGTAAACCAACATGTAAACAAAACAAATTTGATCTTCCGTATTGTTTAGGGTACCATCGGTTTTTCTTATATCACATTCAATGAAGGTGACACATTGCTGGTTATATATAATTTGCATCAATGTTCCTATGCAGAAATGTGTTTTGCATCTACAGAAAAATACTCATTGCTGTTCATTTGGCTGTCATCAAGGAAAGACCGGTGGCTCAAGGGAAATGAATAATTGCTGTTATTCCCGTTCCAGCCTTAGAGGCTGATACACAGACCAGCAGTCCTAACACAAAAGACTTACATTTTAGATGGATACAATAGGCCATTTCCAAAAAGGCTACTGACGTAGACTTTGTTGTTGACCCTACTCTACAAACTCAGGAATTTCTCCAATATGAACATGAATAACCCATGCACAGTAACATTTTGACTCTTGATTAATATAAGCACATCATATACACTGATGGTTCAGCCCAACCTGCTATAAGTACAAAACACCAATATTTAGTGGGTTTGCGCCATGGTACACAGTGCCATCATTGATGGATATATAATAATATTCTTATCTTCTAGGCTAATATATTAATTAACATGAAAGAAAAAAGAACTACACTGCATAAAGTTTAGAAGAGAATGTAGTCCGGAAAAGTTTAAGAAATGGCCAAACCATGTGGCCTGTAATCGGGATGGAGCAGCCATCTTAACATATTAGCCCAGGTATATAAAAGTCATACAACAAAGAACATAAAATCCATAAGATTTATCAATTATATTCACAAAAAAAAGTCATGCTGTCTAAATCATATTTTCTTATCCTCTAGGGCAATATGTAAATTAGAATGTAAAACAAAGTAACGCAACTCTCCAAATTTTATCAGAAACCAACTCTCAGAAAGTTATTGAAATAGCCAGATCATGTGACCAGTAACCAGTATGGAAAGCCAATGTTGCGGAATGATCAATATGCAACTCCTAGTATAAAATCACTCAAAACATTCTCCCACAATAAGAGGTGGTTCGAATTAGCCTCCTTGCTTAGAGTAATTGGTTCCACTGATGTAAATGTATGTAAAAATGTGTGTTTTGCTGAAACACTAGTAGTTACAACTTTTGGATCTTTTGTTGGCATTTTCTGACCAATGGTTTTTTTAATTCAATTTCTGTAATTTCTTAAGCAGCCTTTACTAAGATAAGGCATGGATTCCGCTATAGATTCATTTGTGCAGTCCAGAACTTCCTCAACAGTTATTTGGCTGTTTGAAATTTGAGGCACTTTTGGTCTGTCAGACAATATTTTGACACTCAGTATTGACTGGGATATATCAGTGACCATTGGAAATGGGGTTATAGTAGCAGGGTGAACTGTATTAGTTTGGTCAAACATAATTGCTTGAAACTTTTGATGAGCTAGAGCATTACACATATTTTGTTGATCAATAGGTTTCCCTGGCAATTGGTGAATGAAATCAATATTATCATCCAAGTATGATACATTTTAAATATTATATTCATAATGTTTTTGCATGAACTCAACATTTGGTAAGTGTTTGATATTTATCTGAATTTCTTTAAGGTTTGTTTTAATAGTCCTTAATAAGGATACATGTTCAGAGAGTACTTTCTGGATACATATTGATTGATCAATCAATATGTTTGTCATTTGCATTAACAAGGTGCTGATGGCGCCCATTGCTGTCAAAGCAGTATATAATACTGGAGTAATTACATCATTTAATTCTGGCTCAGCTAATTCTGCAACATCCATTGGAGGAGATGAATTTTGTAATTGATTAATTTGCTGGTTGTTTCAAAAGAGGCCCACTAATTCATTTAGCAAGGCCAAATCATCGAGGGAGTTGTCCATTTGTGGGGAACTGACATCTGAGGTCTCAAACTCATCTTATTTTTGACCATAAATCGAGTCATTAAGTGAGTTATCTAATGACAGAATCTGAAGGCCGGGTGTACAAAGGGCCTTTGAACTCAAGGCGAAGTCCCTAAAGTTGTGAGGGAGTCTCCGCACTCGGGGGGAATCTCCACAATGAGAAGTCACATTGCGGGAATTCCCCCCACCCAAGTGCGGATACTCCCCCACAACTGTGGGCCTCCGCAACTAGTGCGGAGGCCCTTTGTGAATCAGGCTCTGAATGTTTTGAATGCTATGTACTTCATTTGTATGGTATGTGTAGTAGAAGACAAAATTGTCTTGGAGTATTATTCAACGTCCAAGGCCTCAAACCTCCATCCTCTCAGTTGTAGATCGAGTCACTGAATGACTTGTCTCCTTTCAGGCTTGGAATATATGTGGTGTTATGTACTACTGCTGCAGTTATGTGTTGTAATAGGTGATCTAGGCCTCAGATTAGATTCCGTTAAGTCCTCTGTGATTTCACCTAATGATGTCTTTCCCCCATATGTAAACTGCTGGCATGAATTGCGCTGATAATCCAAAGTATTCAAAAATAGACAACTGCTTTTTAGGTTTCGCTAGAGTCAGCACATGCGCTGTCTTGCGAGACATTTAGTAGCTCCTTCAAAAACGCTACCTTGCCAGCCACCAGCTTGCTAGAACGCACACAAGCGTGCACAACGTACACAGCACTTTTTTGGTCGCGCGCGTTTGCACAACTCGCGTTTTTAAAAAATAATAACATTTTTGCACAGCGCACGCACACAATTCCCGGGCGGGTTGCGCGGCCAATGCTTGTTTGTTATTTTATCCAGCAGCTAGGCAGTTTTTGTGTTTATATCCTTACATGATACATCCCGCGTAGTCATCTCACCATCACCTGGATGTAAAACAGCTGGTTGAGTTGTACCTGATAAAGAGTAAACAAAGTTGGATTCCAGCATGAGAGTAGGATTTGTGAGACTTCCTGGTCCTAAATTAGTTTTGATAGTTGAACGGTCCATTGAAGTGCTTGACAAAGACTTATGTAAGGAAACTAGATGACTATGAGGGCTCATGGTTTTATATGCTCTCATTTTATGTTTTTGTGAACTTGTTTTTATCTTAATGTGTTTGAAGATCTAGAAAATGCAAGAGTCTAAACAAATAAAACAAGGCCTTTTTAAAGTTTTGTTATATTAGTGTAAATTCTTCTTTTTTATTATTATTATTTTTGCAGTTTCCAAACAACACTTTAATTACTTTCCTTTCTGTAAATGGAGGTTCATTCCTTATTCTACAAAGCATCCAAACAGTCCTGCCAGAGACCCTACCAAATTTCCTAAATAAAGATCCATAATTCATTATAGCTAAAGTACATTTATCATTACTATTTAAAGAGCTGGAAAAATGTGCATTTATCTTAACTTTATCTTTCTAAAATATATTTCATACATTTTCAAGTAAATACCAGATTTGGCATGCCAATTGGGTACCCCTAGCAGGGGCTCCACTACCACAATCCAAATAAATATACCAGAGATATTGCTATGTAACATGCCAGAAAAAAGGAAAGTGCTGCTAAACATTGGTCTGAATTATCTCTCACTAAAGCTCTTTCCATATTAGTAATAAAACATTTCCAAACATTAACAAACTTCTTACTCCTCCCCACCCTCTTGGCAGAAAAATATTCTTTGTTATAAACAGTTGGCAGCTAAATCAGCCATATTTGAAATTCAGGCAAATCCCTTTATTTCCAATAATTGATTATCACTGATCAAGCAAATAAAATTGCTATTTACCACCAAGCTCGTATGTTCCTTGTCTTTATACCCAGGTGTTTGGACCTATACAGAAGAATAGCCTTAGCGCCCGGTACTAACGAAGCTTCTAGACCCTTTTGAACATATGTTTAAACTTTTTTCCAAACTCCAGTTGGTTTCAAACAGCTCCAAACCTTATGTTCCCACATACCCAACAGGTTACATCTAGGACATCTGTGTGGAATATTTATGTTACACTCATGTAATTGCTTAGGGGTATAGTATAATAAGCACAATGTTTACATCTGCATCCATTTAAAATTAGCTCCACTCAACAGCATGGCATTGAAAACCAATATTTCCGACCAGTCCTGAAATTTTGAAAATGACTTGAAAGCAGTCCAGCAGAAAGTTCAGATTTAGCTGATGGCGGTTAGCATTGGCAGGTGTGACTGGCTAATATCATTCATACTGGTGGGCTTCATCTCGGGACACCAAAGGTTTAATAATGCCTCGTAATCCCTGTTAGTGGTCGAGTAGAGTGTATGTGACCAAAAGCACTCTTTTGAAGTGCCACGATATCAAGGCCTGAGTGGGTGATCTGGCAGATTTCTGATGGAAGTTGACTTGAGGCTGAAATCTGTGCAACTTTTTATTCATGAAATGCCTGGGAAAAGCACCTGGCTTGGTATAACGGATGGAGGCAATGAACCAAGAAAAAGAATGACTGCTGTCCTTTTGCTTAACTCTACCGGAAAGGCAAGCTAAGCATGGCCCTTTACTCACTGCCCCCAGCTCAAGATGCGTTACCACCAGTCTGGTCAGCAGCCCGGTCACACAGTGCTCTTGACTAGGGTCTCCTATTGGTGCATAACTCACCTCCCGGCTTCCTAGAGTGCAGAGCTGCGCGACCTGGCAGGATTAACCTTTACTCAAGGGCCCACCACCTATTACAAAGCCAGGAGACATGGGGGCCAATAGGGCAAAGGAGGTAGGACCTGGTGGGAAAAGACACAGCAGGATCCTCAGATCTTCAACTGAGGAGGAGAAAGACAGGTGACCTGGAGAGCAGGGGCACAGGTACAAGCACAAGCATGGATAACATTACAGCATCACTGGTAGTCATCAGTTGATTATAATGTCACTATACATGCATGAGAAACAAGTTAGTTTTGAAGTTACTGTTTTTAGTTTCCTTCAATCTTTTGTACCACTCACAAACACTACCAAATCTGCAAACTATGTTGTTAGCCTACGAGCAATGATGTCTATCCTAAATGTGTACATTGTTAAAATTATTATCCAAAGATATTCTTCTCACTGCATGATTAGCTAGACAATGTACTTAACATGCATCTTCCATTGATTCAAAGATTCTAAGTGCTAAGTAGTCATAACTTTAAACCACAGTTGTTAGTTTACACTCACTATGTTGCCTCCTAGTTATATTAAGTGCAAACTTCCCTAGCTCCCAGTAGATATCATGATCAGGTTACTAGATATATGCATCAATAGTTGACTACATTATATAGCTTTGCTGACTAAATTATGTGGCAAGGAAAGGTAAGCATAATATGTCACATTCTGTGTCAATATTAGTTCACTCATTTCTCTATTTGACAAGCATGGACAAAGATTCACTTAACCTCTGCAAAGGATCAAAACATGTTTGCGTCACTGACTTTGGCACTTGGTTTAGTAGCTTTTGGTCCATTTGAACTGGAAATGTATGATTTTTGGAGAAGCCTTATCAATATGCTGCAGGTGGTGGTTTAAGTGCCAAATGTAATGCATCCATAATTATGCAGAAAATGGTGTGGCCTCAGAATGACTTAACTCCAGTGGCCCTGAGCATACTTAATTTGTCATTTTACATGAAAGTTTAAAAGGTTATTTCCTTTGCCATGAAATTATGCCCATTGTAGACTGCATAATTCCAGTGGCTTTGATCATATATGATTTGTTGTTTCCCATGAAAGTTCAATATTACTTTACTCGCACCATGAATACTGCCAGTGCTTAAAAGGTTAATCATGCAAGACAACAATAACTGACTAGCCCATATACACTGCCTTTAATCTCAATGTGTATGGAAAAGTATTTAAAAAGGTGAATCTACTTGGAGCATAGTATATGCAAAGTTCAAATACATATATTACTTACTGGCGATAGCCAGTTGGTATATATAGTTAGGGAATGTCTGACATATTATCGACAGACAGAATATCTACATACCAAAATATCGACACAAAAATATCGACAGCAAAAATATCGGAGTTATATCTTCATAAAGGTAAGTACAAAAATATCGGAAAATAAATATCGTAGTACAAAAATATCGAAATTGAATATATCGTTTTTTTAAATGTATTAATAATAATGTAAAAATAATTTAAAAATACATATAATTTTACTATTATTACATTACAATATTAAAACATATTTAGAAATTAATAACTAATACCTATACATTTAAAATAAATTAAAAAGTGTACATCTAAATTAATATATATACTTACTACACATATTGCAACAGTAGTAAAAGCGTTGGATAACGTAGGGGTTTACATTACTATTCCCACTCCAGAGGGTGCAACAGTAGGGAAAGCATTGGATAGCGTAGGGGTAAAAATTACTATTCCTACTCCAGAGGGTGTAACAGTAGGGAAAAGGTTGGATAGAGTAGGGGTAAAAATTACTATTCCCACTCCAGAGGGTGCAACAGTAGGGAAAGCGTTGGATAGCGTAGGGGTAAAAATTAGTATTCCCACTATAGAGGGTGCAACTGTAGGGTAAGCGTTGGATAGCGTAGGGGTAAAAATTACTATTCCCACACCAAGGGGTGCAACAGTAGGGAAAGTGTTGGATAGCGTAGGGGTAAAAATTACTATTCCTACTCCAGAGGGTGCAACAGTAGGGAAAAGGTTGGATAGCGTAGGGGTAAAAATTACTATTCATACTCCAGAGGTGCAACAGTAGGGGAAAGGTTGGATAGCGTAAGGGTAAAAATTACTATTCCCACTCCAGAGGGTGGAACAGTAGGTAAAGCGTTGGATAGCGTATGGGTAAAAATTACTATTCCCACACCAGAGGGTGCAACAGTAGGGAAAGCGTTGGATAGCGTAGGAGTAAAAATTACTGTTCCTACTCCAGAGGGTGCAACAGTAGGGAAAAGGTTGGATAGCGTAGGGGTAAAAATTACTATTCTCACTCCAGAGGGTGCAACAGTAGGGAAAGTGTTGGATAGCCTAGGGGTAAAAATTACTATTCCCACTCCAGAGGGTGCAACAGTAGGGAAAGCGGCAGTAGGGAAAGCGTTGGATAGCGTAGGGGTTTAAATTACTATTGCCACTCCAGAGGGTGCAACAGTAGGGAAAGCGTTGGATAGAGTAGGAATAAAAATTACTAATTAATTTAATTAAATAATTAATATTATTTAATTTCTAATTAATTATCAATTAACAATTAATAAAAATTACATATATTAGCACATTAACTCTAATTATTGTACTTAACTAATTAATATTAATTAATTACCAATTAATTATTAATTACCAATAATAATTAATTCTATTTATTTGCACATTAACTCTAATTAATGTAATTAATTAATTAATATAAATTAATTACCAATTAATTATTAATTAACAATAACAAAAATAAATTATATTAGCACATTAACTCTAATTATTTCAATTAAATTATTATTATTATTTAATTACCAATTAATTATTATTTAAAAATATTATAAAATATTTATTAATTAATTAATTATTATTAAATTACTTCCCACCCTATTCCCCTATAAACCCACAACCCACTCTGATACTAAAACGCAAAATGTAAACAAAATTACTAATTTTCAAACATACATTTAATAACATACTTAAACATATAAACAACATAATAAAATACAAAACACTAAACATAATTTCGAAATTATTAAATTTCGATATTAGTAACATACATACCATAAAAACGATATTCTGTCTGTCGATATTCTGGACATCGATATTCTATACCATCGAAATTAAAACATCGATATTATTGTATATCGATATTTACATTTCGATATTTTGTCTCCCTACCATAGTGAGGACCTAGTTACCATAGGAAATTCCGAACATTCTATTGGAAATAACTTTAGCGCCGATTGAGGGGTCTGCCCGTAATTTTCCTTAAATTTGCCTCGCTGCGCTCAGCTCTTTCTCTGAAAGTTTCGGGGGGATTGGTCAAGCGAGGGCTGAGAAAAAAGCGGGGTCCCAAAACGTGTTTTCCCCATGGTAATTTCCATAGGGACATTCTGACAAGGCTACAGCTCGAACGGCTGAACGGAATTACACCAGATTTGGCAAAATGGTAGGGACTGGTATGCAGCAGTGCCTTTTGTATGTTTGGTGAAAATCCCTCCAGTAGTTCTTGAGAAAATTGAATTTGAAATTTTTCAAATGGCATATTCCATGGGACCCTTAGACACGGCTACAGCCCGAACGGCTGAACGGAATTACACCAAACTTGGCAAAATGGTAGGGACAGGTATGCAGTAGTGCCTTTTCTATATTTGGTGAAAATCCCTCCAGTAGTTGTTGAGAAATTGAATTTGAGCAACTTATATATCTCTATGCGCTCAACATTCTATTGGGAATAACTTTGGCGCCGATTGAGGAATCTGTGTGTAATTTTCCAGAATTTTGGCCAGCTCCGCTCCGTTCCTTCCCTGAAAGTTTCGGGGGGATTCATCAAGCAGGGGCCGAAAAGGGAGTCCCAAAACGTTTTTTCCCCATGTTAATTTCCATAGGGACCTTTAGACACGGCTACAGCCCGAACGGCTGAATGGAATTACACCAAACGTGGCAAAATGGTAGGGCCTGGTATGCATATGTGCCTTTGCTATGTTTGGTGAAAATCCCTCCAGTAGTTCTTGAGAAAATTGAATTTGAAATGTTTCAAATGGCATTTTCTATGGGACCTTCAGGCACGGCTACAGCCCGAACGGCTAAACGGAATTACACCAAACTTGGCAAAATGGTAGGGACAGGTATGCAGTAGTGCCTTTTCTATATTTGGTGAAAATCCCTACAGTAGTTGTTGAGAAAATTGAATTTGAGCAAATTATATATCTATATGCCCGACCGTACGCGTACGGTACGCGTACCCTACGGGTACGTGCGCGTACCCTTACGTGCACGAGCGAGTTTCTGACTGGCTGGCAGTCGACTGTCGACATTCCAAACTGTCCAAACCAGGAAGTGTTGGCCACCATCTTGTTTTTCAGGAGAACTGAGGCACAAGAGAGCCCAAATCAAGAGTGGAAAACACGAAAATGGGGCAGGGTAGAGACCCCCCAACCCTCTAGCCCTTCTCAGGGGGGTCCCAAAAGGACCCCAAGGGCAAAAGAAAAATTCGAGAAAATCGCGGGGTAGGCGCACCGTACGCGTACGGTACGCGTACCGTGCGCGAACGCCGCGATTTAAAAAATATATATATTTTGTTTGCGCTTAGTGGTCCTTCTGGGACCCCCTGAGAAGGGCTAGGGTGTCAGGGGGTCTCAACCCTGCCCCCTTTTCGTGTTTTCCACTCTTGTTTTGTGCTCTCTTGTGCCTCACTTCTCCTGAGAAACAAGATGGCTGCTCAGGTGGTCGCAGAAGGATAATAACATATAGAAACGTTATCCGCTAATAGAATTAGCCTTTACAAAACCTTTCAAATTTATTGAAAACAAATATAGGTTTCACGCCTGATATAGTTGGGAATTAGCATTTAAAAAACCTTGCAAATTCACTGAAGAAGCCATAGGTTTCAAGCCTTATATAGTCAGGAATTAGCATTTAAAAAACCTTGCAAATTCACTTAAAAAACCATAGGTTTCAGGCCTTATATAGTTAGGAATTCTCATTTAAAAAACCTTGCAAATTCACTGAAGAAGCCATAGGTTTCAAGCCTTATATAGTCAGGAATTAGCATTTAAAAAACCTTGCAAATTCACTTAAAAAACCATAGGTTTCAGGCCTTATATAGTTAGGAATTAGCATTTTAAAAACCTTGCCAATTCACTTAAAAAGCCATAGGTTTCAGGCCTTATATAGTTAGGAATTAGCATTTAAAAAACCATTGAAATTGCTCCTATATAGTTAGTTGTACTAACTAAATTTCGCGCACCTGCAATCCACTGCTGATGATGTCACATATTACATCATTCATGACATGGTTAGTGAGGTCACTGATGACATCACTGATGACATCTCAAATGAAATCACTGATGACATCTCATTGGACATGACTGATCACATCACTGATGATATCATTCATGTGATAATACGATGCACCTCCTCACACTCTAATATAACCTTTGATACATCCAGTGTTAAATACAGACTACCATTCTTGAAATCATTGACACACCAATACCAGTTACTACATACGCACTCACTGATTCCTAGGTCTACACACACATTCACTCATTCACCCATAGAATCACTCATACATACAGTCACTCATCAATACAACACTATCATATGCACTCATACACCTATACAGACACTCACACACTGCCACTCATCCATGGAGTTACTCACACACCTACACAGTCATGCAAAGAATCAATCACACTTCCATTTCCTCAATAATACAGTTATACACACAACACCTTACTTATTCAAACATATACTAACACATACTTACTCAATTATACAGTCACTGATACAAGTACACAATGATCCATACAGCCACTCGCACATTCACTGGCTCTCATGTATAGTCATTTATGTATGCCAACTCTCACATGCACTGTGTTTTACATATGTACTTACTTGGACATGTAGCACTGAGATATCCATTCACTCACCAACACACCCATGCACACAGTCAACCGCCCATATAGCTGTTTCAACATGCACTCTTGAACTCGTACACCTAGTGAATCAACTGCTCACACATCGATGCACAGAGTCACACACCTCCCAGCCACCCACACACACACACTCAGTCTCCCATTCAAATACTTGGGCAACCAATCAATAACCCATATAGCCATTCATATAGCTACTGATCAACACATGCAGCAGCTTACACAACAACAGACATACTGATGCACACATTCAGACAGTTTAGTAACTAACCCATGCATTTAGTAAGACACATTTAATCACTCACTCATACAGTCATTCACGCACCTACTAAATCCTTCATCCAGACACTTATACATCCACTCATTCTTCAATATGTAAAACATATTTAAACTTTACAGAAACACACAGTCGCTGGATGATGTCATCAATGATGTCATCAGTGATGTCAAATGAAATGTCATCAGTGATGTCATCAGTGATGTCATTTGAGATGTCATCAGTGATGTCATCAGTGATGTCACTGACCATGTCATGAATGATGTAATATGTGACATCATCAGCAGTGGATTGCGGGTGCGCGAAATATAGTTAGTACAACTAACTATATAGGAGCAATTTCAATGGTTTTTTAAATGCTAATTCCTAACAATATAAGGCCTGAAACCTATGGTTTTTTAAATGAATATATACATATATATATAACTTCAACTTCTCCTTCTTTCCGGGTGAAGAAAGCAAAGGACAACAGCGGGTTTTCAGGAGTTTGTCTTTTATTGAATTCCACCGCATAACCAGGTTTCGGCTTGTGCCTCCGTCAGATGCAAAAATTCAAGTGCTTGCTCTCCGTTCATTTGTTCTTTTTAGGGGCTCCTCCTCTCAGTGGTTCAGGAGCCTCACCTGCCTCGAATCATCTTTTGTTGCCAATTCAGAGGACTACCAGTCCCAGAGTGCAGAATTCAGGGTATTCAGCGCAGAACGGGCCGCTACGATGTCGCTGCAATCTTTCCACCTCCTGACCCTTTCCTTCTGCCACGCACTTCTCTGTACCAGCATCGGAGATGCCAACCTATTTCTGGCGTCTCACCTAGCAGTCTTTGGTCCGCCATACAACAGCGGCTTCCTGGTGTCAGATCGGTGAGTGGCGGGTCACGGCTAAAATCCGATGCCTCGGCTAACTTCAATTGTTTCCTATGTCCCCGTGACACACTTTTGACGAAAGGATCCTTTGTCCGCTTCATAGGTCGGCGGTAAAATAACTTCAACTTCTCCTTCCCTCCGGGTGAAGACAGCAAAGGACAACAGCGGGTTTTCAGGAGTTTGCCTTTATATATTCAGATGTGGCATGAAGGTTGCGAAGTGTATGCTCCTCGGCAGTCACAAGAAAACATAAACCGGAATAAGCATCCTGGGGCCTACGAGAGGTATTTTAATGATGAAATGAACACTGATTAATTGGGATGTGGCAAGGAGCCCACTGTGGGTTAATACTTTGCAGAGGAGGACTACAAAGCCCAGAATGACTGCATAGAACATCACGTGACCCACTGAGGGTTGTAAATTAAGCAGCATACACTTCGGAACCTTCATGCCACATCTGAATGGTGACCCATGATTAGGGGTTGTTGCCTTGAAACGTGTTGGGAAAATTCAAAGCAATTTTACCTGGGATGCAGTTCTGTGTTTCTTCTGCAATTGTTCCTTGTGACCAGCTGTGATTGGGAGTGCATCCTTGAAGCATCAGTCTCAACTCGGAAAACAAATATATATATATATATGCAGGCTTCGTATGTGTGTGTCTTTGCCCAGGAAGAAGGGGCCTTGAGCCCTGAAACGCATTGGCCATATTAATCAAAACACAGGGTGAGTGAACAGGCTGCATGACACTGCTGGATGGCGGAGCAATGCGAGTGCCTTCCGAATGCTTCAGGGCAATTTGTAAAACAAAATTATTGCACGGTGGCCTGGCCGTGGGGAGAGCACCGTCGGCAGTTGGAGGAAACGACAGTCACCAGCTGGGAGAGGCTGCATTTCTGAACTTTTCCGGATTAAAACAGCACATTGCTCAAATATGCGAAATTAGCCTGTTTCAAAGCCCTGTGACTCACTCAGAGACAAAATGAACTTTAATTGGAAACACACCCTTGAACATACTTACCTGCACTGAGGACTCCAAGCCCCAGAAATCATCGAGGGAAGTGTAACGAGAACACGCCCACGGGCAGGCAGGATTGTGATGAAATAAAACCGGAAAAGAAAAATGCAGGCTTCGTATGTGTGTGTCTTTGCCCAGGAAGAAGGGGCCTTGAGCCCTGAAACACGTTGGCCATATTAATCAAAACACAGGGTGAGTGAACAGGCTGCATGACACTGCTGGATGGCGGAGCAATGCGAGTGTCTTCCGAATGCTTCAGGGCAATTTGTAAAACAAAATTATTGCACGGCGGCCTGGCCGTGGGGAGAGCACCGTCGGCAGTTGGAGGAGACGACAGTCACCAGCTGGGAGAGGCTGCATTTCTGAACTTTTCAGGATTAAAACAGCACATTGCTCAAATATGCGAAATTAGCCTGTTTCAAAGCCCTGTGACTCACTCAGAGAGAAAATGAACTTTAATTGGAAACACACCCATGAACATACTTACCTGCACTGAGGACTCCAAGCCCCAGAAATCATCGAGGGAAGTGTAACGAGAACACGCCCACGGGCAGGCAGGATTGTGATGAAATAAAACCGGAAAAGAAAAATGCAGGCTTCGTATGTGTGTGTCTTTGCCCAGGAAAAAGGGGCCTTGAGCCCTGAAACGCGTTGGCCATATTAATCAAAACACAGGGTGAGTGAACAGACTGCATGACACTGATGGATCGCGGAGCAATGCGAGTGCCTTCCGAATGCTTCAGGGCAATTTGTAAAACAAAATTATTGTACGGCGGCCTGGCCGTGGGGAGAGCACCGTCGGCAGTTGGAGGAAACGACAGTCACCAGCTGGGAGAGGCTGCATTTCTGAACTTTTCAGGATTAAAACAGCACATTGCTCAAATATGCGAAATTAGCCTGTTTCAAAGCCCTGTGACTCACTCAGAGACAAAATGAACTTTAATTGGAAACACACCCATGAACATACTTACCTGCACTGAGGACTCCAAGCACCAGAAATCATCGAGGGAAGTGTAACGAGAACACGCCCACGGGCAGGCAGGATTGTGATGAAATAAAACCGGAAAAGAAAAATGCAGGCTTCGTATGTGTGTGTCTTTGCCCAGGAAGAAGGGGCCTTGAGCCCTGAAACGCGTTGGCCATATTAATCAAAACACAGGGTGAGTGAACAGGCTGCATGACACTGCTGGATGGCGGAGCAATGCGAGTGCCTTCCGAATGCTTCAGGGCAATTTGTAAAACAAAATTATTGTACGGCGGCCTGGCCGTGGAGAGAGCACCGTCGGCAGTTGGAGGAAACGACAGTCACCAGCTGGGAGAGGCTGCATTTCTGAACTTTTCAGGATTAAAACAGCACATTGCTCAAATATGCGAAAATACCCTGTTTCAAAGCCCTGTGACTCACTCAGAGACAAAATGAACTTTAATTGGAAACACACCCATGAACATACTTACCTGCACTGAGGACTCCAAGCACCAGAAATCATCGAGGGAAGTGTAACGAGAATACGCCAACGGGCAGGCAGGATTGTGATGAAATAAAACCGGAAAAGAAAAATGCAGGCTTCGTATGTGTGTGTCTTTGCCCAGGAAGAAGGGGCCTTGAGCCCTGAAACGCGTTGGCCATATTAATCAAAACACAGGGTGAGTGAACAGGCTGCATGACACTGCTGGATGGCGGAGCAATGCGAGTGCCTTCCGAATGCTTCAGGGCAATTTGTAAAACAAAATTATTGCAAGGCGGCCTGGCCGTGGGGAGAGCACCGTCGGCAGTTGGAGGAAACGACAGTCACCAGCTGGGAGAGGCTGCATTTCTGAACTTTTCAGGATTAAAACAGCACATTGCTCAAATATGCGAAATTAGCCTGTTTCAAACCCCTGTGACTCACTCAGAGACAAAATGAACTTTAATTGGAAACACACCCATTAACATACTTACCTGCACTGAGGACTCCAAGCCCCAGAAATCATCGAGGGAAGTGTAACGAGAACACGCCCACGGGCAGGCAGGATTGTGATGAAATAAAACCGGAAAAGAAAAATGCAGGCTTCGTATGTGTGTGTCTTTGCCCAGGAAGAAGGGGCCTTGAGCCCTGAAACGCGTTGGCCATATTAATCAAAACACAGGGTGAGTGAAAAGGCTGCATGACACTGCTGGATGGCGGAGCAATGCGAGTGCCTTCCGAATGCTTCAGGGCAATTTGTAAAACAAAATTATTGCACGGCGGCCTGGCCGTGGGGAGAGCACCGTCGGCAGTTGGAGGAAACGACAGTCACCAGCTGGGAGAGGCTGCTTTTCTGAACTTTTCAGGATTAAAACAGCACATTGCTCAAATATGCGAAATTAGCCTGTTTCAAAGCCCTGTGACTCACTCAGAGAGAAAATGAACTTTAATTGGAAACACACCCATGAACATACTTACCTGCACTGAGGACTCCAAGCCCCAGAAATCATCGAGGGAAGTGTAACGAGAACACGCCCACGGACAGGCAGGATTATGATGAAATAAAACCGGAAAAGAAAAATGCAGGCTTCGTATGTGTGTGTCTTTGCCCAGGAAGAAGGGGCCTTGAGCCCTGAAACGCGTTGGCCATATTAATCAAAACACAGGGTGAGTGAACAGGCTGCATGACACTGCTGGATGGCGGAGCAATGCGAGTGCCTTCCGAATGCTTCAGGGCAATTTGTAAAACAAAATTATTGCACGGCGGCCTGGCTGTGGGGAGAGCCCCGTCGGCAGTTGGAGGAAACGACAGTCACCTGCTGGGAGAGGCTGCATTTCTGAACTTTTCAGGATTAAAACAGCACATTGCTCAAATATGCGAAATTAGCCTGTTTCAAAGCCCTGTGACTCACTCAGAGACAAAATGAACTTTAATTGGAAACACACCCTTGAACATACTTACCTACACTGAGGACTCCAAGCCCCAGAAATCATCGAGGGAAGTGTAACGAGAACACGCCCACGGGCAGGCAGGATTGTGATGAAATAAAACCGGAAAAGAAAAATGCAGGCTTCGTATGTGTGTGTCTTTGCCCAGGAAGAAGGGGCCTTGAGCCCTGAAACACGTTGGCCATATTAATCAAAACACAGGGTGAGTGAACAGGCTGCATGACACTGCTGGATGGCGGAGCAATGCGAGTGCCTTCCGAATGCTTCAGGGCAATTTGTAAAACAAAATTATTGCACGGCGGCCTGGCCGTGGGGAGAGCACCGTAGGCAGTTGGAGGAAACGACAGTCACCAGCTGGGAGAGGCTGCATTTCTGAACTTTTCAGGATTAAAACAGCACATTGCTCAAATATGCGAAATTTGCCTGTTTCAAAGCCCTGTGACTCACTCAGAGACAAAATGAACTTTAATTGGAAACACACCCATGAACATACTTACCTGCACTGAGGACTCCAAGCCCCAGAAATCATCGAGGGAAGTGTAACGAGAACACGCCCACGGGCAGGCAGGATTGTGATGAAATAAAACCGGAAAAGAAAAATGCAGGCTTCGTATGTGTGTGTCTTTGCCCAGGAAGAAGGGGCCTTGAGCCCTGAAACGCGTTGGCCATATTAATCAAAACACAGGGTGAGTGAAAAGGCTGCATGACACTGCTGGATGGCGGAGCAATGCGAGTGCCTTCCGAATGCTTCAGGGCAATTTGTAAAACAAAATTATTGCACGGCGGCCTGGCCGTGGGGAGAGCACCGTCGGCAGTTGGAGGAAACGACAGTCACCAGCTGGGAGAGGCTGCATTTCTGAACTTTTCAGGATTAAAACAGCACATTGCTCAAATATGCGAAATTAGCCTGTTTCAAAGCCCTGTGACTCACTCAGAGAGAAAATGAACTTTAATTGGAAACACACCCATGAACATACTTACCTGCACTGAGGACTCCAAGCCCCAGAAATCATCGAGGGAAGTGTAACGAGAACACGCCCACGGGCAGGCAGGATTGTGATGAAATAAAACCGGAAAAGAAAAATGCAGGCTTCGTATGTGTGTGTCTTTGCCCAGGAAGAAGGGGCCTTGAGCCCTGAAACGCGTTGGCCATATTAATCAAAACACAGGGTGAGTGAACAGGCTGCATGACACTGCTGGATGGCGGAGCAATGCGAGTGCCTTCCGAATGCTTCAGGGCAATTTGTAAAACAAAATTATTGCACGGCGGCCTGGCTGTGGGGAGAGCCCCGTCGGCAGTTGGAGGAAACGACAGTCACCAGCTGGGAGAGGCTGCATTTCTGAACTTTTCAGGATTAAAACAGCACATTGCTCAAATATGCAAAATTAGCCTGTTTCAAAGCCCTGTGACTCACTCAGAGACAAAATGAACTTTAATTGGAAACACACCCTTGAACATACTTACCTGCACTGAGGACTCCAAGCCCCAGAAATCATCGAGGGAAGTGTAACGAGAACACGCCCACGGGCAGGCAGGATTGTGATGAAATAAAACCGGAAAAGAAAAATGCAGGCTTCGTATGTGTGTGTCTTTGCCCAGGAAGAAGGGGCCTTGAGCCCTGAAACACGTTGGCCATATTAATCAAAACACAGGGTGAGTGAACAGGCTGCATGACACTGCTGGATGGCGGAGCAATGCGAGTGCCTTCCGAATGCTTCAGGGCAATTTGTAAAACAAAATTATTGCACGGCGGCCTGGCCGTGGGGAGAGCACCGTCGGCAGTTGGAGGAAACGACAGTCACCAGCTGGGAGAGGCTGCATTTCTGAACTTTTCAGGATTAAAACAGCACATTGCTCAAATATGCGAAATTTGCCTGTTTCAAAGCCCTGTGACTCACTCAGAGACAAAATGAACTTTAATTGGAAACACACCCATGAACATACTTACCTGCACTGAGGAATCCAAGCCCCAGAAATCATCGAGGGAAGTGTAACGAGAACACGCCCACGGGCAGGCAGGATTGTGATGAAATAAAACCGGAAAAGAAAAATGCAGGCTTCGTATGTGTGTGTCTTTGCCCAGGAAAAAGGGGCCTTGAGCCCTGAAACGCGCTGACCATATTAATCAAAACACAGGGTGAGTGAACAGACTGCATGACACTGATGGATCGTGGAGCAATGCGAGTGCCTTCCGAATGCTTCAGGGCAATTTGTAAAACAAAATTATTGCACGGCGGCCTGGCCGTGGGGAGAGCACCGTCGGCAGTTGGAGGAAACGACAGTCACCAGCTGGGAGAGGCTGCATTTCTGAACTTTTCAGGATTAAAACAGCACATTGCTCAAATATGCGAAATTAGCCTGTTTCAAAGCCCTGTGACTCACTCAGAGACAAAATGAACTTTAATTGGAAACACACCCATGAACATACTTACCTGCACTGAGGACTCCAAGCCCCAGAAATCATCGAGGGAAGTGTAACGAGAACACGCCCACGGGCAGGCAGGATTGTGATTAAATAAAACCGGAAAAGAAAAATGCAGGCTTCGTATGTGTGTGTCTTTGCCCAGGAAGAAGGGGCCTTGAGCCCTGAAACGCGTTGGCCATATTAATCAAAACACAGGGTGAGTGAACAGGCTGCATGACACTGCTGGATGGCGGAGCAATGCGAGTGCCTTCCGAATGCTTCAGGGCAATTTGTAAAACAAAATTATTGCACGGCGGCCTGGCCGTGGGGAGAGCACCGTCGGCAGTTGGAGGAAACGACAGTCACCAGCTGGGAGAGGCTGCATTTCTGAACTTTTCAGGATTAAAACAGCACATTGCTCAAATATGCGAAATTAGCCTGTTTCAAAGCCCTGTGACTCACTCAGAGACAAAATGAACTTTAATTGGAAACACACCCATGAACATACTTACCTGCACTGAGGACTCCAAGCCCCAGAAATCATCGAGGGAAGTGTAACGAGAACACGCCCACGGGCAGGCAGGATTGTGATGAAATAAAACCGGAAAAGAAAAATGCAGGCTTCGTATGTGTGTGTCTTTGCCCAGGAAGAAGGGGCCTTGAGCCCTGAAACGCGTTGGCCATATTAATCAAAACACAGGGTGAGTGAACAGGCTGCATGACACTGCTGGATGGCGGAGCAATGCGAGTGCCTTCCGAATGCTTCAGGGCAATTTGTAAAACAAAATTATTGCACGGCGGCCTGGCTGTGGGGAGAGCCCCGTCGGCAGTTGGAGGAAACGACAGTCACCAGCTGGGAGAGGCTGCATTTCTGAACTTTTCAGGATTAAAACAGCACATTGCTCAAATATGCGAAATTAGCCTGTTTCAAAGCCCTGTGACTCACTCAGAGACAAAATGAACTTTAATTGGAAACACACCCATGAACATACTTACCTGCACTGAGGACTCCAAGCCCCAGAAATCATCGAGGGAAGTGTAACGAGAACACGCCGACGGGCAGGCAGGATTGTGATGAAATAAAACCGGAAAAGAAAAATGCAGGCTTCGTATGTGTGTGTCTTTGCCAAGGAAGAAGGGGCCTTGAGCCCTGAAACGCGTTGGCCATATTAATCAAAACACAGGGTGAGTGAACAGGCTGCATGACACTGCTGGATGGCGGAGTGCCTTCCGAATGCTTCAGGGCAATTTGTAAAACAAAAAAAAAAATATATATATATATATATATTACCTACTGGCGTCTCGCCAGTAGGTATATATAGTTAGGATTAATTCTCTATGGAACTTTTGAAAATTCTATGTCTAATAACTTTGGCGTTTGTGGACGGAATCGGCTGATATTTTCAGGAAAATGGCACATCTTGTTTCTGAGCAGCCCTTGAAAATTTGGGGGGGTTTTGTCAAGGGGGGGCCGAGAAAAAAGGGGGGTCCCAAAACGCGTTTTTCCCATGTTAATTTCCATAGGGCGGTTGGACTCACTTTTAGCTCGAACGGCTGAATGGATTTCCACGAAACTTGGCAAAATTGTAGGGACTGTTAGCCCGATGTGCCTTTGCTAGGTCTCAATATATGTGCTTCAGTAGTTTTTGAGAAATTAACGTTCAAAACAAGATATATATCTGTAACAGCGCTCCGGGCTGCGCTCCGGTCCGCTTACTTTTCGCGAAACGGAACTTTGCGCGCAGAAAGCTGATTGGCTCTCCGGTGTCTGTCAACATTCTAAACAGTCCGGAGCGGCCGCCATCTTATCTCTCGGTAGGATCGAGAGAGAAGAAGAGGTGAAAAACGAAGGGGGAATTTAATGAAAGGGGGCAAGGTATACCCCCTTGACCCCCTAGGAATGATGTTGGGGTTATTAAAGGGTCTCGTGGGGAAAATAAAAAAATATATATTTTTCACGGTAGAACAGTTCCCGAGCCGCGAACTGGGCCGCAAACTGGTAGCGAAACGGGAATTCGCCATTTTGTGTTTCGTTTTAATTAAATTACTAGGTATAAGGGGGTGCGGGAGACGTATCCTGACCCCTTATGTTTTCTGAGGGTGGCTGAGGAGGCTCATATATGTTGATACATGTCTTCCAGCGGCTGTGCGTGAGCTTTTTTTTTTTTTTTGCTGCGTGACGTCTGTTAACGTTCGATTCGATGGAAATCAGGAAGTGTTGACCACCATTTTGTCACTGCGAGTAAATATTTTGTTATAAATGAATCCTTATTGATAAACATTGTCTGCGCCATCTTGCCTTTTTGTCCAATGCCACAATTTTGTCGTGCACGGCAGCCATTTTAGATGCCTTGACCAGACCCACTCTCTGCACGCCGTCGATTCTCAGCACGGCTCCCCACCCTCGCAAGCATCTCCCCCACGCACTGGTCACCCCCGCTCTCTCTCTCATGCATCGGCCATATACTTCCCCCCATCTGCGCTGCTCTTCCCTGAGAATCACACTCTGTGCTCGCCCGACACCTCCCTTTCACCCTATTCACTACCGCACCCTCCGACACTCCTCTTCCTCTGTGTCCGATTGTCCAGGCCGGACCCAGGCTATCACCTAGCCCTGCGGATGTAGTTTATGGCCCCAGCTGTAGAGAATCCAGACATGCCAACCCTCCCGATTGAGGCGTGAGACTACTGATTTCAGTGCTAGTCTTCCGCCTCCCGATTCCTGCAAGGAAAAATCTGGGGGCATATTACCAACAACTAGCGATAATTTTTGTCTCTAACTTGTTTAGAGACAAAAATTATCGCCGCACATCGGCAAATTTTATCGCAGATAAACCTTGCTATTAGCAAGGTTTATCGCAAATGCGATAAAAAACGGCCGCAATGCATGAATATCGCTGAAAAGTCAGCGATATTCATGCATTATCCAGCAAATGCTCTTAGCCATGTTATCCACCTTCCATTTGATAACATGGCTAAAAACTGCTCAGGGCAGGTGTTAGCGATAATTTTTGTCTCTAACTTGTTTAGAGACAAAAATTATCGCCGCACATCGGCGAATTTTATCGCAGATAAACCTTGCTATTAGCAAGGTTTATCGCAAATGCGATAAAAAACGGCCGCAATGCATGAATATCGCTGAAAAGTCAGCGATATTCATGCATTATCCAGCAAATGCTCTTAGCCATGTTATCCACCTTCCATTGGATAACATGGCTAAAAACTGCTCAGGGCAGGTGTTAGCTTTTGGAGATATTCGCGCTTAGCGCGAATATCTCCAAAAGTTGGTAATAGGAGATAGCGATGGTTAGGGACTGTTTCCAGTCGCTAACATCTTGGCACGCCCACTTTGCATGTCATTAGTGATAAATATCACTGACATGCAAAGCGGGGCCCAAGATGGTCGCTATCTCCTTTTAGCTGTCACTAACTGGTGTTAGCGACAGCTTGGTAATAGGGAGATAATTTTATCTCCTTTTTTTTGGCTTTTAAAGCCAAAAAAGCGGAAATAAACCCCCTTGATAATATGCCCCACGATTCCTCGGGGGTTTCAGCTGACAGGGCTTGGTATTGTGTTACGTGCTAATTCTTCCAGGAAACGTCAGAGCGTCGATGCAGGGGTTCTAGAAGGGGTGATAAACCATTTAAGCCTCATGAACAAGCGCATGGTCTTTTAAAGATTTGTGAAGTACTCGGGCGGCGGTGTGTGTGTGCCCTCTTTCAGGAGCGGGCGGGGGGGCACTGCCAGCAAGTTGCCAGGCCAGGTAGTGTTCAACACGTGCATCACCCTTTCTCTGCCTGCTATTGCGCTCCATGCTTCGGAAAGGTAAGAAAAAGAACGTGCATTTGAGTTTGAAATGTCCGATCCTGTAGCAGTACACTTGCAAAGCCCACACATGACAATAACCCGATTCAAGGCCCCATTCACCCGATTTTTTAAAAATATATAGCACTCCAACAAAGTAGGATTATAAAACTTTATTAACTTTTAAATATAACGAACGCAACAAAAACTGTAAATATATTTAAACATTTTTTGAAATTAACCAGAACTATAACGATAACAACAACAACAACAATAATACAACTTTTATGCCTAAATTACGCAAACATTTAGCTAATCTGCTAAAGGGGGGAGTCGCCATTTCTTTACAATAATCAATAATGAAAAATCAACATCAATAGGGTTGTCCGTATTCCCGATGCAGCACTATAGTGCAACATACACAGCACCTGGGGTGTCAAGAGTGAACAGGTCCTAGCTGCTTAACCAATGACTGACAAATGCGTTAGGGATTTCCTTGTGTTTCTTAATAGCATTGGTGTCTGCACACTTCTTTGTCAATTCTGTGAACATGATAACTGCTTCATAGACAGACGATATCTTTGTTAAGTCATTAGTGTTAAGTGTGTCTGAAACTACAGTGCCCTTCTGTTTTTCTTTCTTCAGGCTCTACAGAGTTTTGTGTGTTGTTCTTTTGAGCGACAATTATTCCAGAGGTTTCAGGTTCACTTGTTTTGTCTTGCAGTGAGTTAACAGCTTTAGAGACTTCATGTTTATTTGCTATGTCCTGCTGTTCGTCAACTGCTTCAGAGACGTCAGCCTCATTTGTTATGTTTGACTAGATCCTGGACCTGCCCGGCCGCGCCCAAAATGGCGCCGGTGTAAATGGGACTCGTAACTGCTTGTTGTGTACTGGTTGCCCAACCTTGATATCACGAGATACGTATGCAGTTTTGAAGCACATGGCGGAGGCTCGTCTGCTGTAGTGGGGCGCCCCTTATCGTTTCAGTCGCCATTCCGTCCGCTTTTGCTACACTGTGCCTTTTCCGCCATTCAGCTGTTTACCGCCCGCTCTTACGGCTACAGCGTCTCGCTCACCATGTAGTTGAGTTGCTCCCACTCTTGCGGTGCAGCGATAGGCGGCTGCCACAGGACTCTTAAAATGGCGGCCGGCTCTTCGGATTTGGGCCTGGTCCAGTAAAATGGCCCTGGGACACCTTGGAACTCGGACGCTTGTCTGCCAGGGCTTGGGTTCCATTCTCG
The DNA here is from genome assembly GCF_964263255.1 of Lissotriton vulgaris. Taxonomy (NCBI): domain Eukaryota; kingdom Metazoa; phylum Chordata; class Amphibia; order Caudata; family Salamandridae; genus Lissotriton; species Lissotriton vulgaris. The sequence goes on from NC_141699.1 coordinate 926,562,251, forward strand.
AAAGCGTCCCCTCAGCCTTGAAGATTGTACAAAAGTCTTGGGGGCCCTCGACTCCCGCAGGCTTCCGGTGGGGAGCGGCTGCCATGATTGCTTGCGGAATGGCCACGACGGAGCTACGAGATGGTGGTGCTCTCATGGTGACGCCAGCTTCAGTCTGAAACATCCAGAAACAAGGTGGGGCTTTCATCGTTTGGGAAAAAAAATGTTTTAATCCAATGAAAAGTGTTATTTTTAGGTCACATGACCTAGTCTTACATCATTAGGAAAACAAAAGTAAAATGAACCAATGAAAAGTTTTATTAACAAGTCACATGACCTGTTATGCTTACGTTACGCGCTGCGCGGCGCGCTCTGGATCGTTTCCGGGAAGCTGCGCCTTGCGCACCGGAGCACTTCCGGGTGCGCTAACGCGGCGCGTCATATGACGCATTACGCGACAACGCAGGTCCAGAATATAGTCAAAATGTCTCCACCAACCAGCGGTCGGAATACAACCGCTTTCAGCAGTCCAAAAAGTTCGGTTAAATCTTAAGAGCGGGAGCAACTCAACTACATGGTGAGCGAGACGCTGTAGTCGCAAGAGCGGGCGGTAAACAGCTGAATGGCGGAAGAGGCACAGAGTACCAAAAGCGGGCGGAATGGCAACTAAAACGGTAAAGGGGCGCCCCACTACAGCGTGTCTTCAGGTCAAACGGATTGTGGGACAAGGTCCAGAATGAAAGAGTCATCAAAAGGGAAAAAATTCCACGGACCCCGGGAGCCGGCCGCCTATGTCGGGGGCGATCTCAGGCCACATCAGGGCAACACGACTTGGGGAGGGGGCAGGAGCCAAGCGCCCCCTCTCAGTCCGCGCCATCTCACCGCCCCTCGGGGGCCTCCGTCAAGCGGTTTAGGGAGGCACCGTATCACATTGTTTTCCAATGCAGTCAGGTCCACAAACGGACCCTACTTACTTTGAATAGTGAAGCTGCAGCAGGTGCAAATAAGGTTTAAACAATGTTACAAGCGCTGCTTAGAACTCTGAAGTATGGCACTCAACATCCAGGACTTATGCCATTTGTGTAAGGCAGTGACATCGAAGCAACTCAGGGACAAAAAGCATGAACGAACATTCACATATGAAAATCTTATTTGGGGAAGGGGCAGGATCCAAACGCCCCCTCCCAGTTCGCGCCACTACACCGTATGTGGAAAATCTGAAGCCATCGTTCTACAAACTCTCAACGCTTGCTATCAGTGCATGAGTTTCATGCTCGATCGATTGAGCTAGCCGGATCGGGCAATAAAAAGTATAAAATAGTTATGTAAATAGTTATTTAATAAAATGTTTTACCCTGTTTCTTTGCTGGTGTGTTGTCTATATTTATAATATTTGCATAGGGTTTGTCGTTATTTTGGGCGGAGTCGAGCTGTCTTGCAGCCCTCATGGTGTGGAGCTCAGTTCATTTCACTATTTTCGTATTTCTCATGAAGGGTTGTTCCTAATGTTTGTATTTTATCGAGGTCAAAAAGAGATCGAATTAGTGGTCTACTGATTTTGCTCGATTACTTTTATTTTTTTACACGATTTTTCACTATCTGCAAAGACTAAACAGAGTATTGCGACTTTGTGCTTGTTTGTAAATAGAGAATGATCCAAAGAGAACCAATTTTAAAACAGTAAATGCTTGGATAACAATCAATCAAATGGAGAGACAAGCAGGTACGACGGATTACAACGGGGGTAAAGGTCTGCGTTAACTACCGTTCACTATCTGCAAAGAGAGAGTACTACTAGGAGAAAAGAGGGGAGGGGGGGGCAGCGTTCAAAGCACATCAGCGTGCATAAACACGAAAACGTTTTTACCTATCACGTACTTGACATTTGACAGCTTTTGATATTTGCTATTAAAAAACCATTGAAATTCACAGAAAAAACCATAGGTTATAGTCCATATATAGTTAGGAATTTGCATTTACAAAACCTTGAAAATTCAATGAAAAAACCATTGGTTATAGAACATATATAGTTAGGAATTTGCATTTACAAAACCTTATTTTACTCGCATAAAACCATTGAAATTCCATATATAGTTAGATGCGCTAACTATATATGAAATTCCTCCTATATAGTTAGTTGGTCTAACTATATATAGCGCACCCGCAATCCACTGCTGATGATGTCACATATTACATCATTCATGACATGGTCAGTGACATCACTGATGACATCACTGATGACATCTCAAATGACATCACTGATGACATCACTGATGACATCACTGATGACATCTCATTTGACATCACTGATGACATCACTGATTGCATCATTCATGTGATAATACGATGCACCTCCTCACACTCTAATATAACCTTTGATATACCCAGTGTTAAATACAGACTACCATTTTTGAAACTATTGACACACCAATACCACTTACTACATAGGCACTCACTGATTCCTAGGACTACTCACACATCCACTCATTCACCCATACAATCACTCATACATACAGTCACTCATCAATGCAACACTATCATATGTACTCATACACCTATGTAGACACTCACGCACTGCCACTCATCCATGGACTTACTCACATACCTAGTCAGTCATGAAAGAATCAATCACACTTCCATTTCCTCATCTATATAGTTATACACACAACACCTTACTCATTCAAACATATACTAACGCATACTTACTCTCTTATACAATCACTGATACAAGTACACATTGATCTGCACAGAGTCACACACCTCCCAGCCAGCCACACACACACTCAGTCTCCCATACAAATACTTGGGCAACCAATCAATAACCCATATAGCCACTCATATACATACAGCTTAATATACAGTCACTGGATGATGTCATTTGAGATGTCATCAGTGATGTCATCAGTGATGTCACTGACCATGTCATGAATGATGTAATATGTGACATCATCAGCAGTGGATTGCGGGTGCGCTATATATAGTTAGACCAACTAACTATATTGGAGGAATTTCAATGGTTTTTTATATGTTAATTCCTAACTATATAAGGCCTAAAACCTATGGTTTTTTCAGTGAATTTCCAAGGTTTTTTAAAGGCTAATTCCTAACTATATAAGGCCTAAAACCTATGGTTTTTTCAGTGAATATATATATATATATATAAAATTCGAAACTCATAGCATGTCAGCCCTGTAGGTCTCCATCCATTCTGCACCCCAGTTAGTAGCATTCAGCTCTGAGGCGCTCTTTATGTCCTTAGAGGGTGGGTAGGATAGGAGGTTGGCACGGGTGGACATACGGGTCTTTGCCACCCTGGCGTGGGTCTTGACGCTAGTCCTAGTCTGTAACCTAGCCCCCTACATTTCAGCACACCCCCGCTAGTTAATTATTTCAGCAACTTCTACAACTCGTGAGTGTGTGAAACTGTACGTAGCGCCTAGGGGTGGAATTCTCAGCGCTGTGGTAATGGAGCGCTTGCTGCTGGCATCGGCCTGGGCACGGGGCTCACACCTCTCTGTTCAACGTCAATATTTGCCCTGCGGCTCCTTCCAGAGCAACATGGCCCTTGCTTCGTGCCAGGCACGGTATTTTGACTGCACTTGTTGGGGGTGCACGAGCCGGCACTGGCATGCCCCCGCACTTCACAGGCCTGTGACAGGCCACCTCTGCGAGCCCCACCACATACCACCCAGTGGTGGGGACGTTACTGCGAGTAACGCAAAAACATTGAGCGCAACACGTAGGCTGTTTGGACCACGTAAATATTCTGGTCAGATTTTGTATTATTTACACAGTTGACCCCGGGGTGGACAGGGGTTCTTGTGGCGGACCAGCAGTCGTGCACCTGTGCGCGTGCGTGAGCCGCTTGCAAACCCTACTACTGCCTTCAGGAAGTTACCACACTCTACTGTCAGTTTCCTCGGCTTGACATAATGCGCATAAATTAACTTTTTTTAGTTTGTTAGGTGAAAATACAAATGTTTGTTCTAGCCCTGACTCAAGAACACGCCCGCACCTATCCCACTTAAAATGCTTATTCAAGTTACCAAACCATTTGCATTAAATTAATTAACGGTAATTTTACTCACATTAGCTTTTCATTTGCGGTTAGTTACTACCGGCGAAGCAGTCTGCGCAGGCGCACCACAGCGGCTCCTCATTTCAGCCGGAGAATGGCGCACACAAGAGAATTATTCATTATTAAAAGTAGCGAAAAGCATTTTTTACATTTGAAAGTTCGTATATCACATGCTGATTAAATCTAAACGTAGCGCAAAAATGTAACATTGTAGCCAGTGACAGGCAATGTATTTAACGGTAGCAAGCATTTCTAACATGAGCATCTTTTAAAAATAGGTGTGGCTATTTTTAATGAAAGGACGCGTTCACATATTTCAAGCTGTACCCTCAGTTCGTGTGCCCATGTTTGTTTGTAAGAAATAGGCAAACGCACAGCTTAGCGACTGGAGAAACAAAGTAAAACAACCATTGGCAAAGCCAATAGGTCAGGCGTTGGCTGGCACTATTTTGGCTTGGTTAATACTTGTTTTATTTATTCTAAAACGTAATAGTCGAGTGAACCCCTGAGAAGGCTCCCTCCTCACTCACCGGATCCCGGGGTCGGCTCCCGGCAGCCTACGGCTTCCTCTGTCCTGTCCCGGGCCGAAAGCCAATCAGAGCGCTGCACGGGGAATAAGGTCACGTGATATCCCGCAGTTCCACCCCCGGCCTGCCTGACTTCCTGGTCGCGGCAGGGCGGCAACAGCAGGGATAATTTCAGTGGGCAATGCCGGGTGGGCACCGGCCTGAAAGATACATAAAGCGCTTCCAAAGCGCTAGTGGCAGAGTACAGCGCAAAATCGCGGGGTGCCAACACTTCTTGGATGAACTGCTGACAGCCAATCAGATCTCACGATGAGATGCTGACAGCCAATCAGATCCCACGATGAGATATGTGGTTAGGCTCCACCCAGATATATAATTTGATTCTCTTCTAATTTTCTCAGGAACTACTGGAGGGATTTACACTATTTAACCAAAAGCGTGATCTGCGTACCAGACACTATCATTTTGACAAGTTTGGTGTAATTCCCTTCAGCAGTTCAAGCTGTAGCCGTGTCTAAAGGTCCTATGGAAATTAACATGGGGAAAACACATTTTAGGACCCCCCTTTTATCTCGGCCCCCGCTTGACGAATCCCCCCCAAACTTTCAGGGAAGGAGAGGAGCGGAATGAGCCATCTTCTTTGAGAAATTTGCGAAGATTCATCAACCAGCGCCAAAGTTATTCCCAATAGAATGTTGGGGATTTCCTATGGAAACTAGGTCCTAACTATATATACCTACTGGCTACCGCCAGTGGGTAATATATATATATATATATATATATATATATATATATATATATATATATATATATATGTATATATACATATATATATTAACTACTGGCGGTCGCCAGTAGGTAGTTATAGTTAGGATTTTTTTCAATGCAAAATCTCAAAATTCTATTTGGAATAACTTTGGCGCCGGTTGATGAATCTGCCTGAAAACTTCCTCAAATTTGTCTCGCGGAGCTCCGGTCCTTCCTTGAAAGTTTCGGGGGGATTCGTCAAGCGGGGGCCGAGATAAAAGGGGGTCCCAAAACGTGTTTTCCCCATGTTAATTTCCATAGGGCGGTCGAACTCACTTTTAGCCCGAACGGCTGAATGGATTACCACCAAACTTGGCAAAATTGTAGGGACTGGTAGCCCGATGTGCCTTTGCTATGTCTCAAGATATGTGCTCCAGTGGATTTTGAGTAATTTAGGTTCGAAAAAATATATATATCTATGGCAGCGCCCCGGTACGCGCACCGGGGACCGCTCCGGGCGCGCCACGCGAGGTGCGCACGGAAAGCTAATTGGCTCTCGGGTGTCTGTAAACATTCGAACAGTCCGGAGCGGCCGCCATCTTGTGTCTCGGTAGGATCGAGACACAAGAGGTGGCAAAAAAAAGGGGATATGACCATAAGGGGGCAGGGTAGACCCCCCCTGACTCCCTAGGTTTGTTGTGGGGGATATAATAGGGTCCCGCGGGGCAAAAAAAAAATTGTTGTTTTTTATTTTTTTTATTATTTTCTGAACATTTTTTGTTTGTATTTTTGAACAATTTTATATTTTTTTGTGTTTTTTAAGGGAACAAACAAAAAACAGGGAATTGGAAATGGCTCCACACTTGTGGCTCAACAGGAGCAAAAAAAAGAAAATAATTACTGCTTCCTTTACTTGCTGCATTGGTGGTTGTCCACAGCATTATTTATTAAGGTGACACTAAGTTCACCATAACATAATGTTTTGCCACAGAAAATGCAAACAATTTTTATGGTGCCAAATTTTTGTTGTATATTTGGCACCATTTGGCGTCCTTCAGGACCAGAAAGTGAGTCTTCAGTAGAGGAGGTGCTGGCCACAGGGGGTGGGTTGTTCTGAAGTTCCTGTACTTCAGCCTGGGCTAAGTTATTGGGATGCCACCTCTCCATGTGGCAGATCATGGTAAAATTACCAAATTAATATTTTGTTTTGGGATTGCACCTGGAGAGGACTCTGCCACAAATTAGACAGGTGACTTTGGGGGCGTTCACCTTTTTCTGGCCTTCAGGGAATGAAAAGAATTGCCAAATAAAGTGCACTTTAACGTGCCTTTGCCTTGGTTCTTCAGGCAGGAGGCGCCTTGGTTGTTCCTCCTCCTCCTCTTGTTCCTCCTCTTCTTCTTCTCCTCTAAGGAACTGTGCTGGTGGACCTTCTTTTCTTGGTGGTGGTGGTGGTGGGGGGGTGCACCAGATGCAGCTACAAGTGATGCCATAGCACTGATCAAAAATAGCTCTTGCTCTCTCAATGAAGAAAGTTAGAATGAGGAAAAAAGGAGGGGGCTTTCATCATTTGGGGAAAAAAAATGATGAGAACCAATGAAAAGTGTTATTTTCAGGTCACATGACCCGATACGCTTACGTTCCGCGCTCCGGCGCGCTTACGTTATGCGCACCGGGCCGTGCCGCGGCGCGCTTCCGGGTGCGTTTACGCAGCGCGTCATAAGATACATCGCGCGGCAACGCGATACGTCGTGCTTACGCGATGCGCCATAAGACGCATCACGCGGCTACGCGATACGTCACGCTTATGCGACGTGTCACGATGTTGTTTTCGATCGCGACATTGGCGCTAACGGGGCGCTTCCCCTGTTCACGCACCGGGGCGCTTCAAACGACTACGCTCTCCGGGGCGCTCACCGGGGCGCGCGCCGGGAGCGCTCCTGGGTCAAAAATTTAAAAAAATAAAATAAAATAAAATTGTTTTAAATACAAATAAAATATAGGATTCAATCATTTTCAAAAATATTACATTTCACAGCTACAGACATTTGCTATTAACATAATTTTGAAATTCAAAGAAAAAAACATAGGTTTGGGGCCTTATATATAGTTAGGAATTAGCATTTAAAAAACCTTTGAAATTCATTGAAAAAACCATAGGTTTCACACCAGTTATAGATAGGAATTAGCATTTAAAAAACCTATGAAATTCACAAAAAAAACCATAGGTTTCACACCAGTTATAGTTAGATGGAAATTTTACTGACATAAAACCATTGAAATTCCCACGTTATAGTTAGTTGGACTCACTATAACTTGCGCGTGTAATGCACTGCTGATGACGTCACATATTACATCACTCATGACATGGTCAGTGACATCACTCATGACATCACTGATGACACCATCTTTGTGAGAGAGTGACAGACCTCCTTTCAGTGTAATGTAACCCTTAAAACACATATTCGAAAATAGAAATTACCATTTTCAAAAAAATGGAGATATCCATACCAGTTACAACAACCAATTCAGTAATACCACCATCTATATATACATCCACTCATTCACCAACAGTTTTATATAGTCACTCATACATATACTCCCTCATCATATGTAGGGATACACCTATACATCTTGTTACACACCGACAGTCATCCAAAAGTTACTCACACATACTCACACATGCAAATAAACTATTGAACATTCATTTATTTGCATATACAACTATACACACACTACCACCATACTTCTAAGAAAACTTACACATACTTACTCTCTTAAACAATCACTTATAGAAAAACATACTTATTTAAACAGGAACTCTTACAATCTCACATATACTCACTTATAAACATCAATACTCACATATACTAGATTAAAACATATGTCGTTACTGATAAAGACACTATTGAGACAGTCATTCACTCACTAACACACACATATACACACTCATCCACCCATACAGTCCTGCACAAAACACATACAAACAGTGAGTCAGTCATTGATGCATCTATGCGCTAAGTAATACCCCCACTAAACCATACAGAGACTCATACTGATACTAAAAAAAATCTAATAGCCCATATACACACACATGTAGCTACTCACCAACCCATGCAGCCAATTATACACAAAGTGAAACACTGATACATATATTTAAATATTTAAACATTACTCGCTAATATATGTATTCACTAAGATACACTTAATAAACCAGTTATCCAATCATTTTTTTTTAAAACATTCATTAAAACACTTATTTAAACATTTATTCTTCCATCGACCTTTACATATACATATATAAAACATATTTATTTTTCAGAAAGACACACATTCACTGGATGGTGTCATCAGTGATGTCATGAGTGATGTCACTGACCATGTCATGAGTGATGTAATGTGTGACGTCATCAGCAGTGCATTACACGCGCAAGTTATAGTGAGTCCAACTAACTATAACGTGGGAATTTCAATGGTTTTATGTCAGTAACATTTCCAGGTAACTATAACTGGTGTGAAACCTATGGTTTTTTCTGTGAATTTAATAGGTTTTTTAAATGCTAATTCCTAACTATAACTGGTGTGAAACCTATGGTTTTTTCAGAGAATTTCAAAGGTTTTTTTAATGTTAATTCCTAACTAAAAGTCTCACTTTATAAGTAAGACTGTTACCGCTCTAGTTGTTCTTTAGAACACACTGGTACATACTATAATTGGGCTATAGTTGCACTACATCTGGCTGATATTTGGGCTACATTTGTATTTTTTTGTCTCTGGTGGCCATCTTTGGGCTACATTGGGCTACATTGGGCTACATTGGGCTACATTTGGGCTACATTTGGGCTCTAACATATATAAAGCCCAAATATACGCCAATATATATTTTTTAAAAGTTAATTTTCTTTAAAACAACTGGAGCATATATCTTGAGACATAGCTATCAGTCCTTACAATTTTTCATTTTGAAAAATGCAATTCTTTTTTTTTGTCTTGGAGTGCTTCCGGTGCGCGCCCCGGAAAGCGTACTATTTTGAAGCGCCCAGTTAGCGCCAATGTTGCGATCAAAAACAACATCGTGACGCGTCGCGTAAGCGTGATGTATCGCGTAGCCACGTGATGCGTCTTATGACGCGCTGCGTAAATGCACCCGGAAAGTGCGCCGGAGCGCGTAACGTAAGCGTATCGGGTCATGTGACTTGAAAATAACACTTTTCATTGGTTCTCTTCATTTTTTTCTCCAAATAATGAAAGCCCCCTCCTTTTTTCCTCATTCTTACTTTCTTCATTGAGAGAGCAAGAGCTATTTTGGAGGAAAGAATGGCATCACTTGTTGCTGCAGCTGGTGCATCCCCACCACCACCCCCACCACCCAGAAAAGAAGGTCCACCACCACAGTTTCTTGGAGGACAAGAAGAAGAGGAGGAAGAAGAGGAGGAGGATCAACATCAAAGGGTCTACCTCCCAAAAGAACCAAGACAAAGGCACGTCAAAGTGCACTTCATTTGGCAATTTTTTTCTTTTCCAGATGACCAAAAAAAGGTGAACGCCCCCAAAGTCACCTGTCTCATCTGTGACAAAGTTCTCTCCAGGGACAATCCTCCAAGAAATATTCTTTTGGTAACTATACCATGATCCGCCACATGGAGAGGTGGATCCCAATAATTTGGCCCAGGCTGAAGTCCGGGAACTTGGGCACAACCCACCCCCTGTGGCCAGCACTTCCTCTTCAGTACCCTCACTTTCTGGACCAGAAGAACGGCAAATGGTGCCAAATATTCATCCAAAATTTGGCAAGGTCAAATTTCTTTGCATTTTGTGTGGCAAAACCTTATGCTATGGTGAACTTAGCATCACCTTAATAACTACCTCCCATTTATAAAATATTGCCAAATTTTTTTGAACTTTGGCATTCTTATTTCTCTGTTGTGCGCTTCCCGGTGCGCTCCCCGGTGCGCATACCGGGCGCTCCCCATGCAAAAATCAAAAAAAAAATGTTTTTTTTTTGCCTCGCGGGGCCCTTTTAAAGCCCCCACATCAAACCTAGGGGGTCAGGGAGGGTCTACTCTGCCCCCTTATGGTCAATTGCCCCTTTGTTTTGGCCACCTCTTGTGTCTCCATCCTACCGAGACACAAGATGGCGGCCGCTCCGGACTGTTTCGAATGTTTACAGTCAACCAAGAACCAACAACAATGTTTATGAAAAGTGTAAATGTAAGTAATAGGAACCACTCTAACATAGTTGCAGTGATAAATATACAGCAATGCCACCCTCATTCCTTTACTTCTATGAACTGATCTAATTCTAGCACAGCAGAAAATAAAAGATATTTCGAATTTCAAAGGTGGGACACATTCGCATACCTGTCTGAAAAATAGATTTTTTGTTCAATAAAGTCACAAGATCTGCTATTCTCATCTCAAAAGAACAGGTGAACTGATAATTCGGAAAGTGAACTGTCCCAGTACCCCTTGATTGTGAACACATATACAGCCTTTCCCAGTTTTACCAGTTCCCCTCTACCATTCAACTTCTGCACTTAACTTTTGTAACATAATCCCATTTTTGTCAGAAACGCTCAACAAATCGATTAACAAAATGTGGCCTGACGCCTTTTTAATTATTTTTGTTCGGCAACATTGTGTTCCTATTGAAATAACAATTATCTAGACCCATAGGGCTCAATTCACAAAGGCAATCTGAGAAAAAAGTCTAACTTTATGACTTTTGATATTCACAGAGGTCATCTAGGAGTCGTATCTTTACGTCCACAGTCAGGCCGGGATCTCCGGCTTGGAATATATTCTCCGCAACCGGGCCGTACTCTCCTGCTAAGACTGTGCTCTTCAGCTCGGGCCGGATGAAGTGCAATCTATGGGACAGAATGCATTTTTTACCAAAAAGAACATTAGAAATGTATGATAAATGGTAGAGGAGGTCATGAAAATCAGTTTGGGCAGGGGAAAAGGGTGTGGCCGGACACTACATCATATCCCATTTGCATCATGGTACATGCAGTCCACAATTTGAGTTCCATTCAGTGTTGACTGTAGTGTCAACACTACCATCAACAATAAGGAAGTATTAGTGGATTTGGCCTTGTTATCACTGCCTTTTGACTTAGAATAATTTGTAGAATTTTTTTCGCAAAAGTAAAGCTCACCGGGGCATGGCTGCAGGAGGTGTCCAAGGAGGGCGTGTCATCATAGGATAGCCTTAGATGAAGTTTTAGTGAAGATTTCTACGTTTGGATTTAGTCTTTGACATGGAAGTAAAAAATCTCCAGAGGATCGAATCAAAGGGCTAAAGTTGAAGGCAATTCTCAGAGGCCAAACACCCTTTTGTCGAAGGGCAGCTGAAAAGGGTTTGCTGCAGCAGAGCATAACGTAGCAAGAGAAGCTGTGAAGTCAATCTGATCGGCAATGCACCTCGGGCAGATAGGCAAGCAGGTTGTTCCTGGTCTCCTCATGGTTCTCAGAGTAGTTTTTAACCAAAAACTTTTAAGTCCCCACTTTTGAGTTTTGGCTATCTGGTCACCTTAAGCACCACTTCCAAGAGTCCAGGATTGGTGGGGCACCACTTGGAGGGGCAGGGCTCACTAAGGCTGGGTTGAGCTGTGGATCCAAGGTGAAGGGTGCATTTTGTGTCCCTGAGGCGCAGATCAATGGGGCAGCAAACTGGTCCTTTGGATTCAATCTGGTGGTCCTGGGTTCAAATTGCAAGTCCAGCCCTTCTTCCCCAGGCAAGAGGGAGGCAGGGCAGAAAGGCAGCAATTTAGCAAAATGGCAGCAGGTCAGCAGTCCAGTAAATGTCAGTTCTTTCAGCAGTACAGCATTCATTCCTGACAGAGTATCAACAGGTCCAGAAGTGTACTGAAGAGTTCGGATCTGAGGTCCTACTTTTATACCCTGGTACCTTTGTTCTGGAATGAGCGAGAAGCTTCTAAACAGAGCCTTTGAAGAGCATGAGATTCCCTCTCCTGCCCTGACTCCAAGCTGGCTTCATTGACAATGTGTAGGTGATCGTGCCATTCTGTAAGGGCATACCACTCCCTATTCAGTTGCAAGTGGGGCTGCGCTTAGCTCACCTCCCTCATCCTGCCAGGTAGATGGCCCATCTAGGCACACCTAATACCTCTTTTTAGTGACTGTCTGGGAGGAAGTCACAAAGTCTAATTGTCGGTTACACCCAGTGATGTGATCACAGGCAGGCTCCAGGCACAAAAGGGTTCAGGGTAGGAAAATATCAACTTTCTAAAAGCGGCATTTTCAAAATTGTAATCAAAAGCCAGACTTTACAATTAAATATGTTTTTTCATTACAATTCCAAAAACACCAGACATGAAATGACCACCTGTTCCCCATTGGAAATTACAGCGTATTAAATATAATAAGGAATTTCCAATGTTATCCTATGGTAAGATAAGGCCTCAGAATTGTTAAATACGAATTTGGGGCGTTTTACTACCAGGACATGTAAAACTTAAAAGTACAAGTCCAACCTTTTGTTTACACATCACCCCACCCTGTGAACTACCTAGGGCCTAACTTAGGAATGACTTATATCTAATAAAAGGGGAGTTTAAGCCATGGCAGGGGGTTTTAATGCCCATTTTAAAACTGCATTCAACCTGCAATGGCAGTACTGGGACATGTTTTAAATGTATGCGAAGATGGGTAGCACAATAAGTGCTGCAGGCACAGTAGTAGCATTTAATTTACAGTCCCTGGCCATATGGTATGCCACTCTACAAGGGGCTTATAAGTAAATTAGTTATGCCAATTGGGTATAAGCCAAAGTAATCATGTTTTAGGTGACTGGGCCCAAGCACTTTAGCACAGATTAGCAGTGGTAAGGTGCACAGAGTCCGAAGGCCAACAAAAATAAGTTCAGCAAAATGGAGGGGCAGAGGCAAAATGTTTTGGGGTAGGACCAACCTAAGGCTGACAGGCCTGAGGTAGCGCACAAATGCAGTTACCAAGTTTCATCCAACTAATCATTTAAGTTGACCAAAAGACAATGTGAATAAACATCCATAAAACAATTTATATTTTGTGTAGCTCATTTGGTTACGAAATAAGGACCAGGAATTGGTGGCTAAAGTTAAATAGGTTTATTACATGGTAACAATCAATCCAGTAAATGAACTAATCAGGAACATTATATAAAAGTAAAGAATTATAACTAGCAAATGAAGGCTCTAAAACTAATTTTGCCTTGTTAGTATAAAGCATATCAAAATTTCAGTCAGAACAATACAGATGCCGAGAATAAGGAATCAGCTTTACTTTAAGAAACTTCGCTCTTCCCTCCTAATGATCAACAGATTCTATAGGCATCCAGTTAAGACTCTAACCTAACTGCAACTGGGTCATAGAGGAAATATCTCAAAGAAATTCAAAAACGCAAAAAGGTGTCAGCATGGTGAAGATTTCAGTAGAAATCTTCTAAAGGAAATAAGCGTTTAGCATAAGCCATAACCTTGTAATAAAGGATGAAGCAACGAGGTCTGCTTGTAAGAAAGGATGAAGCAACGAGGTCTGCACCTCTTGGAATCCAAAAGGGATCTACACCTGCTCTCTAAGTCTGTGAACACCAGATAAACTAAAGAAGTTTATAGAATGATCATCCCATTCACATCATCAGAAACCCAATTATTCTTTCATTCCCTCCATAGGCATCGGCAACGTTCATAAAATTTCCCATACAATACACCTGGACAGTCTCTGCCATCTTGAGTATTTATTTTTTTATTTTATTTAGAGAGTTTTATATACAGCTGGCTAGACCCAGAGATTTCAGAGCGCTTTACCCAAGGTTCGACAGAAATTACAAAGGGAAGGGTTACTTTTTGACATGGTCAACCCCATTTTTTGCCTGGTATTTATTTATTTGGAGAGCATCTCTAACACTTATTCAACAATTCTTCTTTATCTAGCTATGCAACCTTAAGACCACACCTGCAGATGAGTGAACACACAAAGGAAGCAAAATACATTTCAAATTAAGGCCTAGTCAAGTCAACATTAGTCAAGCATTTCAATGTGCACTTCGAATACATGATTATAAGTGCGGATACAACTGAAGGAAGTGATCCCAGGTCGCTCGCAACCACCTCTCAGCCTTCCACAAGAAATGAAGAGTCGGTGAAACAGTAGAGAATACAAACCAAGTTACTTATTAGTAAGTGCGCTCGAGCAGAGTCCAGGCATACTAGTCTCCTTACAGGCTACCGAGGGGACTGACTTCAGAACACTTGGTAAAACATAATATGCATTTCCAACACCCCTAAAGACCCGCTCAGACTGGAATTTTCCAGCTCGGGCAATAATGAACAAAGGAGGTACAGAAGGATGAGCTACCACCTGCAGAATGGGTACATGTTATCACACTTTCAAGGTTCTCTTATTCAAGCCCAACGCTCTCAAGTGTAGGAGCAGGGCTACGGTAGAGGAATGGCTGGCAAAGGCAGAATAAGCTATTCATTAGTGTTTTAGGAATTAACCTTGAATACGTTAAGAAGAAGTAACTCGAAGCAGCTTTTCACTGAGGCAGACAGGTAATGAGACAGAAGCTTACTTTAAATCATAGTACAAAATGGCGACTAAGGACAAAACGGCGACGCAAATGCTAACTTAGCTCGCACAATGCCAGAAGGAGTCGGCTAGACGCATTTGCAGTTCAACAGACCCTCCTTTTAGCGTTTGCTAACAATTATGTCTATTCTCTGAGATATTTATAGCTACTGACATAATAAGCAAATCATTAATGCAGGGCAAGACACATACTGCTAATATTCAAAGATACCCTCATCAATATTTATTAAATCATGGACAGCTTGCATCATCATAGCAGAGGGCTTAGTATCATGCCCTGGGGCCTTGGGTGCAGGTGTTAACTTGCTAACACAATATGTACAGCAGGCAGGGAGACAATTAATACACAGGCAACAAGTGAAAATGAAACCTGCAATGGCTACTAGGAAAAGGAGTATTTTACAACCCCAGGATGCTATCAAACCTCAGAGCCAACCAGAAAGGGACCGGGTGTCGTTCTCTTGGTGAATATCGGATGCAAGTCGGTGCAAATTCTGTATTGCTCCATAGACATTCGGAGCATAGTCCAGTGTGTACACACAGCAGCTACTACCAATGACGCAACAGGCCCCACCCCAATCAGAAAGGATGACGTCTAACACCATCCTGTTTTGACGAGCAACAAGTCTTGTACCCTGAAGCTCAACTTTAATGTTGGTCAGTATTCCTGCCGTGGTGTTAATAACTCCCTCCACAACCCTTGTGAGTAGGCAAATGTTAAGGCTATAGGACATAGGACCCGAAAAGGGCAGAATCCCCTTCATAGCATCAGTAAACTGCTGCAAAGTAGTCTCTGTCTGATCTATGTCTTCTGTGTTGATAACCCTTCTAACGCTGGACAAGTATACACTCCTATGCTGCTGTCAAATCACTCAGCCTTCCAAGAGGAAGGTTACCTTGATTAAATTAATTTTAGTGAAAACCACTACGAGTTCAAGGAAAGGCTCTTTTGGGCATAGGAAAAGGATCACCAGGTTATTCAAGATGGCTGCCAGGAAGCGACTAGTGGTGCAGCACTCTAGTGTTGCAGAGTACAAGGGAAGTTTGGAATGTCCAGAGAATTCTCCCACAGAAACGCGCACTTCTCTTGAAGTTTCTGAGGAGAAGGACGTACCAGTACCCTGAGGCACAAGTAGTCAGTCAGGGTTGCTTTGTTGCGCACTATTTGACGTTTTTAGTTTTGTCATGATTTCCAGAAGTCCAGTGAGAGGAGAATAGTGTCTGTTACAGGAGTCAAGTCTGTAAGAGTTTTATAGCTATTTCTGTAATATCTGGTGTGCACGCCTGAGGGAGCAGTTTAACGAAGGGATTAGAATTGTTTGTTTAAGTGCATGTCTGTTGTTTAGTTAGCAAGTTCCTGTTCAAAGAGTAATGTTTTGCTTTGAGCAGGGTCAGCACAGGTTAGTGTGAGGAATAAAGTAAACACGTGAAATCTTGTCAAAGTGGGTTCTCATAAGTCCAGGTCTAGAGTAATTCCCCAGAAATACTTTTGTGAGAGAAGGTTGCAGGTAAGTACACTACAGGAAAGAAAATAATGGAGTTTAGTTAACGTTACAGAAAAAAGAGTTTAGACGAGTGCAGATATATATATTTGGAAAACTTAATGACCAGGATAATACTTACCAGATACAACATAGGAGTAAGTAGGAAGCTTTGCTTCAGTAAACAGAAGGTGGGAATCCTAAAACAAGAAAGCAAAAAGATTAGTAAGAAGAAACCAATTGACCAGCATTGTAAAGTGAATACCTTGTTCATATAGTCATACAGTCACAACAATCTGAACATATCAAAGAAAAGAAGAGAGGCATAGGTCACAAAATACTTTGGTAGGTACAGTGTCAAATGTAAACAGACAGAAAAAGCAAAAGTCTTTATTGCAATTAATTAGAGTATTAATATAAGGTTGTTACCATAATTTCTCGCAGTTCCTCATCCATACAAAACCATCTTGCTAGGAAATAGAAGTAGTGAGAGGAGTGAAGACATCGGAGGAGGAACCTGAAGAAAAGTGTGACTGTCTCTTTTCTGTCCCATACCCTTTCCCCCTGTGGGTCCGCGGTCATTTGTTTAACACATACAAATTGGTTGACTGGGAAATTGCAGTTGGGCGTTGAGAACTGACGTTGTTCTGCTCCTGTGTATATTGTGGATAGCACCTTGACAGAATGAAGGGCCCATGCTGTATTTGCACCTGAGCAGAATAGCTTACGGTATTGATCTTAAGAAATTAGGAGAAATTTTGGAAGGAATACAAAAAGAATTAATAGCAGTCAGAGAATAAAATAGGGAACTGAGATAGGATTTAATAGCTTCTAGGAGAGAGACAACAAAATGAAAATTAAAGATGAATAGTCTAGTATCTGGATCTAGTTTTAAAATGTCTTTGCTTCCTGAGGAACTTTCTAGTGATTCTAATAATCCTATGCCCAAGGTTACAGCCCAAGTTATTCATTTGTTGTCTCCAGTTATTCCTTAGGCCCCTCCAGAACAATTTAATGGAGACCCCAAAAAGGCACAAGTAGTTTTTGACACAAGGCACTTTGTTTTTTATGTGCCATCCTGTGCTTTTTCCTGATGGACAGTCGCGAGTGGCCTTCATTCTATCTTACCTTAGTGGGGATGCAGCATCATGGTCAATGCCATTAGTAACCAAAAATGATCCAATTGTATACGATGTAGATGACTTCAAAAATGAATTTCTCATGATCTTTGATCGGTGAAGAGCATCGCAAGCTACGGGTAATGAACTGTTAGAAATTCGGCAAGGAAATCGAGATTTAATTGCATACTTGGCCCAGTTCAACAACCTAGTTGTAGAAACTGAATGGCCAGAGAATAAACGTGCTGCAATATTTTATCACGGATTAAAAGATTAATTAAAGGATGCTCTGTCCCAGATACCCAACAGACCCATGGAAATTTCAGCCTTAATTGATTTAGTTCTAGAAATAGATTTTCGACAGAATGTACAGAGGAGAGAAAAGAAAAGATATCCATCCAAGTATACCCAGATTCGATCGAGCTAAAACTGAAATTTCCAAAGGAAATGATTACCCAACATGTTGGTGAGCCAATGCAAATTGGAACAATATCAAGACTGCTATCAAAAGAAGAGTAAGAAAAATGAAGAGTAAATAAGCAATTATTATATTGTGGTGCCAATGCCCTTTTGTTTGAAATTGTCCAAGGAAACCCAAACAGACACCGCCAGAAAACTCTCAGCACCATCAGTAAAGGAAGTTGGACTGGTAGGTGCCAAATTCGAAACAAATCCAAGGACCATTATTTGGCTAATATTTTGCAATTGTCTTTACCACAAGTAGTCATGATCATGACCATGACCCTTAAATTCAGAGAGACCCATTTTTAATTAATCACAGTAATGGTGGAATCAGTGGCTACAGGCAACTTTTAGGGTAGGTGTAAAGCAATCAAGAAGGGAAAAAGTGAAGCGGTACAATTGGTAGATGGAACAAATCTTTAATCCGGGCCCATAGTAAGCCACACGGAGCCAGTTGAATTGGAGTCCGAAGAAGGTCATTGTGAAATGTTACAATTTAATGTAATTGATGCCCTGCAATTTCTACTGATTTTAGGTCTGCCTTGGCTCACGGAGCATAACCCCACCATTGATTGGAGTGCTCGATCAATCGTGCTAGACGCGGAATTTTGTCAAGAGAATTGTTATAAGAACATTAAGACAGCCAATACTTTGACATCTGCATCCCATCTATGTAAGGGAGGAGCTACAGTCTGCGGGATTCACACCACAGAATTACCTTCAGAATATGCATATTATCAAGATGTTTTCAGTGAGACAGAGGCCGAGATACTCCCTCCCGATAGAGAGTTTGATTGTAAGATAGAATTGGAACCAGGTCCCAATCTCCCCTGCAGTAGAATATATGATTTAACAGAAAAAGAAGACCCACATTTGAAAGAGTATATTCAGAAATACCTTAACAATGGTTTCATCAGATCCTCTCAATCTCCGGTGTCTTCGCCTCTTTTGTTCATTCTTTGGAAGGATGGCGAGTTGAGAACTTGCATTGATAATAGAGCACTAAGTTGAATTACCATCAAAACCTGTTATCCTCTGTCCTTAATCTCGGTTCTCTAGATCAAGTAAAAGGAGTTAGGATCTACATGAAGCCAGACTTGAGAGGGGCCTATCATTTTGTTCGAATCATGGAAGGATATGAATGGAAAAGTGACCTTTAGAACTAAATTTGGGCTTTTCGAATACCAAGTGACGCCCTAACGGCTCCGCAATGATTCTGCACCATTTTGATTCAGAAAAGGGGGTGGTGATGAACAGAGTGACTGAATTAAGCAGACCACTCTTACCCAGTCCAAAGATCAGGGCTTGATCCATCACCGTTTTTTAGCTCACTGCACCATCCCAGCTCAGAACTTGGCTATATGCAAATTAGTCTGACCCTTGCCCAGTGCATCATGGGAACAGGGCAGACCAAACTACCAAGCCAATTCTTATACTGGGAAGGAAACAAGCTTCCGGGGACCGGTTTCTGGCATTTCAGCCGTCTTTAGCCCGGCTTGCTTGAATCCTGATGGTGCAATGAGCAAGGGACTCACATCTGAGTATACCCTTCCATGCTTATGGTGGACAAAAATGATTCAGAAAAGGGGGTGGTGATGAACAGAGTGTCTGAATTAAGCAGACCACTCTTACCCAGTCCAAAGATCAGGGTTTGATCCATCACCGTTTTTAGCTCACTGCATCATCCCAGCTCAGAACTTGGCTATATGCAAATTAGTCTGACCCTGGCCCAGTGCATCATGGGAACAGGGCAGAACAAACTACAAAGCCAATTCTTATACTGGGAAGGAAACAAGCTTCCGGGGACCGGTTTCTGGCATTTCAGCCGTCTTAGGCCCGGCTTGCTTGAATCCTGATGGTGCAATGGGCAAGGGACTCACATCTGAGTATACCCTTCCACGCTTATGGTGGACAAAAATGATTCAGAAAAGGGGGTGGTGATGAACAGAGTGTCTGAATTAAGCAGACCACTCTTACCCAGTCCAAAGATCAGGGCTTGATGCATCACCGTTTTTTAGCTCACTGCACCATCCCAGCTCAGAACTTGGCTATATGCAGATTAGTCTGACCCTGGCCTAGTGCATCATGGGAACAGGGCAGACCAAACTACCAAGCCAATTCTTATACTGGGAAGGAAACAGGCTTCCGGGGACCGGTTTCTGGCATTTCAGCCGTCTTCAGCCCGGCTTGCTTGAATCCTGATGGTGCAATGAGCAAGGGACTCACATCTGAGTATACCCTTCCACGCTTATGGTGGACAAAAATTATTCAGAAAAGGGGGTGGTGATGAACAGAGTGTCTGAATTAAGCAGACCACTCTTACCCAGTCCAAAGATCAGGGCTTGATCCATCACCGTTTTTTAGCTCACTGCACCATCCCAGCTCAGAACTTGGCTATATGTAAATTATTCTGACCCTGGCCCAGTGCATCATGGGAACAGGGCAGACCAAACTACAAAGCCAATTCTTATACTGGGAAGGAAACAAGCTTCCGGGGACCAGTTTCTGGCATTTCAGCCGTCTTCGGCCCGGCTTGCTTGAATCCTGATGGTGCAATGAGCAAGGGACTCACATCTGAGTATACCCTTCCACGCTTATGGTGGACAAAAATGATTCAGAAAAGGGGGTGGTGATGAACAGAGTGTCTGAATTAAGCAGACCACTCTTACCCAGTCCAAAGATCAGGGCTTGATCCATCACCGTTTTTTAGCTCACTGCACCATCCCAGCTCAGAACTTGGCTATATGTAAATTATTCTGACCCTGGCCCAGTGCATCATGGGAACAGGGCAGACCAAACTACAAAGCCAATTCTTATACTGGGAAGGAAAAAAGCTTCCAGAGAGCAGTTTCTGGCATTTCAGCCGTCTTCGGCCCGGCTTGCTTGAATCCTGATGGTGCAATGAGCAAGGGACTCACATCTGAGTATACCCTTCCACGCTTATGGTGGACAAAAATGATTCAGAAAAGGGGGTGGTGATGAACAGAGTGTCTGAATTAAGCAGACCACTGTTACCCAGTCCAAAGATCAGGGCTTGATCCATCACCGTTTTTTAGCTCACTGCACCATCCCAGCTCAGAACTTGGCTATATGCAAATGAGTCTGACCCTGGCCCAGTGCATCATGGGAACAGGGCAGACCAAACTACCAAGCCAATTCTTATACTGAGAAGGAAACAAGCTTCCGGGGACCGGTTTCTGGCATTTCAGCCGTCTTCAGCCCGGCTTGCTTGAATCCTGATGGTGCAATGAGCAAGGGACTCACATCTGAGTATACCCTTCCACGCTTATGGTGGACAAAAATGATTCAGAAAAGGGGGTGGTGATGAACAGAGTGTCTGAATTAAGCAGGCCACTCTTACCCAGTCCAAAGATCAGGGCTTGATCCATCACCGTTTTTTAGCTCACTGCCCCATCCCAGCTCTGAACTTGGCTATATGCAAATTAGTCTGACCCTGGCCCAGTGCATCATGGGAACAGGGCAGACCAAACTACCAAGCCAATTCTTATACTGGGAAGGAAACAAGCTTCCGGGGACCGGTTTCTGGCATTTCAGCCGTCTTCGGCCCGACTTGCTTGAATCCTGATGGTGCAATGAGCAAGGGACTCACATCTGAGTATACCCTTCCACGCTTATGGTGGACAAAAATGATTCAGAAAAGGGGGTGGTGATGAACAGAGTGTCTGAATTAAGCAGACCACTCTTACCCAGTTCAAAGATCAGGGCTTGATCCATCACCGTTTTTTAGCTCACTGCACCATCCCAGCTCAGAAGTTGGCTATATGCAAATTAGTCTGACCCTGGCCCAGTGCATCATGGGAACGGGGCAGACAAAACTACCAAGCCAATTCTTATACTGGGAAGGAAACAAGCTTCCGGGGACCGGTTTCTGGCATTTCAGCCGTCTTCGGCTCGGCTTGCTTGAAACAAAAAGGATTCAGATGCACCATTTCAGCATTTTATCAATAATGTTTTGAAGGAATATATTGATCAGCGTGCAATAGTTTACATTGATGACATCTTTATATAATTCAACTCCAAGGAAAAGCATGAAGAACATGTGAGGGGAGTTTTGCAGAGACTACGAGAGAACAGTTTGTTCACAAAATTAGACAAATGTGCTTTCAATGTATCAACAGTAGAATATTTAAGGTTCGTGCTGTCCCCAGATGGAATTACCATGGATTAAAACTAGATCAAGGCGGTAACAGATTAAAAATCTCCAAAGACAGTTAAAGTAGTGCAAAGTTTTATAGGCTTTGCCAACTTATATAGGAGATTCGTCCAACATTTTTCCAAGAAATTAATTCCTTTAACGTGTTTGCCAAAAAAGGGGGTTAATTTTAATTGGGCCAAAGAACCGGAAGAAGTATTTATGCAATTAAAGAGGGATTTCACCACAGCTCCAATTTTATAATGGAGATTATCACGGAAAACTCCAACATTCACTCTAACAACATATTCCTGGGTGATTTTAACTTACACTGGGATGACAGTAAGGACAAACTGATCAACACTCTGAAAGACTTCTTGACGGGTTAAACTTTACCCAAGCCTGCACACAACCAACACACTTGAAAGGAGGAACTCTAGATTGGATACTTTCAAAAAACAAAAACATACAGATCCATTCGGTTATGCCATGCGAGTGGTCGGATCACCACGCCATAACCTTCCTAATACCAACGCTGCAAAAGGGAAAGACTAGGCAGCCTACTAAACTCAAAAAGTGGACACGGGAGATTAAAGAGTCGAATATTGAACAATTAGTAGAAGAGTGTGAGAAAGAACTCAAGTTACCGAATAACGTGCAGAACGTGAATGACCTAATAGACCACTTCAACACAACAGTCACAAATATAGTTAACACCACTATGCCACTAATGCTAAAAAGAGTTTCGGAAAAGGACAAAAACCCATGGTTTAATGAGTCACTGAACGAGGATAGACGGAAACTAAGGATGGCCGTAAGGAAATGGAGACAACATCCGGCAACACCAGAGCTGAAATCATTAAGAAAAATAAGAAATGACTACAACAAAATGATCCTAAAGTCTAAAAAGGAATATATTAGATCAGAATTGGATAACGCCAAAAACAGACCAAGGAAACTATTTGAGATACTAAAGCAACAATCCAACAAATCGGCAAAATCGGCCCAATAAACCACTAAAACCCATCTGAGCTGTGAAGAATTCTCTAATTTTTTCACCGACAAGGCCATCACTTTGGATACAGAGCTCAAATCTGAAGCGGACAACCTGCACTTCCAACCACACAGTCTGTACAATAACAATCAGACAAATGACCTTGAGGAAACTAAAAACAATGCGCATTGGGACACCTTCAAGATATATGACCAGAATACCATCGCCAAAACACTAGCGGACATCAAACCAAATAACCACTACAATGATCCACTCCCCACCAAATGTTTACAAAACATCAATCGCATCATCATCCCAACATGGACAAAAATAATAAATGCCTCGCTATTGCAAGGGGTCCTTCCAGAATGCTTAAAAGCAGGCCAAGTTACACCGATCATCAAGAAACCAACAGCGGACCCAGCAGATCCTAATAACTTTCGCCCAGTTACCAATATTCCATTACTGGCCAAACTAATCGAGAAATGTGTACAAAATCAACTAAGCCAACACATCACAAACTTCAGACTATTGGACAACTGCCAATCGGGATTCAGAACAGGACACAGTACGGAAACAGCGATCCTACATATCGTTGATGACGCATTAAAGGCCCTAGATCTTAATAGAACATGCCTACTAGTCCTTCTCGACCTATCATCTGCTTTTTTCATGAAAAACTACTGGACAGACTACACAAGAGGATGGGAATGTCGGGACTTGTACTGAACTGGTTTGAATCCTTCCTCCAGAACAATTCGCAAAGATTCTTGGTCAACCAGTCATTATCCCTCACTTGTCCAAACTCGATCGGGTCCCTCAAGGATCTACATTATCTCCTTCACTCTTTAACTTATAAGTTGAACCTCTGACAGAAATCCTCCGAGACGCAAACATATCCTATCACATGTACGCGGACGACACACAGATTTACATCAAAATAGCATCTCTAGAGGACATCAAGTTAATCAATGAGGCCTTAAAAAAGACAATTTATTGGTTAACCATTAATCACCTGAAGCTGAATGCACAAAAAACTGAATTCCTATTAATCTCACCGCCAAAGAACAATACAGAGGCGATAGAATGGACCAAAATGATCACAGCAGTAAACTGCACCCCTACGCTAGTGGACTCAGCCAAATCATTAGGAGTCACATTGGATAAGAATCTAGACATGAAAGCACACATCAAATTAATGGCAAAAAATGCACGCTTTCATCTGAACTACTTAAGGCAGGTGAAACCTTTCATCTCGTCGGCAGATCTCAAACTGGCAATTCAATCTTTAGTTATCTCAAGGAATGAAAACGGATGTACAACCTTAGCAGGACTACCAAAAATTTCCACAGCACCACTAAAAGCATGCCTCAATGCAGCTGCAAGGCTCATTACCGGTTCGAGGAAATTCGACCATATTTCACCACACCTAAAAGTGTTAAACTGGCTACCATATTGTCGTAATTTGACAATGGCCGAGTTAGCGCTTAGCTGTGCTACACGTTTTCCCGCTTAAATTGGCCATACTTGGAAACGCCATCTTGTTTGTTACGGCGGCCATCTTAGATCATGAGCGGCCTCGTGGCCAGCGTGCCCTTTAGTCCGTTGTCCGTACCACTGACCACTCGAGTTTGCCCAGCAACAGGCTATTTTTAGTAACGGTCAAGCCTGTACATGCGCAGTCCCAACTGACCAGTCACCCCTCAGGAATGTGCCTCCAAACTGACCAGCGGGGTTGTAACCCCTCCAATGAGCTGGCAGTGTTCCAAAAATGACTATATATGTACATAACGCTCTGTAACCTTGTACCGCCTATCTTTTTATTACCTGCATATTGTATAAAAGAACGGGTCACACCGATGTTCGGTGTGATACTTCTTGCATTACCGAAGGGTGCTGTAGGAATGTACCACCACCCCATGGGGTCTTAATAAACTTGTTCTTTGTACTTTTCAGTTTCCGTGCCAACAGTTCTTTCAATGTAAGTGGGTTATCTTCGGAACATGTAGGCCTTGGGAACCCAATACAACAAATTGGCGACCACGAAGGGACTCATCGGCGACTCGGATGCCCGAAGGAGAGGTCGTGACGAAGGTTTGGAAACTCGCCATGGACGCGTACGCTGCCACCGAGTGACCCGAGTCTTGGCACCCGCGGTGTTTCTTCCTTTCCTTCTGATCTGACCTTCCAGGTGGCGCCGGTCTCCGACTGAGTTCTTGCTCGTCTGCGTTGCTGGATAAAGTGCCGTTTGGCTGATTCGATTAAAAGACCTTGGCAGTTGGAATCTGGACCTTTGAGACTTGGGTAAGATTTGTGATTGGTAAGGTAGTCTGCGGACGCTTACTGACGTTCTATGATTTGTGATCGGTAAGGTAGTCCTCGGACGCTTGCCGAAGTCCTATGATCTATGATTTTGATTTGAGTTAGCTAACATTTGTGAATTTGTGAATTTGTGAACTTTGAATGAAATGTGTAGTGCACTTCACATACGATTTAGAAAAGGGGGTGGTGATGAACAGAGTGTCTGAGTTAAACAGACCACTCTTACCCAGTCCAAAGATCAGGGCTTCATCCATCACCGTTATTTATCTCACTGCCCCATCCCAGCTCAGAACCTGGCTATATGCAAATCAGTCTGTCCCTGGCCCAGTGCATCATGGGAACAGGGCAGACTAAACTACCAAGCCAATTCTTCACCAGAAAGGAGACAAGCTACCGGGGACCGGTTTCTGGCATTTCAGCCTTCTTCGGCCCGGCTTGCTTGAATCCTGATGGAGCAGTGAGAAAGGGACTCATGTCTGAGTATACCCTGCCACACCTATAGTGGCCAAAAACGATTTAGAAAAGGGGGTGGTGATGAACAGAGTGTCTGAGTTAAACAGACCACTCTTACCCAGTCCAAAGATCAGGGCTTCATCCATCACCGTTATTTATCTCACTGCCCCATCCCAGCTCAGAACCTGGCTATATGCAAATCAGTCTGTCCCTGGCCCAGTGCATCATGGGAACAGGGCAGACTAAACTACCAAGCCAATTCTTCACCAGAAAGGAGACAAGCTACCGGGGACCGGTTTCTGGCATTTCAGCCTTCTTCGGCCCGGCTTGCTTGAATCCTGATGGAGCAGTGAGAAAGGGACTCATGTCTGAGTATACCCTGCCACACCTATAGTGGCCAAAAACGATTTAGAAAAGGGGGTGGTGATGAACAGAGTGTCTGAGTTAAACAGACCACTCTTACCCAGTCCAAAGATCAGGGCTTCATCCATCACCGTTATTTATCTCACTGCCCCATCCCAGCTCAGAACCTGGCTATATGCAAATCAGTCTGTCCCTGGCCCAGTGCATCATGGGAACAGGGCAGACTAAACTACCAAGCCAATTCTTCACCAGAAAGGAGACAAGCTACCGGGGACCGGTTTCTGGCATTTCAGCCTTCTTCGGCCCGGCTTGCTTGAATCCTGATGGAGCAGTGAGAAAGGGACTCATGTCTGAGTATACCCTGCCACACCTATAGTGGCCAAAAACGATTTAGAAAAGGGGGTGGTGATGAACAGAGTGTCTGAGTTAAACAGACCACTCTTACCCAGTCCAAAGATCAGGGCTTCATCCATCACCGTTATTTATCTCACTGCCCCATCCCAGCTCAGAACCTGGCTATATGCAAATCAGTCTGTCCCTGGCCCAGTGCATCATGGGAACAGGGCAGACTAAACTACCAAGCCAATTCTTCACCAGAAAGGAGACAAGCTACCGGGGACCGGTTTCTGGCATTTCAGCCTTCTTCGGCCCGGCTTGCTTGAATCCTGATGGAGCAGTGAGAAAGGGACTCATGTCTGAGTATACCCTGCCACACCTATAGTGGCCAAAAACGATTTAGAAAAGGGGGTGGTGATGAACAGAGTGTCTGAGTTAAACAGACCACTCTTACCCAGTCCAAAGATCAGGGCTTCATCCATCACCGTTATTTATCTCACTGCCCCATCCCAGCTCAGAACCTGGCTATATGCAAATCAGTCTGTCCCTGGCCCAGTGCATCATGGGAACAGGGCAGACTAAACTACCAAGCCAATTCTTCACCAGAAAGGAGACAAGCTACCGGGGACCGGTTTCTGGCATTTCAGCCTTCTTCGGCCCGGCTTGCTTGAATCCTGATGGAGCAGTGAGAAAGGGACTCATGTCTGAGTATACCCTGCCACACCTATAGTGGCCAAAAACGATTTAGAAAAGGGGGTGGTGATGAACAGAGTGTCTGAGTTAAACAGACCACTCTTACCCAGTCCAAAGATCAGGGCTTCATCCATCACCGTTATTTATCTCACTGCCCCATCCCAGCTCAGAACCTGGCTATATGCAAATCAGTCTGTCCCTGGCCCAGTGCATCATGGGAACAGGGCAGACTAAACTACCAAGCCAATTCTTCACCAGAAAGGAGACAAGCTACCGGGGACCGGTTTCTGGCATTTCAGCCTTCTTCGGCCCGGCTTGCTTGAATCCTGATGGAGCAGTGAGAAAGGGACTCATGTCTGAGTATACCCTGCCACACCTATAGTGGCCAAAAACGATTTAGAAAAGGGGGTGGTGATGAACAGAGTGTCTGAGTTAAACAGACCACTCTTACCCAGTCCAAAGATCAGGGCTTCATCCATCACCGTTATTTATCTCACTGCCCCATCCCAGCTCAGAACCTGGCTATATGCAAATCAGTCTGTCCCTGGCCCAGTGCATCATGGGAACAGGGCAGACTAAACTACCAAGCCAATTCTTCACCAGAAAGGAGACAAGCTACCGGGGACCGGTTTCTGGCATTTCAGCCTTCTTCGGCCCGGCTTGCTTGAATCCTGATGGAGCAGTGAGAAAGGGACTCATGTCTGAGTATACCCTGCCACACCTATAGTGGCCAAAAACGATTTAGAAAAGGGGGTGGTGATGAACAGAGTGTCTGAGTTAAACAGACCACTCTTACCCAGTCCAAAGATCAGGGCTTCATCCATCACCGTTATTTATCTCACTGCCCCATCCCAGCTCAGAACCTGGCTATATGCAAATCAGTCTGTCCCTGGCCCAGTGCATCATGGGAACAGGGCAGACTAAACTACCAAGCCAATTCTTCACCAGAAAGGAGACATGCTACTGGGGACCGGTTTCTGGCATTTCAGCCTTCTTCGGCCCGGCTTGCTTGAATCCTGATGGAGCAGTGAGAAAGGGACTCATGTCTGAGTATACCCTGCCACACCTATAGTGGCCAAAAACGATTTAGAAAAGGGGGTGGTGATGAACAGAGTGTCTGAGTTAAACAGACCACTCTTACCCAGTCCAAAGATCAGGGCTTCATCCATCACCGTTATTTATCTCACTGCCCCATCCCAGCTCAGAACCTGGCTATATGCAAATCAGTCTGTCCCTGGCCCAGTGCATCATGGGAACAGGGCAGACTAAACTACCAAGCCAATTCTTCACCAGAAAGGAGACAAGCTACCGGGGACCGGTTTCTGGCATTTCAGCCTTCTTCGGCCCGATCTAGCCCTGATCTCTTGACTGGGTGAGAGTATTCTGTTTAATTCAGAGACTCTGTCCCTCACCACCCCTTGTTGTAAATATTTTTGTCCACCCTAAGCGTGGAAGGGTATGCTCAGATGTGAGTCCCTTGCTCATTGCACCATCAGGATTCAAGCAAGCCGGGCCGAAGAGGCTGAAATGCCAGAAACCGGTCCCTGGTAGCTTGTTTCCTTCCCAGTGTAAGAATTGGCTTTTGTAGTTTGGTTTGCCCTGTTCCCATCATGCACTGGGACAGGAACAGACTAATTTGCATACAGCCAGGTTCTGAAACTGGGATGGTGCAGTGAGCTAAAAAACGGTGTTGGATCTAGCCCTGATCTCTTGACTGGGTGAGAGTATTCTGTTTAATTCAGAGACTCTGTCCCTCACCACCCCTTGTTGTAAATATTTTTGTCCACCCTAAGCGTGGAAGGGTATGCTCAGATGTGAGTCCCTTGCTCATTGCACCATCAGGATTCAAGCAAGCCGGGCCGAAGAGGCTGAAATGCCAGAAACCGGTCCCCGGTAGCTTGTTTCCTTCCCAGTGTAAGAATTGGCTTTTGTAGTTTGGTTTGCCCTGTTCCCATCATGCACTGGGACAGGAACAGACTAATTTGCATACAGCCAGGTTCTGAAACTGGGATGGTGCAGTGAGCTAAAAAACGGTGTTGGATCTAGCCCTGATCTCTTGACTGGGTGAGAGTATTCTGTTTAATTCAGAGACTCTGTCCCTCACCACCCCTTGTTGTAAATATTTTTGTCCACCCTAAGCGTGGAAGGGTATGCTCAGATGTGAGTCCCTTGCTCATTGCACCATCAGGATTCAAGCAAGCCGGGCCGAAGAGGCTGAAATGCCAGAAACCGGTCCCCGGTAGCTTGTTTCCTTCCCAGTGTAAGAATTGGCTTTTGTAGTTTGGTTTGCCCTGTTCCCATCATGCACTGGGACAGGAACAGACTAATTTGCATACAGCCAGGTTCTGAAACTGGGATGGTGCAGTGAGCTAAAAAACGGTGTTGGATCTAGCCCTGATCTCTTGACTGGGTGAGAATATTCTGTTTAATTCAGAGACTCTGTCCCTCACCACCCCTTGTTGTAAATATTTTTGTCCACCCTAAGCGTGGAAGGGTATGCTCAGATGTGAGTCCCTTGCTCATTGCACCATCAGGATTCAAGCAAGCCGGGCCGAAGAGGCTGAAATGCCAGAAACCGGTCCCCGGTAGCTTGTTTCCTTCCCAGTGTAAGAATTGGCTTTTGTAGTTTGGTTTGCCCTGTTCCCATCATGCACTGGGACAGGAACAGACTAATTTGCATACAGCCAGGTTCTGAAACTGGGATGGTGCAGTGAGCTAAAAAACGGTGTTGGATCTAGCCCTGATCTCTTGACTGGGTGAGAGTATTCTGTTTAATTCAGAGACTCTGTCCCTCACCACCCCTTGTTGTAAATATTTTTGTCCACCCTAAGCGTGGAAGGGTATGCTCAGATGTGAGTCCCTTGCTCATTGCACCATCAGGATTCAAGCAAGCCGGGCCGAAGAGGCTGAAATGCCAGAAACCGGTCCCCGGTAGCTTGTTTCCTTCCCAGTGTAAGAATTGGCTTTTGTAGTTTGGTTTGCCCTGTTCCCATCATGCACTGGGACAGGAACAGACTAATTTGCATACAGCCAGGTTCTGAAACTGGGATGGTGCAGTGAGCTAAAAAACGGTGTTGGATCTAGCCCTGATCTCTTGACTGGGTGAGAGTATTCTGTTTAATTCAGAGACTCTGTCCCTCACCACCCCTTGTTGTAAATATTTTTGTCCACCCTAAGCGTGGAAGGGTATGCTCAGATGTGAGTCCCTTGCTCATTGCACCATCAGGATTCAAGCAAGCCGGGCCGAAGAGGCTGAAATGCCAGAAACCGGTCCCCGGTAGCTTGTTTCCTTCCCAGTGTAAGAATTGGCTTTTGTAGTTTGGTTTGCCCTGTTCCCATCATGCACTGGGACAGGAACAGACTAATTTGCATACAGCCAGGTTCTGAAACTGGGATGGTGCAGTGAGCTAAAAAACGGTGTTGGATCTAGCCCTGATCTCTTGACTGGGTGAGAGTATTCTGTTTAATTCAGAGACTCTGTCCCTCACCACCCCTTGTTGTAAATATTTTTGTCCACCTCAAGCGTGGAAGGGTATGCTCAGATGTGAGTCCCTTGCTCATTGCACCATCAGGATTCAAGCAAGCCGGGCCGAAGAGGCTGAAATGCCAGAAACCGGTCCCCGGTAGCTTGTTTCCTTCCCAGTGTAAGAATTGGCTTTTGTAGTTTGGTTTGCCCTGTTCCCATCATGCACTGGGACAGGAACAGACTAATTTGCATACAGCCAGGTTCTGAAACTGGGATGGTGCAGTGAGCTAAAAAACGGTGTTGGATCTAGCCCTGATCTCTTGACTGGGTGAGAGTATTCTGTTTAATTCAGAGACTCTGTCCCTCACCACCCCTTGTTGTAAATGTGCACTTCACATAGGCAGGCATGTAGAGATGTTTCTCTGATTTTGTTTTTTTTCCTCTGAGCGGCACATTTGTGTAAAGTACGGTAAGTGCCATTTTATACGGTATCACGCTTTCGTGATACTTTGTGAACATGCCTGTTTTAAGCACACTCGTGGAAATGGTACCTCGATTATGTTAGCGGAATCACAGCCGGCTCCCCCAGAAGGAACTCCAAATCGTGAGATGTATATAAAATTCGGCCTTCCCCCTATAATGTACAGTAAATTATGGCATAAGTATACTAGATCCGATCCCGAGTTACAATGGCCTCTACATGGGTCGTTCGACTTGCGAAAGGTTCAGTTTGTGGAACAATGTTTGTTTCAGCGCAGGTCTAGACAAAACATGTTTGATTGTGTGCGAATGTGGGAGAAAGCGGTGCGTGAGCGTATGAAGCGTGAGGTTGCCTTGGCGGACAAAGAGCAGCGCAAGGCTGCTCGGGATAAGGCTTTACAGCTTGAGGAAAAGGAAGCACAGGAAAAGGTAGAGAGAGAGGAACGGGAACGTAAATTGCAAACGACTGGTCAATTCCCTATTCGTCGACCACTTTATCCTGTCCTTAATAATGAAATTGATGATTTTTCGTTACTAGATCGATCACCGCCTCCGTACGTTTCACCCACGGCTCCGACTGCGGACTCGGATGATGATGAACAGGATAAGTCGGGAAAAGGGAGCAAGTCAAGTGTCAGGTTATCTGCAGAAAGATCCGCGGATTTGCGTAGTTGGGCCCGTAAATTGAATAAAAATGTTGTAACTGTGGCCGATGTTGTTGTAGAGAGGGATAAATGGACAGAACTGGAATTATTGTGTTTTTTTATCCACTTTGGCTGATGAAGTTATTACCGCATTTCGTAAATATTCGGATACGTTAGAACCTAAGGCTGTAGCGGTTCATCATGAGAATCTAGATAAAGGTTTGTTTGTTCTTGCAGATGTTGATACGATTTTCAAGCAACTGATGCAGCTGCGGGATGACACGTCCAGATTGCGGGCCGAGCGGCAAAAGAATAAGGAGTCCGGGCCGGAGTCTCTTGGGCAATCTAAGGAGTGTTCTCTCCGGGGTTCAGATAAGAGTTCTACAATGCAAGTTATGCCTATGCGTGAAACCGCACCTTTGTATGTTCCGCCAAAAGGGGAAGGTACAGATGATGATAAACTGTCAAAGGATGCCAAGGGATATTTTATATATAATTGGGTGTATACGCCTTGGAATAGAGCAGATGTCATGGCGCTTAAAAATTCTTTGCCTGATCTTAGGAAAAATCAGGCCGCATTTTATGAAGGGGTGGAAGGGGCTATTTCGTCCTGTGTTATGACTCTTGTTGATATAGATCTGTTTTTTGGGTTAATTCTTCCGCCTGACATGTGGAGACAAATTCGTAAAAATAATGATGAAACAATACTTGGGGGAACATGGAAAGAAATAAATGCAGCCGATTTAGATAGGGAACCAGCATGTAAGCCATGTCAGTTGATTTTGAACCTCCCGGCGGCTATTTTGGTTAAATTAAAAACGCTCGTCCCATCTAAAAAAATCGATTGGACAAATTTAGCTTCGTGCAAACAAAAGCCAGATGAAACGGTTTCAGATTTCTTTACACGCTTCGAAGAGGCGTTTCATGATTACAGTGGTCAATCGTTAACAGACGATACGGGTAGGCATTTGTTTGTGGATAAGTATGTGGCTAATCTCCTACCGGAGATTGCGAAGAGATTGAAGTTGAGTGAAAGTTCCTGGGCCACGGCGACCCCTGCGTCTTTGTTAACTATGGCTCAGTATTATGAGCGGCAGGAATTGGAGGCTACAGAAAGTGTTGATAAGAAAGCGAAGGAGTTGAAAACGAAGGTGATGTTGGCACAGGTTCGCGGAACGCAATCTAGAGGGAACGATAGAGGCAGACGAGGAGGGGGCAATGCGTCGTACGGGCGTACGGATATAGCGGAGGATCAATGTGCTTACTGTAAGGAGTTTGGGCATTGGGCTGATGATTGTCCGGTACTCCGTGAACAGCGTAGTCAGCGTGGTCGAGGAGGTGGAAGGCCGAGAGGAAGTTATTCGGGAGCGAGGGGTAGTGGAGGTGATCGTAGCAGGTTTGAAGAGAAGGGCCGTGGCCAGGATGAACGCAATACGTTTGATAGACGGAACCAGTATCAGATATCAGAGGGCGAGAATGTGGAACATCAGGATTATGTACATGCATAGGATTGCGTAGGATGGGGTACGGAATCAGTTGAAGTGCCAGTAGATCAGAGTGGTCCATATGTATCAGCGGGCATCCTGGGTTCTACTGATCAGTTTCTAGTCGACACAGGAGCTACTCATAGCGCTTTGTCTAAAAACTTGGTTCCGAGGGCTCCCCTGTCTGGCGATATGATAACATGTGTAGGGTTTGATGGCACACCCACTCCTAGCCCATTATCGAAGCCTCTTGCACTTTGTCTCGATAAATTTTTCAGTTTTGGCCAATTTTTGTTATCACCTTATACCCCAGATAATATTCTGGGCATTGATTTGCTCAAATATTTTCGAGCAACGATACGCTGTGCTCCCGAAGGGGTGCGGGTTATTTTAAATGACAACTACCCAGATCCGCACAGGTTTTTCACGATTAAAGACATTGAAGCATTAGCCTCTCTCCCTCACACGTTATGGGCGACCTCGGATACGGATGTGGGACAGATGCATATTCCACCTGTTCGGATTACTGTCAAAGAGGGGGCCTCATTGCCACGTGTCCCACAATATAAGATCTCTAAAGAGGGTGAAATTGCTCTGACACACATTGTTCAAGATTTGATCATTGCAGGGGTAGTGGAGGAAGTCCCCTATAATGTTTGCAATAGCCCTATTCTCCCGATCCTTAAGAAAGATACTGACGACAAAATCTATCGATTTATTATCGATTTGAGAGAAATTAACAAAATTGTCATTCCCCAATATCCGGTGGTGTCCGACATCACGACATTGCTTACATTGGTTCCCCCAACGGCGACGACATTTAGTGTCATCGACCTAAAAAATGCGTTCTTTTCCATTCCCATCCATCCTGATAGCAGATATTTATTTGGTTTCACGTTAAATAATAAATCGTATAGATTTTGTCGTGTTCCCCAAGGTTACACAGAAAGTCCTAGCATTTATAGCCATGCTTTAAAACGGCAGCTTGATTCTTTTGAACTGCAACCTGGAGTAGCCCTTATCCAGTACGTGGATGATATTTTGTTGGCTGCAGATTCTTATGTACAATGTGAGGAAAGTACGCTTGCCCTATTGTCCTTTTTAGCCCAGAACAACCACAAAGTGTCTAAGAAAAAGTTGCAATACTGTAGACCCAAGGTGACCTACCTCGGTCATCTTTTGTCTAAGGAGGGGCGTGCATTAACATCAGATCGAATTCAGGCAATTCTAGACACACCAGTCCCCCGTACTCAGAGAGATGTACGTGCTTTCATAGGTTTGACGTCCTTTTGCAGACAGTGGATTATGGGGTTTTCCCATATTATCAAACCTTTGTTAGCGTTACTGTCCAAAACGACACCAATGCCCCTTGAATGGACAGATGAATGCCAGAATGCTTTGAACAATTGAGACAGGCCCTTTGCTCTGCACCCGTGTTAGGTACACCAGACTATTCAAAGATTTTTACATTGTACATGCATGAGAAAGATGGGTGCGCGTTATCAGTGTTAGTGCAAGCACACGGGGACAAACAAAGGCCATGCGCATACTTCTCAGCGGTCCTTGACCCTGTAGCACGAGGGTTACCTGGGTGTTTCCGAGCAGTTGCAGCAACAGCAGTAGCTATACGACAGAGTGAGGGAATAGTGTTATCGCACAAATTGTTGGTGTTAGTTCCCCATGCAGTCGATGCCCTGTTGAATCAGACGAAAACCCAGTATCTCACGAGTGCACGTTTGACAGGATATGAGCTTACACTTTTGGCGCCACATATCACACTGAAAAGATGTGCTACCCTGAACCCTGCCACTTTATTGCCCTATCCGGTCGAGGAGGGTCAGGAAGAAAAACATCACGATTGTGTTTTCCTGACTGAGGAACAGACAAAGGGTCGTGTCGACTTACAGGATATGCCACTTCCAGATGTGGATGGGGAACTGTGGGTTGATGGATTGTGTTTGAGGCTGCCAGATGGTACGACTTCCGCAGCATACGCGATCACGACACTTAAGACAGTGGTAGAAACAGCTAGAATACCACAGAAATCGGCTCAGGCAGCAGAGCTGATAGCGTTAACACGAGCCTGCGAATTGAGTGCTGGCCTATGTGTGAACATCTACACAGACAGCCGGTACGCCTTCGGAGTAGCGCATGACTTCGGGCTACTCTGGAGAGAACGTGGGTTTTTAACTTCTCATGGAGTACACATTATGCACGGAGAACTAGTGCGTGATCTCCTAAATGCGTTGCTTTGTCCGAAGAAAGTAGCGATCATTAAATGCAGTGCCCATAAAAAGATCACTGATAAAGTGGGCCAAGGAAACGCCTTTGCAGATAGCATAGCGAGACAAACAGCTATGTCCCGAACTGACTCCCCTATGTACGTAACAAAGTCACAAGCTGAGCGATGGTATGATGCTAGAGCAGAGATACTAGATATCCAAAAATCAGCGACTGAAGCAGAACTTGCGGCATGGGCAGCAGATGGGGTGCTAGATGATGAGGGTTGTTGGAGAAGCAAAGACATGGAGAAATTGAAATTGCCTGCAGCTTACTTGCAAGCAATGGTTCAGATGACTCATGGATTAGCACATGTGGGATCTCTGGCGATCACTCGATTGTTATCACGAGTTTGGGAGCATCCCGAGATTGCCAATACTGCCAAGAGAGTAGTGCAGACCTGCCTGATATGCTTACAGCACAATCCTGCGAGAGGAACCCATACTCCAAAAGGAGGGTTCGTTCCACCATCCGCACCATTCGAGGTACTGCAAATGGATTATATCCAGCTTGAACGTTGCAACAACCTGAAGTATGTCTTAGTGGTGGTATGTGCTTTTAGGGAATGGTTTGAGGCCTTCCCCACGAAAGATAATACAGCTTTGACAACAGCTAAGGTGTTGCTCAAGGAGTACTTCCCTCGATTTGGAGTTTGCAAATTTTTGTGGAGCGACAATGGGCCTCATTTTGTCGGGAAAATTGTGGAGTAACGTGCTGAAAGGGTTGGGAATCCAGCAGAAGTTTCACGCTGTGTTTCACCCTCAGTCGGCAGGTCTTGTTGAGTGGTACAATGCCACGTTGAAACTAAAATTGGCTAAGATTGTGGCGTCCACGTCATTGAAGTGGCCGGATGCCTTACCGCTAGCATTACTTTCTCTCAGATCAGTACCCCACTCTCGAACTGGCCTCACACCATATGAAGTGGTGTTTGGAAGGCCGATGAACATCTGGGGAGTGCCTAAGCCGCGATTGATACATGATGCGCCTTGTATAATGATGAACGACTATTTGGCACGATTAACAAATGATTTGCTCTCTATTCATCAACAGGTTCGAGAAGCGCTCCCTGACAACTCTACTGGAGAGGCACACAACCTTCGTCCTGGAGACTTTGTGATGATCAAGGCGTTTGAGAGGGCGAATAGCTTGGAACCGAGGTGGCGTGGCCCCGAGCAGGTCCTCCTGGCCACTCGAACAGCTGTACGAGTGACCAACAGAAAGCAGTGGGTGCACTCAACTCACTGCCGTTGTGTTTCTCCGGACCTGGTGAATCCTGCTGTGCTGACCGACTACAAGGAGATTCTGGATAAAGAAAAGAGCCCAGCTGTGACATCGGCCGAAGTTGAGGGAGCCTTCCCGGACCACACTGTTTCTGGACGAGAGCGCTATAATCTGCGGCCACGATAAAGAAGATTTTTTTTTGGTTTTTCGAGACTGGTTGGTTACCGCTCTGGGGTTTGTGAAACGGAAACCGGGAATCTCAAGGGGGGGGATCAGTTCTGCCAAGAGTAGCGACACCCGTCTTGACCCCGGAGAAGAAAACAACGGCTACCTCAGAGCTCAGCACCGTATTTTTCTTTTTTAGGTATATACATACGTACATTTGAGACTTTGTGAACTTTTGAACTATCTGAGATATTAAGAACTTTTTGAACTATGGCGTCTTCAGCATCACGAGACAAAAGAATACTTGGTGCCATCCTTTTCGTCTTGACGATTGTAGTAATAGCAGTGATAGCCTGGGTAGTTGAACTTGTGGTGCCTGCACGTGAACATTTGCTGCCGACTACCCCGGCTCCTTCTGAACATTTTCACTTCACTTTGCCCTACCACGAAGAACGGCACCGACAGACTTATTTGAACAATAGCTTTATTCAGATTCTGCATCATACGCATAACATGACAAATACGTCTTATTGTTGGGTGTGTGGGATGTTGCCTGGGCATCAGAAGAAAGGGGGCACTCCACTCATTCCACTTCCGTTTTCACATAATGGTTCCTGTAACGCCTGGTACACTCTTCTCTTCACCTTACGATGGCCAACAAAAGGGGGGGTGCTTTTCCATTTGAATAAAATTTGCTATCATGACCGGGATGGGTATCCACGAGCCGAGGGTACTCGATTTGAATGGGAAGAGTACCGCCCCGATAATGTGACTGCACCTTGTGTTTACAGCAATCAAAGGAACATTAATATGTCCAGTACACATGTTATTAATGTCATCGGTACAAAAGCAGATCTTTGCATTCGTAATAAAGGCACAATTCCGGTTGGGAAAAGTGAATGTAACACTACACTTACGTTTGACAGTCCGAATGGCATATCGTTTATAGCATCTCGCAATACTTATTTCATTTGTGGAACGAAGGGTTATCATCAGCTCCCTTTAGGATGGTTAGGCACATGTTATGTATCCTTTGTATTGCCCCCAGTATTCATTGCCCCACCAATGTATCATAATGATTATGTCCTTTACCATGATTTTGTGTTGAATAGTGTTAAACGTTCTGTTGTTTTGGAGGACATCGATCAGACCGACACTGCTTTACAACAATATGTGGACTTTAATTTGGGACTGTTTTCCTTTGTGGGGGCTGCACTGAATAGTCGGAAAATACGACGACTGACCCGTGTTGTTGAGGCTGTAGCCAATGATACTGCTATTGCATTAGGAAATATTACTGAAGAACTCCAGATTTCTAGGATTGTCACGCTCCAGAACAGAATGGTTCTAGATGTGGTTCTAGCTGACCGTGGGGGGGCATGCAGAATCATCGGAAGTAGCTGCTGTGTATATGTACCTGATAATTCGCCATCTGTTTATGATGCTATTTCGAAATTGCACAAGATAGCTGCCGAAATACACCCAGACAATGGAACTTGGACTCTTTCAGGATGGTTCTGGTCAATGCTTACCACTTGGGGTTGGAAACTGCTAACGATTTTATGTATCATTGTTGGGATATTGTTTTGTGTATGCCTATGTATACAATGTGGCCCAGCTTTATGTTCCATGTGCTTATCGGCTTGCATACCATCAAGACGAGCTCTTGCTCACAACAAAATGATGCTTCATAAGGAAGTAGCCCAAATAATGCTAATTGATATTGAAGATGAACACCCTGATTATGTACACTATGAGGTAGCTTCAGCTAAACGCTAAAAGGGTCGTCTGTCGTAATTTGACAATGGCCGAGTTAGCGCTTAGCTGTGCTACACGTTTTCCCGCTTAAATTGGCTATACTTGGAAACGCCATCTTGTTTGTTACGGCGGCCATCTTAGATCATGAGCGGCCTCGTGGCCAGCGTGCCCTTTAGTCCGTTGTCCGTACCACTGACCACTCGAGTTTGCCCAGCAACAGGCTATTTTTAGTAACGGTCAAGCCTGTACATGCGCAGTCCCAACTGACCAGTCACCCCTCAGGAATGTGCCTCCAAACTGACCAGCGGGGTTGTAACCCCTCCAATGAGCTGGCAGTGTTCCAAAAATGACCATATATGTACATAACGCTCTGTAACCTTGTACCGCCTATCTTTTTATTACCTGCATATTGTATAAAAGAACGGGTCACACCGATGTTCGGGGTGATACTTCTTGCATTACCGAAGGGTGCTGTAGGAATGTACCACCACCCCATGGGGTCTTAATAAACTTGTTCTTTGTACTTTTCAGTTTCCGTGCCAACAGTTCTTTCAATGTAAGTGGGTTATCTTCGGAACATGTAGGCCTTGGGAACCCGATACAACAATATGAAGCCAGAATCCAATTTAAAACGGCATGTATCATCCACAAAGCACTCCATTACAAAACACCGAGTTACCTGGCCCAGAAGATTGAGATCTCGGGAGGTTGCAGACCTGCCAGAAGTGCCAAGGAGCTGCTGCTGAGGCCACCCATCTTCAGGAAGAAGAAAACATACGACAGAGCGTTCTCTGGGGCAGCCCCCCAAGTCTGCAACTCACTCCCTCCGAATATCAGGAAAATTACTAACACATCTTCATTCAAAAAGGAAGCTAAGACCTTCCTAATGAGTAAGTTCCTTACATAGCCAAGTATGGACTTCAACGCCACCGCAACTGAAAGGTGCCAAAGCGGATCATCGAATGGAAACTAGAAACAATGTCCAGTAAGCGGAAACAACCTAGAAGCGCTACACTCGCTTAGAACTAGAAGAAGATTGCACAATCAAAGCCAACTCAGAACGGTCTATACAGGAATTTAGCATTCAATATAGTAGGATATCGATTAACATTTATAATATTTATGACAACTTGGGGGATAGACGCAGGTTGAAAAATATAGCATTATGTAATCCCGGTGTTAGTACTAACTTAATTTTTTAACTAGCTAGTGTACATAGTCAGAATATATCTCTTGTCAATTCTAGCCTAATTGTAACAAACCAGTATACATAGTCAAAATATATCTCGTGTTTGACATATGCCGAATCTACATCTTATCAGTGTGATACGCTACTATTTAGAGTTATAATTTACCTACCTCAGTCCAGTATGGTAATGCATTGTGAATTGTAGCAGTATGTTACTCCTACTATATGGAACTATAACTACCTACCTCATTCCCTATACGGTAATGCTATGTGAATTGTATTTCTAATCTACCTCATGTATATGTATCTGTGAAGCGCTCTGATACCCAAGGGTCACGTTTGCGCTATATAAAACTTTCTGAATAAATAAATAAATAAATAAAGGACACATTTAAAGAGTGGAGGCATTATCTGATGGGTGTCAGACATACAGTCACAGTCAATACCGATCATTGGAATCTGAAATTTTTTACGTCTGCAAGAACATTGACGCCAAGACAACTTCGTTGGTCCTTGTACTTTGGTGACTATGACTTTGTCATCACCTACAGACCTGGTGCACAGAATGGGAAAACAGAAGCATTATCCAGACTGGGTACTGAGAACTAACAGGAAGTGATAGAAATCAGAATATCATTGCAGAAGGTATGGTCAATTGGTGCAGTACTAAAAGGATCAATGGAAGAATCGACACAAAACTCTATGGGTATGGAAGAAATGAAGAAGTGGGCAAATCAAGATTCTAAATGGGAAATTCGTGGAAACCTGCCAGATCACGCCGGAGCTCTCTATTTGACGACTCAAGAGTTGAAACAGAAGGCCTTGAAAGAGTGTCACAATAACATGCTAGCAGGACATAAAGGAATCCAGAAAACTGAAGATGTAGTGAGACATTGTTTTTGGTGGCCAAACATGACCAAGGACATTCGTCAGTATGTGGCCACTTGTGAAATGTGTGCTCGAGATCACTGGAGAGACAAGCACCTAAAGGGAAACTACAACCCATACCCAATCCACCGCACCCATGGCAAAATGAGATCTAATTGTCGAATTACAGTCTAGTCTGGGTTTTGATACCATATTAGTTTTTGTGGGTGCATTTACAAAAATGGCCCATTTTGTTCCTTTGAAAGGAATTCGAACAGCAGGAAAATTAGCAAACATTTTTAGTCAGACCCTAGTGCGAGCTTATGGAATTCCTAAAGTGTTCGTTTCTGATCAGGAATCTCAATTTGTATCACATATTTGGAGGTCTTTTACTAAGAAATTGAATATAGAGGCAAGGTACACCACTAGTTATCATCCAGAATCTGATGGCCAAATAGAAAGGACAAACCAAGAACTAGAACAATATGTCAGATTGTGTTTATTTGATCAAGAGGGTGACTGGCCTGAATATCTTTTGGCAGCACAGTTTGCACACAACAATGCAAAGAATGTTTCCACAGGTTATTCCCCATTTTATCTAAATCTATCCTTAAACTTTCAAGAAGTAGAGGTTCCTGCAGTGAAAGATTTAGTAGAACATATGGCTAGATTACATAGTTCTGCAGCTGAGAACCTAACTAAGGCAAAAGAAAGTTACATATATTATGCAGACAAAAATGAGATGAAAAGAACGAGATTTCCGGTACGAGAAAAGTTTTGGTTGAGCAGTAAGAATCTTAGACTCAAGAAGAATAGGAAGTTACAGCCAAGATTTGTGGGTCCACACCTAATTGAGAAAAAAACTGATTGCATTGAGTAATCAATGAAAATTGATGATACATCCAGTATTTCATGTTTCATTATTAAAAAGAGCACCAAAAGAATTAAGAATAGTCAAACCCCCAAAACCAATTCAAGCAGAGGCAGGAACTGAATTTGAGGTTAAACAAATATTAGATTCAAAGGAAACTAAGGGTCAAGTTTACTCCATGTTAGATTGGAAAGGTTATGGCCCTGAGGAGAGATCATGGGAGATGTTCTCAGATGTTCATGCTCCTTGATTGATGAGAGACTTTCACAGGAAATTTCCCGGCAAACCCAAGCCGGAGTGATCTACCTTGCGAAGGGGTACTGTCAGAATCACGCAGCCTCCCAAGAGAAAGGTTACCTCGATTATTTTAATTTCATTAAAAACCACAACGAGATCAAGGAATGGCTCTTTCAGGCATAGGAAAACGATCAGCAGGTTATTGAAGATGGCCACCAGGAAGCGACCATTGGTGCAGCACTCTAGTGTTGAAGAGTGCAAGGGCAGTTTGGAATGTCCATAGAATTCTCCCACAGAAACACGCAGTTCACCTGAAGTTTCTGTGGAGAAGGACGTTCCAGTACCCTGCTGCATGAGTAGTCAGTCAGGGTAGCTTTGTTGCGCACTGTTCAACATTTTTAGTTTCATTGCGAATTTCTGGAAGTCCAGTCAGAGGAGAATAATGTCTGTTACAGGAGTCAAGTCAGTAAGAGTTGTGTAGCTATTTCTGTTATACCTGGTGTGCGTGCCTGAGGGAGCAGTTTACCGAAGGGATTAGAACTGCTTCTTTTAGAGCATGTCCGTTGTTTAGTTAGTGAGTTCCTGTTCAAAGGGTAGTGTCTCATTTTGAGCAGAGTCAGCATAGGTTAGTGCAAGAAATAAAGTACACAGGTGAAATCTTGTCAAAGTGGGTTCTCGCAAGTCCAATTCTAGAG
Organism: Lissotriton vulgaris; assembly: GCF_964263255.1. NCBI lineage: Eukaryota > Metazoa > Chordata > Amphibia > Caudata > Salamandridae > Lissotriton > Lissotriton vulgaris. Next base: position 926,604,905 of record NC_141699.1, read on the forward strand.
TAGTTGCTCAGAAATAATTTTGTGAGAGAAGGTTGCACGTAAATACACTTCAGAAAATAAAATAATGGAGTTTAGTTAACATTAAAGAAAAAATAGTTTAGACGAGTACAAATATATATTTTTAAAAGCCCTAAAGGCCTGGATAATACTTACCAGATACAACGAAGGAGTGCGTGGGAAGCTTTGCTTCAGTAAACAGAAGGTGAGAATCCTAGAACAAAAAAACTAAAAGGTTAGTAAGAAGAAACTAATTGAGCAGCAGTATAAAGTGAATATCCTTGTTCATATAGTCACACAGTTACAGCAATCTGAACATATAAAAGAAAAGAAGAGAGGCATAAGTCACAAAAGACTTGGGTAGGTACAGTGTCAAATGCAAACAGACAGAAAAAGCAAAAGTCTCAATTGCAATTAATTAGAGTATTAATATAAGGGTGCTAACATAATTTCTTGCAGTTCCTCATCCATACAAAACGATCTTGCTAGAAAATAGAGGAAGCAAGAGGAGTGAATAAATCTAAGGAGGAACCTGAGGAGAAGTGTGACTGTCTCTTCTCTGTCCCATCCTCTTTCCCCCCTTTTGGTTCTTCAGTCATTCGTTTAACACATACAAATTGGTTGACTGGGAAACTGCAGTTGGGAGTTGGGAACTGATGTCGTTCTGCTCCTGTACATATTGTGCATAGCACCTTGACAGCTGCAATCGCTGGTCTCTGTGAAAACTGAAAAGTGCTATATATACTGGGGGTAGGAGGAAATAGACATAACATATACCTGATCACCCCCTTGGAAGCCATACATAAGCCCGGAACCCGCAAACAAAATACACATTATGGGGTGGAAGTAAAGGTGGACTATTGGTCATGCTCAAGTCATAAGTATAATTGCAACTACTCCTTCCCACTTTAACACTTCCAAAATATTGGACACAGAAACTAGCTATTGTATTAACTATTGTCATTGACATTTCCGTGACCTGAGTAATATTACGCATCTGAAAGGACCTGAAGTATTCAGTGACAATAAAATCTTGAAAATCCATCATTTCATTTTGGAGCTAAGTTACATTATTTTTGACTTCGTAAATAATCATACGGGCATTTGGATGCAAAGTATCAGGGGCCTCTGGTTCTCCTGGAGTAAACCCCTGGTGTACACTGATATATTTTAACACAGTTTTATAATCGGCATACGTAATATTCATTGCATCAGTATGGAAATGGATATACACCATGGTAAACAGTTGAAACCTCACAGCTCCCTAAATAGGAGAAGGTTAGGAAAATCAATAAATCATTTTTATACATCACAGAAGGGAGCAAGCCGCAAACCCAGCAATCAGTAACATTAGAGGTATGGTGCGCCTTATGGAGCATCTGTAAGAAAACATCGTCAATGTACGTTTTTCTGTGCCTCTCCTTATGGGCGCCAAAGTGACAAATACATGCTCAGGAGGAAAAGGAGTAGTACCAATCAAAGAATGCACAGGATATTTATCTTCAAGAAACCACATAATTCTGAATTCAGTCATTTAAAGGATCAGAACAATTACTACAAAGACTATCTTGCTTTTAGTAGACCAGCTAGACCAACCAGGACCACTTTGCTCAAAACGTGGGGCTGATAAGGGCTGCTCTTCCTCCATAATTGGGCGGCCAAATGGGTATTTTTTTTTTTATTCAGACTACCAGAGGAAAAGTCATACAATAGAGCCAACAATGATAAAACAAAGAAGAGAGGCACAAAACCCAGCGTCTGTCAGAGCCTCGCTGGTAGACTCCTATTGTTCATCTACGGTGGTGCTATTGAGCACTTCTCAGTGGAGCTGCTCAATCATAGCCCTTCCTGGAGAAATCCATGTTGCTCAGGATAGGGCACCATCCTTCCTGGGAAGACATCCTCAACTTATCCTGCCCAGTGTCTCAGACAATGCACCAATCTCCCTTTCCCTGATCTGTCGTTGGTACCACAGACAGGGTACATGCACCCTATTCTTCATCCATGCAGTCCATCACTACTAATCTGACTTTTCCTTTGGTGCACCGTCCCTCCATCGGGGGCGCAAATTGGACCTAGCCACTCCAGGAACTGTGTCATCACGGAAAAGGATCTTAAATTCAGGGGGCCAAGGGACTGAGATTCAAGCTGGAGCAAAATCACCACAGACCAGCTCCTCTCATCACTATGCCAGAACCCGCCAGCTGACACCGCTGATCCGAACAACACAGCACACAACCTCGCATAATGGATCACCAACTGCGCAGACGACCTCGCTCCACTGAAGAACCCCCCAGGCACGACCGGCAACAGGAAACCATCATGGTTCACAGACACCCTCAAAGAATCAAAGAAATCCTGCCGGACCCTCGAAAAAACCTGGCGCCACGATCTGACTTCAGAAAACATGACAGCCCTCAAAAACGCCACCCGACAACACCATCAGCTGATCTGCACCATCAAAAGCACATCGTTCAAAGAGCGACTGGACAAGAACACCCACAATAGCAAGGTACTCTTCAGCATTGTCAAAGAGCTCTCCAACCCCAGAGCCAGCAACAACGACATCACACCGTCACAGGACCTCTGCAACTCCCTCGCCACATTCTTCCACCGTAAGATCACTGACATATACAACAGCTTTGGACCACAAATTTCGCGTCCAATCACAGAACCAACGACCCCTACCACCACCCTCAACGCATGGACACCACGGCATGCACACCATCCACTCGGATCCCCCTCTAACCCATGCCCTCACCACATCTTCAACAAAGCCGACAGCATCAACGCACCCCACCTCCGGAACATCATAAACAGCTCCTTCACTTCAGCCACCTTCCCAGAGAGCTGGAAGCAGGCAGAGATCAACGCCCTACTGAAAAAACCCACGGCGGATCTCAAAGACCTCAAGAACTTCCGCCCCATCTCTCTTCTTCCCTTCCCGGCCAAAGTCATCGAGAAGACCGTCAACAAACAGCTGACTGCTTTCCTTGAGACTAACAACTCGCTCGACCCGTCCCAGTCCGGATTCCGAGCAAACCACAGCACCAAACCGCTCTCATCGCAGCCACCGACGACATCAGGACCATGAGGGACAACTGAGAAACAACCACCCTCATTCTCCTTGACCTCTGGGCAGCCTTTGACACCGTCTGCCACTTCACCCTAATAACCCGCCTCTACAACACTGGTATCCAAGGAAAGACCCTGGATTGGATCACATCATTCCTCTCTGACAGAACCCAGAGAGTCAGCCTCCCTCCCTTTCCGCTCAAAAGCCACCAAGATCATCTGCGGCGTACCTCAGGGCTCCTCACTCAGCCCAACCCTCTTCAATATCTACATGATCCCCCTCGCCGCCATCGCACGCAAACACAACATCAACATCATCTCCGACGACACCCAACTGATACTCTCCCTCACCAAGGACCCAGCCATCACCAAAACCAACCTCCAGGAAGTAAGGAAAGATGTTGCAGAATGGATGAAGCTCAGCCGCCTGAAGCTGAACTCAGACAGGACGGAGGTCCTCATCCTCTGACAATCCCTCACCGCTTGGGACGACACCTGGTGGCACACAGCGCTGGGCCCCGCGCCGACTCCCACGGACCACGCACGTAACCTAGGATTCATCCTGGACTCCTCCCTCTCGCTGACCAGGCAAGTCAACGCCGTATCCTCATCCTGCTTCAACACCCTGCTCCGAAAAATCTTCAGGTGGATCCCCACAGATACCAGAAAGACCGTCACCCAGGCCCTCGTCACCAGCCGACTGGAATATGGAAATGCCCTCTACGCAGGAACCACAGCCAAACTCCAGAAACAAATTCAGCGCATACAAAACGCCTCCGCCCGACTCATCCTCGACATCCCCTGCCACAGCCACATATCCGCCCACCTAAGAAACCTGCACTGGCTCCCCGTCAGTAGGAGGATCACGTTCAGGCTCCTCACCCACGCACACAAAGTGCTCCACGACAAAGGACTCATATACCTCAACCACTGCCTCTCGTTCTATACCCCCACCCGCCAGCTCCACTCAGCCAGCCTCGCCCTTGCCACTGTTCCACGGATCAACAGGCCCACCGTTGGAGGAAGGTCGTTCTCCTACCTGGCTGCACAGACATGGAACTCACTCCACGAGCACCTTTGACTGACCCAGGACCACCTCACCTTCAGGAAGCACCTCAAGACCTGGCTATTCGAAAAATGACAGCACCCCTCCCTTTAGCGCCTTGAGACCCGCACGGGTGAGTAGCGTGCTCTATAAATGTATTGATCGATTGATCGAAGCTCCTGTGGGCCAGATGGAGGAGGATTCTGAGCAGCTCCTACTTCTGGGGAAACTGCCTCATTCAAAACATAGGAAGAAGTTGTCTTTAAGTTGTCTTTAAGTTTGTCTTAAGACAAACTTAAGACAGACTTAAGACAGGATTTTGTCTTAAGTTTGTCTTAAGTCTGTCTTAAGTTTGTCTTAAGTTTGTCTTTGTACACACTTAAGACAAAATCCTAACTTCAATGAATACCGAAAGTAGTAAGTTTAGGATTGTATCTTCAGTTAGTTCTGTGAATCGGCCCCTCAGTGACTGCAATGTTGCAGCACATGCAAAGAGAAATAGAACAAATAAAAAAAGAGAATTTAGATTTGCGTCAGGAAATAATTTGATACAAACCAAGAGAATCTTTGTGGGATACCCCCTTTTCTAAAACCGTTAAATCACACTTAGAAACTAGAAGTAGGTCAAAGACATCCAGTACCTTTATGACTTTTGATTCAACCTTAATACCTATGGTTGCAGTTCCCAATGTTGTCCCTTTATCTGCACCAGAACGATTTTTTGGGGACAGTACCAAATATAACATTTTTAGCAGTCAGTGTCAATAGCATTTCATTTGTAAACCACAATCTTTTCCCACTGATGCAACTAAAGAAGCGTTTGTACTTTCGTATTTGGGGGGCACAGCAGCAAATTGGTCTATACCTTACATTGATAGAAATTATCCTATTCTACATAATTGGGCTCTATTCAAGATGACTATGACAAACTTATTTGCTAAACATACTTATATTCAGGCAAGTGATAACAAGTTGTTGAGTTTAAAACAAGGAAGTAAAGATTTGATGACTTATGTAACTACTTTTAATAGATTATTGACTGAAACTCAGTGGCCAGAAGAAAAACGCACATCCTTATTTTACAGGGGTTTGCGGGATAATTTAAAGGATGCCTTGGCCATATTGTAGATTTTCCCCAAGGATAATTCAGAATTTGTAGATCTAGTTGTAAAATTAGATCATCGTATTGGAGAACAAAAAGGAGATAAATCAAGATTAGTAACCAGATTTGCAGTATTTAATCATGAAAAGGAAAGAGGTATATGTTAAAGCATCATACCCAGAGCCAATGCAGATAGGGACTATTAAAGGCCCTTTAACAGTAGAAGAAAAAGATAGGAGGAGTAAAATAAATTTATGTTTATACTGTGCCCGTTCAGGCCATTTCACTAAAGATTGTCCCAATAAATCAAAAGTACCTAAAAAGTCAAATGCTGTAATTTCTACTTCTACGGAGCAGGAAAACTAACAGGCTTGTCAAGAACGGAGGTCACTTGTACGAGAATTGAATTTTTTTATTTTTTTTATTTGTTGTTTATTGTTTTTAGTTAATAAAAACCATCACAATACAAAATACAGTTTAAATACATTTTTTTAAAAAAGGATGTCACTCCATCTCATTAAAACATTATATATATTAATACATCAAATAACAGAGTTATATTACAATTTTATAAAATATAATCAGAGCAAGGTTATAAGTACTTTACAGTTTTTCAACAGGTTTGTATGGGGGTTACGTAGGAGATATGACAAGCATGATTCTGTTGTTCATAATGGCGTCAATTACCATACCTTTAGCTTTCTTAACAATAACATAAAGTTAGAACCTGCCTTTATGTATGCTTCCTACTGTCTCTTTTACTGCTTTGTTGTGGATTTGCAGCTATTACAGCAACTTACAATTTAGGCGAGGATCAGTAGAGTCCAAGCTTCTCATGATTGCTGTTCTACATGTACGGATCCCTCGCTCATTAAAAATTTTTTTTAGATGTAATCACGTGCATTCATCATTTTGGGGCATATACAAACCAAATGCGCAAAATCTTCTTCTGCAGCGTCACATAATCTACATGTTTTTGGTCCATTATATCGCCAAGGAGGTTTTTCAGATAAAGACGGCAGGTCCCCTAGGCACATAGCCATTAATCGCTTCTTAAAGCGCATTGGATAAGTTAGTTGGAAATAAGTTGCAGGCTACAATGTGACATATGTTTGAATTGTCAGCCATCATGAGCTCGTCGTGAAAAGAGACTTTTATCCTCTATCAATGAGTGATTTTTAGCGGCTTTATTCATAGCCTGGCAAAACGAGTGCTTTAACTAAAACACTTGATTCGTTATTTCGTATTTTATGCATGGTTTTAATAAAGTGATACCTTCTTACTATATTTTGCTGCAATAAGCCAAATTCAAAAACGGATTTGGGCTAGGAAGGCATTAGATGGTAGATGGAAAACCTGTTTATATGTTTTCGTTTGTAAACTGTCTAATAATTTAGCATCCCTACCATACATCACCGCACTTGCATAAGTTAGCGAAGAAAGGAACTTTGCTTTAATTACTGCAAGCAGCGGTTCATAGGAGGGTCCATCTAATTTTCTTTCCAACAAGCTAAATGCATGTATCAAAGCTTTGCATTTCCCAGCCATGTAATTATGTTGTGCTTGAAAATTAACATTTTTATTGAAATGAAACCCCAGGTACTTATAGGTAGTAACTTCTTCTATGATTTGATCTTCCAGCTTGATCCTTAGAGAAGCACCAATGTTCCTTCCTATACGCATAGCTTTTGTTTTAGAGATATTTATATCCAAATTGTTATGTTTTGTAAAGGTCCCTGTTTTTTGAAGTTGTCTTTGAAGACCAATTTCTGTGTGACTCAACAGTACAATTTCGTCAGCATAAGCTAAATGGGATATGGTCAGTGGTCCTAGTCTTGGTGCGTGTGCGTTTACGGAATCCAAGTGGAGAGACAAATCCGCCATAAATAGATTGAACAGGTATGGGGCTAGCACACAGCCTTGCTTAAGTACCCTAGCCATTGGTATTTTCCTTGACAATTTGGTTCCATCCCCTACTTTAATTTGAATCCACGTATCTGTATACAATGATTCGATTGCTCTTAGAAACTTTGTTTGTATGCCCCAACTTCTTAATTTGGCCCAAATCAGTGAACGATCCACCCGGTCGAAGGCAGCCTTCAGGTCTATGAAACAGACTTGTAATTTTGTCTTTAGGCGTTTGCTTTTTTCCGCAATAACTGATACTGCTAGCATGTTAATTGTGGTACCATATCCCTTCCGGAATCCTGTTTGCTGAGATGGAATCAGATTCTTGTCATTTGACCACTCTATAAGCTCTTCCAATATTATTGATGCATAATATTTTGCTTCTGTATCAATAAGGGCTATCAACCTATAGTTGGATGGATTTGTTTTATCACCTCCCTTATAAATAGGGTTTATTATCGATCCTCTCCAACTATCAGGAATTGAACCTGTATTTTCCACCTCTTTGAACAATGGCATTATGCGATTGGCCCAATACTTTGGGTCAGTTTTAAATAAGGCTGTTGGGATGCCATTTGGACCGGGAGCACTATCACTTCATCCTGATTTATTAACCTTTTCGATTTTAGTACTCAATGTATCATCCATTTCGGGCACATGGGCATAGCGGAATGATGGTTCAATCATTTGATATAGTTTGTTATTTTCATTAGTCCTTAATTGATTTTCGGCTATAAAGAGTTTTGTTAAATACACAGCCCAAGTTTCTTCTGTTACATTTGTTGATATTTTTGTGTTAAAAGACTTATTTAGGCCATTTATTATTTTCCAAAATGCTTTAGCATTTGATTGTTTGCAATTATAGACCATCTTTGCCCAAAATTAATCTGTTGTTTTTCTTTTTTCTAACCAGACGTGTTTCTTAAACTCTTTTTTCAGTATCTTTAGCTTATCCCAAGCATCTGATCTATTGCCTTGTTTTTTTACCTTCCTTATTTCTCTTCTCAATTCCTTTTTTAGCCCTTTAATTTTATGTGCTGGTAAGCAATTATGATTTGTGATCCGTCTAGTAGTTACGTTTGAGTTTTGTTTCGTTACTTTGAGCAAAAATTTACTCCAAGCTTTTAACATTGAAGGTAGTAACTCTATATAGTCCTCCAGTATTGTTTTGGCTTTAACTGCAAGTTCCAGTAGTCGTTCATTTGACCAGTTCACTCTTTTATAGGCGGTTACTAAACTTCCTTCATTCAATGTTGGTGCTGGTTGAAATCTACCCAAATTAGTGTTTATTGCTATTTGCTGCATCAGATGATCACTTTCCGTGGTACACTTAATTTTGAGCAAACTTAATTGCTGAATTAATGGCAGGCTTAGAATTGTGTAATCAATAACGACCCTGTGGTTGGGCCATAGTATGTTATACTTGGTGGGCTATCATCCAACTTTTGCCCGTTGATTACTCTCAGTCCCAAATGTTCCAGGGTTGTCACTAGTTCCTTGCCCACTTTCTTTGGCTTCCTCAATTGATGGGCAGTTTGATGTTTTATTGACCATAATTCATTTTCAACAGTTAACTTGTACGAGAAAGACGGTTCCAAAGATCTCCCAATATCTAGCTAATACAGTGACTAGAATACCTGGAAACTTTATTATTCAGGTAATTCTGATAAAAAGCACTCAAATAAGACATTCAGTTTCGGTTTTATTAGATTCTGGAGCAACAGATAATTTTTTAGACATTAGGCTAGCCCAAAAATTGCAGATTCCAACAGAACTAAAAACAGAACCAGAACCAGTTTGTGTGGTTGATGGATCTGCACTATCTTTTGGGTTAATAACAAAACAGTCAGCACCTATTACAATGGTGTGTCAGAACGGCCACACAGAAGTCTTAAGTTTTGATATTATTGACACTCCCTGGTGAGGCTGTTAGACAGGGGCTGGGACTGCGAGACCCAGGCTTCAGCGCGTGAAGATCGGAGCGCACCTGGTGTCTCTTCCCACCCCTGCTCCGCCCTGTTTGCTGGCTGCTCGCTCCGCCCTGATCACCTGCCACGACTACTTACAGCTCGCGGCCCCCGCTCCGCGGGTGCCGCTCGCAGCTGTTCTTGACTGCCGTGTTTGTACCGCGCTTGGTGTTGCCTGATACTGCAGAGAAAAAACGGAGTAAAAGCGGCTCTTGGATCTCTCGCTGGTGAGGCTGTTAGACAGGGGCTGGGACTGCGAGACCCAGGCTTCAGCGCGTGAAGATCGGAGCGCACCTGGTGTCTCTTCCCGCCCCTTGCTCCTCCTATTTAGGACACGCCTTTCACGTCAAGCGGGACGCTTGCGGGACGCCGTGCGAAGCCCGGGCAAAGGGCGGGCCCTCTGTGGCCCTCAGTGGCCGAGGTAGGCTGGGCTGGGCCCGGTTATTATCATCGTTTGTTTTATTGCCCTAAAAGTGACTGCTACTTTTTCCACTGGAAATACGCCTGACTATATGCGGAAGACTTTATTGCCAGTTATCTTCCTCTGACTTTATTTTCGGGCGGCCCTTGTCGCATCTCCAGGACAATTATTATTATTGTGGTATATTGTTTTATTTTATTCATTCATTCGGAGGTAATTCATTGTTGTCACACTGTTGATAATATGTCTAAGAAACTTCGTTCTGGTAGGGAAGTGGGTGGTATGCCTAGTGCAAAGAAGGGAACTATTCGCACTAGAAATAAATCGGTAAATAATCCCCCCCCTTAAGGGTCAATGTCATTTGTATGAGCTTTGGGCTCTGCCCTCCCCTAAGAACGCTATTGTACCCTCTAAAAAAGCTTCCGGTGCCCCATCTCAGGAGGTTCCTATGCAACCTAGTACATGCCTGGAGATCTCTTCGTCGCAGCTCGCACTACAATTACCTGTGCCCGTGGTGCCTTCTTCCCCTGTTTTCCTTGAAGGGAATGGGGAAAGCAAACTCAATTCATTAGTACATGAGAGGGAGTCTATGAATCCTCCACCTATGTCTCAAACCACGTCGAAGGATAAGCTGGATGGTGACTTATCCGTATTACTAATTGATCATGAACTCTGTGGTCGGTATGTAGATATAGCGAATAGGGGGTCCCTGGCCCATCATAAATCCCCTGGGGGTGCAACTCCTTCAGATCTAATGCTATATAGTAGTACCCCCTCATTGAATGATCAGGATATGTCCGACTTGTTAGTCGCTTCCGGGACCCCTGGCCTTAATCTTTCTGGCATCTGCCGTCCATTGGAAGCATGTGAAAAACCTATCTCTGAATCCATGGTTGCGCTGGAACAATTACTAGCCTCTATTTTAACTCTTTTAGGGAAATTTGTTGGCAATTCGGATTGTATTTTGGAATCCGTTACCCAAATACTGAAGACTCTGCTACAAAAGTCACCGGATTTTATGAATGTTCCTCTCATGACCGAACATGGTCGGACTGGGGGGGAAATAAACGTGGCTTTAGTAGAGCTTGACATGAAAGCTGGGACATCGGTTTTGATACCACATACGGCGGCTACTTCCTTAACTGCAGTGCCTAACTGTATAAATGACTCAGTTCTAGTAATAACGGAGGAAAACAAATCCATTCTTGAACCTAAAGTGGCTCAAGACCTTTTTCCCATCTTCATGTCGGAAAAAAAAAAAAATTCTCCCGAGGTTAAAAACGAGGCTAAGGCAAAAAATGTGAAATTCAGAAGCAACAAGGGGAATAAAAGGAAACCAACTCGTAAATATAGGAAGAAAAGGCAGCGCCGGATAATTTTTCAAAATCCTGTCTCTACACTGGAGAATGAAGTGATTGATTTGGAGCTTTCTTCTACTTCTGGAAAGGCAGAGATTGATATTGAACAGAATTTACCCATTAGTACCTTTTTTAAGGTAGAAAGTGATGTGTGTCCCCCAATGCCTTTGGAATCCTCCTCTCAAAGGGGGGGCCTCCCTACCAGTCTGCCTCAACCACCAATGACTGAAGCTGCTATACAAAATCCACCTGGGGCCCTTAACCCTTTGGCCTCTCCTTTCCGTGTAGTTTCGGGGAATGGAGATCGCCATTTCCCGGATCGCTCCTTAACAACATTAAACATTCCACTTGAAACTCTTGTGTTAGATTTTCTACCTCTATTCGACGTTGACCTGCCTTTAAACAGAGCCTGGCTTCTTAAGCGCTTTAGTGAAATTAATAGTTTACATCATATCCAAACTAGGGATATTGAATTAGTCTCCCTGTTTGGTGAAGCCAATGTAACGAGTATAAGGGTGAACTTTTATTCTCCTATTATTGTAAATCTGATACTCCAGCAAGCTGAAAACTTCCAACGTATAGGCATTGATATTCTCCCGATCTTTAACCCTGGAAATAAAATCTTGGAGTTTGGGGAGGTACCCAGAAGGGAGGGACAAAATGGGGTAGCCTCCCCTCTTAGGGACCTAAAGATTTGGGTAGCTAAGGGAAAACGCTTGGTCTCACAAGTGAAGCCTCTTCCGCTGACTCAGAACTCCTCTCTGGTAGAGGACAATAATCAGTGGAACTGGCTGCAAAGTGCCTTATCTACTAAATCCAAAGATGATCCAAGATTGTTCCAGCACCTTTAACACCCCACTAAATATTATCTCCTGGAATGCCGCAGGGATTCACAGTAGCCCTGAGAAGTTTGAGTTGCTTTTTTCTCTAGGAGCAAATGTGATTTGCCTGCAGGAAACGTGGTGTATTGATATGCTGAAGGTCTCTAAGGATTACTATGTTCTGGAAGTTCCCGCCGTTCCTTCTAAGAAAGGCCATGCCAGGGGCGGGATTGCTTGCCTATTATCTAATAAATTACAGTGGAAATTTAGTCATTACATGGATCCTAGTAAATTGTTCCATACTGTAACTATCGACAATTTGTTTAATAATGGGATAAAATCCCCTGTAGTAATTTTGAATGTTTATATCCCTCCGGAAGAGTGTTTTAATGCGCTTTTAAAGCAGGTATTTCGTTATATTGACCTAATCAAAAATGTCCCATCCCCCCCGTACATTCTGTTGGTAGGAGACCAGAATTGTAAAATATCTAATTTTAGCCTGAATCTATTTAGGAATACACCTAAAGAAGAGGCGTATTTTGTCCCGCAGGCACTCTTTCCTGATAAATTAGTGACAAATAAAAGAGGGAAGATCCTACTAAATGAATTAGAGGCTGTCGATGGACTGATATTAAATGGGAGATTTCCGTCTGACGTCCCTGCAAAATTCACTCACAAGTCTCCGTTTGGGACCTCTATTTTGGATTATGTTATCTCAGACTACGGTTTGTTCCCTTTTGTGCAGGATATTAAGATAATATTTACTCCGTTGAGCGACCATAGTATATTGCTTGTTACTCTTTCCTTAAAGCCTTTGACAATGGCACCTTGGTCTTTTAAGGGTAGTGACGTCGCTTTCCATGCCTCCTCGGGAAGGTGCTATTGGAATCCCAATGCCATTAATGGGGTACAGGACTTTCTAGACGAGACCCTATTGGTTTTAAATAAGTGGCATGGGAATGAAATAGCATATTTTGAAGAATTTGTACGTAACATCACTTCTTATGCCCAAAAAAAATTTCGACCAAGAAATAGGGTAGCGGTCACGAGTATACTGCATAGCCTGAATAAGGAAATAAACAAATTGGTTCGCAAACAATATCTTGATAGGGTTATGGATCGTGGTAAAGAAATATCAAGGTTAAAAAGAAAGAGAAGCAGAGTCCAATTAAAATTAAAAAAAGAACGGGAGGATAATGTATGGATTAATTTGAGGGAATCGGTGGTCCATGGTAGGACTAGAGATTTTTGGACAATAATTGGTAAAGGGCGTGGGTCTAGACTTGGCCCCTCGCCTATCCCTATAGCGGAAGAGGATTGGATATCTTATATTTGGGAACTCTATGCTGGGAATGGGATTTTAAGTAACGATATTGACACCAGTGGTAATTTAGGCAATGATATTGTCATTAGTGCTACTCCCCTGGGGCTTACTAACTACCCCGTTGAGAAGGAAATTGAGATGGCGATAAAAAACATGCGGGTCTCCGGGGCAATGGGACCCGATGAACTCCCTATGACGGTCCTGAAATCTGATCCTGTAAGGTGGAGCAAAATCCTGTTTCCCCTGTTTAAAGCATGTTTTATGACGAAAATGGTCCCTGATTCATGGAGGGGTAGTATCCTGGTCCCTATTTTCAAGAAGGGAGTTAGGGACAGCCCCAGTAATTATCGGCTGATTGCTCTCCTCGACTCCATCGGAAAAGTGTTTGCGAAATGTTTACTAAAAGCCCTCTCCGATTGGGTCGAGGAGAATAATATTCTTCCGCTAGAACAGACTGGCTTTCGTAGGGACCACGGTACGTTAGACAACCTTACCGCCCTGCATGTGGTTACGGATAAGTATGTTCAGGTGAGAGGTGGGGTGGTGTATGCTGCCTTTATCGATTTCTCCACAGCGTTCGATAAAGTGGACCGCGGAACGCTGTGGAGAAAATTGGCAGCGCTTGGTCTGCCATCCTACCTATTGGAGTTGGTGCGGGCTCTACATACAGAGACCTGGTGTAGGGTGTTGATGGGAGGCGAAAGGGGTCTTTCAGATATAATTCCATCTTTGAATGGCCTTAAGCAAGGTTGTTTGTTGGCCCCCCTTTTGTTTTCTCTGTACACGGTGGACCTACCCGTAGCCCTTTCTTCCAGTGAGGGCATTGCCCCGGTGCTCGGGGGGTCCCCTATATCTTGCCTGATGTACGCCGACGATGTTCTCATTTTAGATTTATCCCCCAAAGGACTTGCAAATCGGCTCAATGCGCTTCATATGTTTGCTGTGGCGCATCATATGAAGATCAACATCACTAAAAGCAAAGTTATGTGTATAGCTGGTAAGAAGAGGTGCCGCTCCGCTGATTTTGGTTGGTTTATAGGGGGCCAAAAACTTGAGGTGGTAAAGTCCTATACTTTTTTGGGGAAAATTATCATGGCTAATTTGAGCGAGAAACTCCACATAGAACATTGTACACGCAAAGCTATTGCCCATGGCAAAGGTTTAAACTCTCTTTACCATGCAACGGGGAAACTGCACTTTCCGATTTTATTGGAAGTGTATAGATCAAAAATCCCTACAACAATATTGTATGGTATTGAACTTATTGATGTGAAAAAGTGGGACTTTTGCCATAAGATAGAGGGTAAACTTTTAAGATCTCTCTCCTCCCTAAACACCGCTTGCCCCTTAGCTGCCTGTAGGCTGGATTTCGGCCTCAGGAGTAGCTGGGTACAGGGACTATGTGCCCTTGTTAGATGGGTGGCCTGCCTTGCAAGAGCTAAGATAGGGACAATGAGAGCTATCCTCAAAAGTGAACTACTGGGTAATTTCATTGAGTTTTCTCAACTTGTGCGTAATTTTCGAAAAGCTGTAATCTTCCTCAAATTAGATGAAACTGCTTTGTTTTTGTACTCTTCTTTACAATTAAAATTTGCTTTAAAAGCAGCTTCATGGGACTTGTGTTTCCAGACGTTAAAAAAAATAATTTGTGGAAAAAGAAAGGTAGAACATCTCCTTGATTCCTATTTGTGGAAACTCCCTCAGCCCTATGTAAGATGGAACCTACCACATGGTATCCGCAGATTTTGGTTTCTTCTACGTTATGATTTATTACCGTTAAACCGACTGTTATCTAAATGGAATGGCTCCTCTCCTCTGTGTAATTTTTGTAAAGTAAATATCCTGGATTGTATGCATGTGCTGCTGATCTGCCCGGCGCTTCGTAAATTACGTTGTAGATGGATAAAAGTTATCTGTTTGGATCTTGGCATTGTCACTTTGAACGATTTCCTGATTGCACTTTATTCCCCTCCCAATGAAATGTTCTGTTTTTATATTTTTAACTTTTTTAAAGGATTTCTAGCTATTTATTAATTTGTCTATGGAGATGTACCTTGACTGTCCGACTTGTGTAGCTTTTTGATTCATATGTCAGTTTCGTATTTACCTTAGGATATGTAATGGTCGCGCTGTAATTGTTTTGTGCTATATTTTGTATATTTTATGTGGCCCTCTTTGAGAGCCAAATCATAATAAATAAATTGAAAATTGACACTCCCACATTTGGTCTTATTTTAGGTGTGCCGGGGTTAAAGACACATAATCCCAAGATAAATTGGTATGTAAGAACTGTAACCCTAGACTTCTCCTATTGTAGATCACACTGTTATCAAGAAGCTCATCCTGATTCTATGACAGTCCTACATTGTGCAACCACCATGACATCCTCTATCATGATTCCTCCAGAATATAAAGAATATAAGGATGTGTTCGATCCCATAAAAGCCAGTACTCTACCTCCACACAGATCATACGATTGTCATATTGATTTAATACCAGGAGTCTCACTCCCAAGCAGTAGAGTATATGCTCTTCCTGAAGAAGAAACTAAGTATCTGCGAACATATCTCGATGAGTTATTAGCATCAGGTTTTATTAGACATTGAACATCTCGTTTCTCCACCACTTTTTTTTATCCCAAAGTGCGATGGTGGCCATAGAATGTTATAGACTATTGTGGATTAAACAGGGCCACTATTAACAATAAATACCTGCTGCCTTTGATTTCAGTTCTACTTGATCAGTTAGGCCATTCTACTATATATACTCAATTAGATTTAAGAGGGGCATACCATCTTGTCGGGGTCAAAGAGCATGATGAGTGGAAAACAGACTTTCGGACCAAGTTTGGTCTATTTGAGTACACTGTCATGCCCTTTGGCTTGTACAATGCCCCTGTGGCATTTCAATGCTTCATAAATTAAGTATTAAATTAATTTCTTGATATCTGTGTAATAGTATATATAGATGATATACTCATCTATTCTAAAGATGAAAAGGAACATGTACAACAAGTAAGAGCAGTATTAACCAAATTGCAAAAGAATCATCTTTTTGCAAAATTGGAGAAATGCATATTTAATACTAAATCAGTATCCTAGGTTATTGTCCATCCCCAGCAGAAAAAATGATGGACCCAAAAAAGGTTAGTGCCATAACAGATTGGCCAGAACCTACATCAGTAAAAGAAGTACAGAAAGTGTTGGGATTCACCAATTTTTATAGGCGTTTTCTACCTCATTTTACGGAAATAGTTGTACCAATCACTAAGTTATCGCAGAAAGGTCAGACTTTTATTTGGACAGATAAAGCAGCTCAGGCTTTTATGCAATTGAAGGAAAAATTTACTTTGGCTCCTTTGTTGAAGCACCTAGATCCAGAACTTCCTTTTTTTGTAGAAGCAGATGCTTCACAAATCGCGGTGGGAGGAGTTCTCCCACAAAGAGATGAACACGATGGATAATTACACCCAATGACTTTTTATTCTAAAAAAATGCTTCCTGACGAACAAAACTATACTGTGGCAGAGAGAGAACTCTTAGCTATAAAATTAGTCTTTACCGAGTGGCGACATCATCTAATTGGAAATAAATACCCTGTTACTATCTTTAGTGATCATAAAATTTGCATGTTTTTTGTTCTGTGAAAGCTCTAACACCTCTGCAAATGCGATGGCAAATTTTTTTAGCACATTTGATTTTGTCATTACCTACAGACCAGGCACAAAGCAAATTCAATCAGATTTTTTATCAAGATATGGTTATACTACAGAATCTAAGAAGGATGTAATAAGCCCTCCGAGTATTCCCCCACATAAAACCGTAGCACCTGCAATGCAAGCAGATTTCATGACACAAGTTAAAAAAGAACATCTTAACATCAATGTATAAGAATGGTTGAAAGGCCCACCAAATACAATTCAATATGGTTTGCTTGATCATAATTCTCTTTTATTTGTACCTCATACTGAGTTACAAAAAACAGTATTAACATGGCATCATGATTCGGTTTTGGCAGGTCATTCTGGATGTCAAAAAACTTTCAACAATTTCAAAAAACATTTCTGGTGGCCTTCTTTAACGAAGGATGTTCAAATGTATGTGGCTTCTTGTCCTATTTGTGTTCGAAATATATTTCTACATAATGTACCAGCAGGATTGTTGTAACCATTATCAAGCCCCCCATGTCCTTGGCATACTATCAGCTTAGACTTCATCACAAATCTACCTGTGGCTAATGGATATACAACCATCTTAGTAGTAGTAGATTACCTATCTAAAATGGCACATTTTATTCCATTATGTAAACTTCCAACAGCAGTAGAATTCACCAACATATTCATGACAAACATAGTGCGATTACATGGTTTACCATCCAAAGTTGTTTCCGATCGGGATAGTCAATTCATTTCAACATTTTGGAAAAATAGCTTTACACAGTTAGAAATGGATATAGAATTATCCACAGCCTTTCATCCAGAGACAGCTGGCCAAACGGAAAGGACAAATCAAACACTATTACAAACTTTGCAATGCTTAATGTCAGAATTCACTAGTAAATGGGATAAAGCCTTACCGTTATCAGAATTCATGTATAATAATAGTGTGCATTCAGCCACTCAATGTACACCATTTTACTTTTAAAATGGGTATCATCCTAAGGCTTTACCAATTTCAGTAGAATCTTCCCTTTTACCTGCAGTCACAGATCGATTACAAAATGTATTGGAAATTCAAGAAAAGGCTATGAAACATCTGAATAATTACGGAGATTTGATGAAGAAACAGGCAGATAAAATTAGAAGACCTGCTCCATGTTATAACGTGGGACATAAGGTTTGGTTATCTACCAAAAATCTAAACATCATAGGCCCACAAAAATTACAGCCACGGTACATTGGGCCATTCTCTATAAGTAAAGTCATAAATCCTGTCACCGTACAATTAGATTTGCCTTCAGAATATTCCAGTCATCCCACCTTTCATGTCTCTTTATTAAAATGGTACAATCCAGAAACCAGACAAGAACCCCTACCTCCACCTATTCCTTTAGATGGGCATTTAGAATGTGAAGTATGATGTATCCTGGATGCCAAAAGAATACAAGGCAAACTACATTATTTAATAGCCTGGAAAAGTTATTCTGCAGATGAGAACTCTTGGGAACCAGCTTCATATGTTCATGCTCCTAAAATGGTAAAATGACTTCATTTACAAATTCCACAGAAACCATGTCCTGTAGGACGGCCTTTGAGGGGAGAGACTGTTAGGGTTTGCATGATCAATGTGGCTCGACTTCATACTGTGTTCAAATTGTTCATTATATTGTGTGCATGCTCTCCTGTGATACATGTTTAATGTATAGGTCTTACCTTATTTCTTACATGATTATTGCTGGAGCATGTTGAATAGAATTATGTTAAAAACAATGCCCCTTTATGTTTGTAATAGCAGGGGTACTCCTGTACCTTACCTCTTATAAATAAGTAAAACAAACACAGTAAAAAGACAGACAGAATGTGTTAAAGCCAGTTGCTTAATTAGAATACTCAGCACATCCTATTCCTCATGGCAAGTGTCACGTTGTACTCCCAAAAGCTGACTCATCCCTTCACCCTAACTGTAGAACCCCACCCAGCTCCCTGCCTATGAAAGACCACAAGACACAACCAGATGCACTTGCGTTCGTTAGTGTCACTTTGCTTACCTAAAGTCCAGCGCGAGTCTTCAGAGCGGATTCCAGTTTCCTCAGCAACGTGTCTTTTCAAGAGCAACTCTTCTTCGGAAGGAATCATCACTTACCTATCAACGCGTATTCTTTCAGAACGACGCTACGACCTTCGCAGAAGCTCCCGAGTGTTCTGATTTCCATGGCAACATTGGTATTTGTAAATCTTCCTGATCTACATTCCAATTCCTGAATTAACCTGCAAAAGAAAGAAAGAAAAGAAAAGCGCAAGCAAGATCTTTCCCATTATTTCATGCATGATAAAATAAAATGCGCTAAGTATTGAACATTTACAAACAATTGAGCAAATAAGGATTAATGTACCTTCAATTTTCCTGAACGGACAAAGGAAATAGAATCTCTTGAATGTTAAATACGAGTCTGCAAAAAAACAATTAACGTATTATTTGACAAGTGAAAGAACGGTGTTAGGTAACACAGAATTCAACAGCCAAGACAAAGTGTGAACAGTTTTGTTTATTCTCTTATGAACTTTATTTAAAGACACTATTGAGGGCAACATTAGTAAGTTTAAGATAGAAAAGAGGTTAAGAGTGTTTATTTAATAGTTTTTGTTTTAGAGCTTAACATTATTCTATTTCCTACAGCACAAAATAAGAATAGCATTTCAGAATCATCCTTCAATGAAAAGGTGAAAAGGCTCCTGATGTTTGAAAAAGAGCAATTATAACGAAGGTATTTTTGAGAAAACAACATAATGAACAGAATAAGAAAAGTATGGGACATTGTATCACTTTTTTGATAATTATTGTTTCTGCTGTTCATAGATGTTTAAAACCACTGAAAGGACATCTCATTCTGAAACCAACAAGACTTTCACGCAAAGGAAGAAGTGCCTTATCTTGGAATTATCACTTGGAGTGTTTCTTTTTGTTCTTTATTATTTTGTCCCATATTCCCCCTTCCCCTGGAGATCTAGGCTAGCTAAACTGGATATTAACATACGATTTAGGCTGGCACAGGTTTTTAAGGACATAGAGAACTCTCATCTCTCAAGTTGAATAACCTGAATTTCAGGTGAGTGAAGACTTAACAAGTGTGCGCAGACACTCTGTACCTAAACAGTATGCAGACCTACCAAGTTCAAGCAAGCCAAGAAATGGTCTTCAGACCATACCCAAGATTATTCAAAATGGTGTCATATTCACAAAGAATCAAGACAAACTCACTTGGTGAACACAGGTAGAACAAAGGTATTCTCCACTGCCGATTTTTCGCACCAAACGGTCAGATCCAAGGGTTTTGCCTTTCAGGACCCCAGCCGTGAGGACCGCTGGGCGAGGCACTGTAGGATCAGACAGGGGGGCCAGCTGCGATTACTAGGCTCTATCATGCAGGGGTCCCCGATCCGCCCATGCGACCTGAAATGGCCCTGTCTTCCTCACCTGTCCACAGGTGAAAATGGATCAGCCCAATGGAGTACCTGTTTGGGCGCCAACTGAAGGAAGTGACCCAAATTGGGCCACCCATGTCACTTGCGACCACCTTTCAGCCTTCCACAAGAAATGAAGAGTTGGTGAAACAGTAGAGAATAACCAAGTCATTTATTAGTAAGTGCACTCGAGCAGATTCCAGTCAGGCTAGCCTCCTTAGATGCTACCGATGGGACTGACTTTAGAACACTTGCTAAAACATAATATGCATTTCCAACACCCCTAAATACCCACCCAGACTGAAATTTTCCAGCTCGGGCACTGATGAGCAAAGTAGGTACAGAAGCATGAGCTACAACCTGCAGAACAGGTACATGTTATCACACTTTCATGGTTGTCTTGTTCAAGCTCAAAGCTCACTAGTGTGGGAGCAGGGCTATGGTAGAGGAAAGGCATGCAAAGACAGAATATGCTATACATTTGTGTATTAGGATTCAACCTTGAATACGATAAGAAGAAGTAACTGAAAGCAGCTTTTTGCTTAGGCAGACAGTTAATGAGACAGAAGTTTCTTTCGATCATAGTAAAAAAGGCGGAAAAGGACAAAATGGCGCCACACATGTTAACTTAACTCCCATAATGCCAGAAGGAGTCAGCTAGACGCATTTGCAGTCCAACACAACTTCCGAATTAAAGCAACACGAATAATGGAGTTTATGGTTACAAATGTCATGCACTTTCAAATGAATACAATGTGACTTGAAACATAGGAATGTAAATGAATAAGAACTATAAATCTTCATGTTAACCTAAATATTAGAATACACATATTTATAAATCCATAGTTTCTACAGTTCAATGATGTGGTTTTATGTGTCATTTCACATTAATAAAACTAAGTCATAAAATATATAGCGTTCAGCACACATAAATATTGTGTTTCTGTGAAATACAAGGGTGAAGCCTAAACTGTGCTGCTCGGGGTCTAACCGTTATGTTATGTCATGTTACTATGGCCTCTTTGTACTAAGTTGGTCCTCAAATTACCATACAAAGGATTCATGATGGAAGACAAGTTTGAGACTGAGAGAGAAAGATGGACAAGGGACAGATACCGAAGCAGCTACAGATAGAGGGGAAGATAGCTAAATGGGGATAGAGATAGAGATAGAGATAGACCTAAAGATAGAGATATAGAGATTGAAATAGAGATAGAGATAGAGATAGAGATAGAGATAGAGATAGAGATAGAGATAGAGATAGAGACAGAGATAGAGATAGAGATAAAGTGAGACTAGAGGGGACAAAGTATGGATACAGAAATAGAGACATATAGAGTGACGAAGATAGAGTGAGCTAGTCTTACAGACAAAGTTAATGATGTAGGACAGATACCATAATGGAGACATACCAAGAGCAGGGCTTTAAGTGACCCAAGTCCCTCAGGGTCTCTGACCCAGTAGCAATTTAAAACAGACATTAAAACAGGTCCCTGTTGCGTCCTATATTAATGTTCTTCATCTCAGTTATAAAAACACTGATTAATTTCTGACAATTAATTGTGCAACACGTTAAGGCAAGCCATGACATGGATTCAGTTACTGTTTATATGTCACTATGCATTTAATTTTGCATTCCCTAACAGTGTTATATATTTCCAGGATGCTGTGTTTCTGTATTTTTTGGTTCAGCATATTACTCTTGTATAGTGTATATTTTGAAATAAGTTGTCTCCAGGTGTTTATAAACTGTAGGCCATGAATCAGAGCTGCGGAGTTCAGGCTGAAGGAAGTGTGAGTTTCTAACAGTGCCTGTCAGTAAGTCTTCAAGTAGTCCAGAATGCATGGGTATCCAATGCTTGGCCTTTCTGCAGAGTATGCAGATCAATTGTGATTATGTGCAAATGTATGTGAAGGAGTGTGTGAAGAAAATAAAGAGTTGTCAAAATATTAGTAAGGCAAAAGTAAAGAAAAATGCAGTGTTTGCAGATGAAATGGTATGTTGTGTGTTTGGAGGGTTGTGAAGTGAAGGATATGTGAGAAAGTGCATTCAGAATGGAGAGCGGCGATGGCACGGAGAAAAGAGATGATGTGTAAGATGTGGAGAGAAAAAATGGCATACATATCTAACATAGAGTGAGCACAACATCAGTGATGGAGACACTCTGAAGACTACTACCCCTTCCAGAGCCCTCAGTCATTTTCAATTCACAATCTCACAATTTAAAACATCATTAATATTAATTATCCACAACAAAATTGTTGTTGTTAGTCATTTATATAATTCAGCTAACAACCAGTGACAAAACCAATAGTACTGGCCTGGTTTAGGTGTGTGTCTGTTGTTATATATCTGGATGCAATAACAGGAAGTTTAGAGAGTAAGCAAATACCTTTGAGGGGGCACACTATGGAAATCACAAACATCTAGTTTATGTGTTTAAGAAACTCCCCTACGTACATAGGCCATGCCTCATTTAATGACACCTGCTCACTTTTTTATTCTCATTTATAGCCCTGACAAAGCGATACAGGGGAATAGATAAAGGGAAACAAACACAGAGGTAAATATAGACATAGAGACAGAAACAGAGTTACAGATAGAGATAGAGGTGGAGACAGATGTACACATACAAAATAGAGATGGATACAGGAACAGAGATAGAGATAGAGATAGAGATAGAGATAGAGATAGAGATAGAGATAGAGATAGAGATAGAGATAGAGATAGAGACACAGAGACAGAGGTACACATACAAAATAGAGAGGAATTCAGGGATAGAGATAGAGATACATATAGAGATAGACAGAGAAAGATAGAGACAGGGCTCCACATACAAAATAGAGATGAATACAGGGATAGAGATAGATAGAGATACATATAGAGATAGCGATAGAGACAGAGGTACACATACAAAATAGAGATGGATACAGGAATAGAGATAGAGATAGAGATAGAGACAGAGACAGGGGTACACATACAAAATAGAGATGATACAGGGATAGAGATAGATATACATGTAGAGATAGTGATAGAGACAGAGGAGAACATACAAAATAGAGACGTATACAGGAATAGATAGAGATACATATAGAGATAGAGATACATATAGAGTATGAAATAGAGATAGAGACACAGATACAGGGGTACACATACAAAATAGAGAGGAATTCAGGGATAGAGATAGAAATACATATAGAGATAGACAGAGAGAGATAGAGACAGGACTCCACATACAAAATAGAGATGGATACAGGGATATAGATAGATAGAGATACATATAGAGATAGCGATAGAGACAGAGGTACACATACAAAATAGAGATGGATACAGGAATAGAGATAGAGATAGAGATAGAGACAGAGACAGGGGTACACATACAAAATAGAGATGATACAGGGATAGAGATAGATATACATGTAGAGATAGTGATAGAGACAGAGGAGAACATACAAAATAGAGACGTATACAGGAATAGATAGAGATACATATAGAGATAGAGATACATATAGAGTATGAAATAGAGATAGAGACACAGATACAGGGGTACACATGCAAAATAGAGATGGATTCAGGGATAGAGATAGAGATACATATAGAGAAAGAGACAAGGGTACAAATTCAGACCAGAGATGGATATAGGAAAAGAGATAGAGAGAGAGATAGAGGTACACTTAGAAAATAGAGATGGATTCAGGGATAGAGATAGAGAAACATATAGAGATGGAGACGGATACAAGGGTACACATACAAAAAGGGATGGATACAGAAATAGAGAGAGTGATAGAGACAGAGAGACACAGAGACACACAGAGAGGTAAACATACAAAATAGAGATGGATACAGGAAGAGAGATAGAGATATATATAGATAGAGAAACTGTGACATGAAGACAGAGGTACACATACAAAATAGAGATGATACAGGGATAGTGATTGAGATAAATATAGCGATAGAGACAGAGGTACACATACAAAATAGAAATGGTTAGAGATAGAGATGGAAATAGAGATAGAGATAGAGATAGTGACAGAGGTACACATACAAAACAGAGATGGATAGAGATAGAGATAGAAATACATATAGAAATAATGATAGAGACAGAGACAGAGGTACACCTACAAAATAGAGATGGATACAGGAATAGAGATAGAGACAGAGATAGAGACATAAAGACACAGAGACAGAGGTACACATACAAAATAGAGATGTATACAGGGATAGAGATAGACATAGAGATAGAGGCAGGTGTGAAGGTTGCAGGGAAAGAGACAAAGTTGGATAGAGAAAGTTATTTCATACATGGTGTACCCTGTCCACACAGACCAGTGCACAGCAGAGGAGGATGCCAAAGCGCATGTTATCTTGCCATCAAAAGAGGGAGGGCATTGTGAACAAAGGTCGAAGTGCACCTTATTTCACATACTGCTCCTTTGTAAATGAATGTGCCCTGCGATATCACTTCATGCTGTGCGCGTGCCGTGGTTATCAGCGTATACGTGACGTGCCGATGCTAAGAGGAGAACGAGTATTGAACCAATTGAATAAGTGTTTCGAAGGCGGAAGACAATAAACGGTCTGTGCACTAGCGTTGCTAATACTTATTCTGACGTTAAAAATGAAATGTAATTATCGTTAGACCCTATATAGAAAATCAATGAGGCAACGTTTATAAATAATACATGCAGACGTTTATATATAAAAACGTAAAGCAGGTATTTGGACTGGGAGCTATAATTTGATCTGTCTGGGTAATCGTGCGCCTTTTATGCCTCCCCGAATGTCTCGCGAGTTTTTGTAACTCGAGTTAGTTGTCTCTGCGCGGCGAGATATAACCTACACACGCTCTTTCCACCACATATCCGCACTCACCGTGCTCGACTTAATTAAGCTATTTGGGAGCTTAATGCTGGAAGCCTACGGGAGCGCAAGTGGATTAACAATGAACAGTTCTCCTATTTTCGGGACGGTGCGTAATTACCTCACTGGAAGCACATATTAATTTCTGATGCTTTCGAAACACATGCTCACTTTACTAACGGTCTGACGATGCTCTCCCCGGTTCTTGCGCAAAATGCGCAGAGAAAGCGCAAAGAGCGCACCGGAGACCACTGGGCCGCCTCGCGGTACTCTCCAGCGTCATTGACGGGTGCAGCGCAGTGGAGGGGGTGGTGACAGGCATATGGATGGCCTTGATGTCTCATTTAGAGGCATTCATCAAGTGTGCCCGAGACGGTCCACGTCTCACAATGCAAGTGTATTGTCTACCAAGACGCCAGGTCGCAGCTCATTGTGCAGGAGGGGTCATTACTAATTGAATTGCGGTCTCCCCTTCACTTCCCCCGAGTCAGGTCGCCGGAGGGGGTAAGTGCCTGGGTTCAAGCAGTGACATCCCTCCGGGTGTTGCAGAGAACATGCTAAAACACCGCCACGGCACAGCAACACAAACCAAACAAAATCTGCAAACTGCCTAATGGAATTATAAAACCTGATGGAAACGACTTTGACAAGAATCCTTTACAAGTTTAATGTCGCGTCTCAGGCTAAGATGGCGCCGGTGTAATTGACGGAGCCATGCTGTTCGGGGGGCGATTTGCATTTTCCAAAACCATGATCTAATATTTGCTCAAACCAAAGATGAAACAGTTCTGGTCGCTTGACCTCTCGGAGTCCAACTTAATTTATCACCTTTAATTTTATTAAAAAGGTCGGCCTCCATCAATCATAACGATTTCCCGTGGAGTGACCATATATTCCCATAAAATATGTCAGCCCGTGAAAAATGCACATCTTTTCGCCTTCATCTGAAGTCTATCAATTTCGGAAACCCCATATGCGCTACTTTTTTAAGCACTGTAATCGCAGAGGGCGATGCTTAACAGTGACCTAACTCGCGGGGAATGTACAACTGACGCCATTTTTTAAGTTAAAGACGCCCTCTGCACTTTTGTATTTGTTTTTTCAACCACGTTCATAAAGAGTAAATTTCAAACCGACATTTTTTTCTCGCATTCTTTGGTGACTATTATTCGTTTGTTGGACTCAAATAAAAGCTAAAAGTAGGAATAGATGACACTGTCCCTCGCTTTAATACAAATGCGCCAAATACCACTTTTTATACCTCAATCATGCAGGTCACATGCACAATCGTTCCGTGGTATTTCTCTTTAACGTGTTTCGTGTTATCTTGTAGCGCTGCATGCGCATTTCTCTTGTTTCTAAGAGTTAAAAGTAACAGGTGTTGCTACTACCATATTTAACCGAGCTTGGTTAGCACCACAACTAAAAGGAATGCTTATTCGGGCCCGAAAGCATTTCAGCAACTGACCTGAAAGTCACAGCTGATGTCAGCAGCGAGCGTTCAACTTAGCCAGAAACCGGATTTACGGCGCATCTTCCAAGCATGCAAGAAGAAGAAAGAAAAAAACGAACTAGGAAATCCTGTTAGACTTAATGAAGTTATATACATGATTTTATAAAATGCCAAATCCGATCAGGGGGCATCAATTCGAATTTGGGTCCCTTCTTGTACCTGACGCAGGTGATGTTGTTTCGAGCATCTGAGTGACCGCGGGGGTGAGGATAAAATCAAATAAAAACTAGTAATGCCAGAGTCTATCCGTGCAATTAAACTTGGAAGGATTGGACCCCCTCCTGCAAACACACAAGCACGCGCGCGCAGCGCGCGCGCACACACACACACTGGCACACACACAAAAACAAATCACCCAAAAAGGTAAAAGCCTTCATTTATCTCTTCTCCGAAGACTGTCGAACATTTCATTAATTTACAATTTATGATTGTTTGACAAATATTATAAAGTATGTAAATACGAGCGGGGTAATGTCTTTTCGGCGGGGGACGAGGAAATGACCCAGGATGTGCGTGGCTGCTAGATTACACACGAGCCGCCATCTATCTGTTATCAAACTGTGCTCCCCACTCGTTGCGGCATATTGTGCAAGTGACAAGTGAAATAGTGCAGATAAACCAATGGTTTAAAACGTAATAAAGGCAACATCCATTTGCATTTTTTACATTTTATTACCTAGGTAATTTACTATGACACACTCCCAGATGGGATTTATGAAAACACTTTAAAGCAATTATATAAAGTGTTCAGCTTTTGAGGCGTCGGATATTGAAGAGTCAAAAAGATGGCAGAACATTTTTACATTGTGTTCCACCATACAAAACTGCAATAATTTTATATGACAATGCTTTAATGGCATTTTAGAGAGAACTTCTTATTTCTTCTTTTCAACGAATATAAAGGTGTTCACTTCAAATAGGCAAGTAAAGCCAAAGCATAACTGAATACCTACTCTCTCTTTCTAATCTTTTTGTAAGATTAGATGTTTTATACCCTGGTGTATCTTTGTGTGAGTTTATGTGTTTAGTGTACAAGTAGGCTTGCTCGTGAGTTGCAAATTGTACACGAAACTCGTCGTAAGTATTCGAATTACGCGGCAATGGCAATAATCACCATATAACGACCAATGTAATAAAAAATAAAACTTCCATTCTGTTTTGAGCAAATAAAGCAGGATAAACAGTCAGACAGAATGTGGTATATTTGAACTTTCTTTAGCGGTGGACATTGGACAATTATGAGCATAAAACGTCCTTTTCTTTCATGCGTTCGGGTTATTCTGTTTTTTCAATGTGTTTCGAGAGGCCACTTTTGTTACTTCTTGGCGTAGTAACTTCGCAGATGCACACATGAGTGGGCAGGGTAACCACTCTCGTGTTTGAAGTTAGAGGGTATGCCTCCCCCCCCCCCCCCCCAACCTCGAGTCCCTTCCAGTTGTGCGTGGAAGAAGCCCCACTGGCAGGCCCCAGAAGAGGGGGATTCTCTCAGAGAGACTTATTGCCTCGAAACCTCTTCCCACCAGACATATTAAACCCGATACCCTAAGAAAAACAGGCACTTGTCAAAAGTGAAGTCTTATTTGTGGGGGTGACCTCGTGCAGGGGCGCAGGGGCTGCTGATATTTCACTCTCGGGGATGACTGCTCTGAAAGTATCCGCCACAAGCCGACCACAGGGGCATTGTGCAGAGTTTGGCTGGAGTTGGGGAGTTCGCGAACTTCCCGCCAACACCCCCTTTGAACCCCGGGGAGCAACACTTCATTAGACTTGTATAGTAGCCTCCTGGAAGGAGGCGGGGCCTTGACGTCCGCCGGGCCCTTTATGAGGTATTATACGCTCGTGACGCAGCTGCATTTCCCGTTTGACCTTGTCTGCGTGACCCGGCGCACAATTGTCTGGCTGCTAATAGGGAAAGCTGGAAGGCAAATAGCTCCCTGTCGAGCAACATGTGGCCAGCATACTTGCTGCCCAGTTATGCCAACTATTGCAATAGAATATCCCAAAACATGCTTCAAATGTTTTCTTTACGGTTAGCATACCTTCGGAAAGACCCATTAAATGTTTTAGAGGGGGGAGGAGCCAGCAGGGGTCCGAACCACAGGTAGCCTCTGCAGAGGGGTGTGTTTACATTCTCCCCCTCCGCTGCTAGTGTGAGAATACGTGTTTAAATAACACTCTTCAGCTACCACTTAACTATCACAACACTGATCCCAAGGACCCAGGCAAACACCAGCGCGCTGTTTCGGTTCCATTACTTTTAACATACACAGCAAGGAAGTCCATAATCCTCCAGTAGTTACTTTATGTATGTATTGCACCGGGGCTGCTGGAAGTGGAGGCTGTCCTTAGAACGTTGTCAGAACGTGAACTGGAACCATGTCTTCTTCTTCCTTTTTTTTCTTCCTTTTCTCCTTCATTTTTCTTACTTTTTTCCCTTTTCTTCCATGTTCTTCCCTTTTATTCTTTTTCTTCTTCTTCTTCTTCGTCTTCTTCTTCTTCTTTTTCTTCTTCTTTTTCTTCTTCTTCTTCTTCTTCTCCTTCTTCTTCTTTTTCTTCTTTTTCTTCTTCTCCTTCTACCTTCTTCTCCTTCTTCCTTCTTCCTTCTTGTTCTTCTTCGTCTTTTTCGTCTTTCTTCTTCTCCTCTTGCTCATCAGTATTATTTTTATTATTGTTATTATCATTATTGCTGTTATTACCTTTTTGTTATTTTTGTTAGTGCTGTTATTATTAATGTGTTGTTATTATTGTTATTGTTGTTATCATTACATTTTGTTGTTCTTATCACTATTGGCAGTTGGAGTAATTCAATGTTATTATTTGGGAAAAGGGGTGTGTTCTTTTCTGATAAACTGAAAATGAATATGATTTAAAAAGATGTAGACATTGGGTTTGTTTCACCAAAAGGAGACGAACAATACAAGTGACTGGTACGGAAATATCTCTGGCACTGATGATGTCTGAACCAGTTTTGAACACTTTTGAGGAACCGATTTTCATTTGTTCTTGAAAATGTCCAGTTGCCTGAGCTCGCTGTCCTCCTCGGCCGTGGTTGGGACACATCACGCCATGTAAGTGGAGTGATTGGCTCGTGTTACAGCAGTTCGCTGCGCCCAAAAGCAACACGTTCTGTTTGCAAGTTTGAAATCGGCGAAAACACAAGTGCCGGCCCGCTCAAGTGCCAAGTGCGCATCGAAGGACAGCGCCTTCTGTAAACAATGGAAGGCAACAAAGAACTCGCCAATGTGTCTGGTGGGGGGAGGGTGGGGGTATAAGTACCCCTCTAGCTCCCACTCCTCACATTGTATCTGAATTGCCATGTTTTCATGACTTATAGTGTATGCAAAAACAAACTTTCCCGCAGTGTTATTTTCTTGTATGCCCGTCAGGCGCTATTCTTCACGAAAGCCAGATGATTTTTTAAGAAGAAAAAAAAAAGTTGAAGGGGAAAAAAACGCAACACCCAGAAATGATGAATCGCGCCGCATAGCTAAATGGCTGCGGGGCGCGTTTACCGATTCATAAGCATTTATTCTCGGTGATATATGGCCGCAGCCCTAAATCTGAAGAGCTTTATGTTCCGAGGTGCAAATGGCTCCCTTTTTTTCTTGCAGTAAACCTTGCTGCATTAGCAGTGATTGATTTCGAGCGCAATTCGTCCCAGAGTGCTATTTTAGAGGGGCAACACCGGCTTTTGGAGATTAACTGGGGAGTCTGTACATATTAATGAACCTGGGAGATATACTAACGTTTTGGTAATTTAGTTATGTGTGTCTCAAGACGTCTTCGTTATTTTCCGTTAGACCCCCGCGGTTGTTATACATTGAAATTTAAAAAAAAGCGCTTCCCAGGCATAATTTTTCCCGTTCCAGGGACGACTAAACGGCATTTAATGTGAAAAACAAATGTTGACTTCTTTCTTGGAGGGGAGTGCTTGCCTGCAACTCTTTCCGGGTTGCTGCAGGTCAGCCGTGTGCTGTGACGATTCTGCGAGGTCAGACTAAGAAGCCTGGGGCGCGTGACGGGGGCAAAACTGGGTCTATGTAAAGCAAGAAACGCACGCACGTCGTTTATTACTGTTAAAATATCGGGATTAGGTCGTTAAAATAAAAACGCGAAAAAAAAGTGGAAAATATGTGAACGGCTGTGTAATATAGTCATATCAACTCTCTTTGTTAATTCAAATACTTAAAACTAGTTATTAAGTAAAGAACCCACACTCATCTAAAGCAAGTCTAAACGCATAGTTATGTCCTCCTAGGTCATGTTAGGCTAAGTTCACGTTACGTTTTTTGATGATGCCTACGTAACTCCCAGGTCTTCATATATGACGTTAGGTCATTTCATGTGCTGGTGTTCATGCTATGTTGGGGTTTGTAAGCCATGTTATATTTTGATGTTTTCTTACTCAGTAGAATGTGATATAAAGCTGCACATTTCTGAGATTTGCCACGTATATTTATTATGGTATTTGCTTATTTAATAGCTGTGCTATTTTACTGAATTTTGGCTGGTTATGTTACGATGTGTTACAATTTCTTACAGTAGTGTATGATTGTGCACAGCTCTACATTTGTTAGGTATTCATTGTATTCACAGGGCATCAAACGCTTATTTTGTACACTAACATGTTTGTTTTGTGGCTCTGTCTCCACTCGCTCATATACAAATCAACAATCAGGGAACCAATGCTCCTTTTCACAAGATTTGTTTTTAAAATGTAGTATCAGTGGCCATCTTTCATCTGTCGGTGTCAGAAATATCTACTGCCTTGCCTGTGAAAATATTTAAATACACGCCAGTCGTCGTTTGCCAACAATATCCACCAATCTTCTCTTATAGAGCGTAACATATACACTGATCCGTGTTTGTTACTCTTCGGATCGGGATGCGGTCGCCAGGCGATAATAACTTAGTTATTTGATTCCAATAACTCAATGTTGACGAGCCTTCCTAATCTCCAAACTTTTCACAAAGTTTGGGCAGAATAGTGTGTGTGTGTGTGCGCGCGCGGTGCCTATCTATCTATCTATCTATCTATCTATCTATCTATCTATCTATCTATCTACATGTCTGTCTATCTATCTATCTGCATATCTATCTATCTATCTATCTATCTATCTATCTATCTATCTATCTACATGTCTGTCTATCTATTTAACACACACACAATGTTCAAATGTGTGTAATGTGTGTAATGTGTTTATGTCTCTCTCCAAGTGTCTGTGCGTGCCCAAACAATGTATATGTGAGTGTGCGTTTGTGTTTACAAAAGCTGAACGTCCCGTGAGTAGAAGGGATCTGAACAAGTAAAACAGAGGACCGAGTTCAAGACCTAAAAGTGGCAACTTAATCTTAATAAAGTTGTCAAAAATGTGAAAGATCCATTAAAGAAAAAAAACCTGCAGAATCAGCGAACACACAAACCGTCACACTTCTGAAGAACAAAGGTATATTCTACACCGCACGCTGGCTGGGAAGAACTATTGTTTTCTAGTCATTTTTGTTCTTTTACAAATATACGGCTCGAGAACTAAAAATAAAGAGCGAGGCTCGAGAACTTTGTTACAATGAAAAAAGGACAAATTAGAAGACATTTTTCGTGATCAAAGGACGAGGAGAAAGCGAGTGTAGGCATTCAAGGGGCTTGACTTATTCAGACAACTCCTTTGGAAGACAAAGGCACCGAGCGTGTGCCCCCTTCACAGATCCGCTCTATTCAGGCTGCAGGTGCGAAGAAGTGGGGCGCATACCCCACATTATGTGCAAGAAGCCAGAGATTAGTGTTCGGACTTAATAAGCGAAGCGCTTTATTTACACCGGGGAAAAAAGGCCCTCTCGACCGTGAAAAGTGAAATTATTTAGCGCGTGATCATTGGAGAGTTGTGATATCCTCATCGGGGTATTGTGGGGCTGAGGCCAGTCTCGGCGGAGCGTGGATTGATTTCATTGGCATTGATCGCTTTACTGCCACAGCACCTCTCGCGGGAAGGGGCCCGGCGTGGAAGGTTTCCCCAGCGCCAAGAAACGCAACTAGTTGATTCTGGCAGCATATAGCGCTACGCAGCAGGTCACGCTAATAGCGCAGAGCGGCTTCAATGCAAACGAATCTCGCGAAATGGATTGCAAATAACAGTGCCTCGTCAGAGGGAGTGGGCGCTATATAAAACAACTCATGTATGATCACAAACATGTACAACATGCAAAACCTCCAAGTACGTTTCTGATGGGACGTCTCTGCTATCCTTGTAAACGAGGACTTTCTTACACACACGCCTAAGGGGAACACCTCTATAAAAAATGCAAATATGCCAAAAGTCTATTTTTGATTAAGTTAAACAAACAATGCTTCTCAGTAGTGTGCATATTTTAGTATCACCGCCTCCGCCCTCCTCAGACGTCTTGCACAAGAAGCGTATGTTCTCTTATTGTTGTGTTATGAGAGACACCAATACACCTGAGGTAAACACACCCCACTTAGTGCAGAAATGGCATGTGACATTACTACATGCACTGGATAGCACAGGGAATGAAGGCAGGTGTTAATTCCCCCATTGTTTTTCAGCTGCTGTTCAAGCAATCAAGACTAGGTGAAAGGAAACCACTGCTATGCACATTTAATCAAGCACGGCTCTCAAAATAATCAATAGTGTTGAAAAAGGCTGCCATGACATCTAATGCATGACGCTACCCACGTGAGGTTTATTTTGGATAAACACTGCTTTCTGGAACTCCGAAAGATGATGTGCATTTTACAGGCAAAAAAGATCCAAAGAAAGGCCTTCATTAGGAAGTATAACTATTTGTGTTTATTTATATAATATAAGTTCTCAAAACGCAGCTTGTGCGGGGAAAAGCAAAGCTTGAGCAAGTAAGCGCGCGCGCCAACGCATGCGCACACACGTGCTCCAGATTACGTCACGGCGTTCCTCAGTCGTTAGCGTCGGTTGTCGGTGCTCGCGGCCGCCGTTGTCCTCCTTTCAGACTGGGCCTAAAATCCATAACGTGAACAAGGTGAGTGAGTTGTCCGCCATTGTTCGGCCTTGAAAAGGTCGTAAGTCAGCCCATTGGTGCCTGACCTGTCAGGCAAAGGTATAAAGGCGTCATTCATGGCCTTGCCACCGTCCTCTGGGCTCCCACAAAATGTGTCGTGTAAGTCTTTTTACCTACCTCCTTCCTTTATCAAACAATGAATGGGCGACGACAACAGCACCTGCATAATGCCCCGGCCAGAGCTGCATACTAATTCGGGCGGCCTTTGCATCTGGTAATTATCACATAACATCAGAATTCGAACAAAAAACTCCAGCCTTTTGCTCCGAAAAGCCGGGCTAATCCTTCCTAAAAGAGCCCTGTGAAATTATTCAGCACAGTTTCCGGAAATGTAATCAGCGACTTTCCCCCATACAATGGAATAGCTTATTACTGAATGAGAGATTTCCGTTTCTTTAAAGGTGCTGCGAAGCCATTGTAGTGACGCACCGTCGTCCCTTCCTTTTTTGCAGTAAACCGTTGGAACTGTGCATAATTCGCAGCTTTGTGAAATTCAATTATCTGATATTTTGAGTTTGCCCAAAAAAAGAAGTGAAGGCCAACTTTGCATAAAAAAATAAAATGTATTCGCTAGCGTTTTAGTTGTTTATTTATTCAAATTAATATTCCTCCGGGGTTTTTGTATAGCGCGGTTATTCCAGGCCGCTAGGCAAGGAACAACATATGGGAAGTTAGGTATGTAGGTTGTGTAGTGTTAGTGTAAAAATATGACTTAACTGAGAGCTTTAAGAAACTTTCCAATATTTACTTTATATTGCAATCTTTAAACACACGTAAAATTATAACACGATGATACTCCCAACAACAAAGAAAAATAAAATAAGCAAGAGGGCTAACACAGTTGTGCGCGCCAGAAGCCTGTGAAATAAGGCGTGCATTTGTGGCAAACGAGGCTTTCCAGCTGCAGTTATGAATATGAAAACCTATGCCCTGTGATTGATCGGTCTGGCTCCCAGTTGTATGGTCCAGTGAAACGCCGCAGATACATTTGCAATATTATGCAATTCGTCTTCCGCGCCCAATGGTGCAAACTTGTAAATGCGTGTTTATGTTGACAACAACATCTGATTTATTTCCCTGGCGCTGCACTCCCATATCGAAGATGGCGACATGGAAATAAAGCTACTTTGTAAAGATGAGACTTTAGTTCATGAAACGAGTTATGACGCTGACATATGACATTCATCTGAACATGAAAAACAATCTGCGTTTTCGTCTGATTAAACAAGGAAAAGCAAGATTGCAATGTTGAACTCCACTTAAAATAAGTCCAAACCACTCTAAACTGTTTTTCAAGTGTAAAAGGGGGGGGGGGGGAATAGCATAGCCAAGTGACTCAAAATTTGAATTTGTGAATTTGGTGCAATACTACACAAAGCTTTTATTTTTCCTGAAAACAAAAACAAATTCTCTGCCCACAATTTGATGAGTAGTTTTTTTGTAGTTCAACATAATGGAAAAAAGCCACAATAAAATGCAATTTTCTTAATATCAGGACATAAATATTCTCACTCCTCAACAGAGAAAACAATCAATTCACGAAATAACAATCCAAATGGTGGACTTTAAACCTTACAGAAAATAAAGGTCTCACAAGGTACTCTGAAAACGAGCATGCTACTTATCGCTGTTGTTCAAGCATGTGCATGTATTTACTTTAACAAACAGTTATTGCTGAACAGGTTTTCCTCTGTCTGAAATATTTTTGTAAAGTAACCTCTATCTGCACACATCTATGACTCACCCCTGTCTGTTTGATCTATACCTCTGGTTTTATGTATTTTCCAAAATATGTCCGGCGCCTATTTGAAGGCTGCTATAACCTCAGTGCTGTTTTGGTGTAAATAAATCAAGGTACGGTCTTGGCAAGGCCTTACAATTCCAATCAGAGCTGTATAATCTTAAAAAGACATGTGGCTTACATTAGATGATTGTGTTCTCATTTTAAACAAACAATGTGTTATTCTTTCATTGCGCAGTTTTCTAAAGGCACACTGAGCAGTAACCGTCCTGTGATGTTGTCTCTTAAGGCACAATGAAGCAGCCCAATTTTAGGAACAACTTTGGACTGGAGTGCTACTGTTAGACAGATGTATTACAGTATAGGCAAGTTACCATGTAGGGCCCAGAGAACAGTTCAAGAGGATAGCTAGAAAGTCACACGGTTTGATAGGACAGGGAACATTTCTATTACACCAATGTGATGTTGCATAATACCCGAATTTATATTATTGTGAAAAGTAGACATTTTTGAGTGAAGGGAGATCTCGTATGTTTTTGTTCTGCGTGATACCTGTTCAAGTTGAAGAAATGTGCCCAGAGAAACATTTTC
Organism: Lissotriton vulgaris; assembly: GCF_964263255.1. Classification (NCBI taxonomy): domain Eukaryota; kingdom Metazoa; phylum Chordata; class Amphibia; order Caudata; family Salamandridae; genus Lissotriton; species Lissotriton vulgaris. The sequence continues at coordinate 926,640,799 of NC_141699.1, forward strand.
TCCTCAAGCGAGCCATTTTCTCCTTGAATCAGTAACTTGCCTCACAGTGGCTTTTTTGTGTCAGGGATACTCCTAGAGAAAAGTTTCTTGGTGTACTAGCAAAATGTATTTTACATGATACATAAAATTTCAGAAAAAAAATCACAAAAATTAATACACCTTTATATTTTTGAAACGAGCTGCAAAACAATCTTCATAATTTGAACAAGCGCCCTCAGAAATCACAGCAATAACAACCATCTGTGCATGATAAATGCTATTGTAAATTTTCCCAATTGTATCAAGATGAAAATAGTTTGATGAACATTATTTGATGTCCACCTTTTTTCTAGAAAGACAACTAAGTGGGTTTAAGTTCCAACTGCTGAGATTTCTTTCAATACTGTAGTTTACAGTCATTTAACTTAAGCTTTATATAGTGAGTAAAAGCCCTGAAGCAGGTCTGAAGGGTGGGTCACAGCGAGGCAATGGTAGAGGCTTGAACTACCATGAAATGGCTGAGGAAAGTTGTCTTGTTTTTCAGGTTCTATGAAAGTGAAAATATAATTGTTATCTGTCATTACCATTGCATGCTTCTACCACTAATGTGGTCTCCCAGCTCTCTATTTTCCGACTGGTTGAAGCATTGATGCAGCCAGCCTTGTCCTAATAATAAAAAGTTGGAGCCTGCATTCCTTATCTGTATGATCGTTGGCCAGATCTGCATAAATGGTGGGATGAGCATGCAACTGTTATAAGAAGAACAATCCCTAGCTACCTATGTTGCAGGCTTCTCTGACACTTTGGCCTTTGTGGCTGAATTTCCCCAGTGATCTATGCTATTGGCAACAATTTAAGGGATGATCAGTGTCCACATATGTGGAGAGGCTAATACCATGAATGTTTGAGAGACAGGTGTAATAACAGGGTCCTACAAATTATTGACTTTTTGGGTATTAGAAAGGGTGGATCGGCAGAGCTGGAATCATTGAACTAAGGATGCTACTGAGGTTGAACTAAATATTGTAACCCCCCCCCCCTCCCAAATCAGTACGAAAACACTGTGCCCAGTGATCGAAGTCTTGTAGAATAGAATAGTTAGACAATCTATGCACTTGCTTATGTGTGGGATTTTCTGTGGGTAACTTGAAAATACTGTATCGTCCAAGGTAATAACACTGAGAAAATCTGGGCTCACGCTCTGGTATCTATGATCTAAAGCAGCAGGGATCCCCCTAGAGAAAGTGATCTAATATATTGTATTGTTTTACTTAGCAAAGCCACAAACAATTTAAACAATAGCATAAATGTATCCCCTGGGTCAAAAACATCCAAGTTACCTGTATGGAATTAGGGCTCCCTGATTTATGGACTGAGCCGGGGAATGCTGCATTAAACATCTCCAAGAAGTCCCTGGCTAATCTATATCACGAACACAAATTAGCGAGGGCCCAAGCTACCCAGCCAGAGGGGACCTTATCCTCTGTGTTTTTGCAAAGCAAGGATCTTTATAGGTTTGAGAAGGTACTGGATCCTATTTCCCCTGTACTTGCCAGAAAGCTGTTTCTCCAATGGAGATACGGCACACTGCCCCTCCGGTCCTTTACCAGCACCTGGTCATCGGCTTCCTCCACAAAGCAGTGTCCGGTCTGTACCGCAATGGAGGAAAACGACTTGCATGTGGTTTTCTTCTGCCCAGCCTACAAGGTAGCGAGAAAATACTGGCTCCTTCCGTTAATAAGGAATATGGGTTGCAGGGAATACGCACCAATGTACAGGATTTTAAAATCTGATGTCTCTGGCCCAACTGTTTTTGCATTATCAAAATTTCTTATTAATGTTTGGCATACGTGTAACCGTATTTTAAAGGTGTTGCGTTCTACTTAAAGATTTTTACATGCTTAGTTTGCATAGCATCCTTTTTAACACATGCATTCCAATGTTTTATCTGCTCATGAACAGATTTATATGTGATTTTATATGTGTATTGTGTATCTTTTATGGCCGAATGGTCGTGATAAAGATTGGATAATAATAATAGCATAAATGTACCATTGTACATGTCTATAATATTTATTTAAAATTCACTGTCTTTAAGTGGCATAACATTTTTCAAAACGCAAATGTAACATGCAAGGTGAACATTCATCCATTTAATTTTAGTGTGCTTGCATATGACCTATTACCATAAAATAACAAGCATTTGCAATGCAACCGGTCTCGCATTCTCGCACGTTTAAGCTATTGGCATTGTACATGACAATGCCTTTTATATAAGTTTTAAATACGAAAACAAAAATAAAAGGCAATTTCAATAGCTCAAAGTTGCATAAATGCGATACCTATTGCATTGCAAATCTTGTTTTAGGACTTGTGCCCTGTGTGCCTCTAAGAAAATCGGGTGGATTCTAAGCTGCTTCCTGGTCTGGATGGACGAAGATGCTTCCTCCATCCGCCCTTGAAAGCAGCCCCAGTCAATGGGTTCTCACGGGATTTCCCAAGTAAGTGGTCCAGGCCTGATGTCAAGAGAAGGTGTCACGATTGCTAGTAGTGGTTGTATCTTAAATTGACTTTTGGTTGCAGTCCATAAACTGCTGTCACTATTAACTAAAACAAAAACATTCACTACACATGTTCTAGGTTAGTCCTCGCGTTCTGAACTTCAAGAAAACTTTTTTGCTATGCGCACATAGGGAAACCATTCCTGATTCAAAGTTACAAATAAAAAACCTGTTCCGGCTTGCACGACTTAAAAAAAATATCCTTCTTTAACTCATACCACAAAAAATTAATTAAGAAGCCTCTTGTTTACAGTTGCTTGGGGGACGTCGCAGAATATACATTAGTCCACATGCCGCCGAAGGGCCGTAAGCAAGAATCCACTCTCCCAGCCTCGGAATGTCACATAGCAGCAGGATGATGTGATAGTTGATGTGGCGAGCTGCTACACTAACCAATCCACTGACCTAGGGAACGGGTTTCAACATCGGTTGTCCTCAAAAAGCAACTGAAATCTAGGGGCCTGCATGTAAATTAAGGTACAATTTTCCACAAGTCTAAACAAGTGTGGTGCGCGCGCACTGCAATGAATGTGAGGTATGCTTCTGGCACCCGGTTGCGCTGTTCCTCGCTCCTGAGCTCCCTAGGCCTGGGGAGAGAGAAGTCGGGACATGCACCTGCCTTTGGCCAATTGCGTGCTGTCTGTCTTAGAAAGACTCACGCAAAGGCCAATAGCGTGTGAGGGGAAAAAAAAAGCACATGCAAGAGCGTCTGCTCAGAGTTAAACGTTCTTTCTAGAAGCCTTGCAGGGCAGCGCATGCACAATGGCTCAGGCGAGACCTAAAAACCAGGGACGAAGATATATGTGTCATAGTTCTGATAACCAAATACAGTGTAAACGTACATGTTCATTAGAAAAACTACATTTTAACACACCAGTACATAATCCATTAGTGAAGGATGTACGGTGTTACAACGCATGCTTTTACCACGCATGCCTTTACAACGCAGGTTTTTCAACGCAAGTCGTTACAATGACTTGCATTGGAGGGTGCTGGATACTGAATAGTTTAATTTACTATTCCAACTCCAGTCCCTGTGGATAGTAGGGAAGGTGTTGGATAGTAAATTAAACTAATACCTATCCTACAGCGGCCCCCAGCGCAATTTGTTGTAATGACTTGCGTTGAAAAACCTGCGTTGTAAAGGCACTGCGTGGTAAAAGTTGCGTCGTAAAGGATGTTTCCCATTAGTGAACTGCACTAATTTCAAAAACCTCTCAATTTGCGACTCTGTATTAATTTTTGTGAGGATCAAAGAACAATTCAAGGTAATGTGTACATTCTGCCAAACCTTTATACTTTTTAGTTAAAGCAACACATTTTTTCAACTCCACATATAACATGATTAGACCTTTAATGTTTTCGAGCATGAGTTTCAAACATAAGTTTTGTTCCGCCCACAATTTTCAAAATGTGAGTACTACAAAAACATCTCATCATTTTCTCTAACTGGATTGTAAACTAGCTGGAAAAATTATTTTCCATTCCATTCAACAAACTTTATTTTGGTCATTGTGGACCATAAAAAGTAAATGATACAAATACATACATAGCTAAATTTGAGCAATATAAAAAAATATTCAACAACAGATTATAAAAGATAGCCACAATGCATTTTTAGTTTATCCAGTATCATTACAACAACTGAGAATAAAGGTAATTAAATGCAAGTCAAATAAATGTTAAAAAGTTTAAAAAAAAGGTTAAAATGAGACAAAGTACGAAGAGAAATATTTATGGTTGCTGTGGTGAATTTAACAAGACCCTACGCCTATGCCACATAGAATTGAGGAATCGGGACATGACAAAAACTGTGTCGGGATGAGTGCATGTTTAAGAGACAGGTGTAATAACAGGTTCATACAAGTTATTGACTTTTTGGGGATTAGAAAGGGTGGATCGGCAGAGCTGGAATCATTGAACTAAGGATGATACTGAGGTTGAACTAAATATTGTAACCCCCCTCCCAAACAAGTACGAAAACACTGTGCCCAGTGATCAAAGTATGTGGAATAGTTAAGACAATCTGTGCACTTGATTATGTGTGGGATTTTCTGTTGGTACCTTAACAATACTGTATCGTCCAAGGTAATAACACTGAGAAAATCTGGGCTCAAGCCCTGGTATCTACGATCTAAAGCAGCAGGGATCCCCCTAGAGAAAGTGATCTAATATATTGTATTTTTTTACTTAGTAAAGCCACAAAAAAGTTCAACAATAGCATAAATGTACCATTGTACATATCTATAATAATTATTTAATATTCCCTAGTGGCATAACATTTTTCAAAACGCAAATGCAACATGCAAGGTAAACATTCATCCCATCAATTTTAGTGTGCGTGCATATGACGTATTACCATAAAATAACAAGCATTTGCAATGCAACCGGTCTCGCATTCTCGCAAGTTTAAGCTATTGGCATTGTAAATGACAATGCCTTTTATATATGTTTTAAATACGAAAACAAAAATAAAACGCAATTTCAATAGCTCAAAATTGCGTAACTGCGAGACCTGTTGCATTGCAAATGCTTGTTTTAGGACTTGTGACCTGTGTGCCTCTAAGAAAATCGGATGGATTCTAAGCTGCTTCCTGGTCTGGATGGACGAAGATGCTTCCGCCATCCACCCTTGAAAGCAGCCCCAGTCAATGGGTTCTCACGGGATTTCCCAAGTAAGTGGTCCAGGCCTGATGTCAAGAGAAGGTGTCACGATTGCTAGTAGTGGTTGTATCTTAAATTGACTTTTGGTTGCAGTCCTTAAACTGCTGTCACTATTGACTAAAACAAAAACACTCACTACACATGTTCTAGGTTAGTCCTCGCGTTCTGAACTTTAACCCCTTCAGCGCTGATGACAAAGCCAGCTCGTCATGAGTGTTACCTACCCTGCGCTTATGACGAGCTGGCTTTGTCATGAACAATGGGATATCACAAGAAGCAGCGCACAGCGGGAAAACCCCTAGCAGCCAAGGTGTTAAGAAAACTTTTATGCTATGCGAACATAGGGAAACCATTCCTGATTCAAAGTTACAAATAAAAAACCTGTTCCGGCTTGCACAACTTAAAAAAAAATCCTTCTTTAAATCATACCACAAAAAATTAATTAAGAAGCCTCTTGTTTACAGTTGCTTTGGGGACGTCGCAGAATATACATTAGTACACAAGCTGCTGAAGGGCCGTAAGCAAGAATCCACTCTCCCTTCACTCGAGGGTCAACATGGTATGGCGCAATGGTTTGCTGAGCCAGGAAGCTTCGGAATGTCACGTAGCAGCAGGATGACGTGATAGCTGATGTGGCGACCTGCTACATTAACCAAGCCACTGGCACAGGGAACAGGTTTCAACATTGGTTGTCCCCAAAAAGCAACTGAAATCTAGGGGCCTGCATGTAAATGAAGGCGCAATGTTCCACAAGACTAAACAAGTGTGGTGCGTACGCACTGCAATGAATGTCAGGTATGCTTCTGGCACCCGGCTGCGCTGCTGCTCGCTCCTGAGCTCCCTAGGCCTGGGGAGAGAGAAGTCGGGACATGCACCTGCCTTTGGCCAATTGCGTGCTGTCTTTCTTAGAAAAACTCACGCAAAGGCCAATAGCATGTGAGGGGAAAAAAAGCACATGCAAGAGCGTCTGCTCAGAGTTAAAAGTCCTTACTAGAAGCCTTGCAGGGCAGCCCATGCTCACTGGCTCAGGTGAGACCTTAAAACCAGGGACAAAGATATATGTGTCATAGTTCTAATAACAAAATACAATGTAAACGTACATGTTTTTAGAAAAATTACATTTTAAAGCACCGGTCATAATCCATTAGTGAACTGCACTAATTTCAAAAACCTCTCAATTTGCCACTCTGTATTAATTCTCACCTCCCAACACAGGATACGGTTCCTCTTGTGAGGATCAAGGAACAATTCAAGGTAAGGTGTGCCATCTGCCAAACCTTTATACTTTTTAGTTAATGCAACACATTTTTTCAAATCCACATATAACATGATTAGATCTTTAATGTTTTCTAGCATGAGTTTCAAACATAAGTTTTGTTCCACCCACAATTTTCAAAATGTGAATACTACAAAAACATCTCATAATTTTGTCTAACTGGATTGTAAAACATCTGGAAAAATGATTTTCCATTCTATTCAACAAACTTTATTTTGGTCATTTTGGACCATAAAAAGTAGATGATACAAATACACACATAGCTAAATTTGAGCAATATTAAAAATTAGTCAACAACTAAATTTGAGCAATATTAAAAATTAGTCAGCAACAGATTATAAAAGATAGCCAAAATGCATTTTTAGTTTATCCAGTATCATTACAACAACTGAGAATAAAGATAATTAATAGCAAGTTAAAAAAAGGTTAAAAAAGGTTAAAATGAGACTAAGTACAAAGAGAAATATTTATGGTTGCTGTGGTGAATTTAACAAGACCCTCCGCCTATGCCACATAGAAGTGAGGAATCGGGACATGGCAAAAACTGTGTGGGGGTGAGTGTCAGATCTCAGTATTCTATATGCCTCAGAACACTTCCTGCAGCCCAGATTTCTACAACTTGGTATGAGCCAACGCTGTCTGGCTATTTTATAGCCAGGGCAAAAGAAAAGAACATGAATGTCGTACTCGTCAAGGCTATTGCAAGCAGGACACCCAAGGGAAGGAGCTTTTGACCATTTGTTTGTGAATGCATTAACCGGCAGGGTCCCTATTCTAAACTTGATATATAGCTTCATTGCCATAGAAGGCTGTACATCATCCAGAAAAGGCTCAAGGAGGTACTGAGCTTTAATAATAAGGAAGCCAGCCGTTAGGTGCCCAAGTTTAGTGTTCCCCTGTATATCAGCTAGTCTGAGCGATTTATAGGCTCTTACTAGTTCTAGTCATGGAATTATCAGGGACACTTCCTCAGAGTTGCTCCATAGGTTAGGTATGCCTAGTCTTAGGCATACGTCTTTTATATATGCAAACCATGGTAATTTTCCCACCCCCAGGAGTCCCAATATCTCCTTAAGTTCAGACTGGTAGACTGCTAATTCAGGGGTTGCCCACAGTCTACGCCAAAAGGTCAGCGGTCTCAGCCCAGTTTCCTCCGCAGTAGGTCTAATTCCTAGATTCAGGCGTAGGGGGATGAGAGGAGTGCTTGGCGGTAGGTCCAAAAGCTTTCTCATTAATTGATTCTCTATTTTGGCCAGCCGGCCAGAGGGACGGTGACCCCATAGTTCCACCCCATACATTACAGCACTCCTAACTTGTACTTTGTATATCTCAGCCACAGGGCCAGGCGGTTTGTATAAGGAGTTCCTGAAGGTTTTAGTGATTCCCCCAACTATCTGCGCTAGCCTCAAGCTTGCTTTGTGTAGTTGTGGGCCCCATTCAAAGGTTTCGGACAACGTAACACCAAGGTAGTCCAAGACAGTCATCCTCTTTAACAGGGTGCCATTTAAGGAGGGGTTTGGACAAGATGTTTTGGCTGGGTTAAGGACCATATATTTGGTCTCTGATGTGGTAATCTCCAGCCCCCTGTTTTAAAAAAAATAAAGGAAACTGTCCAGGATCCTTTGGATGCCCATAGGGGACTTAGATAACAACAAGGTGTCATCCGCAAAAATCATTGGTTGCACCTTACCATGCACCAACTTTGGAGCGTCGATTTCCATTACCTCATTTAATTGAGCCAACAAAGCATTGATAAAGAGACAAAACAGAGTAGGGGCCAACACACACCCCTGCCTTACTCCTCTGTTGACAGGGAAGCAGAGGGTCAGTTCCCCCGGATTTCGTGTACCTTACTTGGGCAAAAGTACCTGCATGCAGTGGCATGATCAATGACGACCGGTAGGGCGGAATACCTAATTGTTCAAGAACCTCCCACAGTTTGGTTCGGGGGACCATATCAAAGGCCGATTTAATATCAACGAATATCAAATAAAGGCTGCCACCCTCTATTGACACTGTCTTCCAATATAATAATTGGAGCCTTAAGATTTGGTCAATAGTGGAGATATTCTTCCGAAAACCAGCTTGATACGAACTCAGAATTTTACGTTCTTCCATCCAAGAGTGGAGACGCTCAAGGAGAATCCTAGCGAACAATTTCTGGGTGATCGGCCTATAGTTGGTAGGCAGGAGAGGTGAACCCTTCTTAAAAACTGGGAACATTTCAGCCCCTAACCAGGTGTCTGGGATCTTCATGCATTCACAATAGCATTAAATATTGCCCATAGATAGGGTCCCAAATTGTTTGGTTCCTCCAGAAAAAAGTCCCCAGGGATCTTGTCTAGTCCGGGGGCCTTTCCAAGGGGAAGCTTCCTGATTGCATTTAAAACTTCTGTTAAAGTAAACCCATAGGGGTCTTCAAGGAAAATCCCTGGGATTGCTAAAGATGTTTCATCTTTGGGTTCTGTGGCGTCCTCGGTGGAATAAAGAGATTGGAAGTGAGACTTCCTTGCGGCTGCAGCAATATTTGGCTTTATGGATGAGTTCTCTATACTACTTTCTGTACTCACTAGTGACCAGAACACCTTCATGTCCCTATTAAAAAGTGCTGTTTTAATGGCATCCAATCTTTCAAGCTCCCAGTTCTTCTTAGCTAACTTGATACTATCTCAATAAAGATGGTTTGAGGAGAGTTAAGTGACATGGCAGCCTCCTCCATTTCCATTAAGGACGGAATAGTTAAGAGAATGTAATGCAGCCGCTTTGATGACTGCATGAGTTTTCCCCATCTGCTTTTTCTTCTATTGTCAGCAAGTGTTAAATTGATACCTACAGGGGTACCAATGGCTGTGGGATTGTAGAATTATGGAGGCTCCAACTCTTAGCGTCAGGGCGTTGTGATCACTGTCAAGTCTCGGCATGACAGCGAAGTCGACTACTCACTGCCATATGCTTGTTTCCACTAGAATATAATCCAACAGAGAGGATTGTCCTGTTCTATTAAAGGTTAGCTTCCCTGGCTGGTCTGACTTGGTACGGCCGCTGCACACCCTCAGGAAATGGGTATTAGTGTTACTGCATTTATCTGGAGTAACAGGGGATCCAGGCCTTTACCAGTGGAATTTGAGGATCAGGAGTTAGCCAAAGACAATCCTCATCTCTAGGGGGAGCCTCAGTGGGGGCAGTGAGGGGCTCATATTGACAATTAAAATCTTCCCCTATATTCAGTCTTGCATTCAAGGGTGCTGATTCAATAAATGTGTTTAATAGATATATGGACAGGGATTCCTGTGCGATGCTTAGCGGACGGGAATAAATGTTAATGAAGGCTAATTTAATCCTGGTGAAAAAGGAGAGTACAATTCACTGGATGTCATTGGATGGGGTGTTCAACTGCTCAAGGGTACAATCCAAGTGAGTAGTAACCCAAGTGCATAAATCCCCGAGGGTCTACCTCTTGCCCCTGTCGTAGCCAGCACATTGAAAGTTACACAACCCCCCTCACTATGTCCTCCCTTGCCCATGTCTCCTGAAACATAAACACATCATGGTAGCCTAAAAATTGTCCCCAGTCTGGGCAGTGCAGTTTACTTTTTATTCCAGCGATGTTCCATGATAAACCCTCCATATATGGCCGGGGATAAGATTACCACCACGTGCATTATGACTGTTAGGACTAGGGCTTTGGATGATCTCTGGCTGGGCCATGGGGACTACTTCGACAACTTCTAATAGAGGGGTACTCACAGCTGAACTTGAAGTTAAAAAGTCTGGAGAAGTTAGAGGTGGGTTATTAAGCAAATCTACACCAATTTTGTCATCATCTGAGTCTTCCCATTGGGATTCAAGTTGTTGGTCCCCTGGTTCATCTCCATTGCTACTGAGGATTTACTGAGTCTACAGCCCACTAATGCTCACTCCTGGTTCCCTCTTGAACCCCCAAATCCCGGAGCTGAGAGTGTGACCACCTCGCAGCGCGAGTCAATCCACCTCCTCAAGGGCCTCAAATCTGTTTGCTACTGGGATGTTAAAGAGAGTCTAGGGGGTTCGCCTGCTATTGGATGGAATTGAAATCTATTTGTTGGGGCCCAAGAGATTGGAGTCCAAGGTAAGGTGTAATTGTTAGAATAGAAAAAATCCAGAGTATGAGCTCCGACCCCTGTACATGGTGCATGGGGACTTGCAATCTGGCCTGCTAAGGTTTGCACAGTCAGGGGATTACTAAAGTTAATGACTATGCAGTCTCCTTGCATTGATTTTGGATTTTTACCCACCAACCTAACTCTTTGAACCATTAGAATTTCTCCAGCTCTGTCATAGGAGAACTACTTGTGCCTGGTTAGCCAAAAAGGCACTTGTTCCTTAGGTCCAACTGTGTTTCTTTCTGGCCATTTTTAATCTCGGGTGCACCTGTTAGTACGATAAAATAAGGGAGTGAGGCTGGGGTAAATTTATGGTCGGTGTAGTCAAAGTACTGGTTCTGTGTCCTTTGCCTCTACAGGGTCTGGCCTTTCCCTGCCTACCATATGCTCTATGTGGATAGGCCTTCTTCTTTGTAGGTCCTCCTTGTTGGGAGCAGAGTAGTTGCTCCCTTTCACATCGGTAAGGCTCCTGGGGCCAGTTGTTGTCCTGAGATCTTGGGCTCGGTGGATTCCAGGCTTTTCTGAATGAGACAGAGTATTATCAGCTGGCACGGTACTAAGAGACTGCCCTGCCGGCACTCATTTGGACAGCGGAGGATACTGCCCTCAGAGGTCCAAGCTTGCCTGGGAAGGATTATTCTACACTATCCATCTGGGAGCTACAATCTTTCCTCTTCCCTAAAGCAGAGGTAGTGCTGTCAGGAGGGATTGGCCTTACTGCTCTGCCCAGTTAGTTGACCTGCGCCTAGGTGGTTGAGTAGGAGCGCAAGCTCTTCCTGTACGATAGCTCTCATCTGGGTCTCTAACTCTACTATCAAATTCCTCACCCAAGAAGGACAGTCAGAGGCTAATTGAGGGTTAGTGAGAGGTTCAGTCACTCTCCCAGTGCTTGCTAGTTCATCTTCGATGTGTTATAATTCTGAGTTTTTCCTTCTCTTAGTTCCTGTCCCATTTCCAGTTCTACGTCTAACAGTCTTAGATGAGCTAGTGGTGGTGCCACCTCTACGAGTTACTGGCTTCACTGGGAGTTGTTGCGGTGATGGGTGGAGTGACTCAATTGTTCGAGACAAGGATTCTGTTAACCCTTATGCAGAACCAAGAATTATTGGTTGAGAGATGAATGGCTCAGGCCCCTGACTAAATATGTCTGGAGTTAAAGACAGGCGTCTCTCCGCCAACTGTATTTCAGTCGATACCACCCCAATGCCCTCTGGAGCATCCTGTCTGTTGAGGTTTGGGGCAAAGGTGCCTGAATAGGCACCTGGGGATGTTTTTTTACTGCACAAATACGCTTACCCATGTTCGAATTAAGGAAGGGTAGAAAACCACTTCGCCCCTAATGTAAGCCTTAAAGGAGTAGAGTAGACTTGGGCACAAGACTAGAATTACAATTAGAAAAGGGGATACGTAAAATACAATCTTGTAGACTGGCTAAACAAAACACACAAAAAAATTGTGAGGAGGAGGATATCAAGGGGTCAATAAACACAAGAAGGAAATGACTCAGCTGATGCCAAACATAATATAAAGCTTGGACGAGTTCCACAAATTGTTTTTATGGGTCACTGGGTTGCAGGTTCCCTGGTTCCGCCACCAGCTCCCAGAGCTAAATAGAGGAAATGTACTGGCAATTCTCCAAAATGGTCTGAGAATTCAGGGTGGAAACACTTGGATTAGAGGTCCCAGAGAAGTCTTACCAGCTTAAGGGCGACAATGAGTCAGAAACTAAGGGGGATGGACCTGCACTGCCTCTTCTGCTTGGCAGTTTGGGCTGGAGTGTTCCCATGAGGCACAGGGTCAGACTGATTTGCATATGGCCATGTCTGAACTGGGGTGGCGGAGTGAGCTAAAGAACGGTGATGGATTAAACCGAGATCAGTTGACTGGGGTGAGTGTTTGTATTGTCAATGCTCCGTCCATTACCCCCCTTGTTTTTTCTTTGTTCGCCCTAAGTTGGCAGGGTATGCTCAGAAGTGGCCCGGCTGAAGACGGCTAGAATGCCAGAAACCGGTCCTGGGAAGTTTGATTCCGGTCCAGGGAAGACATGGCTTGGCAGTTCGGGCTGGACTGTTCCCATGAGGCACAGGGTCAGACTGATTTGCATATGGCCATGTCTGACCTGGGGTGGCGGAGTGAGCTAAAGAACGGTGATGGATTAAACACAGATCGGTTGACTGGGGGTGAGTGTTTGTATTGTCAACGCTCCGTTCATCACCCCCTTTGGTTTTTCTGTGGATGTGAAGATTGTGGCATATACCTTTAAGGCTCAAGTTATGTACAGATAAAAAAAAAACTGTGTTGACCATTCACATTTGATTCCAAGGACTTTTAAATGAGCCTTGGCCTCATGACCATGGATAGGGCTAAGATTGTTGATATGAGTTTGCCAGATTATCACAATCATATATTGTCAAAGTTTTTGCAATTGATTATTGATTGAGAACCTTATATGTTGGAACCTGTTCACAAATGCACGTTGAAGTATAAAAATTAGTACCTCTGTATAACCCTTCTAAATACTTGCCTTGGTGAATTAACCCCAATAAACTAAAATGGGAATACATTGGAATGTTTAAGGATTATTCATTTACAAGCAGTACAAAGAGAAACAATTGTGCCCTTTTTGTACTTTTACAAGAGGGGAGCTGGATGTTTCAGGGTATTTCACAAGGTATGAAGAATACGTAAAAGAGTCTTCCTGTAGTTTGACATCCCATACTCATAAATGCCTCTGTGAATAGCCCCCTTTGTATGTAACTCGGGTGCCAGTGTTAGAAACTCTTTTTAATCTTGACACTGGGTGGCATATTAGCAAGAACCTTGGTAAAATTATCGCTGTTTTAGCGGCAGGAAACTGCTGTTAAAACAGCGATAATGGGCTTGCTAATATGCGTTATAGAATTCCAATAGAAGCCCAGGTTAGATGTGCAGGACATCTAACCTGGGCTTCTATTGGAATTCTATACCACATATTAGCAAACCCATTATCGCAGTTTTAGCAGCAGTTTCCTGCCGCTAAAACTGCGATAATTTTAACGAGGTTCTTGCTAATATGCCCCCAGGTTCCTTAATTGTAATGTGCTTCATCTCTATTTTACCATCATCCCTTTTAAGTTAAGTCTGGACTGCTCAATCAAGCAACCAGCAAAATAAAAATATCTGAGGGCCATTGCTGTTGTCCTATGTATGTATGTATATATATGTATATGCATGCATGATGTTTCTCTAGCGTAAATCTAGTGAAAAGTTAGCAGGCTACTGTACATGGTCAAAGGTAATCTTAAAGTCAGTGAGGCGTAGAAGAGGAAACTGAGATGTGGACTGTTAATGCAATGTGATGTAGTATTCGTTGAAGATGTGAGTCTTCAACTCTTTTCGAAATTGGAGTAGCGTTTGGGCAGTTCTGATGGATATGGGGATGTTATTCCACATCCTGGCTGCATAGATCAAAAAGGCCTATTGTCTTCTTTTTTTCTTTTTTGCAGGTGTGCCAAGAAACACCAGAGATGGTGACCTTGTTTTCAAGATAAGTATGAGTGCTAATTGTGATGGCTTTGTAAATGATGCAGCTGGTTTTGGAGATGGTGCGGCTGACAAGTGGAGCCAATTCCTCTTGCTATCTGCACATTTTAAACTGTGTGGATTTGTTTTTGAGTGCAGCCACGCTAGTGCTAGGACTGACCTGACTTTGTGACTGATCCTGGAGCACTTTGAGGAATGTCTAACTATTAATACTAGTCCATTGAAAGGCAAAAGCACAAACAAAGCTGTCCAGGCATACTGTAAATGGGTAATTATCGAGTTTTATTAAATAGTTTTGTTTCCAAAAAGTCTAAAGAACTAGCATTTGGATTAGCAGCTCTACACAGAGAGCCAGACTCGTTGCATTACATAATATTTGACATAGGACACATTTAAAAAAGACTGTGTTACATTTGTTCATGTTTTCAGGTTCAAACTAAAATACAGGTACTTTAGCCCATAATGGCTACATTTACAGTAGGATACTGATAAAATTTTTTATTTTTCAAACTTATGGTGTTCATTGCCAGAAGACATACCCCAGTTGCTTAGTGAGATTATGGCATATTTTGCTTGGAACAACGGAGACCTCCTCTCATGTTTTAATAACTCAGCCTGCCAATTCCAGACTTTCAAACTTTAAAGGGATTATCTACAGTGCCCTGGGAATAGGGCAGACAATTACAAGAGGCTGCACATCTGTCAGTTGGGAAACCTAACCACTTTACTCTTAAAAGCAAGTTTGGTCCCTTCCAGACTTCTTCAATTTTCTCTTATGTGAGATAATCCCCTAAGTAGAATAGCTAAGGTCATAGGATTTTTTAATAGACTGAATTAAACTGAATGTCTGTGGCTCGATCATGGAAGCAAGAGAGAACATTGCAACACTCTAAACAAAAAAACAATGGGATTATTCACAAACCGCATTTATTTAGTACATTCTTTAGTACTACAATAGTACAACAAACGTTCTACAAAATGCGAATCACAAAACTACAAGCACAGCTTATGCCACTTCCTTTGAGCCCTTGACTCACTCAAGGTTTAAGTGATGCAGGTCCATTTTTTCTCACACAGGCAGGGTAAAACCAGGGAGAAAAGGCAGCACAGCAAGGCAGGAGTCCTGCAAAGCAGCAGTCCAGCAGAGACGCAGTCCTTCAGCAGCATAGCCTTCTTCGTCCAGGCAGAGTCTTTACAGGTCCAGTAGTATACTGAAGCATTGGTGTCTGAGCAGTTGTGTCTTTGAAGTGAGCGAGACTTCAAATACACCCATTTGAAGTGCACAGAGGTCTTTCCATCCTGGCTACATACTCACTACAGGGGGAGGGTATGCAGCCTTTTGAGTGGTGATAGGACACAGTCTATCCAGGTGTAAGTGAGAATGTGTCCAGCTCCTCCCTCCCATCCTGCCAGGATTGCCAATCAAGTCACAACTAAGCTCCCACAGTGTGTGGCTGTCTAGGGGGACTACACAAAGCCCAACTGTCACCCACCCCAGACATGTGATCAAAGACAGGCAGAATGCATCAACTGGTTAAAGTAAGAAAATATAAACTTTCTTTAAATGTCATTTTCAGAATTGTGATTTAAAATCCGAGTTTACGATAAGTTAGGATTTTAATTAAGGATTCCACAGAGACACCAAACTTGGAAAGTGTATCTGTTCACAATTGGAAATTACCAATCACAATTCGACAAGGTAATCCCAATGTTATCCTGTGGGAGAGATAGCTTTTGCAGCAGTAAATAAAACCAATGTAAGATTTTTTCACTATCAAGACATGTAAAATCTAAAATTACATGCTCTACCTTTTAAATACATTGCAGCCTGCCCACTAAGATGTTCAGGGCATATCTTAGGGGTGACTTATATGTACAAAAAACGAAAAGGTTTGGACCTGGCAAGAGGTTTATCTTGCCATGTCTACACAAGAGTGTAAACTGCACACACACAGGCTCTGCAGTGGCAGGCCCGAGCCATGGTTAGAGGGCTACTTAAGTGGGTGGGTCAATATGTGCTGCTGCCCACTAGTAGCATTTAGTGTGCAGGTCCTGGGCATATGTTGTGCACTTTACTAGGGACTTCTAATTACATTAAATATGCCATATTCGGATTATTCAATGTTACCATGTTTAAGGGAGAGAGCACATGCACTGTAGCACTGGTTAGCAGTGCTAAAGTGCTCATAGTCATAAGGCAAGAAAAACGCGGTCAGAAAAAATCGAGAAGGAAGATAAAATGTTGGGGGTAAGACCCACCTAAAGCTGTCAGGTCTAACACGTGCCCCCCCCCCCAAGTTTAAAATGTGTGGTGAGCTACCCAACCCCCCACCATTGGGAATAGTCATTGCTATGGCGGAAAAACCTGGAGAGACCATCAGCATTTGTTTAATCTGACCCCATGCGGAGTTCCACTATAAAGTCCATTCCCTGTAGTTTGGGATTGTCAGCCCTCAACTGCATGAGACATCTGAGAGACTGTGTGTGTGACAACCAGGAGTGATTCCCAAACATGAATGGCCTCAACTTCTTCAGTGCCCAGACCACAGCTAAAGCTTCTCTATCAGTTGCAAGCCTTCTCTGTTCCCATGGTAATAGCATCCTGCAAATGAATGCTATGTGTTGGACTAAGCCCTCTTCAACTGTGCTAAAACCTCCCCTATTCCATGCTCTGAAGCATCCGTCTGCATTATGAATTGTTTGGGGAAATGAGGTGCCTTGAGTACGGGTGCAGTACATATGGCTTCTTTGAGGGTGTCATGCTCTCTGACAAGCCTCTGTCTAGATCACCAATCTGGGCTACTTCATAGAAGTCACCTCTGTTAAGGGGGCAACAATGGTGCTGTATTCCTTAACACATCTTTTGTAGTATCCTAGAGTCCCAGGAAGGCTTTTACCTCTGTCTGAGTTTTAGGTGGTTGCAAGGACATGATAGTCTAATATTGGCCTGGAGGGCATGTATCTTTCCCCCACCTGCCAAGTGAGACAAGTACAACATGGAACCCTGCATAATATGGCACTTACAGGCTTTGATGGTGAGGCTGCCTGTTGCAGGGCCTGAAGCATCTCATGAAGGTATGCATGGGTTTCCTCCCAGCTGGAACTGTAGATCAGCAATATAGTCTAAGTCTGTAGAACAAAAAGCCTCCTTACCAGCCAGGACCCTGTCAACCAACCTTTGGAAAGTATGCTTCAAGCCAAAGTGCAACACCCAAAATTGGAAATGGACTTCTGGGATTGAGAATCCTGACCCCTCTTTAACCCACTCAGTCAGAGCGATCTGCCAATAGCCTGAGGTCAAATCAAAAACACTGAGGAAATCGACAGCGTCTAGCCTGTCCATGTGCTCATCAGCTCTGGTGACGGAATTGAGTCCTCGGTAGTCCACGCAGAACTAGAGTTCTGGTGTTGCACCCAGTGGGGCAGTCTTTGGTACCAGACCCATAGGGCTGGACCAGGGAGTGTTGGATTGCCAAATCACCCCTAATGTAGCATCTTGGAGACTTACCCCTTGATCCCTGCCTGACAACCTGTAAATGTTGTTTTTCACAGGTAAGTTGTCACCTGTGTCAATACCGTGGAGGTATGTGAGTTCAGGGGATAGTGAGAACAGCGACACAAACTATCACAGGAGCTTGCAATAGTCACTCTGCTATTCTGGGGTCAGAGTGGAAAGAAGTTGACACGCTCCACTGACCCATCATTTTTCTGTGCAGAGAGGAGGTCAGGGAGAGACACACTATCCGCTTCCACTCCCTAATCTGTCACCAATAGCATGCTCACTTCTGGCCTCCCATAGTGAGACTTTAGGTGGTTCACATAGGTCACCCTTATGGGGTTCCTGGGGGTCTGGAGGTTTACCTAGTTGGTGGACTCCCCATTTCAGTCCTTTATTTCAAATGGGCTGATGCGGCAGTCCTGGAGAGCCCTGGGTTCAACTTCTTCCATGACCCATACTTTCTGGTCAGGCTGAAACTTCACCAGAGTAGCCTTCGGGTCATACCAGAGCTTTATGACTTCTTGAATGGCATCCACATTACTTTTTGCCTTCTTCCAGATGTGATGCATCTAGTTGTGGAGAGCAAGCATGTAGCTGACTACATCCAGATGGGGGTGGGTCCTGGGAGCTTGCTCCCATCCCTCCCTCCCTGGCAAGGTTCACAGGTCCCCTAACAGGGTGGACATTGTGGAGTTTCAAAGGGACTGAACCCTACTCCTTTCTGTGGCACCTACCTATATGCAAAGAAAAAGCATGGCAAGAGGACATCCCACTTATGTCTCATGGATTCAGCACGTCCATAATAATGCCCTTTAAGGTCTTGTTGAATCTCTCTAAAAGACCACTGGCTTGGGGATGATAGGATCTGGTGAACTTGTAAGTTACACCACACTCATTGCACATGGCCTTCTGAAGGAAGTGACCCAATTAGGGTCACTTGGGTCACTCGCGACCACCTCTCAGCCTTCCATACAAATGTAGAATTGTCATACAGTAGAGAACCGCTGAGCCTTGCTTAGGCCTGGTCGCCCCCTCGCTGCTCCCGCTGCCTGCCTCCTTGCTCCTGTGCCCCAGCACTCGCCAGCATTCGCCTAGGGCAACCCAGCCGCCGCTGAGCCGCCCGCCCGCACCAGACTTTCCCGCCGCTGCCTCCCTGTGGCCCTGCCCCCGCCAGCCCATTGGGTGACCCGCTCCCGCCACCCAGCTGACCCTCCCTCCCGGCTACCTTTTTATGTCGCCCTGACGCACGCGCAGCGTTCACGCGCAGCAGGCGCGCCGAATGTGCGCCGAAGGTGCGTCTAAGGTAAGCCCGTCCGCGCCTGGCCCGCACCCAGCGCCAGAACCCCTGGCCCACGCAGAGGCCAGCCCACCGCCGGACCTACGACAACGCCAAACTCAACGCACTCAACACCGGGCGATCCCCCGGATGCTACCGAGCCACCCCGCGACGCACCCACGGACCCTTCTGCTGCCGATCCTGCAACTTCTCCTGCATCCGGACCTGCACTGCACCCGCCAAGCCGAACACCAGCAGCAACCACCT
Organism: Lissotriton vulgaris; assembly: GCF_964263255.1. Lineage (NCBI taxonomy): Eukaryota > Metazoa > Chordata > Amphibia > Caudata > Salamandridae > Lissotriton > Lissotriton vulgaris. The sequence continues at coordinate 926,659,985 of NC_141699.1, forward strand.
GAAGTGCATCCTGCTCAACACCCGCTCCGTCCACAGACATGCCGTAGAACTCTGGAACCTGCTCGACACCACAGCTCCAGACGTCGCCTTCCTCACGGAAACCTGGATGAACGCCTCCTCAGCGCCCGACATCGCCATCGCCGTTCCGTACGGATACAAGATCACCTGGAGGGACCACATCACCCAGACTGGAGGAGGCATCGCCATCGTCCACAAGAACACCATCCGAATCATGACCAACTCCGACGACACCTTCACCGCCGCCGAACACCTCCACTTCCAGATACACACTGACCCCAAGACCACCCTCAGAGGCACCCTCATCTACAGACCCCCGGGACCACGCACACAATTCAGCGAAGACATCGCCGACTTCATCAGCCTGCACGCCCTCCCCTCCACTGACTACATTCTCCTCGGGGACCTCAATTTCCACCTGGAGAACAACAACGACCGCAACACCACCACCCTGCTGGCCAACCTCGCCAACCTCGGACTCAAGCAACTGCTGACCACCCCACCCACTACGCCGACCACACGCTTGACCCCGTCTTCTCCTCCAGCAAGGACATCTCCTTCAGCCACTCCACCGGACTCCACTGGACAGACCACAGCTGCGTCCACTTCAGCTTCAGAAGGACCACGCTCCACCACCACCCGCAACAGCCCCCCCGCAGAAGCTGGAACATGATCACAGCCGACCAGCTCGCCACATCCCTGAGCCAGAACCCCCGGCCAGCTCAGCAAACCCCAACCAAGCCGCCAACAACCTCATGAGGTGGATCAGCAGCTGTGCAGACGACCTCGCTCAACTGAAACCCCCCCCCCCCGCCAGACCCGGCTCCAAGAAAGCATCCTGGTTCACCGAAGAACTCAAGAGCTCCAAGAAGAACTGCCGAGCCCTTGAGAAAGCCTGGCGCAGAGACCCTACTACAGACAACATGACCACCCTCAAGCTCGCCACTCGAAAACATCACCGACTGATCCACACCACCAAGAAAACCGTATTCAAGGAACGACTGGACAACAACGCCCACAACAGCAAGGAACTCTTCAACATCGTCAAAGAGCTCTCGAACCCTAGCGCCGGAAACAACAGCATCACTCCCTCGCATGACCTCTGCAACTCGCTCGCCTCGTTCTTCCACAGCAAGATCGCAGACATACACAACCTCAACATCATCTCCTAGGCCGACGGCACCCAGCTGATCCTCTCCCTCACCAACGACCCCGCCACCGCCAGAACCAACCTACACGAAGGGATGAAAGACATAGCCGAGTGGATGATGAACAGCCGCCTGAAACTGAACTCAGATAAGACAGAAGTCCTCATCCTGGGATCTTCGCCCTCCACCTGGGACGACTCCTGGTGGCCCCCTGCCCTGGGCAGTGCACCCAAACCAACAGACCACGCACCCAACCTGGGCTTCATCCTGGACTCCTCCCTCTCCATGACCAGACAAGTCAACGCCGTCTCCTCGTCATGCTTCAACATCCTACGCATGCTACGTAAGATCTTCCGGTGGATCCCCACCGAAACCAGGAAGACGGTCACCCAGGCCCTCGTCACCAGCCGACTGGACTACGGCAACTCCCTCTACCCCGGAACCACAGCAAAGTCCAGAAAAGACTCCAGCGCATTCAGAACGACTCAGCACACCTCATCCTGGACATTCCCCGACACAGCCACATCTCCGTACACCTGAGAAACCTGCACTGGCTCCCCGTCAGCAAGAGAATCACGTTCCGGCTCCTCACCCACGCACACAAAGCTCTCCACAACCAATGCCCAAGATACCTCAACGAACGCCTGACCTTCTACACCCCCACCTGCCAGCTTCGATCGACCGCCGTCCCCCACATCCGAAGAGCCACAACGGGAGGAAGATCCTTCTCATACTTGGCGGCCAAGACGTAGAACTCCCTCCCCATCCACCTCCGACTGACCCAAGACCACCTCGCCTTCAGGAAGCAACTCAAGACCTGGCTGTTCAAGCAGTAGCGGACCCCCCCTCCCCCAAGCGCCTTGAGACCCTCCGGGTGAGTAGCGCGCTATACAAATGCTTTGATTGATTGATTGAGAATACAAAGCAAATATATTTATTTAGATACACTTGAGCGGAGCCCAGGCTTCCCAGTCTCTTAAGATTGCTGCAGAGGCACTGACAGCAGCAAACATGGTAATACATTATGAACAATTCAGAACCAATGAAAGCACACCCATAATGGAATTTTCCAGGCAGATCCATTTAAACAAAGAAGTACAGAAGGATAAGTTTCAATTCTAAGGCAGGGCACACACTATCTCCTACCCAAGGTCCGTGCCGCCATTAGACCAGTGGGAGAAGGCCTCTATCTAGTGGGAAAGGTATGCACTAATAAGAGCAGTGTATTCATTAGCTGAGCAAAGCCCAACCTTGGGAAACGAAATTCCCCACAGGCCGTTTCTCATGAAGAATTTAAAGATTAGTTTCGATTATGGTCCAAAATGGCACCCAAACATAAAATGGTGCAGCGAATGCTAGCTTAAATAGAATAATATGCAGTCAAAGTAACGAAAACATTTTCATTCCAACAGAGCCTTCTTTTAGCATGAGCTAACACTTTTAATGAAATGATCAAAGAAAACATCACATTTATAAGGACAAAGGAGCATCAGTATTAAGAGCAGGTCATGCAGTCAGTATCAGGGATGTAGACTGCAAGGAAAGATGTAGCTTCAAAAATAACTTCATCAATCTGCATCAAATTGTCAATATCCTTTTGTATCATTTGCGGCATTAGTTTCATGAATTGACATTTTCTGTTTGGGAATGAGTATATTGACATAATAGGAGCAACAAGCTGGGAGACATTGTATGCAGAGGCAACATGTAAAGATGATACCAGCAACCACAGCCAAGAAAATGAGGATCTTCCAAACTCAGGATGTTAGCGTGTTCCAAAACCACCCAGACAGAGTCCAAGTGCCTGTTTCTTGGTGTATCTCAGCTGATATTCTATGTAATTTTTGTTTAGCTTAATAAGCATTGGGAGCGTTATCAGGGATATAAACACAACAGCTACTTCCAATGACGTGACAGGCCCCTCCTCTATCGGCAAGTATAAATGCTAAAACCACCCTGTTCTGGAAAGTGACTAATCTCATAGCCTGGAGCTCAGCAGTGATATTTGTTATTATCCCAGCAGTTGTTTTGATAACCCCTTCAACAACTCTTGTTAATTGACGAATTGGAAGTCTATTACCCATGGGACCCAAAAAAGGTAGCAGGCCCTTCATAGCATCTCCAAATTGCTGTGCGGTGGTGTCTGTCAGATCTATATCCTTTGTGTCAACAACCCTTTTGGCTCTGGGCAGGAAGGCACTTCTACGTTGCAGCTGATGATTTTCATGATAATTAGACAGGGCAACATATACAGGGGGCAGAAGGAAGGAGAGATAACATGTACCTGACCATCCCCTCGGGAGCCAGATGTGAGCTTGTGACCCACAAACAAAATAGACATTATGGGGCAGGACCAAAGGTGGACTATTATTTGTATTCAGCTTGTAAGTAAAATTACATCTACTCTCCCCCAACTTTTCCTTACCTGTCCCCTGGGCACTAAAATTAGCTGTCGTATTGACCACTGGCATAGGTATTGGTTTATCTTCAGAAAGATTTCGACCTCAGAAAGATTTGAAGTACTCAGAGATGTTAAATCATTGGAAATCAACCATTTCCATTCTTAACCAGGCCGTATCCTTCACACTACGGTGCATTTTCAAACATGACTTTGAGGACTGTGTCCCTAGAGTCCCCTGTCCTGCTGGTCCCAGAGGGGTAAACCCTTGATAGAAGCGTACATATTCATTCGTAGTGTAAGAATCAGTGGATGTTATATCCAAAGTAGAAAGATGAAATTGGAAGTACACTAACCAAAACAGTTCATACCAACACTTAGCTGCCAATATATGACAGTAGCATAGACAACAGATTGTCACTCTTATGAGTGACCAATGGGAGCCACCCACAAATCCAACAATTAGTTGTATTGGACACATTGTGAGCATGATGCAACATTTATATAAACACATTGTCTGTATAGGACTGCCTATTCTCTTCTTTGTGTGGAGCTAGAGTAACAAAAATGTGCTCAGGGGGGCGGGAGTTGTACAAATCAAGGAATATACAGGAAACTCCTCCTCTAAAAAACAGTGTATTCCAAATATTGTTGCTAGTGCAATCACAACAATTAATATGCAAAACTATTTTGCTCTTTGTCAACCAACCCCTCATTGAAAGCATTGTTGCAAATGGCTGTTCCTCCTCATCAATAGGCCGACCGAAGGGCAGTCGGTAGCGTGGACCCAGTTCTTTTGGCCGGTAACCTTCACAACTGTACATGTAGTCAGGAGGACCTGTTCAGGTCCCTTCCAATGCGGCTCTAAACTCTCCTTGCTCTGGAATTTTACGAATTAAGAGGAAATCGCCAGGCTGAATGTCATTCCCAGGACCGGGTGGTGTGGGTGGCAGGGCTTCCCGGACATTTTGGTGAATAGAACACACATTTTCAGTTAACTGGTAAAGGTAATCGATCAATAATGGATACTCAAAATCTGAGAACCGCAGAGGATGTGGGATGCCTCAGACATTTGCTGGGCATCCAAACACGACCTCGTACGGTGACAATCCTGTCCTAGAATGTGCTGTTGTTCTTGTAGACAAAAGAGCTAACGGCGAAGCATCTGGCCACTGTAATCCTGTTGTCTCCTGAATCTTTGTCAATGTCAGTTTCAGAGTACCATTGTACTTCTCAACCAAACCTGCTGACTGCGGGTGGTTTGCAACATGAAATCTTTGTTTTATGAGCAAACCATCACAGAAAAACTGAATTGCCTTGGCATTAAAATGACTTCCGTTATCACTCCAAATCAAGCGGGGCAAGCCGAAACAACAAAAGAACCCCTTCAGGAGTACCTTTACAGTTGTAACAGCTGTATTGTGGGGTGAGCCTCAACCCATTTACTGAATGCACAGACAATCACCAAAACGTACTTCAATTTATTGACCCTGTCTAATTCGATATAATCCATCTGAAGGGCCCCAAAAGGGAAATTGGGTGATGCAAAATTACGGGTGGTATAGGGGTACCTCTTCCAGTATTGTGCATCATCCACACCATACAGTATTTTACTAAATGTGCAGCTGTTTTTTAAATGTTTTCATTCTGCTATACTGGGTCTAACAACTTGCAAATACCTTTAGCACTAGTATGGGCTGGGCCATGAGCCATCGTGACCACAGGGAGAACATACACATGTGGCAACATCCATCTCTGTTTCTCTGACTTATCAATCCAACATCACTCATAGTACAATTGTGCAGTGCTTTCTTGCCATATTGCTAACGCTTCTATTGAAACCTCACTCTGTAGCTCCTTCACGTTCTCAAGCATATCCTCAAACATGGTAACTTCAGGCACCCACCTAGTGGGACCTGCTACAGACATTTTCTTCATTTAGTCTGTGCCGTTTCCTTAGCTGTCTGGTCAGCAAAAGCATTCCCCTTCCGACATCATCAGGACTTTTCCTATGGGTGCTACACTTCACTATTGCCAGCTTCTATCTTTGTACCATGGGAAGTAAGGAACCCTCTCTCAGCTCAGAGTTGCCCAAAATTGTGCAGGACCCCGAAGGCATACTGGCTGTAAGCATAAATATTGACAACCAGTCTCTCGCTCAGTTTACAAGCTCGGACAAGTGCGGCTAACTCAGATGCTTGGGCTGACTGATACGGGACTCATGATGTCTCCATGACTGTATGCAATGTGGAGATAGCATAATCAGCAGTTGTAGTGCTATCTGGTAATTTAAAACAATAGACATCAACATATAGTTCCCCTTGCGGGTCAGATAAGGGAACATCAGCCAAGTCTACATGTCCCTTCGTCTCCTCCTCCGTCCGGAAGATACAATCATGTATATAATTTTCATCACTCTCAGAAGGGAGGGGCAGTAACGTGGCAGGATTCAGAGTGGCACATTGTTTAATCGTGATATGTTTTGCGAACAGGGTTAATTCATAGCCAGTCATATGGCCTGGATACCCGTCACCCCCTCCCAACACAATCCCCAAGGATGGGAAGACGGATACAGTTCTTGAGCTTTTGGAAGGCGGGTGGGAGTTACCCTCCCGGCCGTATTTATTAAAATATGAAACAAAATTAAAACGTTAAATAACAGTTTCATATCATGTACAATTTCATTTATACATTACGATGTTTATTGGCTAACCTTAACATATCTCTAATACAAAGGTTCTCCTAGCCGATTCTAAAACATCCTGTAAATGCATTTCTCAAAATTCAAATTGTACATCCTAACATTACGGGCCAACGGCAAGGTCGTAACCGGTGTCAGATCCCTAATACCAGACTCCCCCCCTTACTTGTGAGGGGCGGGCGCACAGAGGACTGTACCTCTGTGCCAACTTCCAATTTCCCTTGTCTTAACGGGGGCCCATACTTACTCGACGCCATCTTGGTGGTCGTCCGAGGACTCGTGTGAGGTGTCTAGAAGGTAGCGTAGACCCCCCTCCCACCCCACACTGCTCACCACATCCACCGTCGCGGATGTCCTGGCCCCGGGAAATTCCAAGGAGGGGACCCGTAGCCCCTCCTCCCCAGGGAGAGGTCTTGACCGCCTTCCCTTTCGGCGGTCCCATCCTTAGAAGGGTACCGCCTCCCCGTGTGAGGGGCCAATGGCCGCCTCCCCCCGGGCGCTCCCATCCATAATGGGTGGCGCCCCACCTCTAGGGATCTTCCAATTACTGCTCACCGATCATGGCCTTACCGCCCGACCAAAAATAAATACGACATTGTTTTAATCTACTAAGAACGACATATACCGTTATACTAGCTTTTCAAGTATAAACATTATCTCCACATCAAACTTTATTAGAAACAACCTGAAAAAGAGACATCACACTTTATTAGCAAAAACCTGAAAAAATAAAACTCATATCATCATCAATCGACTTTATTGCAATCGCAAACGCTGTCATCAGGGGCTGGTGGGTGGGTCAAAATTGGCTCTTGTTCCGTCAAGGGCTCACGTGCAACGAGGAGGTGCAGCTTCCAAGCACAGGAACAAGAAGATGCTTCTTTGGATTGCTGCTCCATTTATTCTTCTCCGGGAGGGCGTGGACCCTCCTCCGACCGCCTACAGGGTGTGGCCAACGGTGTAGGTGTCTAGGACAGCCCCCTCCTGGGCGGGAAAAGGCGCGCCCCGGCTACGCCGCTTCGGGCATACCAGCCGTGACACGCCTCCCGCCCAAAATGGCTTCCCGGGGGGATCGGGGCACCCGACCATACGTTCGGGGGGACCGAGTGGTCGCCCCTTTCCATATGGCCTGGATACCCGTCACCCCCTCCCAACACAATCCCCAAGGATGGGATGACGGATACAGTTCTTGAGCTTTTGGAAGGCGGGAGGGAGTTACCCTCCCGGCCGTATTTATTAAAATATGAAACAAAATTAAAACGTTAAATAACAGTTTCATATCATGTACAATTTCATTTATACATTACGATGTTTATTGGCTAACCTTAACATATCTCTAATACAAAGGTTCTCCTAGCCGATTCTAAAACATCCTGTAAATGCATTTCTCAAAATTCAAATTGTACATCCTAACATTACGGGCCAACGGCAAGGTCGTAACCGGTGTCAGATCCCTAATACCAGACTCCCCCCTTACTTGTGAGGGGCGGGCGCACAGAGGACTGTACCTCTGTGCCAACTTCCAATTTCCCTTGTCTTAACGGGGGCCCATACTTACTCGACGCCATCTTGGTGGTCGTCCGAGGACTCGTGTGAGGTGTCTAGAAGGTAGCGTAGACCCCCCTCCCACCCCACACTGCTCACCACATCCGCCGTCGCGGATGTCCTGGCCCCGGGAAATTCCAAGGAGGGGACCCGTAGCCCCTCCTCCCCAGGGAGGGGTCTTGACCGCCTTCCCTTTCGGCGGTCCCATCCTTAGAAGGGTAGCGCCTCCCCGTGTGAGGGGCCAATGGCCGCCTCCCCCCGGGCGCTCCCATCCATAATGGGTGGCGCCCCACCTCTAGGGATCTTCCAATTACTGCTCACCGATCATGACCTTACCGCCACAGGCCGGATAGTTGACCGGCTATCCGGACCCCCCACAAAAGCTCCTACTAAAGGTCACGATTACGTAAACCCTTTAACCAAGCTAAGAAGTCTCCTATGAGTAAGACATTTCCCTCCCGGGACAAATGGACCCCATCCGCCAAATACATATGGTCCCCCCTGATACACCCGTGTGGAATACACTGCAATTTACCTGTACGGAACAACCTACTCAACTTGTTATTAACCTTCTTTACCGAGTGGTTCAATGCTGGCACAGAGAGGGCCCCCCGCCACACCTTCCGAGGAATCATGTGTGACCATGCGATTGTGCACCCCGAAACCCTTCTTGCCAACCAACTTACTGTGGACAAAATTAACTCGAGAAGCACTCGTCGACCAATGGTCACCAAATCATTGCCCCCAAGATGCACTATGATTACAGTTGGCGGTGACCTCGTCCGCCCTAACAATCCCTCAAAGAAACTTTGAACTGGTCAATACAGAGCCCGCCCCTTCCGTGGAAGGTCACCCTGTACCCGTATTCCCCAGCCACGTGAATCATGTCACCTGCTTTGAATACGTCCGCGGCTCGCCTCACGTATGAGTGGCCAACGACCCACACCACTCTTTCATCAGCCGGTGAACTTTGACCGCTGGTCCCCAGGTGTCGGGTCAACTGCACAGTCCGCCCCGCAAAGCCTGCTCGCAAAACTGTAAACCAAACAGAAAACAAGAAGCGTGAGTGCAAGACATTAGCTTCACAACATGTGCAAACGTACATACCTTTTATAACAGTTCGAGGACCAACGTCCCAACCGCTTTACTTTTTCAACACTCAGACCCCTGGCTGTAGCCTCTGTAGCAGCCCCTATCCGAAAGGAATGGGTCCCAAAATCGCTCGGGTTCAAGCCCGCTGCCGCGATTGCCATTGTTAACACCCGCTGGAACTGAAACCTAGTCAGTGGGGTGGCGTCGGTGTGCCTCAGCAAGGTTCCCCCCCATGATGCCGCCCTCTGCGCTAAATACTCCTCCACGCATTTTACCGGGCACATGGGAGACCCTGGAATCCGCTGGACTACCACACTGTCCCCGATCGCTCCCTGATCGGTCTTAGATCTGGCAATTGAGACTACCATTGTCTCCCCCTTAATTTGAATGTGTTCTCGACACAGACCTCCCCCCGTATCCTGCTTGTTCCTCGCTACCAGTTCGCTTACCCACATAGCCCCATGGAATGCTAATGCAAAAGCGGCCCGGAATAGCACCGTCTCTGATTGAGATGAACATGTCGCCGGGAGTACGGACAGTAACAGGGACAACCTTTCTAAACCTATCGGGTGCCTCTCATCCACTCTGCGACCCTCAAGGCGTTCCCACCCACGCAGCGCCTTTTGTACCAAAAAGGACGCTGTGGGGTCCTGGATGCCATGAGCCCGTGCCATAAAAGAAATGGCGGCCCGGTGCCTATTGGCCGTAGCCACTGATTTGCCTGCCTGATGTAAGGATACCAGAAATTTCAGGACATACTCCTCCTGCCCCCCAGTGCTCCCCCCTAGCTGAACCCAAAAAGGACCAATAAGAACGGAACGCCCCTTCATATGCCTTCCTAGACTCTCTCCCACGAGGTTTTGTAATCCAGGGTACCGAGAGACCAGAGAGCTTCGGGAAATGGTGCCGCCACCAAGTCCGCTGAGGGCAGAAAACCCCGGAAGGCCTGCATATGGGAACGAGAGATCGCATCAGCTGCCTGATTTAGTACCCCTGGCACGTGTCTTGCCCTAAAGTGGACGTTCAGTCTCATACATAGCAGGACAATTTCCTTCAGTAATCTCAAAATCCATTTGCAGCGTGCTGCCTGACTATTGATACACTCAACCACGGTCATATTATCAGACCAGAACACCACAGAGCGATCACGAAACCCCTCTGGCCAAGTTTCCAAGGCCACCAGAATGGGGAACAGCTCCAGAAACCCAATGTTACTAGTGAGTCCATTATCGTGCCACCACTCAGGCCAGGTTCGTGCCGACCATTGATTGCCGAATATGGCGCCAAAACCTACACTCCCCGCCGAGTCGGTCCACAACCCCAGTTCTTCTGAGGAAACTGGTGGATCGGTCCACACAACACAACCGTTGAAATCCGCCAGAAATGGCAGCCATATGCGCATATCCTGGCGAACCTCTGTTGACAGTCTTGTGCGGTGGTGCCCTTCCCTGAGGCCCACCATGGCTTGTGCGATATAACGGGAAAAGGGGCGAGCCATCGGTATTACTCTCAGGGCAAAGTTAAGCTGACCCACAGCCTGTTGTAACTGATGGAGAGTTACCTTTCTTTCGCCGAGACATGTTTTTAGCGAGGCCCTGAATTTCATCACCTTCTCTTTGGGCAAGCGGAACCACCCCTCTACAGAATCGAGCTCTATACCGAGAAACTCGAGTGTAGTAGATGGCCCTACCGTCTTACCGGGTGCCAGCGGCACGCCAAACTCCTCCATAAGGTTACAGAATTCCCTCAAGGCCTGTGCACATTCCATGTCCCGGCTGCCCCCAGAAACAGAAAATCATCAAGATAATGCATAACAAGTGTAAAGCCCGTGACTCTTGTGAACGCCCATTGCAAAAAACTACTGAATTTCTCAAAATACGCACAAGAGATGGAGCAACCCATTGGCATACATTTATCCATGTAATAGCGTCCCTGAAACATAAAACCTAGGAGACGCTGATCATCTGGGTGTACCGGGAGCAACCGGAACGCTGACTCGATATCTGATTTAACCATCAGCGCTCCGGGCCCTAGGCGATTCAAAATGGCGACGGCCTCATCAAAGGATGCGTACCGCACCGTACAAACTCCCGGGTCAATCGCATCGTTCACCGAAAGGCCCCTAGGAGCTGACAAATTATGTATTAACCTGAACTCCCCTGGGTTGTTTTTGGGGACCACTCCCAAAGGTGAACAAACAAAATTGCCAACTGGTGGTATGTCATATGGTCCAGCAACCCGACCTCGGGCCACTTCCTTACCAATCTTTGCCTGTACCACCGCCATATTCTGTTGAACCGATAGTTGGTTCTTACATTGTGCTTCCCCCCGAAAATCCCCCGCCAGGATGCGGAAACCATATGAGAAACCGTCTCGCAACACCCCGGCGGAGATATGATCAGGGTATTCGTTCAGCCAAGGGATCAGTGCCATGATATCAACCGGGGTAGGTAATGGCGCCCCTCGGTCTACGTTAGACCTGTTTGGCGCCCCCTCTACCTCCCGTATCACCATTCTTGGCTCTGCACGTACTCTCGGGGTGCGAGGACTGTCCGCACCCTGCACACTCATGCCTGAACCTGCAAGATCCCTGTGGCCTAGAACACTTGCCTCTGTTAAAGCTCCAGCAGACCCCTTTCTTACCCGAGTTGCCATTATTCTTTGTGTTCTGATCGCTGCTTGTACCCGCCCGAAAGGGCGCCCCCAAAGAATGGCGGGAAGGCTCCACCCCGTTCCCGCCTAAAAATGGCGACTTCGCCGTGCTCGACCTCTCAATTTTCTGCCAGGAAATGGAGTCGAAACAATCCCACGTCAGGGATGAGTCGTACTCCTTGGACTTACGAAATATGCTATCGTAACAACACCATTGATTGCCCCCGTATGATTCATAAAATTCCATGATACGTGTCTGATAAACGGCCAATTCCACCACTAATTCGGGCCTACGTTCCCCCATAATTGCAGTGAACATTCCAAACGCTCTGGCCCAATTGGCGATCGTTTCATCTACTCTGAAACCCACCATCTTTGCGCGCCATACACTAGGATGCAAAAACTCTTTCTGGTTTTTTACATGCTCAATCTCATAGTGATCGGTCAACAAGGAAAACATGTTCACATATTTATCCGCCCAAATCCTTTCTTTTACATCAATCGGGATATGTTGAACGACTTTTTCCCTCCTTGAGGGTACCGATCCCTCCCCCGCCATCGGCAATGGCTGCTTACCTGAACCGGTAGCTGTGACCGTTGTCGCTGCCGAACCAACGCCCGATACTGGTTGTTCCACGGGAGCCTGCGGGGAAACAAGAGGACACGGTGCCTTCGCAGCATCTTTCGATTGCCGCAACTGCTTCATTATCGACCTGGCTTCTTCAGCCGTGGCCCCCTCATTCTCCCTGCCCAACCATACCGCCAACTGGGCAGCCAGCTCCGGAGGCATATCTTCCTCGTTCACAGGAGTGACCACCACAGGGATTGGTTGTCCTGCGTTCGGGACCGGAACTGGGGCCTCGATCGGGGTGACCGGGTCCGCTGGAGGTGATTCGGGAACCGGGGCCTCCCCACCCGATGCCCCCTTCTTGGCCCTTCTACCTCTCCCGTTAGGGACCACTCCCGGCAATGCTGGTCCGATGACTTTCTTTGGTCCACCCTCACCGTTCATTGCCGCCATCTACTTCTTCATGTCGGCCATGTCCTTCACCAGCATACGAAGCATCTGGTCGGTTCCGACCCTCTATCCGACCTTCTTGCCAGGCATCGTCCAAGGGTAATCCTCAAGGTCCTAGGTCAGGAAGCTTCGAACTCGCTGAAAGAAGAAACACAAAATTAAATTCTCAAAATTGGCTCTTGTTCCGTCAAGGGCTCACGTGCAATGAGGAGGTGCAGCTTCCAAGCACAGGAACAAGAGGATGCTTCTTTGGATTGCTGCTCCATTTATTCGTGGACCCTCCTCCGACCGCCTACAGGGCGTGGCCAACGGTGTAGGTGTCTAGGACAGCCCCCTCCTGGGCGGGAAAAGGCGCGCCCCGGCTACGCCGCTTCGGGCATACCAGCCGTGACACGCCTCCCGCCCAAAATGGCTTCCCGGGGGGATCGGGGCACCCGACCATACGTTCGGGGGGACCGAGTGGTCGCCCCTTTCCAGATGTGCACTAGTGAGGTACTGTGTCTTTGTTTTATTCAAGTGTATCCGCAGCATGGGGTACCATGACCGTGAGATCAATATCAAGTATGAGTATAACTGATTGCCTTATTAAGGCAGCCACAGCCACGACTGTTCCCAGGCAACTCAGGAGGGCTTGTGCTATAGGGCCAAGCACAGCAGAGAAATAAGCAGGCTCCAAGCACTCCACAATTAAATCACAAGTATATTGTTGTATGTTAATGTCCAATGTCTTTTATTGACATAAACTCTCTTATTCCTTGAACAATTCTTCTGTACATATTCATGCCAACATGTGTTTTGTCCATTTAGTTAAACAGAACTTCATTAGGGCTTAGTTTATAATTATCACTCTCCTAATTTCAGTCACCAAGAGACAATCCATGTACAATATCAAAGTATCACCATACTTGGCCTTATTCAGTTGAAATTCCAGTGTAGAATGGTATATTAAAATATCTCTGCAGTCGATAGAGTACTCCCATCTCATACGAAAATCCCTGTGTTGTGAATTTCGTATGAGATGGGAGTACTATACCTGTTTTTAGGTCAAAGCCTACCAGACAGCACAGCTGCTTAAGACATCTTGGTGACAATCAGGAAGATGACCTAGGAATGCATTCATCCTGTTGCCTACCATTGACTTTGTGGTTTGTAACTCACTTTTTATGGCTTTCTATTTACAGGCTTTATTTGCTTTAGGGTGCCAAGCTTTAGTTTTCCCCTCCCATTACCAAGACCTTGTTTATTGTATTCTTCAACAAATTTGCTTTCTGTAGGCCTTTAAAGCTTGTTCTTATCTTGTCACATTTGTATGCATTCAAAGACAGAGATCAAATGTCAAGCTGTCTCTGCGGAGAAAGCTTTTTGTTTACTTTTCTTTCTCTGACTTCAAAGTGATTTTTTTTTGTGCAAAATACAATACATGAATTAGTCGTTAAAGAGTCATGATTTACACAATACATATACACTGTTAAAAATCATAGCATAAATAGTCCTGGAGCAAGATAAATGAAACACAAAAAAATCAATAACAGTACATACGTAAAGATGCCATTAACCATACAATAAAATAGTACAAGATTTAACAGATATCAATAAAACTGTAGGGAAAAACAAATAATGAAAACAAACCATCAAATGACAGACTCTAGATGATTAGTGACATTGCCCCAAATTTGTTGACCAAGCTTCTTTTTTCTATGCCCCTTGAGGGCATATAGACTATACTCCATATTATGTACTGCAAAAAAGCATGTCCTCCATAATTCAAAAGAAGGTGGTTCCTGCTGTAGCCACCAAGAAGCTATTACAAGCCGATATACAGCTGTAACTAAGAATATTAACTTTGCATGTTGTTGTAGTAGAGCTGGCACTGCTGCCCATTACTACACCTAACAGTATCTGTGTAGCCCTTAATTGTACTGGCATACCGAAAATGCCCGATAAATAATTCTCCATCTGTGATAATCAAGATGTTAACCGCGGGCACCCAAAATAAATATGAAGGTCATCCGCAGATGGGTATCCACACTGAAAACATTTCCCTATAATATCTCCCTGCCATTTGGAGATCTTGTCGGGTGTATAATATAAATTAAAGATGGATTTATAATGCTGTGCAGATAATTTTGCTGAAAGGAAAAGATTCATGGCCATCTCCAGAGAAATTTCTATCCATATATCCTGTCTCCCTAGTTTATTCCCCCATTTAGAATTTTGTTGCTCTAAATTTATTTATTTATTTTTTATTTTAAACATTTATAAAGCGCAACATCTACCCGTGGGTGTCTTGGCGCTGTGACTTAGGCTAGCAGTCTCTGGTTAATCACGGTATCTACCTTAGGGAATGTTTGCGCTGGACGGTTATTGGTCAAATAGCCACGTTTTTACAAGTTTTCTGAATTGAAGTAATGAGGGTGCCGATTTTAGTTCCATTGGAAGCGTGTTCCAAAGTTTGGCTGCGGAGTTAATGAAGCATCGGTCACCCCATTTAACAGTCCTGGTTCGTGGCACTACCAGAAGAAGTCTCTGTTCTGATCGAAGAGATCTTTTCGGGAGGTAGTGGCATAGTTTCTGTTTAAGAAACGCTGGGCCCTGACCCTTGAGAGCTTTAAAGGTGAGACACAAGGTCTTGAATCTGATGCGATTTCTCACCGTTAACCAATGGTAGTTTCTTATTGCTTGCTTGGTGGACTGAAATCTGGGGATGCCTGATAGCAGCCTTGCAGCAGCATTTTGAATAAGCTGCAGTTTGGCCACCACCCTTGCCTGCGCGTTTACAAAGAGTCCGTTACAATAATCAAGTGATGAGAGTACTAAGGAGCTCACCACTGTTTTCCTTGTACTTTCGGGTAAATAGGGCAAGATTTTTCTAATGATCTTGAGCTTGTAGAAGGCAGAAGACGCGACCTGGTTGGCATGGTTAGCGAAACTGAGATTGTCGTCAAAGACAATTCCCAGATTCCTAACTTTATGCACCGGTTCTGGGGGGGCTCCAAGCGAAGTTGGCCACCATGTATTGGACCATTGTGGGGATAATTTTCCGAAGATCATTACCTCCGTTTTATCTGAATTGAGACGTCATTTGCCTTAGTACCCAACATATGGCCATATAACACTCCTATTTTTACAGCTTTTATATTGTCTTCTATCAAGGGGTTAGCTTGAAGATTTGTTGCTTTCTTAGACAGAAAATTCCTGATTTGCAAGTACTTCGCAAAATTCTCCCTGGGAAGCTGATATTGCTCATGGAGTTGCTCGAAGGATTTTAAACAGCCATAGTTATAAAAATCCCCCAACAGCCGTAATCCTTTTTGCCACCATGCATGCACCACCCGATCCCATAGGTCAATTGGCAGGAATATAGGAGATGTCAATGTTGTATACCAAGAAATTTTCTCTATACCAAGCATTCTCCTTAGTTTTTTCCAAATCTTATAAACAGCCAACAGAACCTTAAAACGTGTACGTTTATAATAACGCCATTCCTGGTGCAACAACAGACAGTTTTTAGCCTTCACGCCCAGTAGCATCTGATAAATTGATGGGAACTCTGCCAAATTTGGAGGACCTATCCCTATTAGCAAGACATTCATGCCTTGAAGCATGCAGGCATAATAATAAAGAGTAAAATCTGGTACCGACCAGCCTCCTAAATTTCTTGGTAAGATCATATAGCGCCCGGCATGGCGGGCCTTACCCCCAGCCCACATAAAACGCATACAGAGAGCATGGAGCTGTGCTAAGCTTACTGTGGGAATTTTTAAAGGGACACGCCTGAAAAAATATAATATTTGTGGCAATATCATCATTTTTAATAGACTACAGCGCCCAACTAACGAAAGATGTAGACATTCCGCCCGATCCAACTGTTTCCGCACCCCTGATGTTATATCCTCCCAGTTAGCCTTGACCAGGGCCATTGAAGAGACCCTTAACTTAATCCCCAAATAAGTAACTTCTTTACAAACCCGCGGATCAGAGTACTTTGGCAGGTTGGCACATAATAACTGGGTTTTGGAAGCATTCAATTTATAGCCAGCAACTGCACCGAAGTTTGCGGCTATACATTCGATCTCCTCCATTGCGGCTGCAGGGCATGGCGTAACAATTGCCACCAGAGAAATCCTTGAACAAGCTTCCAACATTGTTAAAAAGGGCTCGATATACAATGAAAATAGAAGAGGAGAGCAGGGGCAGCCTTGTCTGATACCCCTTTGTATTTGCACCAGATCGGACACGAGTCCCATAGTGCTGATACGGGCCGTAGGTTGAATATAAAGTGTCTGAAGTGATGTTATGAACTCGGGGCCAAACCCCTTTCGCCTCATTACGTCCCATAGAAAGCACCATGAGACCCGGTCCAAAGCCTTTTCTGCATCTAATAAAATTAAACATAATGGCTCCTGGATAACATTGACAAAATCAAATAAAGTAATCACCCGGCGAACATGATCCACCGTTCCTCGGTGCAGGATAAACCCATGCTGTATGGTGGAAACTAAATTAGTGATCACACCAGACAGCATATTCCCGAGGATCTTCGAATAAATTTTCCCATCCACATTCAAAAGCAAAATAGGACGGTAGGACCCAGCAAGGTTCACAGGTTTTCCTTTTTTGTGGAAGACCACAATACATGCCTCACTCCAGCTCCCTGGAGGCGCCCCTTTCTGGGCATTTCTCATTGTCGCAAGGAGATCTGTTTTTAAAGCAGAAAAAAAGTCTTATAAATTTCCAAGGGTAACTTATCTGGACCTGCAGCCTTGCCCCTGGCTAACCCATTAACTGGTAATTCTAGTTCTTCTGACGAAATAGGTGCCTCTAGACTTTCTCTTTCATCTTCAGATAGATCTTCTATACAGTATTGCCCGATGAGAGTGGCAGCCCTATCCATGTCATACTCATCTCCTTGATACAATGATTCATAAAATTGCCTAAACGCATCTAATATTCCAGTTTCATTATCTACTAAATTCCCTCTTAAATCTTCTATACTATCTATCCGCTGTGCTGCTTCCCTTAACCTTAGTTTCTGGGCAAGACATCTACCACTTGCCGCCCCGTACTCATACTGGATTTGTTGTTTGATAAAAAAAATGTTGCGCTTTCCTGCGACAATTTAAGATTTAGCTTTGCTTTAAGTTTAGCCACTACCGTCATCTGATCCGTTATATCCGCCCCGACCGTATACCCTGCGCTAGTAGTTCCTCAGCCTTTGTTAATTCTTGATAAAGCTCTTGAAGTTTTGTTGCCTTTTGTGTTTGATTATATAAACCAAAGCTCAGGGCCTCCCCCCTAAATGCAGCTTTAAAACAATCCCAGACATTGCCCACACTACTGGTCCCCGATTAATATTAAAAAATGTTACAATCCACTGTTTCATGTATTCAGTGAATTGCTGTTCTAATAATAACTTGCGATCAAAATAATATGCCCTTGGTCTTATAGAGGTTATTATATCTGCTATAGAAAGAACCACCGGTCCATGATCAGACCTGATTCTAGGGTAGACTTGGATGACAGCTGATTTCAACAATGACTGAGGAATAAAAAAATAATCAAGTCGAACTAACTTACGATGGGGGAAGGGGAAGAACGTGTACCCAGGAGCTATCCCCCTTAAGAAGGCCCATGCATCTACCAACACATGTACCATCATTAATGCCTGCAATGCCTTGAACACCCCTGGCTTCCGACCACTGTATCTTTCGTCTTTATTACATAGAATGTTCGGGGCAAAATTTATATTTAAGTCTCCACACAGAATCAACGGTGTGGGCCAAGTAGAAAACTCAACATTTAAAAACTCCAAAGTTGATGCTTCGTCAAGATTTGCTCCATAAACAGCACAAACCGTAAAAGTTACCAGACCTACAACACATTCTGCAATTGCCCATTTTCCTAAATCATCAACTAGAATTTTACCAGTTTTGCCTATATGCTTCTTTCTCGAGTACTTAGTACAAGTAATACAATTAAATCCCAACTCTTCAAGCAATCGGCGTTTTGACCATACAATATGAGTCTCTTGGAGACAAATTATATCACAATAAAGGGCATGTAATTCCTGTGCAACCCGGCGTCTTCTATCTATTGAGTTCAGCCCCCTAACATTCAATGTACCTATCCTAATACCCCTACCAGCCATTTAACTATATCAAATCTCACTAAATTAGCTCCATTTATTAACTGAAGGGTAACAATATTTTTACCCAAGTGACTCATTTCCGACCAGTATTCATGTATTATTTTATGCTTTCCCTCTCCCCTCCCAGCCACACCCCCCCACCTCTACCCCAGAACCCCCTTCCCCCCTTCCCCCTACCCTCCCACCTGTATGAGGCTTAAGGACCATGTCCTCAGGGATGTCGAGGTGCTTTGACCGACCCCCCCCTATTGACTCTCCCCACCACCCTCATGTGTCCCCCTTTCCCTTGTCGTGGCTATTATTATCTCATCAAACCCCGTACAAACAGGGAAAATTAACATAGAATCCATTACCCTGTCTTTATCCAAATTATATTTTGAACAATAAATTCACATCATTTCAGATGTCATATTTAGTGTGATTTGCAAAATATCCATTACATTTGCCTTCATATATTATTGTTTACACCTTTTCATAATTGCACAATTTCATCATTGCCAAAAGAAGGAAAAAAGAGACAGAGTATCCATCTATATCTCAGAGATAAAAAAAACACAATAAAAACCCTTACGCACACTTCATGGGAAAGCGGGAAGACAATCCAAAGAAAAAACTACAAAGAACCACATGGTGATTGAACCCTCCCTGAAGACTGAAGCAAAACAGAGCGCCACCTCCCAAGGGGTAGTGTGCCCGCTGCGACTACATCATGTACTATACTGTTATTTTTTGGCGCTCTTCTCTAAGTCCAATAGATAGTCCTGTGCAGCCTTGGCAGAAGTAAAATACCTCGTTTGACCTTTGAGGATGACCTTTAATTTACAAGGGTTGATCAAGAAGACCTGAGCTCCCTTCGCTTGTAAAGGAGCAATCAATTTCCGCAATTGCCATCGTTCGTTCACAGTTACAGGACAATAATCAGGGCGGACAAAAAACTCGCACCCCATACCACTCCGTTTTTTTCCTGGACGTGCTAAGTCATAGAGTGCTTCGCGTAGCAAATAGTTGTTCAAACAAATTAATATTACCCTGGGATATGAATTCTGATCAACTTGCCATTCTTTCCCATGTTGGTGCATCACAAAGGGGAACCTGTGTGCTCAAATCACTTCCATTTCCCAATTCCATGCACTCAATTCTGGGAAGGCTTCTTTGAACATCTGAACGATGAATTTACGCGGATCTGACCCTTCTCTTGTTTCAGCTATACCTAGTACGCGTAGATTATTACGACGCGCACGATTCTCTAAGTCCGTAAGCTTCCAGTCAATGTCTGACTTAGATTTCTCCAAAGTTTCTATAGCTGTTTGTTGCTTCACTAGAGAGTCCTCTGCCGAGGACACTCTTTCTTCTACTTCGACCACCCGAGTTGTTACTTCTGCGCAAGTCTTCACCAAGCGTCGTACAGTGTTCTGGAGTTTCCTTACGGCTCCTTGTGTCCGCAACCCCTCAGCTTTTGCTTCACAACGATGCTTCACAACGATGAGCCATGATAGTTTTATAAATCAAACCAAGAGTGATTGAATCCTCTTCAACATCCTCATCTAGGTTGAGCTGGGCTAAGGGAGGCTCCCGGTCGTGCTGCAAGCCTTCGCAAGTCTCCCCGATTTTCCTTACAGTATCATGAGACAAAGATTGCTCATACTCATCCAGATCATTATCATCCGGGAGGTCCCCCCATTCACCTAGATTACTAGAGCTATCCAAATCTTGTTCCTTATCAGACACAGTCGTTAAATCTGACATTGAATAAAATTTGCCGTCTGAACCAGCGTACTCAGATTCTGCACCTTTATCCATACCCTGCAGGAAGGGGTCACTGTTGAGTCTTTGCTGTCAGTTGCCATCCTCCGCGGCTGACACCATTACTGTTACTATTATTGGCTCTGCATTCTCTCCTCTTACTGCCAGATTTTCATTTCTATCATGACTGCTATCCGAGGGCCCTCCAGGAGTAGCAGCAACAGTGGCAGAGCTCAAATGTTGCGCACTAGGGGGGTCCCCAGTGACTTCCCCCGCATTTTCGCCTACAAGCACCAAATCTGACTCAGAAATCATCTTAGCTTTTGCTACACGCTTCTTATCAAAGATTGCTGGTACAGTCTTTTGCTTTATAGGCGTCTCCAGAACCTGGCACTGACTCTGACTCAGGTTCTGACGCTGGGAGGCTCCTCGTACATATGCTGCTGTCGATCCAGTCTGAGTCTGAATGCAGATATTTTCAGAGACCGTGCTCTCAACACCAACATCAGCCCTAGCTGAGGCAGATTTAGTAGTAGCCGTCCCTGCGGCGTTACTTTTCATTACACTTTTTGTTGTGTTTCCTTTAGTTTTAGGCACATTATCAGCACTGTCTATGTTAGCACTATGCTCGGCCCCCCCTCCAGTGGGTGTATCAGCCGACGCACCCCCTTTGTTTCTTGCATTGCCCCTTCCCTTCGGCGCCATTCTTACCGGGAGGGTGCGTGTTTTGAGTCACAGAAGTCCAGGAGTGTACTATCCGCTCTCACACGGTACAGACCACAAATTACTGGCATCCTAGCCAAACGGTAGCAGTCTGTTCTCAGGCAGGTTAGAACACATTGAATTATAGCTATGAAAGGACCGCGCTGAGCCCAGCGCAGTCAGAGCACTCGGCGTTCGGTGCTCGATGCTTATCTCACTCCACCTCACTGGCTCACGCCCAGCTGTGTGCACTCTAGTCAGCAAGCAGCTCCAACGTCGAGCACCGGCCGCCGCTGACCTCCGGAAAAGCTTTGCAAGGAGATGGGGGAACACACCTTAGGGAACTTTTAACCAGCACAGCGTGTCCAAATACGGATGCCAGAAGCTCCGCTCCGACAAGGCTAAAAGCACCGGACCAGTCTCTGAGGTAATCACCACAGGCAGGGGGAGTCAATCGGAGTCATAGGCAAAGCACCTCACACGGCCACTGCAGCGGCCGCCATCTTGCCTCCCCAACATATGCTGTTTCCTACCATTGACTTTGTGGTTTGTAACTCACTTTTTATGGCTTTCTATTTACAGGCTTTATTTGCTTTAGGGTGCCAAGCTTGAGTTTGCCCCTCCCATTACCAAAACCTTGTTTATTGTATTCTTCAACAAATTTGCTTTCTGTAGGCCTTTAAAGCTTGTTCTTATCTTGTTACATTTGTATGCATTCAAAGACAGAGATCAAATGTCAAGCTGTCTCTGCGGAGAAAGCTTTTTGTTTACTTTTCTTTCTCTGACTACAAAGTGAACTTATTGAGTATCAATGGACAAGTAGAGGGTGTTGGATGTTTTTTTCAGCACACAACAAAAAAAATGAACTGTGCTGATATTTCAGAAGATATCAGAATTAGTAGTGTTCAATCAATCATTAAAGTGTTTGTTAAGCACGACTACTGACCTGAAAGAGTCTCGAGGTGCTGGTTCCCGGCTTCAGGGTGTTACAGTGCTTCAGTGAAGATCCAGGTCTTGAGAGCGTGGCAATTTATGGTGTTTTGCGGAGGTGGAGAGGGTGGGTGTTTCATGCCTTGGCAGCAAGGAAGGAGAAGGAGCGTCCTCCTGTTCTGGTCTTTGTGATAAGTGGTACTGTTGAAAGAGAAAGCTGGGCTGAGCGGAGGAATCTTTGGGTTGTGTGAAACGAGAGGCAATGTTTCATGTATGCCGGTCGGGTGTTGTGGAGGGCTTTGTGGGCGTGGGAGAGGAGCTTGAAGGTGATTCTCTTCTCCACTGGGCATTTCCTTGAAGACCTTCCCCTCGCCACCGTCCCCCGCATCAAGAGAACGGCCACTGGCATCAGATCATTCTCCTACCTTGCTGCCAAGTCCTGGAACACCCTCCCCATCCTCCTATGGCAGACCGAAGACCTACTAACCTTCAAGAGGCTACTCAAGACCTGGTTGTTCGAACAGTAGCAGCACACACCCCCAGTGCCTTGAGACCCTCACGGGTGAGTAGTGCGCTTTACAAATGTACTGATTGATTGACTGATTTATTCTCAACGGGGAGACAGTCTAGTGTCCATAGGAGTTGGCTGGTGTGGCAGTGGTGCAGTAGGTTAAGGACTAGCCTAGCAGCAGCATTCTGGATACTTTAGAGTTTGCGGGTGAGGTTTTTGTTGATTTTAGGGTGCTTTGTCATAGTCCAGACTGCTGCTGATGAGGACATAAGTAACTGTTTCCCTGTGTTTGAGGGGAGTCCATTTGAAGGTCTTTCGGAGGAGGCGGAGGGAGTGGTAGCAAAAAGAGGTAACAGCATTGATCTGGCATCCATCTTGAGTTCGGAGTCCAAGATGATTCTGAGGTTGCAAGTGTGGTGCGTGGGGGAGGGTGGGTTCCCAAGGGCAGGAAACCACCAGGTGTCGTCCCCAGCACTCGCAGACCCATGATGAGTACTTTGGTTTTGCCCGTGTTTAGTTGTAGGCAGCTGTTCTTCACCAACTTGGCAACTGCTTCCATTCCTTCTTGAAAATTGTGTTAGGAGATTTTGGGATCGCTGGATAGGGAGGGGATGAGTTGGGTGTTGTTGGCGTATGATACAATGTTGAGTCCGTGTTATCTGGCGATGGATGCGAGCAGGACCAGGTAGTAGCTCAACAGGGTGGGGCTAATGGAGGATCCTTGCGAGACTCCGCAGGTGGTCACCGTGGGTTCCGAGAGAAAAGGGGGGAGTCTGACCTGCTGCGTTCTGCTGGAGTGGAATGAGCAGATCCAGTCAAGGGCCTTGTTCCGGATACCTGCGTCTTGAAGTCTGCAGGCTAGGGTATGGTGTGAGACTATGTTGAAGGCAGCAGAGATGTCCAGGAGGATGAGGGCAACAGTTTCTCCTAAGGAGATTGGTTTGTAGTTCTTGAGGTCGGTGGGGTCCACCAAGAGTTTTTGTTCAGCGCAGGATTGACTCGGCATTTTCCAGTCGTCGGGGAAGGAGACGGTCCCAAAGAAGCGGTTAAAGATTCAATGAAGCTTGGATCTAGGTGTATGATGTTGTGGGGACAGGGGTCCGTGGTGGCCCCGGAGTGGGTTGACATCATAGTCTTCAGGGTGTCTTCAGTGCTGAAGGCGGTCCAGCAGTCGAGAGTCAGCTGCATGTTGATTTTGAGATGGAAGAATTTGCTGAGTCCGTCGCAGAGGTCCTGAGATGGTGGGATGTCTGTAGTCTTACTGTTGGGTTGGGCAAACTCTTTGATGATGCTGAAGAGTTCCTTGCTGTTGTGTGCGTGGGTGGAGATTCTTTCCTAGAGTGCTTTTTTCCTTGAGTGTCTAATGAGTTTGTGGTGTGCGGTGGTGGCTGCTTTGAAGCTGTCAAAGTCATTTGTGGTTTTGCACAGGCTCACAAAAATTTGTTCTCAGGACTGACCTCAGAAAAAGGACAAGAATGTTGTAAAATGCCTGTTAAACAATGATATTCTCTTTTTAATGTTATAACTTATAACTTCTTTTTTATATGTGTTTATATTGTTAAGGTTTTAATTGACCAAACAATAAAATTTACTTACTTACTTACTTACATTTGTGGTTTTGGAGCTCCTCCATAGCTTTTCAAGGCGTCTGCAGGTTTGTCTAAATTCTTGGAGTTCTGTGGAGAACCAGCTGGCATTCTTGGTGTGGGGAAAGGATATTTTTATGGGGGTGATGGTGTTGGCACAGTTGGTGATCTAGTTGTGTAGGTTACTGTGGCGGTGGTTGGGTCATCATCTGTGATGTTAAGAGAGGAGCTTCCGAGGGAGTTGGTGAGTTGGAGATCTTGTTCTAATTCCTGCACTGCAGCTGGTGAGGATGTTTATGGGTGTTGTTGGTTTTGAGTTGAAGTGGACGCAACAATGGCCCATCAAGTAAGTATGGGCGTAAAATCCATTTCGCGGGCGAATTTGCGGATTTTTGAAGATTCCGTGAATCGCGCGAATTTGCCCAAAAATCCGCAAATTCGCAAGCTACGAATTATTTTGCTTGGTCGTGCTTGAAAAATACAATATCGAGCGAGCCGCGTTAAATTACCGTGATTCTGAGTCCGCGAGTTGTTTTTCTCCCGGTTCGCTTGTGCTGCGTCATTTTCGATCTTGCTGCGTGATCGCGCGAGAGTTTTTCAAACGCAATTACGTTATTGCGGCTTGCCATCTTGCACAGTGAGAGTTTGACAATGTGAGTACGTCATAAAGGCCCGCTATAACGCATTGCGGGAGTAAACATTGCCAAACACGTAGATGCGCGCGCAGCTGACTTCCGGAGGGAGATTGAACAGCTCGCGTTCCCAAAATTGCAAAAATTTCAATTCTGCACAAGAAATCCACCGCAGGAAGCATAAACCTTGTGAAAATAATGATTTTGATCAGAATAACTCCTCAGATTGACATTTGGCTGCACTTTTTGGTGCAGGAGTCCATTTTTTGGGGTGGGGTGGGAGGAAGGAAGTGGCCCAGAGTCTCCAACTTCATGTTCCTGTCCAGCAGGCTCCTCCCAGTGCTTTGTCCATGTCCTGGTCACTTTTGATTTGGTTGTGGAGCTGGAAGGATTACTTTTTGTGGCTGCTGCTGGATATTTGTATTTTAGAACTTTTTGGACTTTGGAGTTTGGCTCACTTTTTGACTTGAGATTTTACAAGTAAGTTGGTCTTGTTTGTTTGGGGCATTGCAGTTGAGGCAACTACAGTTCGAAAACTTTTTTCACAACTTTAATTAAATATATATTGTGGTGGGTAGCCACAGTATCCATTTATGTCATGGAATTTTAGCTCACTGTTATATGTTAATTTTTTTTTAATTTTGGGGTGCCTGTAAAGCCTCACTAGCCAGTAGGCCCAGGTGTAGTGAGTGGTGCATGGACCTAGTCTTTCTATGGGGTGTCTTGAATTTAAACATCATTGAGGGCATGGATGGCATTGGATTGTGGTGATTTTTGTGTGTTTTTCAACTTTTTGGGGTGGTGTTGGGGCCTGGCCATGTGGGTGGGGGCCATTTTGAGGCCTGGTACAGGCAGGGCCTGGCCATCTGGTGGGGGTCAAGGGGGCATTTTGAAGCCAGGCAGTGTGTTCAGGCCTGCACCCAGTTTGCCTTGCTTTCAACCATTATGCCCAGGGGTACTCAGTGGTGCATGGGCCTAGTCTTTCTGTGGGGTGTCTTGAATTTAAACATCATTGAGGGCATGGACGGCATTGGATTGTGGTGATTTTTGAGTGTTTTTTTTACTTTTTGGGGTGTTGTTGGGGCCTTGCCATGTGGGTGGGGGGCATTTTGAGGCCTGGTACAGGCAGGGCCTGGCCTTGTGGTGGAGGTCAAGGGGCCATTTTGAAGCCAGGCAGTGTGCTCAGGCCTGCACCCAGTTTGCCTTGCTTTCAACCATTATGCCCAGGGGTACTCAGTGGTGCATGGGCCTAGTCTTTCTGTGGGGTGTCTTGAATTTAAACATCATTGAGGGCATGGATGGCATGGGATTGTGGTAATTGTTGTGTGTTTTTTTACTTTTTGGGTTGGTGTTGGGGCCTGGCCATGTGGGTGGGGGCCAATTTGAGGCCTGGTACAGGCAGGGCCTGGCCATGTGGTGGGGGTCAAGGGGCCATTTTGAAGCCAGGCAGTGTGCTGAGGCCTGTACCCAGTTTGCCTTGCTTTCAACCATTATGCCCAGGGGTACTCAGTGGTGCATGGGCCTAGTATTTCTGTGGGGTGTCTTGAATTCAAACATCATTGAGGGCATGGATGGCATTGGATTGTGGTGATTTTATGAGTGTTTTTCGACTTTTTGGGGCGTATAACTGATGTTCCTCTGGCTTCCATTGCTTTTAGGTGCACAAGAGAACCACCAGTGCCAGGAAGAAGTCCTGCAGCGGTGTGTGCAGCACAACGTCACGTGACATCACGTGTGGCCAAAGACAAGACAACTCTGCATCTTGTGCAACTGCGGCCTGCTGTTCTGACATCTCAAGAAGATGGCCCCAAAGAAAGTTGGCCGTAGCGCCTCAGCAAAAAAAGTTTTGGGAAAAAAAACTACGCCTACAGCAGCATCAATGCCCGCCGGGGACCAAGCTGGAAGCAGCACCTCCACTTCATTGGGCTCAGTGCCACCACGACAAGTTAGGTCCATGAACATGAGTGCTGCTGCGGCAGCCACTTTGGTTGTTCAATCACCATCGACCAGTGATCTTGGCTCATCACAAGAAAGTACCATCCAATCTACGCCGGGTGTAACTCAGCTGACGAGTGTTCAACAACCACAGCCACAAACACAGGTGCAACTAGTACAAGCGCAAGTACAGGGGCAAGGAGAGGCGCAAGTAGAACCGCAAGGAGAGGCGCAAGTAGAGGCGCAAGGAGAGGCGCATGGACAGGTGCATGGAGAGGTGCAACTAGAGGTTCATGGAGCGACACAATTGCCTACAACGCTTGTTCCTCCAGAAGTAGGGGACATCAGGAAATTGATATTCAAGAGGAGGTATCATCCGAGGAAGCCACTCCTCCTGATGATGATCCATTGTCTTCAAGATCCCCAGCAAGAAAAAGGTCAAGGAGGGATACTCCTACTACTACAAGTTATTCTTCAAGCCCCCTTCATTCTGATGACCTTGATCGTGATTGGAACCCAGCAATGCAGTTTGAGAGTGAGTCACGCCATGAGCCTACAAAGGTAGCTAAGCCTAAAAGGAAGGCTCCCGCAAGCCTTCGACTTATGGGTGATGACGACGAACAAGAAGTGGTGTCTTCTGCTGCTGATGAACAGTCTGATTACGACCCAGTAATCACAGTCATCACTCTAACCCCAGCGGGCATGCAGCAGACACATATTTTGAGCCTATCCCGAATGGCTGCTGAGCGGGATATGGGCGGCACGGCACTGGTACCACCACTGTTAACTACAACACCAACACGACCTACAGCTTCCATCTTTTTTAGTCAGAAGGGCCGGCATGGACCTCCATCCAGCTCAACCTCAAGTAGTGATGCTGTAAGTGAACAATAGAAACAAATTCAGCCACGCCCATCCTCCACTTCATCTGGCTTTTAAAGTCAAAGTAGCACCTCCACCATCAGCAGACATCACCAGTCCCCAGTTTGGGACTTCTTTACTGCTAGCGCAAAGGCGGAAAACATGGTCATTTGTTCGATTTGTAAAGTATCCGTTAGTCGGGGTAAGCTTGGTACCAACTATGGTACCGGAGGCCAGAGAGGTCATCTCAAGCAACACCACACTATCATTTGGGAAGCACACATGAGGAAGATCCAGGAAGGCAAAAGAAAAACAAATCCAAATGTATCCCTTGAAATTGCATCTGATGATGACGAGAGGCTGATCGTGCAGGGGGAAGTGAAGAAGCGACAGACATTTTTTCTGGTACACCCAGTTCTGATGGCAGCAGCACTGCAGTGGTATCGCCCACACCCTCTACCCCTGCAACATCTATGAGGCACACTAAGAGTCTGGGAGAGACACCAATGCAAAAACTACATCACTGGGCCTAACTGGTTTGAAGACGTCATTGTCATGATCACGTAAAATGATCCAGCCCACCATTCACGGAATGTTGTGGTCGGAGGCGCCATTTGAACGCAACCACCCAACGGTACGTCTGTATAACGCAAACCTGGCTGAAATGCTAGCGCTGGACCTTCTCCCTTTTTCCTTCGTGGAAGGGGTGGGCTTTCTAGAATTAGTGGCAGCAGTCTGCCCTAAATGGAAGGTTCCTAGCCGGTCCTATTTTGCCAGAGTTGCGGTTCCAGCACTTCATCAAGATGTGCTGGAGGTGATTGGGGCAGCTTTGCAGAAGAGTGCTGTTCACTTGACAACATACATATGGACCAGTTGCCAAGCCCTTGATTACATGTGCATCACTGCACACTGGGTCTCTTTTGCAGGGTCTTTTGCAGGGGTAGAGACAAGTCAAGTGCAGTTGTTGACCTGGACACAGTTTTTCAAGCTACTCGGAAACATGCAACATTAGCCATGTTTGCCATGGAGAAAACTCATACTGCAAAGAAATTTTTGGGAGGAGTTTAACAGTAAGGTTTCTGAATGGCTGCATCCAAGAAATCGCATAGTTGGTTATGTTTCCATGGATAATGTCAATAATATAGTTAAGGCCATGCAGCAAGGTGAATATTTCAGAGTGCCGTGTTTGGCGCACAGTATAAACCTGGATGTGCAAGATTTCTTGAAAAATGAAAACACAGCCAAGAAGTTACTGACCACCTGCCGAAGAATCTGCACACATTTCAGCCATTCTTTTAAGGCCCGGAAGGAGCAGAGGAGCATTCGACATGTACGTAAAGTGCCAGTCAAAGGACTCATCCAGGAGGTGGCAACACGTTGAAACTCAACCTTTTACATGCTTGAGCGTCTGTTTGTGCAGTGCATGGTAATCAATGACTATGTCTTTCAACTAAGTTCTACTATGAAAGACATGAGGCTAGAGTTGGAGGAATGGAAGCTAGTTAAAACCCTGACAGACATGCTTCGTCCTTTTGAGGTCTTCACGTGTGAAGTCAGCAGGGAGGACTGTTATTTGAGCAAAGCTATCCCATTGTTGGTCATGCTAGAGCACCAACTGAAGGCGGTGTCTTCAACGTTCAGAGATGATGTTGAAAAGCAAGATGTCAAAGAAAGGCTTAAAAACATACATACTGAACAACATTACATTTGTGCCACTATTCTGGATCCACGGTACAAAAGGCAGTGGCCAGCAAAGTATTCATTCCTTTTGATGAAGCAGATGTTTCAAAGTACAAACATTGGCTAGCTGTGTCAGCCACTCGGGTCGAAAAAGATCGGCAGAAAATTCAAGGAGCCGGAAGAAGTCCAACTGAATCAGCAGGCCATCCAGCGTCAAGTTCCACTTCTGAATCTGTGGGTGACGGGAGTCACTTTCCCTTACAGCCGTTAACGACACCAGGAGCAACCGTATCATCATCCTCACCTGCACCAGGCCCAGCCATAATATTGTCGGAAG
The DNA here is from genome assembly GCF_964263255.1 of Lissotriton vulgaris. NCBI lineage: Eukaryota > Metazoa > Chordata > Amphibia > Caudata > Salamandridae > Lissotriton > Lissotriton vulgaris. The sequence goes on from NC_141699.1 coordinate 926,689,622, forward strand.
CGGATTGGCTAACTCATCAAGGGTTTGCTCGTTCCAGTGCTGCGAAGGCCACAGATGGTACGCAAAGTGGAGCAACTGTGGAGAACCTTGAGTCGATGGTGCAGGCCTATCTTGATGACCCAACAGAGGTCTTTGTTAATATGAACCCATTGCTGTATTGGTACAGGAACATGGCTCTATGGCCACTGATCACCAACCTGGCTATAAATTATTTGTCTTGCCCACTTGCAAGCGTGTCTTCTGACTGTGTTTTCAGTGTTGCTGGTGCCATTGTAACTTCAAAAAGGACCCGCCTCTCGGCCAAAAATGTGGTGAGGTTAACACTGATCAAGATGAATCAGCACTTGATACCACCAGATTACAAAGTACGTGAATGCACGCAGGAAGAAGAGGACACAGACTTAGGTGACGGAAGTTCTTCTCTGTTACCTGACCTACTCCCATCTCAATTCATGGAGTTTGAGGACCAGCTCTACTTCCCCGACACCGAGCCCTGAAAATGACTTCCTTTTTTTCGTCCTTATTGACTTTTATTCCTGTGTGTCTTTCATTGTTTTGCAACTTTTACCACAAAAAACTCTAATCACCTAATCACAACAAGTCCATCAGCAGCACTGTCTTCATCTTATATTCCTTATTGATTTGAAGGTGCCACAGTCTGCATTCCTGAGGTTCACAAGTTCACAACTCAATCATGCTCCTTTATACTTCTCCTCCAGACTCCCCCTATCCATTTCCCTCAAGGCAGATGGATGGATTACGACGAGTCCCCTCAAGTGGGACTGAAATTACTGACCGACTACATGCTTGCTGATTGCTCACAGAGTTACTTCTGATAGTGACAGGAGAGGCTGCCCTGTGGGCCCTCACTTTCCGAAGAAGATGCGGACAAAAAGTAGAGCAGGTAATGAATAATTGAAAAGACGGCATGCAGTGGACAGCAATGGCTGTCTGGCTCTGATGAAACCAATTGCTGTTTGTTTTCTGTGCATGAAATGATGATTCATATGTCTTGTCTTAGTTAATATTTAATCTTTTACACAGTAATTGTAACTCATGTCAACAACTCTTTTTTTTTTTACCTTGTTTAATTAAAATTGTACTACAAATTCAGAGGCCACTATATTGCATTTCACAAAATATGCAAAATGTCCTTGGAGCGGACTCACTTGCCAATATACCATGATGATTGTTTAAATAATATATCTTTTTTCTTTACAGTCACTCACTGGGATGGATGGATCATCAGCGTCGGTTTACGGAAGAACTATGGCCAATTTGTGAGTGGCAAACAGGTAAACCAGTCTACAACAACTACTATAGCAGGACTACATGTCTGTCTATTTGTGGTATGTATTGGGCGAGGCAGTGTACTGTTGTTGTTATGCCAGGCAGAGTCCACTCCAGACAGCAGTTCATGTAAAATTGGGGCTATGTGGCTTGCTGCAGACAATTAGAAATGCTTTGTCTGTCTGACAAAGAGCCTAGGTATACTACATCAGGTTGCTTCACTCAGTGGTGCCTGCCTTGACCCTCTGCAGGACACTGCTTCAAGCTTGGGCAAAAAACATCCGTTATGTTTGCAAAATTTGCTGTTTTCGGTATTTCGCAAATCTCGCGAAATTACAGAAAAATCGAAAATTCCTGAGCGGAACAGATTTTTGGCTTAGTGTTCAGTGCGATTTACTAGGATTTTTGGGTTTAAGTTGGTATGGTTCACACTGATTCTAGGGCTCAGGGCCCGATGCAGGCTCGTTCATAATGATGTAGGCAATGTTTTAGGGGGGTTTGGTGTTCTTTGGTCCAGAATTGGCAGAATTTTGGCCTTTTGGGTGTTTTTTCGGGCGCGTGTGTTTGGATGAAAACTAGGTGAAAACTAGTCGTAGACCTTCTTCTTCTTCTTCTTCTTCTTCTTTAAAGAGCGCAGTGGTTCGATTTTGTTCTGCCTTGCTGAGATTCTTGTGAATTGCTGGAACTTGGAAGGTCTAATATCAGAATCAAGTGTTTTGGACCAAATCCATGGTGAAAAAGTTTTTCCGTTTCTGCTCACTTGCCTGTTTTTGGGGTGCTGGTTGGGGGGCTTCTAGGTTATTGGGGGTGGGGTTTGGGGTCTGGGAGCACTGCTGGCACATTCTAATTTTGATTTCATTTTTTTTCTCCAGAAAATCCATGGTGGAAAAGGGGAGTTAGGGCCTAGCTGCAGAGCGTATTTGGACTGAAGTGAAGGTAGGCCCATTTTTGCTTTTTGCCTGTTTGGGGGTGTTCTGCTTTTTGCCGGGTGGCTGCAGGGGTCTGGGGGTATTGCTGGGAAGGTCTAATACCGGATAAAAGTGGTTTGGAGAAAATCGGAGGTGAAAAAGTTTTTGCGTTTTTGCTCACTTGCCTGTCTTTGGGGTTTTGCTTTTTGGCTGTTTGGGGGTGTTAAACTTGTTTCCGCCTGGGTTGACGGGTCTGGGGGCATTGCTCTGAAGGTCTAATACTGGATTAAAGTGTTTTGGATAAAATCCATGGTGAAAAAGTTTTTAACTTTTCAGAGTTTTCGCTCACTTTCGTGTTTTCGGGGGCCTGCTTGGGGTGGTTCCTGGTGTTTGGGGGGGTTGGGGAGTCTTGGAGCAACGCTGGGTATGGATAGTTTTGATTGCAAGTGGTTTTAAGAAAATCCAAGGTGGCAAAGGGGAGTTAGGGCCTAGCTGCAGAGTGCACACGGAGTGATCTGGGAACTAGGCATAAATTTGTCAAAGTCCCCATTTTTGCATTTTTGCTTTTTGGCTGTTAGGGGGGGGAAACTTGTTTTTGCCTGGGTTGACGGGTCTGGGGGCATTGCTAGGAAGGTCTAATACCGGATAAAACTGTTTTGGATAAAATCCATGGTGAAAAAGTTTTTAACTTTTCAGAGTTTTCGCTCACTTTCGTGTTTTTGGGGGCCTGCTTGGGGGGTTCCTGGTGTTTGGGGGGGTTTGGGGTCTTGGAGCAACGCTGGGTATGGATACTTTTGATTGCAAGTGATTTGGAGAAAATCCATGGTGGCAAAGGGGAGCTAGGGCCAAGCTGCAGAGCGCGCACGGAGTGATTTGGGATGGAGGGACTTTTTGCGGTTTTGCTTTTTGGCTGTTTGGGGTTGTTAAACTTGTTTCCGCCTGGGTTGACGGGTCTGGGGGCATTGCTGTGAAGGTGTAATACCGGATAAAAGTGGTTTGGAGAAAATCGGAGGTGAAAAAGGTTTTGTGTTTTTGCTCACTTGCCTGTCTTTGGGGTGCTGTTTGGGGGGCTTCTAGGTTTTTGTGGGTGGGGTTTGGGGTCTGGGAGCACTGCTGACACAGTCTAATGTTGATTGCATTTGTTTTTCAGGAAATCCATGGTGGAAAAGGGGAGTTAGGGCCTAGCTGCAGAGCGCATTTGGACTGAATTCCAGGTAGGCCCGAAATTTGCTGTCTCACTTTTTGCGGTTTTGCTTTTTGGCTGTTTGGGGGTTTTAAACTTGTTTTCCCCCGGGTTGACGGTCTGGGGGCATTACTGGGAAGGTCTAATACCGGATAAAAGTGGTTAGGAGAAAATCTGAGGTGAAAAAGTTTTTCCATTTTCAGACATTTCGCTCACTTTAGCGTTTTCGGGGGGCTGTTTGGGGGCTTCCTGGTATTTGTGGGAGGGTTTTGGGGTCTTGGAGCAACGCTGGGTATGGATAGTTTTGATTGCAAGTGGTTTGAAGAAAATCCATGGTGGGAAAGGGGGGATTTGGCCTAGTTGCAGAAAGCAGTTAGCACTATTTTTAACTTAGGGCTCGTTAGGGTTAGCACTGCAGTATTGCATGTGTTTGGGGGTGTTCGAGATTTTTGCGACTGGGTTCTGGCCGGGTCTTGGAGCACTCGTGGGAATGTCTAATTTTAGTTGCAAGTGGTTTGAATAAAATCCATGGTGGAAAAAGGGGGTTTTGGGCCTACTTTCTGAGTGCGGTTTGACACGATTTGAACTTAGGCCTCTGCGAGGTAGCAGTATTGCACGTTTTTGGAAGGGTAATGTGGGGTGTTCTGGATTTTTGGGAGTGATACTGTCAACTCTGAAACTGAGAGTGTTATTTTTGCACTATACAGCCGTGGTGTTTTTATCACTTCTTGTTTTTCCATCAACAATTACAGGCCGGCTTTTACCCTGTGCCATGGAACAAACGACGTACTACTCAGGCTTACCATTAGCGATCCGCAATTCCGCAATCGGCAGGCAGTGAAAAGTGTGTCTGGTCACCAAGATTGATCGACGGAGCATCAGATGGAATGAAGGAGTACCGCGAATAAGAGGAATGGCTGGATGCATCAACTTCACAAATTCAACAGGACAACTACAACATGCAGTTACAATGTCCTCTTAAATTCTCTTTATCTTTTAAATGTTATTGTTGTGAACTTGAACTTACTTCTACAAGTGTGACTTTTGTTTGATCTCTGCTTCAAATTCATCCCTCCAGCTATTTGATATACGTCTTTGTTTTTTTTTAAACTAATTTAATATTCTAATAATAAGTCTACTCTTTATTCTCTCTGAGGGCAGAGAGGCAAGTGAAATTTGCTTAATTAGTTACTGCTGTCCTGTACTGTCAACTTGTTTCTTCATAGTTACTAGTAAGTTGCAGTAAGTAGTAGTACTACTTTTCAGTAACCTAACCATCCATTCAGCAAACAACTTCATACATGCAGTAGTGCACTTCATTTATGTACCTTAGAAGATTTATCAATATCTTCGAATCCAAAGATTTGTTTCTCTTCATTGGTTGTTTGTCCATGCTGTGTTTTTTTTCCTCTCTACCAAACTTTCCTGAAAACCCCCATTCCCATCCAATTTGCAAACCCTAACTCTCTTCCCCCGGGCTGTGTGGTTTTTCATTGAGGTGTGACTGACAACAATAAATTCCACACACTTGCTGGGGAGGATAAGGTCAAAGCAACCGAGAAATCATTCCATTCAGAATTTCATGTGCGCAATCGTGGATTGATCATCAACAACATCCTCCGCCTACGTGACGAATCAAATGCTTAATGCTTACGTTGCTGTGTCCTTTGGCCTAATTCTATTTCTTATAGTAGTCATACTCCAGGCAACTACTACTTATGTTTGCATTACTTTAGCACTGCTTAGGCTACAATTTATGGCACTGTTCTCTACCGTACTATCTGTATTGTACTGTTTCTAATGCTACACTCAGGCCAGACAATGTTTCATTTCCTTTTTTTTCATATGCTGCTACTGCCAGTGTGTACCACTACTACTACCAGCACAACGATGATATTCCATCCGTCCAGGATTCAAGTCAACACCAAAGCTTTCGCCATTTGCCATGCAGCCAGCCCTGTGCCTACCTAGCCCTATTCTCAAACACGAACCACAGGTAATACAAGCATTTTGGAGGGGTAGAATAATGGGCTAGGACTCGGAGGAGAGACTGACAGTAGTACTAGTAAAGTAGGGCAATTGAATTCACTAACACTGTTACTGGTACTTTTGTACATTTTTGGACGTTTAGATAATCCATTCTGGTAGTAAGTTTGAAGAAACCAAACGTACAGTAACACCCGCCCACCACCACACAAAATAATATGAACGTGTATACTGTCTTTAAGTATGTAAAATAAATGAATATATTTTCCCTAACAAAAATAACCTAACTCAACTCACCCCCTCCCTAAGCCCAACCAATGTCCCAATGTCCTTAAAATCCCTTTCCCCAATGCCCAATTCCCACCCCCCTCAACAGTCTTTAAAAAAGGGGCAAGGGACAGTCACTTCCGGGGGTATCCTGTGGCCAGGTGGTCCCGCAGCTCTTTGAGGAGCTGGCGCTGTTGTTTCTCTGCCAAGCGCACCAGGAAGTCCACTCGCTTTCGCAGGCGGTGCAGGCGTATCATCCAGGCTCTGGGGGGGCAGCAGTTGTTTTGGCTGCTGTGCGGCTGCGGCGGGAGGCCGTCGGGCCATGGCGCCGTTTGGATGGAGGCTGCTGGCCCCGGGGGCACTAGAGGAGGTTGTTGACGTTGACGCCCCCTCCTCCTGTTCCCGAGCTCACAGCCGGCGATATTCCACAACAATGGCCTCCATCTTACGGACCCTGGCCAGGACAGCCATCTCCCCTCTGGTGAGCTTTTTGGGAGCATCTATATGAAGAAAGAAAGAAAAATAATGTAACCAATACTCTTTAACAATAACACAAAATAATTCAACAGAAAGTTGTCTCACAGTAACACTAGCAATTTGCAAGCTCAGTATAACATTTTGGCATGTATCTTTCCACCGTCTTAGTTTGTAGGCCTGTAACAATGGGAGTTTCAAGAATTCTACTACCAGGCAGCACTATGGACTCAATACATAGTCAGAGAGTCAGAGAGTACACCAGTATTCATCTTTTTTTCTCTACTTTTGCAAAAGAAATTACCTGTATGTGAACTTGTGGTAGCCGGCATAATGCCAGCTCACTCAGCTTGCACCCAAGAAAAAGAGACACAAGCCATGATGACGCAGACTTGCATGCATTACTTTAAGCAGCATATGCAGGTGGGGATAGGGAATCTCTTACATTTGTATAGGGGTGGCACTGGCCATACTCGGTTACATCAAGGGCTACTGCTCAATGTAATTTATATTTCGCACTGCCCCCCCCGGGCCTTCAGTACTACAAAAGGAAAATGAAGATTATTCATTTCTGATCATGTATCCAGCCAATCACATGATCTCTTTGCTTATGTGATGGATGACTTTAGGTGCTTTATTCTGATAGATTGAGTGAACAACAGTGATAGTCCACCCATGATTAATACAGAAAGAAAATTATGAACATACGGAGTGAGGTGGTAACCATAATTGCCGGAGGAAGGGTCTTGACTTGATATAATTTTCAACTATACAATACATACACAATATATGCTGTGCTTGCAAAGTAAACTACTGTTCTGTTACTTTAGGCAAGGGAGAGTTTCAGAACAATCACAACTTGTAGTATTTTGATTTCCTCTGGTTTGCTACTCTGGCACAGACATGCTGTTCGAACAAAGTAACACTCTTCATGCACTGAGCGTCTGCTCTACATAGACCTCTGCTATGTATTAGGAAGAAGATACCATCCAGGCTTCCAAAGTAAACATCTATCTTACTTCCTAATGTCTCAACTGTAACAACTTTACTTTTTCTCAACAACCAAATAACACCCTTTTCATTTTATTTGGTAAACCACCGTCTTGACTTGCATTTGAGTTTCACCCAAATGATATATTGCAATGCACACCACACATGAATTTTCTGATTCACCCACACAGGCAGGCATTTTTTCTTTCTCCTCCAACCAACCTTACTTCAAGCAGCCCTGCATCTGATTCCTTCCTATCAGCCACCTCTGCCTGCATTCAAAAACACGTATCATTCTTTAGTCATAAATGTTACGACTCGCTCGTCCTTCCATTGACCCTAAGTTCTTTCCCTTTTCGTTCATCACATCCCTCAAGTTCATGTGATATGACTTAGCTTCACGATAAAAGTTTCCCAGCTGATTTGAAGTCAAATAAAGGGGGCCATTGCTTATTCGAGAACTACTGCCGCTAATGCTATTGCTAAGTCAAGGGTGAGTGACTTCTCCGTGATTGGCTAAAAAAAATGTAGTTCTAAATCAATAACTGTTCTTAACAGTACAGTGTACTTGTACTCCTTTGCGAGCCTACTCTAAAATGTCAATAAGTAAGGAGTATAATAATAACTTACCACCGTCCGCCGCTGCTGAGCCATCCCCCTCAGCTCCTCCTGGTGGCGCCGCCGCTTGAGTGGACCCCTCCGCGCTGCTGGCCCCGGCACTGGTGGTGGCAAGTGCTGCATCAGATGTTGTGATGCCTAGAATAAACATGGCATATTTTTAGATGCCATACACCACCCCCTACTTCGTCTGGTAATGGAAGAGAAAATGTTAAACAATTTTTAATTAATGGGCCTGAAAAGAAGTCACGGTTTTGGGGAGGGTGTTAACTTATATGCTTAGCCATAACATGCAACTCTTTTTGGCACAACTGATGAATGCTTGCTCTTTAACGTGCAACGTTTTTATAATTACAGACAGAACCAACTACTCCCCATCACCACCAGGAGGACTTCAAGTTCCAACAAGGTGAGGGCTCCAGAGTCCCGCACAGTTACTTCTGACTGAGGTATGTGGAAAGTCAAACTGTACCTATCATCAACAATGTCCTATTTCTCTTGTCCATACTTCTGTATGTGCAGAATAGTCCCTGAAACACTAGCGGTATGGTATGTGCTACTATCAAATCAAAAAGACAACTACCAGTTTATTCTTGGTGGGCATTGACATTTTGTTGTTGGAAACTGTTAAAGCACTAACATTAAGAAGACTGGAATAGACAGCAAGGGCAACCCAGAGGACTGCACTGAGTGCCTCTGACGCTATTGCTGGATCAGAGTTTTGTTTAACACCGTTTGCCGACTAGGCAAGCTTAGCTACCTACACAGACCGACTCATAAATAATAGTAAATAGTAGTAGCACAGAGAGTGATGGTAGAGAGGCAGGATAAGAATGTAGAAACAATTTACAAGAAGATCAAAGACTATTTTGTAAAAAATAGAGTTAGGGAAGTATAATTATATTAAAAACAGAACTACTTACTGGGGCCAGTCTTATAGCCTGCAGTGGACCGTTTCTCCTACCCACTCTGTTCCGCCGGAGTCTGGGGTGGTGCTGTCGTCTTGCCCCTGGGAGGTGCTGATGATCATGAAATAAACACAAACATGGATGATTGTTTTTTGGAAATATTTCATTTCTTTGACCACAATCCTAAATTATCTCGGGGAAACAAATTAGAAACAATTGCACTACATGTATCGACCTATCTGATCTGGTCAACTAGGAGGATACTAGTACAGTATTGCTGGATTCGCAGACCGTCTACTTGGAAAGTTATATAAATCACTAACTAAACCAACAACAAAAAGGTTCTACTACAACTGCCAGCACTCAGCAGCACGCGACGTGACAGACACAGTCCGTCATCATGATTGTAGAGCACTAAAAAATGTCCTACTACTACTACTAATAACAAGTCATAATATACTCAACCTGAACCTATCAATCCATCACTATCTCTTCTTCTTAGTGGCAGCAGGAGTACAAAGGAAGGACTAGACTTGAGTCTCTAGTCTCACTAGCATTACACAGTTCTGTAAAGTACTACACTCATACATATTCAGGCCAAATGAGCACAAAGTTGCAAACAAGTAAGCATAGTAGCAATGCCACTGAGCAGGCAAGCACCTGCAATCACAGAAGCTATTTAAACGTTAATTTACCTGCAATGTAATCGAATTGGCAGCATTCTTGCTCTTCGGGAAAACATATATTAGCAATATAACACAGAGCAGAAGAAAACAAAGTGGTTATTAAAAAGCTACTCACCAAGGCCAGGGATCTCCATACCGAGCAGGTGGAGCTGGTCCTGCTTGCGGTCAAGGAGGTCCGAACACCAGTGCGTCGCTTGCTAGTAGGTGCGCCGGACCCCTGACTCCCTCCGCATGGCCCGGCATACCTTTTCCCACAGCTGGCACCGCTCCCGGAGGCCATACCCTGACGCGAGCCTGCCCCCTGCTGCCACGGTCTTGGGGAGATGGCGCTGCACATAAAAAGTCAGTGCGGCCACCTCCACCGGGCTGAATATCTCCCTGGCCATCACTTCCTCCCCTCGTAACCGCCCGCAAAGGAGCCGGGTACGGTGTGCGGGACCCTTCCCCTTCTCCTTTCTGGCTCCCTTTGCCATGGTCCTGTACAGCAGAAAGAGAAAAAAAGGAAAGAATAGGGAAAAGTAAAGAAATTTTAAAAAAGTAGCTTTAAAAGTAACGAAAAGTTGAAAAAAACACAACATATAGATCTAGAAAAAAAGAGGGATAGATATAGAGTAGAAAAGATAAAAAGTCCAAAGAAACAAAGGATTGCACAGATGAAAGGAGGATTAGAAAGCATGCACAGAACCATAGCAATGAATGAAAAACAAGATGGCCGTGCCCATTGAGGACCGCGTGGGTAAGTTTTCTCAATATTTCCCTTGCGAGCATGCGAAAACGCCCTCGAACACGTAATCGCGCGCCGCATACGATGCGAGCATGCAACTAGCGCCCGGAAACGGAAACACGTCACACAAATAAGATGGCCACGCCCATACATGACCGCATGGGTAACTTTGCCGTGCAAGCGACCCGCGAAACGCAAAAAGCCCTGTGAACACGCAAAATCCGCAAATTCGCATGAATTTGCGGATTTTGCGAATTGCGAATTCGATTTCGTGCGAATTCGCGGAACGCTAATTTGCAAATTTTCCCATACTTACCGTCAAGGGAGTTCAGAGGTGTATCTGAAGATGATGGGTTTTCCGGGTGTGAAGATGGGGACAAGGGTGTTTCCCGCTGAGTGCATTGGTACGATCTTTTTGAGTCCAATATTTTGGATGTTGTCCAGGAGGGCGGTGAAGTAGGAGTCTTGGACGTTGTAGAGGTGGAAGTTGAGGTGTCCCAGCAGAGTGTAGTCAGTGGTGGTGATGGCTTGCACTGATAATGTTGGTGATGGAGTCGGAGAAGGGTGCCGGGGGTCTGAGGAGTCTGTAGATGAGGGTGCCCCGAAGGGTGGTGGACAGGTTAGTCTGTATCTTGAAGTGGAGGTGTTCCATCAGGGCTGTGGGCCCGTCGGTGTGGGTGCTCAGGGTGAGGTTAGACTTGTGAGCGATAGCAATGCCCCTTCCAGGGTGGTTGGGGCGGTCCTGCTGGGTGATCTTGTAGTCTTCGGGGATGGTGATCGTGATGTCACATCCTTAGTGACGTTCGTCCAGGTTTCGTGAGGAAGGCAACATCAGAGGTGGCGCTGTCAAGAAGGTACCATATTTCCGCAACGTCCCTCTGGAGGGAGAAGATGTTGAGGAGGATACAATGCAGGGTTTTGGGAGTGACAGGGTTGCTGCTGGAGGGTGGAGGAGGGTCATGGGTCTTGGTGAAGGAGAACGAGTGTTGGCAGGTGAAGGGTCTGTGGGTGTCAAGAGGTGAAGAAAGCTTGCAGTTATTGTTCTTGCCGGTGTTGAGTGCGTAGAGAGCTGAGGAGCTGTAGCGCTTGCGGGTCGGAGGACCAAGGTTCCTGGCATTGGTCATGGTCTGATCACTGAGGGGCGCACACAGACTTGGCTTTGGCACACCTGTGGCACGCCAGTGGCACGGCTGCGCAGCTGCTGAATTTAAGTAGGGGTCGGGGAGGTTTGACACAGCTGGGAGGCAGGTGTGGGAAGGTGTGGGAGGGGCTGCGGGGCAACAGCAGCGGGCAAAAAACATTGGCAGAAAGCGGGGAAAATAAAAAGTAAAGAGGATAGAAGAAAGAAAGAAGAAAGGGGGAAGTAAGTTAAAATGAGGAGGAGGAAGCAAGTGTAAATGAGATTAAGAGAAAGTGGGGGAAATAAAAAGTAAAGAGGAAGCAAGCGAAATTAGATTTAAAGGGCAACAAAACAGGGCACCGAAAGAAGAGATAAGAGCAGGGCGAGGCAGAGGCCTCGAACCGCGGTCAGCTCTGGTGCAGGGAGGCAACATCACACAATGAAGTACATTTCTGTGGAAATTTGGAAGCGCAGTGGAAACATATTTGAATGCGATCAAAACACATCAATACATTTTGTGATGGCATTTGCACACATTATTGTTTGCAGTAAAGTCATATTTTGGTACAAATGTAATGACCATTTGAATGGATAATGTGTTGTCTATAGTGCCAGTGTGTTATCACACCGTGCATACTCCACATTACGCCACTCCTCTCCACTTTATGTCCTTTCACTCCATTGTAAGACACACCACTCCTCTCTACAACATGCCAATCCACTCCATGCCCCTCCACTCTAAGGCATTCTACTGCACGCTATGACACTGAACTCCACAGGACTCCAGTCTGTGCCACTCACTCCATGACACAACATGCCACTTCTCTCTACATCCCTCCACTCCACACCTCTCCAATCAACCCGACTCTACTCCTATCCGTCCCACTCAAATGTACCCCAGTCTACCCCACTCCACTTCGTTTCAACCTATTTTGTTCTATTTTGCTCCAGTCTACCCCACTTCCATCTACCAATCTCCAGGCTATCCATCCCAATTTACCCACACTACACCACTACACTCCAATGTACCCCACCCCACTTCAGTCTTCCCACTTCTAACCTATGTACCCCAATCCACTCCAACAACCCAATCTACTGCAGTACCATCCAGTCTACCCCACTCCACTACGATCCACCCCACTCCACTCTGTCCTACTCTAGTCCACTCCACTCCACTCTACCCCACTCCACTACAATTTGTTTCACTTCACTCCTGTCTACCCCACTCCACTCAATCTAACCCAATCAAACTCAATCCACCCCAATCTACAGCACTCCACTAAAATCGAACCCCCCAGTCGGCTCCAATCTGACCCAGGAGAGCCCACTCTACTCCAATATACTCTACTCCAATCAACCCCACTCCAAAGTACCCCAATCCAGCCCACTCCACTCCAATCTGAACAGACTCAACTCCACTCCAATCTACCCCACTCCACTCCACTCCAATCTAACCCAATCCAATTTGCCCCACTCCATCCCAATGTATCCCACTCCAAACTCTGCTGCACTCAATTCAACTCCTCTCCACTCTACCCCCTTCCACTCTAGTCTACTCCACCACAATCTTTGCCACTCCAATCTACCACAATCTGCCTCACTCCACTCAAATCTACTGCAGTCCTATCCACCCAATCTACTCCATTCTTCTCTAATCTACCACACTCAACTCCACTGTATTCAAATCGACCCCACTCCACTTCACTGCAATCTACCCCACTCGAATCTACCACACTCCACTCAAATCTGCACCACTATGCTCCAACCTAACCCACTCCAACCCAAACCACCGCATTCACCCCACACGCCAATCTACCCCACTCCAATCTACCCATATCTTCTCTTCTACAATCTATTCCACTCCAGTCACCCCAGTCTAGCCCACTTCATTCCACTCCACCTCACCCACTTCACCCCACTCTACCCCACTCCAATCTACCCCACTCCAGTCATATCTACCCCTCCATTCCAATCAAATCAGCTCCACACTACCCCACTCCAAACTACCCCATTCCAATCATCCCTCTTCAATCTACCACACTCCAATCTATCCCCCTCCAATCTACCCCACTCCACTTTCCCCCAATCTATCTCACCTCACTGCAATCTTTCCAACTCCACTCCACTCATTCCACTCTACTTCAATCGACCCCACTCCAATATACCTCACTCCATCCACTCTACCCAATCAACCCCACTCCTCTTCACTCCAACCTGCCACATGTCACCCAAATCTACCCCACTCATGTAAATTCCTACCCACTCCACCCGCTCTATCCCACTCCAATCTACCCTATTTGACTCCACCCCAAACTACTCTACCCCAGTCTACCCCTTCCAGTCAGCCCCACTCCAATCATCCCTACTTCAGTCACCCCAATCTACTCCACTCAAATCTCCTCCACTCCAATCTACTCCACCCTAACTACCCATTCCACTCTAATCTACCCCACTTCTTTCCAATCTTCTCTACCATAATCCACCCAATCTATCGTACTTAACTCTACCCCACTCCACCCTAATCTACTCCACTCAATCAACTCCTCTCCACTTCTATCTATCCCACTCCACTCTACCTCACTCCAGTCAACCCCACTCCACTACAATCTACCCCAGTCCACTTCACTCCACTCTTCTCCAATTTACCCACTGTAATCTATCCTAATATATCCCACTCCACTCTACCCCAATCTATCTCACTCCAATCTACCCCACTCCACAACAGACTGCCCCACTCCACCCTAATCTACTCCACTTCCCCATTCTCCCCAATTCAATCCACCCCAGCCCCCTATTCCAATCTACCCCAATCTGCTCCACTCCAGTCTGCCCCAATCTACCCACTCCAATTCACCCAACTCCACTCCAGTCTATCCTACTCTATCCTAATGTACTCTACTTCCCCATCCTACCCAATTCAATCTACCCTACTTCACTACTTTAATCTACCCCAATCTACTCCACTCCACTCTAGTCTACCACAATATATCACACTCCACTCTACCCCAATCTTCCCTGGTCTACCCCGTGCCTGTCTACATCATTCTAATCTATCCCAATCTACTCCACTTCAATCCACCCCAATCTATCCTAATTTATTCTTCCCCACTCCAATCTACCAAACTAATCTACCTAACTCCCCCACTCCAAGGCACCTCACTCCATCCCTTTCCAATTTACTCCAATCCACCTCCCTCCAATCTACACCACTCTACCCCAAGCCACTCTACACCAATACATCCAACTCCACAAATACCCCAATCTACCCTCTCCAGCCAACCCTATCCTATCCCACTCCACACCACTAGCTTTTAGCCATACTAAACAGCAGCCACAGTGTTGTACATATTTCTAAAACACATTGCCAATGGCACTAGCTCTTACATAGGTGAGAGCTACTGGCTTTGCCAATGCTTGTTTTAGAGCAGAGTCGTGCTCCTGGTTCCTTTGCCACTTTCCTCAAATCCCTGAGGTTAGGAGGAGGAGCTTAGCACGCAACCAAGAAGGTCGCGTGGGCACAGGGCTCCCGAAACCCTCGCCGCCTCCCGCGTATATCCTGTCGGTAATCCGGATGACGACGACGGGCTATTAAGGACATAACCCAGGTGATATAATAGCTGTTTTCAGGAATTGATTTGGATGCCGGAAAAAGTTGGGCAAGGCGCAATAACGTTCTTATCATCGGAGTTCCGGAGAAGTCCACCGAGTTGACCACAGATCTCCTCGTGGAAGACCTTATTCTGAATCATCTGGCCCCCAAGGGCCTCAGTAACTTTTTTGCTGTGGAACGTGCGCACAGAGTTCCGAGTGGAAAGCATAAACCAGGCGCTCCTCCACGGCCCATAATAGCTAGAATCTTTAATTTTAGAGACAGAGACGCTATCCTGCAGGCATTGCGGGTCAATGGCCCCACGAAATACGAGAATGCGACGGTCAGCTTCTGCCTAGACTTCACTCAATCCGTTCAGAAACAAAGGATGGGATTCTTGGGGGTGAAGCGGAGATTGAGAGACATGGGATTGAAGTATGCAATGCTTTTTCCTGCTCGGCTTTGTGTTGAATACAATGAACGGACGTACTTCTTTGATCGGGCTGAGAACGTTAGTGACTGGCTTGACACTCTGCCGACGCACCGAGACCGCCCGGAGCACTCAGGAGGCGCAGAGGGTGGCCCGTTAGGACAAGAGTGAGGAGTGGTAACTGGCCCGAGCAGTATACGGAACTCACAGCTGTGGTTTGATGACTTTTGTGTTTGTACATGCAACTGTATAATATCCAGAGGCGGTAGGGGGGACGGGACTCTTCCTCCTTCCGGGGTTCTTTTTCTTCTTGTAGACTAGTTTTATGTCAGGGCGACAGGCACACTCCAAGTTGGGGTGGGTATTTAGTCTAACGCAGGGGTGCAGGGCGGGGGGATGTGTTCAGGGGATTTCTCTGGGGGTGGGGGGAGGGACTTTGTTTG
Source organism: Lissotriton vulgaris (assembly GCF_964263255.1). Lineage (NCBI taxonomy): Eukaryota > Metazoa > Chordata > Amphibia > Caudata > Salamandridae > Lissotriton > Lissotriton vulgaris. The sequence continues at coordinate 926,705,238 of NC_141699.1, forward strand.
GTTGTTTTTTGTTTAGAGGCAATACATTGTTGTATATTCTGATTTGGGTGGCCTGTTCACTGTGGGATGGAGCCTGCCTTCACTTATGGGATGGGGGTAGGGGGTTGAGGGTACTATGTTGGAATGTTAACGGTTTGGGGGACAGGATAAAACGAGGAGTAGAATTACAGCTTTTGAGACGTCTTTTCCCCGATGTAGTATTATTGCAGGAAACACAATTGATAGGAAATACGTGCCATGCCATGAATCGGCGAGGTTATCTCTTAGTTGCACATTCGGGATTCACCACTGGATCTAGGGGGGCGGGTATCCTAGTTAGGAGCTCCCTCCCCCTGCAATTAGATGATACAATTTTGGACGACAGGGGACGCTATGCCGCCATCACAGGCAGGTGGGGCGGAAGACTATCTCCTTACTCTCTGTGTATGTTCCGCCAGGCTTGCAAACAAGGACTTTTGCAGATTTGGGGAGAATAGTGTTGGGACTCCCTGAGGGCATTTTAATTGTAGACGGAGATTTCAACTTGGGTGTCTGTGGTAGGGAGGAACGCAGCCCTCCTAGGGATCTTGCGAGATCGCAGTCTTGGTTGGGTAACTTCTTGGAGACACTGGGTCTGGTGGATTGCTGGAGACTGATGCACCCGGGGCAGGCACAATATAGTTTTAACTCAGGTGCACATGGTAGCCTTGCTAGGCTTGATTATGTCCTCATGCCGGCAGCGCAGGTCGTCTCGGTGAGGGAGATTAGGTACTTGGCCAGTGGTACCTCGGACCAGTCCCCACTGTGGCTGTCTATTGATATACAGCTGGGAGCGGAAGGTCGGGTGGCCCCGATTAATCCCTGGCATCTTCGTAACCCTAAGACCCGGGCAGGCTTGGTCAAGTCTATAGATCAGTATTTCTCCGAAAATGTGGGGTCGGTATCCTCCTCAATCTCACTGTGGGAAGCCTTTAAGATGGTAATCCGTGGTCAGGCTCTGTCATTGATTGCTTGTGCAAAGAAAATAAAGAATGAGGAGGTAGTACGACTGGAGGCTGAAATAACTGAGCTGGAGAGAGAATTGGAGTCTAGTATCACGCATGACAAGTTGCACGTTCTCAACCTCAAACAGCTTGACTATAGAGCCTAGGTGACTGATGCAGCTAAAGCTATGAATCGTGAGCAGCAGGGACGGCTGTATGATGTTGGAGACAAAGCAGGGAAGCTGATTGCCTGGTTGGATAGAAAGGAGAGATTGAGTCGTGTGGTTCCTGTGATTGAGAAAGTGGATGGTGTGCGAGTTGTGGACCCTATGGAGATAGTGGAATGTTTCGCACTTTCAAAAGGTATATGCGCCAGTCTCAGACAGACCGGAGGAAGACTCGCATTTGTTGCTGCGAGATATCGCACTGCCTTGTCCGACTCTGATAGAGAGCTGATGGATGCGGAGTTTTCTGACAATGAAGTAGCACTCGCCATCCGCTCCATCCGCTCCAGAAAAGCTATGGGCCCGAATGGTATCCCCATTGAGCTCTACAAGCTTCATCCAGACAAAATGGTACGTCTTACAGACCAATATCACTTTTAAATGCAGAACCCAAAATTGTGGCAAAACTGCTGGCAAACCGACTAATAAAGGTGATCAGCGATTCGATACATCCGGATCAGTCTGGGTTTATCTCACATCGCAATACCGCATTGACCCTGCGTCGTCTTCATGGTGTCCTGGCGAGAGCGGAGCTGCTGCGTGAACCGGCCATCTTGGTCTCCTTGGATGCCACGATGGCCTTCGACACAGTGGAATGGCGATATCTGTGGGCCGCTCTCGCAAAGTTTGGTTTTGGCCCAGGGTTTATTAGCTGGGTTAAACTCCTTTATGAGGAACCACTGGCCCAGGTTGTGGTAAATGGCAGGGTCTCGGAGTCCTTTGTTCTCGGAAGGGGCATGCGACAGGGGTGCCCATTGTCTCCGTTGCTCTTTGCCCTTGCTTTGGAACCCCTAGCCGCTTGGCTGCGGTGGGAGCCATCGCTTAAGGGTATTAGGTGGACCCCTGATTTTGAAGATCGAATATCACTCTACGCAGATGATATTTTGCTGTACGTCACATCCCCCCGGAAGTCATTAATAGTATTGTTTGATGTGCTTAGCTCATTCGGGAGGAATTCTGGTCTTGTGATTAACTGGACTAAATCCTGTGTTTATGTCCTTACTGGAGATATACCCCACTGCCGCGTGCTTGCCAGACACAGGTATCACAGATTGGGTTTAAATACTTGGGGATTTTCATCTCACTTGACCCTGCTGTCCGATATGAGCATAACCTACTTCCCCCGCTCCGACGGCTGAAATCCGACGTGGCGGCCTGTTGCAGCTTGCCGTTGTCCCCTCTCGGGAAGGCAGCCCTTTTTAAGATGATGTCTCTGCCACGATTTCTATACGCCCTTCAAAACACACTTGATCTCGCACCGGCGAGCTATTTCCGTGAGGTAGAGAGTTTACAGAGGCAGTTGATATGGGGCGGGCGTCCTCGTATTGCCCTGGCTAAATTGACGTTGCCCTGGTACGACGGGAGCATCGCGTTACCGTACATTAAGCGCTATTACTGGGCATCTCAATTGTGCACAATCAATCATGCCATGTATGGCCCCATGCCAAATCCCGCGTTTGAAATGGATAAGTGGCAGTTGCCGGGGGAAACTATAACAGGGCGCTATACTCTAAATCGGTCAGAAGGAAGCTACTGGGACCCACTAAGATTGCAGTATGAGTGTGGCATAGTGTGAACGCAGCAATGGGGTGGTCGGAAACATTGACCCGGGCTACCCCAGTTTACGTCGCTGAGGGATTGGGTAGCTTGTGGAAAACGAAGGGCTTTGAGAAGTGGGATCTCATAGGTATTAGTAGGGTTGGTGATCTTTGGATTAAAGATAGGATTAAGACCTTTGAGGAGTTACAGTTGGAATATAAACTTTGTGATAAGGAGTTTCTTCGCTATATGCAGATCCGCCATGCGCTGTGTTCGGTTTTCCCGGCCGGGGCCACGATTCCAGAATCTTCTCCTCTCGAAGATCGGGTGCTAGAAGGACACATTCCAGACAGCACCATTTAGTTGATATATAAAAAAATTAATTAACGACCGTATGGATTTACTTCTACAGCTCCGGGGGGCTTGGACCAGCGATGGGCTGGAATTGGATGATGAGGATTGGCAGGCTGCGATATCCTCTCCTAATGAGGTCGCGATCCCGGCCCGTCTCCAGCTGGTGCAATTGAAGATCCTACATCAGATTTATATAACTGGCCCCCGTCTACTCCGTATGGGCTATTCTGTGGATGGATTGTGTAAGCGTGGGTGTGGTTCGATGGGTACTTTCCTTCATATCATATGGGAATGCCCGGAAGGGGTTGTGTTCTGGAACCGTGTGCATGCAGTTATGGAAGAGGTTACAGGAGTTTCGTTGTTGCCCGAAGCCCAGCACTGTCTGCTGAATGTATGGGAACCGAATGATTATAATGTGGCATAGACTCAATGGGCTACCCTTGGGAACATGATAGCTAAAAGAGACATAGCACAATTGTGGGGGTCCCAAAGAGCACCTACGGTCATAGCGTGGAAGGAAAACATGGACTGGTGCATGTTTAGGGAAAAAACGGTGTATGTTGCTTGTGGCAGACCGAGGAAATGGGGTAAAATTTGGGACCAATGGAATCTATACCGGGGGGAGGTGTGTACTCCTCCTTTTTTAGATATTCCGGAAATGTCGCAGTCCCCATAGCCGAGCATTCCTTGTACTGTTTAGATCCTCATAGACACTGTAGTCTACCTCCTCCCCGCCCCCCCCCCCACTTTATCATTTAATATTGAAATGTACATTGTTTTATGGTGTGGTTTCTCCCCCCCCCCCGGGGCAGGCACTCACCGACATTGCTTATTTTGCCTCGTTAGTTCTTGTTTATTTATTGTTTATAATTAGATTTATATATAAATAAAATACAAAACCTTAATTTCATCCTGTGCGAGTATCCTCGATTAATACGAACTGTACACTGAATCGCTGCCGGGCCCCTGGGTTGTCGGCTGAAGAGCTGTGTTTTTTTACAATACCATGTTTGCGTTTGATTCAATTGGCGGCTGGACCCTGTGGTTGTAGGCCCACGTTTGTACTGTTGCTGAAATACACAATAAAGGTTTTTTTTAAAAAAAATCCCTGAGGTTAATAACAGCAGGCACAGGGAGGCTTCTTGAGACAGAGAGAAAGAGAGGGGGCGAGAGATAGAAAGTAGCAAAAAAGTGATCAGAAAGGAAGAATCAAGAGATGTTAGAAGGAGAGGGAGAGAAGGAATGGATGGTTGGAATGAGAGATATTGGCAAGAAGGTGAAGGGAGTGGGACTTGTTTGAGCATTTTTGCCAGGGATGCTTTGGTTTCTCTGTCTGGACCTGCACATGGCACTACACAGTGTAGTGCTTCAGCTGTGTTCCTATATATTGTTAAGAGAATATGTTGCAATACTGGGCATCAGTTTTTCCCAAGTGAATGTCCATGCAAAATTTTGGATAGTAAGCCCAGGATGTATTGTTACTGATAGAATCCCTCATGCTTAAGATGAACTGCTTTTGGTAAGTTGTGCTGTGCCTTGCATGTCCCATAACCGCCAGAAGGAAATAAACATTGAGCTCAGACAATGCAATGCCTCTGTCAAAAAAGGTTTATTGTCCTGCAGCAAAACTCGCTGTTCACATACTCTATTTACAGAAGGGGAAATGCAAAGTTGCAGAAGGCAGATCCTCATCTGGCTCTGCAATTAACAAACTGTGCCACCCAACTTAGTGCAAGATGACATCTCTGGATATCTATGCCATGCTCCACATGCAGTCATGGCCAAGGATATTGTGAGAAAATTCCTCCTTTTGGCATAATCTCCCCAATTTTTGTGGACTAATGATGCTAGCTTTATGACTCTGTGTACTGGGATCCTGCAAACCAGAAAACAATGCATGTGCTTTGACCCCCTAAAACATGTTGAATATGGCTATACTCCTGATAGGTACATTTAACCTACTTATAAGTCCCAAGTATATGGTACAAAGTGCATGCAGGGCCTATAAGTTAAATTTCACTAATGGAGTGCAGCACAAATTGATTCACCACTAAAGTGACAATGGAACACAAACAATAATGCAGGCCTGCCACTTGTAACTTGGCTGTGCAGATGTAAACATGCAAATTCAACCCCTGACAGGCCTTAAATCTCCTTGTAAATATTAATAAGCCGCCCAAAGTAGGCCTTAAATCCATGTAACGCAGGGTGTATTATATTTATAAGTAGGACTTGTAAAAGCTAAATGTTAAGCATGTCCTTTTTTTTCAACATGTTTATTTAATTTCATGTATATAACATATCCGCATAGCACATATAACAGTAATGCTCCAGATCGGAGGAGGGAGGCCAGTTACAGCTTCCTATCACAATAGGCATTGTGCAATAAACATCAAACAAGATCAACAATCATGATCAAACATTTGTGTGTCTAGCCCTGCTCCTCCATTTCATACCCCATGTAGCACCCATTTCCTCCTTGATGTCACAATCTGATACCAGTTTATCCCCTCATCCACCAATGAAGGTGGGGCCACCCCTCTATCACACCTGATCACCAAAGCTGCCCCTCCACGTATCTCATCATACAAGAAATGGTCTAGCATGGAAAATGTTACCCCTGTCCCACCCAATGCCTTATCCGGCTCCATTGCAGTATCATGGAGGACGTTCATCCAAGTGTCTCTCCAACTTTTCAAGGTAGTTAACCCAGCTATATAACAGATCCTCCCCATACCCTCTGGTACACAGCCTCCTGTGTACTGCCAGATCAACCACGACCCACTTGCACATTTCAGCACACCATCTACTGATTGGGTGCGTCATAGATGATTTCCATGTCATTGTTATACATCGCTTCGCAAATATCAATGCCAAATTCTGGAACCGCACCGGACCCTTAATTTTTTTAGTAATGTATCCTAAATTAAGGAGGAACTACGATGGGTGAAACAGGCATCCAATTATCTTCACAACCAACTGAATGACTTGCTGCCAGAAGGAAGATATCACTGTACATGATTGACCACACCATATATGCACAATCTAATTCCCCTGCACCCCACCTAGGGCACTCCATAACTGCTCCAGGGTACATCTGCCCAATCTTCTTCAGGGTCATGGAATGCATGATGCAGGTATTGAAACTGGATAAGTCAAAAGCGTGCATTCCATATTACCTGCCTAACTGATTGTAGACAATGAGACCACACCTAATCAGAATACCGACTGACAAGTTCCCCCATCACAATATCTCAGTGTTACAGTTCCCCTGGCTTAATGCTGCTGCAATGTGGCATATAGGTAAGTAATGGCCTAGTGCAATCCCCCTGTTCAGTACCACAGCTAGCTAGCGGGTCACTCATTGATGGGAGCTCCCTGTCAGAACCTCACGTCTTCCACATCATGCCCCTGAGGGAGGAGTAGAGAAGGAACTGTTCTGAGCCATGTACATATTCTAATGTCACCTCCTGAAGCCACAGAGACTTTGATCAGACATCAACTCTAACCATGTACAAATCCCCACCTCCTCCCAGTCCCGAGTTCTATCTGTCACCTGCACATTATAGTATTGCCCAGATTGGGGGACTAGGACGTTAGGGACTGAACCTCACACCCCTACAAGTGTAGCACATCCACATGTTTGTGCCACTCACAGCAGTGCACCATCTGAGGCCTTCATGGGTATGGGATCTAGCAGCTTGTGTACCAGAGGCCATCTGCCCAGTTCATGTAACAAACTCAGCTGCAGAGCATAGGCATGCCATCACAACGGTCATTGCAACTGGGCAGCTACATAATACAGATCACAATTTGGGGTGCCAAAACTACCCTCCTCGAAAGGCGCATAAAGCTCGCTAAGTGCTACTCTTCGCCTACCATTGGGCCATATCAGTTGTGTCAACAGATCCTGCAGTTCTTTAAAGGAGGACTCCCTCAGGACCAATGGGATGGCCACCCTGGGCTGCACTAGAATGTTAGAAACAGCAATCCTGCCCATTGGCGACAGTGGAAAGCTGGTCCAAAAGGTCAGCGACTGGTAAATGGACATCATCGATTTGCCCAAGTTTCCTTCAAACTAGGCAGCTCCTCATGGTACAATTGATCCCCAGATTGTTTATAGAGACAAACTGCCAGGGGAGCCCAATGTCTGGTAATGCTTCCCTCTGCACATCTGTCAGTGGCGCCAGAAGGAACAGGCAAGTCTTATTCCAGTTGATACAGACTCCCAATATACTCTCAAAGTCCTCTAGGACAGACATAGCTCCCTGTAACTTAAAAGGATTCCCTCTCAGGTATATGAGCGAGTCATCTGCATAGGGAGAAATTATCTGTGGCTGTCCCACGTGGTGCTCAGCCCCCTCAACAAACATGCCAGTGGTTTCGTCGTCAGAGCGAACAACAATGGGGATGAAGAACTCCCCTGTCTCGTCCCTCTGGTTATGGAGAACGAATCAGATATTACTCTCCCCGTACGCACCCGAGCAACTGGAATAGTCTATAGTAATGTCACACATTTAAGAAAGAGCAGGCACAATCCCATTTTCTGAAAAGCCGCCATTATATAAGGCCACCTGAAGGTATTGAATGCCACCTATTCCTCAGTCCCCAAGCGCCTTGCCCAGTCCATGGTCTGGAATAGTCGCCTCAAATTCCGAAACGTGTTCCTCCCTGTTATAAAGCCATTCTGGTCAGGATGCACCAGTGTTCCAACCAATTCTGTCAATCGATTAGCCAAGATCTTACCAAGTACCTTGTGATCTAAATTTCTGGCAGTATTCACAGTAACTCAAGGTTACCGTAGGTCCGATATAAAGCGGTGAGTGAATAATTCAATTATTGTTGATCTTTCATTTTGGGTCAATTAGCATCACAGTGAGTGAGTAATTTAATTACTGATCGGTTTACTGTCATGGATTCCAGTAACAAAAACAATACGGTGGAGGAGGACCTAGGGGAAGTTTAAAGACCGGGCTCTGGATACTATCCCCAGCAGAACCAATAAACAACAAAGGTACCAGAGGGTCTCAGATTAATGTGCCCATAAACGAAGAAAACCAACCAAGAACTCACCCTTGCCCCCAGGTTATGTCACAGAGAGCTCTCCATGGATGAGGAAAAATACCCATCAGTCACCATTCGGATCCGCCCTTCATCATTTGGGATTTTGTCCGTACCACCCGTCAGAGATTATTGGTACTCTCCTAGGAGGTCAACCCGGTGGTAGGGGGTATCCTCACTGAGTATAAGAGACGACGGTGTGGTATACCACTCGATGTTGGTGAGTGGCAGAAAAAGTGGGACTGGGGTGTGCAGTGCAAAAGAAGGTGTGAAAGGAAGAAACCAAGAAAAGTGAGTTTAAAATTGGTTTAGAAAAAGCACCAGACAAAGATTTATTCCAGTTGTGCTTAACATACCAATGTTAAAAACAGTGCACCCGCTGACTATCTGTTTATGTAGACAGCCTCAGGTCAATATGGTCAACTAGTTTCAGCAATTAAAGGACTAATTTTGTCATTGCTTTCTTCAGGACCAGAATTAAAATAAATGCTACTACACCAGGTGAAAAAGTAAATCACAAGAAAAAAGTTACACCAAAGAAACATAAACAAGTGCACACGGTCACCTGTATGCTCCGGGTGTCCTTACAGTCTGTGCAAATCACTCAATCTGTAAGGTTAGCTGGCCTCACCCCACCTGGCAGAGGCTCAGGGGAAGAATGAAGCACCGCTCTAACCGTCGGTACTCCTGGCCTACTGATCGGTTTACTGTCATGGATTCCAGTAAACCAGGCGATCATCTGCTCTCGCTGGTGCTCATTAGGGAATTTTTAATTACCAATAACCATTGCCTCCATTCCTTAATAGCACTACGTTTATTGCAACGTTTTGGTTATGATCACCTCACTGGGGTCATGAAGTCATGCCAAAATTGTGGAAATGTATATAGTGTAAATACACAATTGAAAGTATTTTTATGTCTCCTTTTTACTTGAAATACTGTTGATGCAAAATGAAGCAAACATTCTGCATGCAAACACTGTGAGATCAGGGTAGTGGAGCCAAACACCATGTCCAACCAGGAGTTTAGGGCGTGCACCAATGAGTAGTGTGAGTATTCTCTGTCTGTTAGGTGTAGCATCTCCAGAGTTACCCTAACTACATGTGTGCCCATGTACACAGCTAGTGTGAGACCGCACCTGTCTGCACCCCGGAGCAAAGGAGTGGACCTATTGGACGTTAATGACCATGACCTTGATGAAGTCTCTATGGGATCTGCAGGATAGAAGGCCACCTGCCCTGTGTTAGGAGCCTATATCACCACCACCGTTAATTGCAGCCCATCTAGCATTTCCACCACTACCACAAAACAACCCTTAGGATCTATTGTGGTATGAGACGGCGAAGGGAACCCACAAAGCCACCAACACTCCCCTGACATAGCCCAAAAACGTGCAATTTAATATGTCCTGCTGTGTGCTATACTCACAAAAAGGAAACAGGATGTTTGAAAAATATAAGCAAAAAACTATGGTGTAGGTGTAGGGAAAAGGGCATTAGTCTTGTTAAGACAATAACCCTCACTCACCCAAATGTGTCATGCTTCATCTTTGGGATCCCTCTTACATACTGTGACCGCAAGGTACACAATGTGGGCTACAATTCTCCCTCAGGAGAGGAGCGTGAGGAGTTTTCAATCATCCAATGGAAGTTGGAGTGAGGGGCAGATTGCAAATTAAATATGAAAAGTGAATTAAAACGAACTCATGGGAGACAAAGTAACTTCAATAGGTGTACCCGATGGCTAGAGCTAAAAAGCTCAGTGAGAAATAGGGGTATAGATATTCCCTATTGAATTAAGGTTGACATGATTCTGCCTGTGGGACCTACTGGTTCATGGCATTCTTCAGGACCCACTTGCAGTCACTCTGCTATTTTCCTTCAAAACAATAATACTAAAAAGTGAAAAATGCCATACTCTAATGTGATGGCATCAGTCAATGTGGTACCAGCTGCAGCCCGGTCCCCAATCTGTAAGAAGTATAGACCTTCATTAGAAATTATTACATAGTTTATGAACCTAATACATTTCCCATATTATATGTGAACCCCACCTGACAGCACACGTGACAGAAAATTCATATTGGCATGCTAGAGTGGTTAAATATCCCACCACTTAGGTACTATTAATGTACCACAAAAATAATAACTGTGGGTCTATAAAACGTCTATATGTGTCCTGATGGTTCTATGTGTCCCTAAAGTATGTTACCAAGGCACACAACAGGATATTGCACGGTGTGAGAGAATATCCATCAGTTACTCTTTCTATACCGCCCTTCCATCATGTGGACCACTTCACAGAGTGGAAGAGTCCATGTTGTGGCCACCTCAATAGATATTGAAATGAGTTGGCTAGCCCTATTGATATAGGGACTCAGGGAGTTGGCGGCTGGTATGTGTTGGTAACTGTAAGCAGTGCAAGAAGAATAGTGAAAAAAGAAAAGTGCTCTTTAAAATTGGAGAGTGAACGCAAAAAACATTTTATTCTGGAGCCGTCCTCTTCCAAAGGGATAAAAACACAAGAGTGCAAATGGTCAGTAGGTTGAACAAATAGCTACTGACTAGGTGTTATGGTTGACATGTTTCTGCGGATATTACAGATCCATACAGGTATCTACCGCTTCATCAGGACCTACTTATTATTTGCTACTGCTTTTAAACTAAATATAGTGAACACAATAAATGATGCAAATATCACCTGCTCACTCCTGGTGGTCCCCCTCAGATGCGAGAGGAACGTGCTGCACCGTACCTGGCAACGGCTCAGGAAAATGGGGCACCGCTCTATCCGTCGGTACTCCTAGCAGCCGTCTGTGCTATGGTCTTAATAAAGTTACCTGCAACTGAAAAGCAAAAAATTGTCAATTTCTCCCTTCTTGCCAGAAAACATTTGGGAGTTTAACGCGATGTTAATCAGAGAGTCTCGGCTTGGTTTCACTTCAACGGACCCCTCCCCACTTTGAGGGTGAACGCTGTTGTCAAGCCGGATTGGATTTCCAGCTCGTGGAGCTTTTTCGTGTCCAGCCACCTGCTTGGTAGTGAAGTGGGAAGTCCTGCATTCAACGCGGTTTTGTCCTGGGAAGTCGGAGGACTCGAGAAGTGCATCGTCCTGTGTTTACAGTAAGTTGGGATTGAAAGATAATCCTCGATAGCAGGAGGGGAGGTACTTTCAAGTTGCGCATGGTGTGTTTTACTGATTACATTGGTGGAACGTGTAATCTGTTAGAGTGAAAGAATTGCAGTGCATAAAGATGGATGAAACATTCAGAAACAGGGAGAAAGCAGCGGAGAAGCTCTTTCACAATTTACCTGTAGTTGATAAAAGGGCCAGACAAAACGTGGATAAAACTGAACAGAATCCAGATCTCATAACTCTAATAAAATTGCCGGAAAAACATCAAAAAAGTGAACTCACAAAATGGACGGAGGTCAAATCTCTTGAAAAATATCATGAGGCAGGGTTAGTGCCAAGTCGATTAAGAATTATGCTGGCACCCAGCTTTGAAAATCTAATCCGCCACTCTTGATGGAGTGGGCGGAAAGCAACCTCGAGGCATCCATAAGAATCGTGTGCCTTCTTATCAAATATGCTAGAATCGATTGATATAATGACCTCAAAGAAATAAAATGCATCCAGACTGAAATACATGCGCTCACCAATGTGAACAATAAAGATTTGGTGGAAAAAAATTTGAAAGAAATGCACGAGAGGAAAAATAAACACGAGGAGACTATCAAAGCTAGAAAAGTATGAAAATTTGCAAGGGACAAAAACGATTATGAGCAAGGGCAGGCTTTTACCTTTGCTCGTAAATATGATTTTGTTAAAAAATACAAAGTGCTCAGCAAATCCGGTGTGCAGCCACGGAATTTACATCCAATTGGTCAAGCGTCGGCCCTGAGTGTTGTAGCCTCAAGCTCTGATTACAGCATTGTGCTCAGTGACACTCATTCAGACCGAAGTAGTTATGCAGAAGGCATTCTTACTACAACACTGGGTCCACTCTCCTATGCTGAAGAGATGGATTTTATCCGGGATCAAAGAAAACAGTCTTTGCGACCGAGAAATCCACACAGGTCACAAACAATGAAAGGAATCGCAGGAGGAGAGAGAGAAGAAAATGCTCAAAGTGCACAAGGCAGAGGGCAACCCAAGAAAAAGAACTGGCGCAAGTAATCACACCATGCAACCAAAACATTGTTAATTTGATCAATATTGAATTAAAGGATGCTGAAAAACAATTGTTGGCACTTGGTTTCAGTATTGCCCCGAAAGCAATTTTAATTTTGTACAAACTCGTGTTGATGAATATAAATTTATCCAAAAACTAAAACTAAAGAAATATTTTACCATTAAAAACCATGGACAAAACAAAATAACGGCTCCGGTGCAAGTATCCAGTGGGGGTCTTCACGGTTGGTGAGATTCCACTGTTGACTACACTTCATGCACTGCGAGGGAACAAACCAGAATCTGACACAGAGGAGGTGAATACACAAGTGGCAGCACAAGAGGAAGATATCAATATTTCTTCACCGGGTAGCAGCCCTTTCAAAGCCTCCTCTACGCTTGTTCCCATAATGCCCAGGGATGCCGTGGATATTTTCCACAAACGAATTACGGATTAATTGAAATCTCTATACAAAAATACGTGCAAATCTAAAATGAAGTTGAAAGGCAGCAATAAGGAATATTTTCAATTGATGAACAAACTCAAGAACAATGATTCAATGGTCATCAATAATGCAGATAAAGGAGGCTATATTGTTTTTTGGGATAATGAGTCCTACAGAACAGAGGCATTTCAACATCTGAATGACACACAATGTCATAAACTCAGCAATGGAGTCAATGTAAAGAAAATAAATGGGGACTACAAGAATGAGTTGGTAAAGTGGCAACTTGAGGGTTTCATTTCTAAAGATGACTTCAAGTTTTTATATAAAGAACATCCTACCCTACCCACTTTTATCTCATTCCAAAAGTGCACATGGGTTTGGACCCATTACAAGGGAGACCCATTATATCAGTAATTAACAGTGCATTCGAGTGTACCTCTAGATATGTGGACTACTACCTTCAGGAACATGTGACCACCTTGCCTACCTTTTTACAGGATTCCAGGGACTTTTTTTCTAAGTTAAGTACTTTGCAGTGGGCTAAAGACTATCTGTTTTTAACTCTTGACATTGCCTCGCTATATACTTGCATTAAGCATGAAGACGGTCTCCAAGCCACACATTTTTATCTAAAACGCAGGAGTATTGATATGTATCAACACCACAAAATGTTATTAAGGATAATACATTGGTGTCTTTTTAACAAAGTTTTTATGTGTGATGGCAAGATATTTAAACAAAAACAAGGTGTGGCAATGGGGGCATGCTTCTCCCCCAGCTATGCATGTTTACATGTAGGCTGGTGGGAGGAGCATGTCCTCAAGATAGAGCATAAGGCACTTTATGAACAACATGTGATGCAAATGTGGAAATTTATAGATTATGTTTTTATTATCTGGAAGGGGACCAAAGATGAGGCATAGAGATTTGTAGACCTTATCAATGTGAATGAGCTTAACTTGAAATTCACATCACATATTGATCCCCTTACCATCAACTTCCTCGATATCAACGTTACTGCCTATAAGGAGGTAGCTGAAACTTGTCTATATTGGAAACCAACGGCAGGGAATAAACTCTTGCATGCCTCCAGTTTCCATCCACATCACACTATTGCCAGTTTACCCTATGGGGATTTCTTGAGAATTCGCAGAGCCTGTAGCACAGTGACAGCCTTGAAGGAGGCTCAAGAAACTGCTGAAGACAGACTTTTAGCGTGGGCTAGGATTCTCACAAATTGGATCTGGCTATGAAAAAGGTGAATGATAAAGACTAGACAGAACTGATAAAAGCAATGCCGAAGATCACTGTTAGCACCCCCGCATTTACTGTTACTGCAGAGAATCACAAGAGACCATCTATGAATTCCTGCAGGTTTATATCCACATACAGTCGACAGTCACAGACAATCAGAAAAAATATGAATACCCAGTGGGCAATAGTTTTAACTGATGTTGTTCTTCAAGGAGTTTTACCAAACAAACAAAACTTCATGTACTGTAAAGCACACTCTATGCAAACTGATCTAGTGAAAACAAGCCCTGAGCTCTACAACAAAAGTAATTGGCTTTCCCCCCAAAAATGCTTTTTTAAGTGCAGTACAAGCTGGGCCTGCAAGTTTGGAGTCAATACAAACTCCTACTTTAATGCTTTTTCTGATATCCCGATTAAAATCGGTGGTCATTATACTTGCAGGATGGATCATGCTGTTTTTGTCCTGAAATGTATCTGCGGACTTCAGTATGTGGGGAGCACAAAGCTTCAGGTTCATGCTCAAATCTTACAGCAACTGAGGGCTACGGTTAATTCAGATCCATCTTATCCTGTTGCCAGACATGTCTAAGTAGAACACAATAACAATCATAATGTTCTACAATATTATGTTATTGACAGTGTCCCACAGAACAAAAGGGGTGGCAACAGGGAGAGAATCCTCAGACAACTTGAAACTAAATACATTATTGAGCTCGAAACGAAAAATCAGTGGGGGCTTAATATCTGTGAAGATTTGCACTATTACCTCTAGACCTTCCATTAGATAATGTATTGAGAAGAAGAAATGGTTTACAGTACAGTGACACCTAGGTTTTATAAAGATTGTTTTTAGATCTCTGTTGTGTGTTCAGTTGATGTGTGTTTTACCATTTATTTATATATTATCTGAATGAGTGGTTTTATACTATTTATTGGCGGGAAACATCCTTTACGACCCAACTTTTACCACGCGGTGCCTTTACAACGCAGTGCCTTTCAACGCAAGTCATTACAATGAATTGCGCTGGGGGGCGGTGTAGGATAGGTAATAGTTTAAGTTACTATCCAACACCTTCCCTACTATCCACGGGGACTGGAGTTGGAATAGTAAATTAAACTATTCACAATCCAGCACCCCCCAACGCAAGTCGTTGTAATGACTTGCGTTGAGAAACCTGCGTTGTAAAGGCATGCGTGGTAAAAGCATGCGTTGTAACAACGTACATCCTTTATTGGCGCACTTGCACAGATCTATTGACCCTATGAATCAACCACGAATATCAGCATGTTAAATCTGGGGTGAGTTTGGCTCCTAATTAGATTAGATTTGATTTCTGGAATATCAATTTACCTATGTCTTTTTGAGTCCTTTAGCCAGTATACTTACATTGTATATTTGGAGTATAAAGTATGAAAATGGCTATCGACTACTTATTCAATGTTGTATATAAAGTGGAAATATCCTAAAATAGAAATTGCTCCTAACGCTTTCTCCCTGCCCAACATCTAAAATCATTTTTATAGTCCTGGGGTGGGATCTTTGGATACATTATAAAAAAATTGTTGAAAATATTCGGGTTATTTTTAACTCGAAAAACTTTTCTTAAACACTTTAGCACTTGCACTTTTGGTTGTCATCTAAATTGGTAGGGCGATTACCATATGAAGGTTTTAGTATTGATGACTGTGGCCATTCACATGTTATTGTGAATTTGAATGCAATGTAAATGGACAAAATTGTTTATTAATTTGAGTTCAAGGAGGAGAACTTATCATGTATTATGCTGTGATTTTTATTCCCGAGGACACAAAAAAACAAAAAAGTTTTTGGGGACAATTTTATTTAATCCCTTCAGTGCGGCGGCTATTCCGCCGCAGTGCTAAGGGGGCGGGGTGGCCGCGCGGCGGGCGCATGCTGGTGACAGTACTGCTCCGTCACCAGCCGCGGTTGAGCTGTGCTCATGACGGAGCGGTTCCATCATGGCCCCGCCCGCTCAATAGAATGCACCGCGCAGGCGCAAAATCAGCGCCACGCAGGCGCGGAGGACGGGCCATGACAGAACCGCTCCGTCATCAGCACAGCTCCACCGAGGCTGATGACGGAGTGGTTCCGTCATCAGCATGGATAGGGTTCAAAAATGAAATATGGTTAATGTATTAATACCGATAGAAAATGTCCAAATTTTTATATTTGAACCACTGTGTGTCCATATACATTTTTGAAATAATTTAGATGTGTTTAATATGATATGTAGTCGCCATTGCCCTGTGTTGTACAAGTTTGGTGTTCAAAGTCTTTTCACCATATTTTCTACCTGTCAGGTGACATCCTAGCACACGATTGGTTTATTGATGTTTGAAATTGTTGGGTTACACTGCAATATTGTCTAGTGATCAAGGCGACCGAGTTCGCCGAAACGCGTCTGGTTTTACACATGCAATTCACCTAAAAAACGAAAATAAAGATACCTGCAACTGAAAAGCAAAGGAAGTATCCGTTTCTCCGTTCTTGCCGGAAAGCATAAGCATTTGGGAGTTTAATGCGATAGATATATATATATATATATATATTCACTGAAAAAAACATAGGTTTCAGACATGTTATAGTTAGGAATTAGCATTTATAAAACCTCAGAAATTCACTGAAAAAATCATAGGTTTTAGGGGTGTTATAGTTAGTTGGACATTTCACTCATACAAAACCATTGAAATTCCTCCATTATAGTTAGTTGTACTAACTATAACTCACGCGGCCGCAATCTTCTGCTGATAATGTCACATATCACATCATTCATGACATGGTCAGTGACATCACTGATGACATCTCAAATGACATCACTGATGACATCACTGTTGACATCATCCAGTGAATATGGTTTGGTTTGATATTTAAAAAAGTATTATATATATATATATATATATATATATATATATATATATATATATATATATATATATATATATATATCGAGAGCCGCTTGAGGAAATCGAATGCAGCGTGTTGTCTCTAGCATGCAACGAAAAGCAGACACGAGCCCAGATTGAGTGCAAGCAGTAGCGTTTATTTCTCGTTAGTCAGCCATATATATATATATTTCCTACTGGCGGTAGCCAGTAGGTATATATAGTTAGGACCTAGTTTCCATAGGAAATCACCAACATTCTATTGGGAATAACTTTGGCGCCAGTTAATGAACCTATGTGAATTTCTCAAAGAAGATGGCCTGTTACGCTCTGCTCCTTCCCTGAAAGTTTGAGGGGGGTTCGTCAAGTGGGGGCTGAGATAAAAGAGGGGTCCCAAAACGTGTTTTCCCCATGCAAATTTCCATAGGACCTTTAGACACGGCTACAGCCCGAACGGCTGAACGGAATTATTTGAAATTTGGCAAAATTGAAGAGACCGGTTCGCAGATTACGCTTTTCTTTAATTGGTGTAAATCCGTCTAGTATTTGCTGTGAAATTTGCATTCAAATTCAATTATATATCTATCGGCGCGCACTGTCCCCGCCTGCCTGAAATCGGGCCGCCGCGCTGCCCGCGGCGACCCGGAAGTGCTGGGGCCTGCCGGCCAATCCCAGCGCGGCCGGCCGGAAATGCCCGCCCCCGCCGCGAGGGGGAAGAAGGAAGATGGCGGCTGACTCTGCAGGGCTCCCGTGATGGGAGGGAGCCCTGCCACCTGGAACAGAAGTGTCGTCTGCGGCTGGGGCTCCCGTGTGCTGAGGGAGCCCCGAGGAGAGAAGGAAGCCGCCGGCACCAGGACGAAGAGGAGGCGGGACGGACAGGTGCGGGGCTCCCCTGTGCCGAGGGAGCCCCGGAGACCAAGAGGGAGGCTGGAGCAGTGGCGGAGGGGGCGCGGGGCACATTGTCGGTGCTCGCCCCCACCGCAGTCCAGCCGCTGCCCGGGCAAGCGAGGAGCCCGCCCGCAGAGCAGCCGGTGAGTAACGCAGGCTGGGGAGGGCTCAGATAAGCTCATAGCTGCCAAGGTTTCTGATGGCTAGGTGTGACATTTGTATAATTTCAGTGTAATTATGAGTTATATTTCATCCACAATGAGTGACACTTTCTCTCAAACAAAATCAAGTAATAAAGACAAGGGAAACATATAATTATCAGAAATGACACCCATTTGAGCAACAAGAAACTAAGAAAATGTTAAAACTGCTGCAAATCACAGAAATGGAGACTAGTGCCCTTGAAAACTGATCGTAATTTTGGGAATATGCAGGCAACATTTGGTACAGCCAATAGCTTTCAACAGGGATATTCACTGTTACCTTTTCTCCAGTAAAGTTATAACACTACCGTGCCTCACCTAGGCTGGGGAAAACAATTGTTCATCTGCCGAAGTCCTTGAGAAAAATATCTCTGTCTGCTCAGCCGGCTGCATACTCTCTCACCTGCTGCACAGTATCGAAGTCAGTCTGTCCCCAGTCACGACTGCTGAGGACCTGTGAATGAAAAACTGGTCTCCGAGATGCATATTTATGTTTTGTGCATTAATGGGAACCTTTTTATCTGAATTGGAGATGCTTCAGACCTGCATGGTTTGTCTCTGTTAAACATTTACTTTACTTGGATTTGTAGTTCCTTGCTATGTGTGTATGAGAGGCGTGCCTGCCCTAAACACGACCTGCTCAGCCTCTCCCGGACTCAGAGCAGTGTTCTCGAGTTCTAGTGTTGCCAGGCGACAGCAAGAATTTCTAGGGGCCCGGGCTGGGGCAGGGCTGAGGGATAGGGTGACCAACTGACATGGAGGCAAATTCTGGACAGGACTGTAAAAAATTCAGGACAAAGGGTTAAAATTCAGGACACAAATTCAGGACAAAGGGTCAAAATTCAGGACAAAAGTTAAGCTTTACAGACAAATTGATGGAGAGGTTATCCCCCATCTTATCAATACATTTATTTTCTATTTCCTACATTTTACTACATATTCACTATGGTCTTTATGTGATTGCAATAGGTATGCTACATTGAGGTGGCACATTATGTTTCCCCGCTGCCACCCTACCCTGCCCCGCCCTACAGCATTTAGATATGCTGGCCACTGCTGACTATTTTGTTAAACTCTCACCATCGGGTAACTAGACATAACATAATGCACATATTTTAAAGAAATAAATGTTAAACTAATCAATAGAAAATGTTATATTGTATGTCATGAAACCTATATTGGTTAATGCATTCACTACAAATGTATAAGTGTGTAATCAGAGCTCCACAGAATTTAATCCTGTTTGGTGTAGTACGGAAAAGTGATGTGTATTTTTTAGTGCTAGCAGTTCCCTGAAAGCACTGTAAAGAATGTGCTTCCGTTTTTATGTGTCACTGGGCATTTCAAACAAAATGTAGAGAACCTTTCAGTGCACAACTTTTCAAAACACCCTCTCATTACCTATTGGAGAGTGAATGTGCTGACACTTCTGAGGACTGGCAGAAGACAAGCAGCGCGGATTTGGGTAAAATCTGTTTTAACTGTGAATATTGCACCAATGTGAATACAGGGCTCACTGAAATTCAAAGCCATCTTAAAGTTATGGGCTTGCCCACAGCCTGTCATCAGGAACTGTGAAGTGACTTGACATCAGTTTAAAACAATACCGGTTCCAGAGCAGCCTTAACATTTGCTAATTGCGCACATTTGCATTTCTTTGGGGAAGCAGTCACTCTGGCTAGAAGGCGCCTTTCTTTTTAGCCGTCTGCCCCTCTCTCCAGAACGCAGCATAGGAGACTCCTTCCCGTCAGCTGGGGAATCACAGTTGTGGTAATGAAGTTTGGCCTTTTAGGGAGAGGCTACAATTACGGACAAATGGCGTCCGGTAATACTTCTATCACCGACAACGGACTTTAGGGCTAATTTACGGACTGTCCGTGAAAATTACGGACGGTTGGTCACCCTACCGAGGGAGGAAATAAACATCAGAAAGCACTACAACTGTGAACGGACACGAAGAAGTGTTTTAAGATGCAATTTATAATTACAGTTAATAGATTTCCTGCTCTCCCAGGCACTTACTGAAAAATCATGATCCTCACTGGGCAGCTGAGTCCGGCTAGGGGTGGCGAGGCCCGGTGCGCTAGGTGAAGGTCCTGGTTGTCTTCGATATTAGGGCTGCTGCTGAGCCATAATTATTGCCCCGCGGTGCTGCCTCGGTGATACCGACTCGACCCGGGATCCGGGTTCAATTCCCGACGCGGCAGGGTCTTGAGCTTAAATGTCCAAGGACTCGATAATTCTCGCTTCGGTGCCTAATCAAATCAGGGGTTCACACTCTGCAACTCTGGGCAATAGCTTGCTCAATCTCCACTACGCCCCCCGCAGCGGGATGCCTGGCTTTCACCTTGGGGGTGCCCAGTAGGGGCTATCTCACATGGAAAAACCAGGACGGGTTCCCAAAGCAAGCGCCTTGAGACCTCTAGTGGTGATAAGTGCGCTATATAAGAAGCCATACACATGTAATGGTTACAGCTATAGATATTAGCTTTTAAAAAACCAATGAAATTCACTGAAAAAACCATAGGTTATAGACCATATATAGTTAGGAATTTGCATTTACAAAACCTTGAACATTCACTGTAAAAACCATAGGTTAGAGACCATATATAGTTAGCTGCACATTTTATTGATATAAAACCAATGAAATTCCCTATATAGTTAGTTGCACTAACTATATATTTTGCGCATCCACAATCCAATGCTGATGATGTCACATATTACATCATTCATGACATGGTCAGTGACATCACTGATGACATCACTGATTGCAGGCGCGCAAGTTATAGTGAGTCCAACTAACTATAACGTGGAATTTCACTGGTTTTATGTCAGTAAAATTTGCAACTAACTATAACTGGTGTGAAACCTATGTTTTTTTCAGTGAATTTACTAGGTTTTTTAAATGCTAATTCCTAACTATAACTGGTGTGAAACCTATGGTTTTTTCAGTGAATTTCATAGGTTTTTTAAATGCTAATTCCTAACTATAACTGGTGTGAAACCTATGGTTTTTTCAGTGAATTTCATAGGTTTTTTAAATGCTAATTTCTAACTATATATAGGGCTTCAAACCTATCTGTTTTTTAGTGAATTTCTAAGGTTTTTTAATAGCAAATGTCTATAGCTAAGATAGGTAATTAAAAAAAAAATGAATCCTATATGTATTTTTTTTTTTTTTACCCTGGAGCGCTCCCGGATAGTAAGACAGAGAAAAGGTGTAAGAGGAAGTAACTGAGAAAAGGAAAATGAATAAGGGAGCGGAAGAAGGGAAGAAAGAGGAAGAAGACTAAAGCAGAGGTTCTGAGAGAATGTGAATGGGTGATGAAAGTAAAAGGAAGGAGAGTAAAGGATGGGGAATGACGGATAGTGATGGAAACAGAGAAAAGGAACAGCAGTGAGGGAGGGAAAAAAGAGCAGTGAGTGTAAGTAAAGAGGGGTGAAAGAGGGTGGATAAAAGTGAATACGGGTAAGACATGTGGAGTGACAGAGAGGAAAAACAGAGAGAGTAAAGGAAGGAGTGACAAAAGGGACTAAGTGAACTAGAAAAAAAAGGTACGTGAGGGAGTGTGGGTGAGCAAAGGGAACTGAAAGAAGTTGAATGTGGTAGAAAAGTATGGAAAAGAGAAGTAAACATGGAGGATAAGAATAAGTGAGGGAAGCAGAGTAAAGAAATAGGGGTGAGGTATGGTGAGAGAAAAGTAGTGAGGTTAAAGCAAAGGGTGATGACAAACTACATTTTTTTAGTCACACTTATCATATAATTAATGTAAACTTAATTACATATTTTTACTACACTTTGTATCTGTGAAAGAGAGAAGAAAAAATAAGTAAAATATATATTTTAAAATAGAAGAGACAGGTCTAGAGGTAAAAAATCATAAAAGTGTACTAAGAAATAAAGCAAGAGTGAAGGATACAGAAAGGAAATTAAAGTAATGTAGAAGGACAAAAAGAAGAAAACGAAGTGGAAGGAGAGCAAATTACTAAGAGTAAGGCAGATAAATTCAGTGACAGAGAGGAAGAGAAGAAGAGAAAAATGAACTGAAGGTAAGTAAGATACTAAAAGAATGTGAGTTAGCAAAACTAAATCAGGAAAGAGGAGTAAGTAAAAGGAGAATGAGTGAGAGGGTAAGGAGTCTGATTTAGGATCCATTACAAGAAAGAGGAATGGAAGATGACTGAGAGTGAGTGAAGGGGAGTCACAGAATGAAGGGATGAAGGGAGTGAGGATAATATAGAAGGATTGTAGGTACCTAAATCAGCCACAGAACCCAAAAGCTCTTTTCAGGGCTACCCTACCTCTGATCACTCAAAATGATTATTTTACTCTAACTTTTGTCACCAAAGTACGCTCCCCGGTACGTTCCCAGGTGCTCATACCGGGCGCTCCCCCCGCAAAAAAGTATATTTTTTTTGTTTGGCATATATGTACCTCTTAAACTCCCCTCAGAAAACCTAGACGGTCAGGGTGTGTCTACCGTGCCCCCTTTTACCCATTCACAACGTTGTTTGTCCTCCATCTTGTGTCTCAACGCACCGGTAAGCGCTCCCAAAAAAATGTGGGAAGTTAATTTACATAAAAACCACTGGAGACACTTACACCAAATCTAGAATAGGCCCTCCTACATAGCAGTCCCTACCATTTTCCCAAATTTGGTGGAATTCCATTGAGCTATTTGGGCTGTAGCCCTGTCTAAATATCCTGAGGTAAATTACATGACAAAAACACATATGAAGT
This sequence comes from Lissotriton vulgaris, assembly GCF_964263255.1. Lineage (NCBI taxonomy): Eukaryota > Metazoa > Chordata > Amphibia > Caudata > Salamandridae > Lissotriton > Lissotriton vulgaris. Next base: position 926,727,990 of record NC_141699.1, read on the forward strand.
GTTACAATTTACAACCAATTAAAATGTTACTTTCATTTTCTACTTTTTTTCCTGACATTCGATTGGTTATGTACATTAATATAAAGGAAAAATGAGAGGGAAACACGGCCATTTTGACTACAACTACCCGAGATACAACTTTAAAGGATTTTCTCATTTATCTTCATCACCTTTCTATAAGATAAGTTGTTAATTTGTAAGGGGCACTTTAAGTTCATTTGTAAAAACGTTTTCTGACAGTTATTTACTGTCCCTCTGTTATAGTTACAGATTGAGATAGGCTTCTCTGTTATAGTTATAGATTGAGTTAGGCTTCTCTGGTGTAATTATGAATTTTCTTAGGCTTCTTCACATATACTTTTTTATATTTCTACTTCCTGCCTCATACCATACACTGCCCAAAGATAGCTTCACTGTTAAAAACTCACAAGTACCTGTCTGAACTTAAACCCAACAGTGCCCTAACTCTACTCATATATTTATTTTTTATGCAATTTACAGCAAGAAAATGGAAGGAGAACAAAACAAATTTAATATTTCATTCAAAATTGATCTGGAGAACAATCCTAAGGAAGAGATTGATGATTTAGACTTTTTGGATCAGTCTCTGGACCAAGAGTTACTTAATTGTGTGGAAGAAATGGAATCATTGAATCCAAATGAGGACATACCTGACGATATAATGTTGGAAATTCTTAATTTTTTTTTTTAAAAACAGCAATAAATTTTTATTTAATAATTAAAAATTGTTCGAGGCATTATTCTTTTTTATATGTAAATCATGAAATAGTATCAAAATGAAAATAGTATAAAGTGAGACTTATATTATACTGTGCAACTTTTTTGTGTTACATAGTAATTTTGCTCATAGTTACTTCCTTTCTCCCACTATATTATCTCCAATGTGTATTTTACATCTCTTTTTCATCTCCGGCCTCCTTGTTGTTTCTGCTTTCCTTGACAGACTATAGTATAGATTCCATATACCACAATAACTTATGTAACAACATGCAAATTATCTACAGAGGAGACAGTCTACATTGAATTTAAGACTCTGCTTTGGTACCTACATGCTGGTACTTATATCACCCACAGAACACAACAACTCTATGCAGAGCTACCCTACCTCAAAGCACTTTAAATTATTATTTTACTGTTTCACTGGGTTTTCCCCTAGTACGCTCCCCGGTACGCTCCCCGGTGGGCGTACCGGACGCTCCGCCCGCGCAAATCGATTTTTTTTTTATTTTTTGCCCCGCGGGGGCCTTTTATGGCCCCCACATCAAACCTAGGGGATTAGGGGGGTCTACTCTACCCCCTTATGGTCTTTTCCCCCTTTGTTTTTGCCACCTCTTGTGTCTCAATCCTACCGAGATACAAGATGGCGGCCGCTCCGGACTGTTTGGAATGTTTACAGACACCCGAGAGCCAATCAGCTTTCCGCTCGCGAACTCGCGTAGCGCGGCCGGTGCGCGCCCCGGTGCGCGTACCAGGTGCGCGTGTAGATATATATATATTTTTTTACGTAAATTACTCAAAATCCACTGGAGCACATATCTTGAGACATAGCAAAGGCACATCGGGCTACCAGTCCCTACAATTTTGCCAAGTTTCGTGGAAATCCATTCAGCCGTTCGGGCTAAAAGTGAGTCTAACCGCCCTATGGAAATTAACATGGGGAAAACACGTTTTGGGACCCCCTTTATCTCGGCCCTCATCTTGCACATGGATCCAAAAACAGCTGAAATTGTTGGAGATCATCCCAACATAACGTATCGAAGGGCCAAGAACCTAAAAGACAAATTAATCTTCAGTCATTTCCAAGATCAAAAGAAACCAGAAGCCTGGTACAAACCCAAAGGTTTTTATAAATGTTCTGGTTGCAAGGCCTGCTGTATTGCTAAAAATATCAAGGAATTGGATATGGCAAACAAAAAAACATGGATAATAAACCAACTGATCAACTGCAAAACACAATTTGTCATCTATGTTTTAGAGTGCCCGTGTTCGTTAAAATATATCGGCAGCACCAAAAAGGAACTAAAGGTGCGCATTTTGGAGCATGTACGTTCTACAATCAACAATCAAAGAAGTAATGCAATGGCCAAACATATGGAAAAGGAACACAACGGGAATTGGAAAGAACTAAAATTCTATGGAATTGAAAGTGTTGGAGCAAATCAGTGATGAGGAGATCGTGAAAAAATAATGAGACAGAAAGAATCAAAACACATAATGAGCTTTCGAACTCTAAATCCTCATGGGCATAACCAGGATGAAGAACTACATTGCCATCTCTAAAAAACTCAAAAATAAAATGAAATGAACATGAACTATATCTCTCTCTAAAACTTTCTACCATTTTTCACTCATCATATGGCATGAATTTGTTTTGCTTTGGTTAATTTATTAAATTGCTTTTCCACAAAATTTAGATGCACAGGACAAATAGTAGGAATAACATATAAAAGTTACATGGGAGAATGTGACACAACATGGATGGGTACCATGGATTGTAATCTGTGATTATAAGCCCACTAGAGGGCTATATTATAACGAACCACGTGGTAAAAGTTTGAATGAGGGTGCCAACCCATTATCCCACTGGAGGGTATGAATTTCATTTTTTAGTCCCATGTACTGTTTTAATGTTAAAAGTTAAAATTATAGAACAGAATCGTAACAGGTTCAAAATTGTTTAAAACTACATGTCCCATAATTCCTGTGCACCTAACAGGAAGTGAGGTGCCAATGTTACTTTATTTAAACTTAGCAAAAAAATGTAGTAATGGTTTCCTGTGAGCAAGGTCTCTGTAGAGACCGAAACGCGTTGGGTGTTGCTGGCTTGCTGATAAATGAAATAAAAACTAAACCGATCTACAAACTTTGGTATATGGCTGTAATTGAAAAGAATATCCGGGAGTGCATGAAGATTCAACTCCCCTAATGGGGAAACTGGGATTTATTTAACAGCGGCTTGGTTCTGCCGCGCTTCGTGTGCACCGCCATAGAGCGCCCGGAGGCCCGCCTTGTGGACCAAACGGAAAGAAAAAAATATATATATATATTTATATATATATATATTCACTGAAAAAACCATAGGTTTCACACCAGTTATAGTTAGGAATTAGCATTTAAAAAACCTATTAAATTCACTGAAAAAAACATATTTTTCACACCAGTTCTAGTTAGGTGGTAATTTTACTCGCATAAAACCATTGAAATTCCTACGTAATAGTTAGTTGGACTCACTATAACTTGTGCGTGCAATGCACTGCTGATGACGTCACATATTACATCACTCATGACATGGTCAGTGACATCACTCATGACATCACTGATGACATCTCAAATGACATGACTGATGACATCATCCAGTGAATGTGTATCTTTCTGAAAAATAAATATTTTTTATATATGTATATCTAAACGTTGATGGAAGAATAAATGGGTAAATAAATGTCTAAATGGATGTTTTTTTTGTGTAAAATTGATTGGTTAACTGACTTATTAAATGTATCTTAGTGAATACATATGTTAGCGAGTAATGTTTAAATATTTAAATATCTGTGTCTCACTTTGTGTATAAGTGGCTGCATGGGTTGGTGAGTAGCTACATGAGTGTGTATATGGGTTATTAGTTGTTTTTTTGAGTATCAGTATCAGTGTCTGTATGGTTTGGTGGGGGATATTACTTAGAGCACAGATGCATGAATGAGTGACTCACTATTTGTATGTATTTTGAAGACAGCATGTGTGCAAGACTGTATGGGTGGATGATTGTGTGTATGGGTGGGTTAGTGAGTATGTGTTTTTATAACTGATTGTTTAAGACAGCTAAAATGCAACGAAGACAAAACAGAAATTTTGTTGTATGGCCAATTTCCGCCTAATTTTAGAGAACTCTAGTGGCCTTCTGATTTTCCCCAGCCAAGTTCAGTTACCATCCCTGCAAAGAACTTGGGAGTATGGTTTGGGGAGGATCTGAGATTTGAGGCACACATAAAAAAACTTACAGGGGTGTGCTTCGGATCTCTCAAGGCTATGAGAAAGTTCTTTCCATATCTTCCATCTTCAGCAAGAGAGTCGGTTGCGAGGGCTTTAATATTATCACGGCTCGATTATGCCAACTCTCTTCTTAGCGGAACTCCAGCCTTCCTAGTCGCCAGACTTCAGATCATCCAAAATGCGACGGCAAGACTTCTGTGCAATGTGCCTTGCAGAGAGAGCGTGCGTATCCACTTGAAGGAACTACATTGGCTGCCGGTGGCTCAAAGGATTACTTTTAAAATCTTAACACTAGCATTTAAAGCAGTCAATGATCTTGGGCATTCCTATCTGAGGAAAAGATTCAGCCGCTACACCCCCACTCGCTCTTTACGCTCAGCTGACTGCATTTTTCTGAGTGTACCCCGCTTTCGGCGAGTGCGCCTTGGAGGCCAGTCAATTGCCGTTCTTGCGGCTTCGGCCTGGAACACTCTGCCTTTATCCTTGAGAACGATCCAGAATGTTGTTCCTTTTAAGAAGGCACTGAAGACACATCTTTTCAGATCTGCTTATTAGACTTTTTTAATTTTCTTCTGTTTCCTTTTGGCCACCTGCTTGTTTTTCCTTTTCGCGCCAGGATACTCTGGTAGTAACAGAGCGCGTTATAAAACAGCTAAAATAAACAGCTAAAATAAATAAATATGTTTCCGTTTCTGTAGAAGTATGTGTAGTGGTGTGCATATAGCAGTATAATCAAGTAAATTGTTTTTTGATAGTTTATTTGCATGTGTGAATTTGTGTGTGAGTAACTATATGGATGAGTATTAGGCGCCGATTCCGATCCGGTAAAAAAAATCCCCCGTACGATTCGTATTCGTAGCCGTTTCCGTACGACTCGTAAACACACCGTACGACCCGGCGAGTACGATCCGGACCGGGTGATCAGGACGCTATTCGTACGGTCTGCGTCAGGTAAGGGCGATTCGTACGGAAAAGCGCACAATCACATACACACCGTACGGCGCGTACCCCCCATGATCGCCGGGGTACGTCACGTACCCCGGCGATCATGGGGGTATGCGCCATACACCCATCGTACATGGGGTACGCAACGTACACCCAGCGTACGTTGCGTACCCCATGTACAATGGGTGTACGTTGAGTACCCCATGTACGATGGGTGTACGGCGCGTACCCCCCATGATCGCAGGGGTACGTGACGTACCCCGGTGATCATGGGGGGTACACGGCGTCCCCGGGGGGGGCGTCCCGTACTTGTTTCAACGCAAACTATGCGTTTACGGCTGTTTCCAGCTCCCGTAAAAAAAAGCGGCGTATGGTGCGTACCCGACACGATTCGTACTTGCTGGATCGTAAAAACCAGCCACGAAGCGTAGCGATGTCACGTACAGCAGGTTCCGAGTGAGACTCGTACGGATATTTTAGTCGTACGGAGTCCTGTACGACTCGTACGGTCTTTGGCTCCTGGTACGAATCGTACTTCGTCGTACGTACGGGGACGTTTACGGGTACGATTCGTACGGGGAAAATTGCTCCGTACGACGATTCGGAGCGCATTTTACCGGATCGGAATCGAGCCCTTAGTGTGTAATAGGATGTATAGGTGTATGAGTACATATGATGAGTAAGTACATGCATGAGTGACTATATAGAACTGTTGGTGAATGAGTGGATGTGTATGTAGATGTTGGAATTACATAATAAGTTGTTGTAATTGGTATTGGTTTCTCCTTTTTTAAGAAAATGTTAGTTTCTATTTTTGAATGTGTGTGTCAAAGGTTATTTTATGCTGATAGGAGGTCTGCCACTTTGTCACAAGGATGTTGTGATCAGTGATGTCATTTGAGATGTCATCAGTGATGTCATGAGTGATGTCACTGACCATGTCATGAGTGATTTAATATGTGACGTCATCAGCAGTGCATTGCACGCGCAAGTTATAGTGAGTCCAACTAACTATAACGTGGGAATTTCAATGGTTTTATGCGAGTAAAATTTCCAACTAACTATAACTGGTGTGAAACCTATGTTTTTTTCAGTGGATATATATATATATATATATATATATATATATATATTACCTACTGGCGATAGCCAGTAGGTATATATAGTTAGGATTTTTTCTCTATGGAACTTTTGAAAATTCTATGTCTAATAACGTTGGCGTTTGTGGACGGAATCGGCTGAAATGTTCAGGAAAATGGCACATTTTGTTTCTGAGCAGCCCCTGAAAATTTGGGGGGGTTCCGTCAAGGGGGGGCCGAGAATAAAGGGGGTCCCAAAACGCGTTTTTCCCATTCATTTTTCCATAGGGCCTTTGGCCTCACTTTTAGCTTGAACGGCTGAATGGATTTACACGAAACTTGTTAAAATTATAGGGACTGTTAGCCCGATGTGCCTTTGCTGGGTCTCAATATATATGCTCCAGTGGATTTTGAGAAATTAACTTTTAAAAAAACAGATATATCTGTGACAGCGTCCCAGATAGCTCACCAGATCGCGTACTTTTCGCATAACGGAGCTTTGCGTAGCGAAGCTGATTGGCTCTCCGGTGTCTGTCAACATTCTAAACAGTCCGGTGCGGCCGCCATCTTGTCTCTCGGTAGGATCGAGAGACAAGAGGAGGAGAAAAACGAAGGGGGAATTTAATGAAAGGGGGCAAGTAGATCCTTCTTGACCCCCTAGGAATGATGTTGGGGTTATTAAAGGGTCCCGTGGGGCAAATAATAAAAATTTGATTTTTCGCGGTAGAAGCGCTTCTCGGTTCGCGAACCGGGTCGCAAACTGGTAGCGAAACGTGAATTCGCCCTTTTGTGTTTCGATTTAATTAAATTACTAGGTATAAGGGGGTACGGGAGACGTATCCTGACCCCTTATGTTTTCTGAGGGTGGCTGAGGAGGCTCATATATGTTGATACATGCCTTCCAGCGGCTGTGCGTGAGCGTTTTTTTTGTTGTTGTTGCTGTGTGACGTCTGTTAACGTTCGATTCGATGGAAATCAGGAACTGTTGACCGCTATTTTGTCACTGCGAGTAAATATTTTGTTAAAAATAATTGTTATAAATTAATCCTTATTGATAAACATTGTCTGCGCCATCTTGCCTTTTTTGCAATGCCACACTTTTGTTGAGCACGGCAGCCATTTTAGATGCCTTGACCAGACCCACTCTCTGCACGCCGCCGTTCCTCAGCATGGCTCCCCACCCTTGCAAGCATCTCCCCCACGCACTGGTCACCCCCGCTCTCTCTCTCATGCATGGGCCAGAAACCTCCTCCCATCTGCACTGTTCGCGATTTTTTTTTTTTTGCTGCGTGACGTCTGTTAACGTTCGATTAGCTGGAAATCAGGAACTGTTGACCGCCATTTTGTCACTGCGATTAAATATTTTGTTAAAAATAATTGTTATAAATTAATCCTTATTGATAAACATTGTCTGCGCCATCTTGCCTTTTTTGCAATGCCACACTTTTGTTGAGCACGGCAGCCCTTTTAGATGCCTTGACCAGACCCACTCTCTGCACGCCGCCGTTCCTCAGCATGGCTCCCCACCCTTGCAAGCATCTCCCCCACGCACTGGTCACCCCCGCTCTCTCTCTCATGCATGGGCCAGAAACCTCCTCCCATCTGCACTGTTCGTGATTTTTTTTTTTTTGCTGCGTGACGTCTGTTAACGTTCGATTAGCTGGAAATCAGGAACTGTTGACCGCCATTTTGTCACTGCGATTAAATATTTTGTTAAAAATAATTGTTATAAATTAATCCTTATTGATAAACATTGTCTGCGCCATCTTGCCTTTTTTGCAATGCCACACTTTTGTTGAGCACGGCAGCCCTTTTAGATGCCTTGACCAGACCCACTCTCTGCACGCCGCCGATCCTCAGCATGGCTCCGTACCCTCGCAAGCATCTCCCCCACGCACTGGTCACCCCCGCTCTCTCTCTCATGCATGGGCCAGAAACCTCCTCCCAACTGCGCTGTTCTTCTCTGAGAATCACACCCTGTGCCCGCCCGACACCTCCCTTTCACCCTATTCACTACCGCACCCTCTGACACTGCTCTTCCTCTGTGTCCGATTGTCCAGGCCAGTCCCAGGCTATCACGTAGCCCTGCAGGTGTAGTTTATGGCCCCAGCTGTAGAGAATCACCCCTCTTCAAAGGAGTTACAGTAGATCAAGGCCCCCACCCGATGAGATCCGTCACACCACACGCTTTCCTACTATCTGATAACCATCCTGTATTGTGCTTGGGGAGGGGATTCTCACTGTGAGGGTGTGTGGGTCCGAGCCTGAAGCGGAGATTCCAGGGATGCCTCTTTGTACATCAAAGTTTTTACAATTATGTGTCACATTAAAAATATATAGCACTCCAACAAAGTAGTAGGATTATAACATTTTAATAACTTATAAATATATACAACGCAACAAAAACAGTAAATACATTTAAACATTTTTTTTTAAAAGAAGCAACAATGGTCAGTAGCTGTGTTTTGTGCGAATAGTCCCAAGGCAGCTCAACGTGCGGAGTTCTGGACGGCACCCAGGTGATGTTACCTGGGTGCTGCACTGGTTTTTGGTATCCTACAATGCAGCTCTGAAAAACGGCGTGGGGCGTCCCGGGTGGTGCGGGGGGAGGCCTCGTCAGTAGCGGTCTGTTGTGCGAATAGTCCCAAGGCAGCAGAACGCGCTGAGATGTGGATGGCACCCAGGTGATGTCCAGTAAGTTGCCACACTGGTTTTGGCATCCTACAATGCTGCTCCGAAAAACAGCATGGGGCGCCCCGGGGGGGGGGGGGTAGGCGGCGTGAACGGGACTCCCCAGGTGGAGGCTCGTCTGCTGTACTGGGGCGCCCCTTTACCGTTTCAGTTGCCATTCCGCCCGCTTTTGCTACACTGTGCCTCATCCTCCATTCAGCTGTTTATCGCCCCCTCTTGCGGCTACAGCGTCTCGCTCACCATGTAGTTGAGTTGCGCCCACTCTTGCGGTGCAGCGATAGGCGGCTGCCACAGGACTCTTAAAATGGCGGACGGCTCTTCGGATTTCGGCCTGGTCCACTAAAATGGCCCTGGGACACCTTGGAACTCGGATGTCCCCTGAGCCTTGAAGATTCTACAAAAGTCTTGGGGGCCCCCGACTCCCGCAGGCTTCTGGTGGGGAGCGGCTGCCATGATTGCTCGCGGAATGACCACGACGGAACCACGAGATGGTGGTGCTCTCATGCTGACGCCAGCTTCAGTCTGAAACATCCAGAAACAAAGTGGGGCTTTCATTGTTTGGGAAAAAAAATGTTTTAATCCAATGAAAAGTGTTATTTTTAGGTCATATGATCAAGCCTTCTATCATTAGGAAACCAAAAGTAAAATGAACCAATGAAAAGTTTTATAAACAAGTCACATGACCTATTATGCTTACGTTACGCGCTGCTATAAAAAGCGTAGAAAATCCGTTGGCACGTGAGGCGGCGTCAGTAGCGGACTGATGTGCGAATAGGCCATAGGCAGCAGAACGTGCCAAGATCCGGATGGCACCGAGGTGGTGTTCAGCAAGTTGCCGCACTGGTGTGGCCATCCTACAATGCTGCGCCGAAAGTCGTCGTGGGGCGCCCCGTTGGCCTGTGAGGCCACGCCAGTCAGTGGGGGCTGTTTGAGGATCTGACTGCTGTGCGTCACCCCCAAGATGGAGGCTCCTCGGCTGCAGTTGGGCGCCCCTTGGTGTTTCACTCGCTATCCAGCTGAGTTGCGTCCGCACTTGCGGCTACAGTAGGCCGAAGGCAGCACAACGCGCCGAGATCTGGATGGCACCGAGGTGGTGTCTAGCAAGTTGGCGCACTGGTGTGGCCATCCTACAATGCTGCGCCGAAAGTCGGCGTGGGGTGCCCCGTTGGCTTATGAGGTGGTGTCAGTAGTGGACCCATGTGTGAATAGGTCGGAACCAGCACAAGGCGCCAAGATCCGGATTGCAAGTCCTGGATGTTGAGTGCCATAGTTGAGAGTTCTGAGCAGTGCTTGTAACACTGTCTGAAGCTTATTTGCACCTGCTGCAGCTTCACTATTGCCCTGGTGTGGCCAAAGATCGCCCATGACATAGACGGCTGGCTCCCGAGGTCCGGCGGAACTTTTTTCCTTTTCCTTTCTGCATCTTGTCCCACAATCCGTTTGACTTGAAGACACGACCAGGTCCCTGAATGTGTGCAGGGGGACGCTATTGATTGAATAAAAATGGCGGCTTCACACAAAGCTGACTCAAGCGTTGCTGGTGATGCTATACAGACAAAAACTGGTTTTCAGTTTGTACATTCTTCAGGATTTTTCCATCCAAGGCTGGTTGAGAGTTTGTAGAACAATGGCTTTAGATCTTGCCCTCCCCTCTTTTGACTGTTGGTTCTTGTTGCCTATCTCTTCTGTTGTCATTTAACTGAACCTTTTTTGTCTGCCGAAAGGGGTTCTGGCCCGACCGCTGGTTGGTGGAGACATTTTGACTATATCCTGGACCTGCCCGGCCTCACCCAAAATGGCGCTGGTATAAATGGGACTCGTAACTCCTTGTTGTGTACTGGTTGCACAACCTTGATATCACGAGATACGTATGCAGTTTTGAAGCACATGGCGGGCGGGAACGAGAATTGATTGAATATTTCGACATCCTTATTGATATTAAGTTCTGATGTGTTATTGATTACTGTACTATTGTAAGTTCGAATTAGCGTCACCCATGGTACTTGCCCGCAAATGTATATCTAGAAAATTTTATTGTAAGTGGCCCTGTCGTATTTTAATTACAAAATGTACGTCCACCAATTCCGCAACTGTTAGACACCTTAGTTCTTGCAACCTAATGGCCCGCTTGTTACGTTCCTCTACAGTGTAAATGTCTCCTCATCATATACGATTCCAGTTTGCTCCGTGGCCGGCCCACGTGGTTATAGGCCCGTATTTGTATACTGACTTTTTCACAATAAAGGTTTTTAAAACAAAACATGGTAGTAGTATTTACATTGGTAAAGTTTTTAATTTTAGTCACTGTTTTCGAATCAGTAAAAGGCAAGTGAAATAAAGCAGTCCAATTACATGACGGATAAAAGGTATAATACGCAGGAACGCAGTTAAGATAAATGGTCAAGGGCTGTTGTGTTTTTTACTCCTGCAACATAAAGTGATCGATAAGAATCTCATATTCAGGCGTATCGGCGACTAAGACAGCAGGCCGAGCATCTTTTGCTCAACGGCTCCGTCATGGGACGAAGAAACGCCCTTTTGCTAGAAAAAGGAATATATTTTACTTGCAGGACAGTTGTAAATTTTCCGGGAAAGTACATTAGCCTGGAACATTATAACATATATGTTTAAGAAAAAATAATGTTCGAAAGCAATAAAAAGCGTAATTTTTAGGTCATATGACCAAGCCTTTCATCATTAGAATAACAAAAGTAAAATGAACCAATGAAAAGGTTTATAAACAAGTCACATGACCTGTTATGCTTACGTTATGCGCCGCGCCCCGGATCGCTTCCGGGAAGCTGCGCTTCGCGCACCGGAGCACTCCGGGTGCGCTAACGCGGCGTGTCATATAACGCATTACGCGACAACGTAGGTCCAGAATATAGTCAAAATGTCTCCACCAACCAGCGGTCGGAACACAACCCCTTTCAGCGGTCTAAAAAGTTCTGTTAAATGACAAGAGAAGGGACAGGCAACAAGAACCATCAGTCAAAGAGGGGAGGGCAAGTTCTTTCCTACCGGGTCACGTTGGGGCGCTACCGGAACTGATCGAATTGGTAGTCTACAGTGTTTCTGGATGTTTCAGACTGAAGCTGGCATCAGCATGAGAGCACCACCATCTCGTAGCTCAGTCGTGGCCATTCCACGAGCAATCATGGCAGCTGCTCCCCACCAGAAGCCTGTGGGAGTCGGGGGCCCCCAAGACTTTTGTAGAATCTTCAAGGCTCAGGGGACGCTTTGGAGAGAGGGGCCCAAGCCCTAGTAGACAAGCGTCCGAGTTCCAAGGTGTCCCAGGGCCATTTTAGTGGATTACGCCCAAATCTGATGAGCCGGCCTCCATTTTGAGAGTCCTGTGGCAGCCGCCTATCGCTGCATCGCAAGAGCGGGAGCAACTCAACTACATGGTGAGCGAGACGCTGTAGTCGCAAGAGTGGGCGGTAAACAGCTGAATGGCGGAAGAGGCACAGTGTAGCAAAAGCGGGCGGAATGGCAACTGAAACGGTAAAGGGGCGCCCCACTACAGCGTGTCTTCAGGTCAAACGGATTGTGGGACAAGGTCCAGAATGGAAGAGTCATCAAAAGGCAAAAAGTTCCGCCGGACCCCGGGAGCCGGCTGCCTATGTCGGGGGCGATCTTAGGCCACACCAGGGCAACACGACTTGGGGAGGGGCAGGAGCCAAGTGCCCCCTCCCAGTCCGCGCCACCACACCGTATGTTGAAAATCTGAAGCCATCATTCTACAAACTCTCAACCAGCCTTGAATGGAAAAATCTTGATGAATGTACGAACTGAAAACCAGTTTTTGTCTGCATAGCATCAGCAGCAACGCTTGCTATCAGAGTGCATGAGTTTCATGCTCGATCGATTGAGCTAGCCGGATCAGGCAACAAAAAGTATAAAATAGTTATGTAAATAGTTATTTAATAAAATGTTTTACCCTGTTACTTTGCTGGTGTGTTGTATATATTTATAATATTTGCATAGAGTTTATCGTTATTTTGGGCGGGGTGGGTGGCAGAGCCGAGCTGTCTTGCAGCCCTCATGGTGTGGAGCTCAGTTCATCTCACTATTTTCATATTTCTCATGAAGGGTTGTTCCTAATGTTTCTATTTTAGCGAGGTCAAAAAGAGATCTCAGTAGTGGCCTACTGATTTTGCTCGATTACTTTTGTTTTTTTACACGATTTTTCACTATCTGCAAAGACTAAACAGAGTATTGCGACTTTGTGCTTGTTTGTAAATAGAGAATGAACCAAAGAGAATCAATTCTAAAACAGTAAATGCTTGGATAACAATCAATCAAATGGAGAGACAAGCAGGCACGACGGATTACAACGGGGGCAAAGGCCTGCGTTAACTACCCTTCACTATCTGCAAAGAGAGAGTACTACGTACTACTAAGAGAAAAGAGGGGGGGGCAGCGTTCAAAGCACATCAGCGTGCATAAACACGAAAAACTTTTGACCTATCACGTACTTGACATTTGACAGCTTTTGATATTTGCTATTAAAAAAACCATTGAAATTCACTGAAAAAACCATAGGTTTTAGGCCATATATAGTTAGGGATTAGCATTTACAAAACCTTAATTTACTCGCACAAAACCATAGAAATTCGCATATATAGTTAGATGCAATAACTATATATCGCGCACCCGCAACCCACTGCTGATGATGTCACATATTACATCATTCATGACATGGACATCACTGATGACATCTCAAATGACATCATTCATGACATGGTCAGTGACATCACTGATGACATCACTGATGACATTTCAAATGACATCACTTGTAAAATCACTGATAACATCTCATTTGTCATTACTGATCACATCATTGATGATATCATTCATGTGATAATATGATCAACCTCTTCAGACTCTAATATAACATTAGATACAATCAGTGTAAACAGACTCTCACAGACTGTCACTCATCCATGGAGTTACTCACACATCTAGTCAGTCATGCAAAGAATCAATCACACCTCCATTTCCTCAACTATACAGTTATACACACCTTACTTAATCAAACATATACTAACACATATTTACTCTCTTATACAATCCCTGATACAAGTTCACAATGATCCATACAGCCACTCACACATTCACTGGCTCTTATGCACAGTTATTTATATATGTCAACTCTTACATGTACTGTGTTTTACATATGTAGTTACTTTGACATGTAGCACTGAGATATCCATTCACTCACCAATACACTCATGCACACAGTCAACCGCCCATACAGCTGTTTTCACATGCACTTTTGAACCCATACATCTACTGAATCAACTTCTCACACATCTATGCACAGAGTCGCACACCTCCCAGCCACCCCCACACACACACTCAGTCTCCCATACAAATATTTGGGCAACCAATCAATAACCCATATAGTTACTTATATAGCTACTGATCAACACATGCAGCAGTTTACAGAACTACAGTAATAATGATGCACAAATTAAGACAGTTTAGTCACTAACCCATGCACTCAGTGAGACACATTTAATCATTCTCTCATACAGTCAGTCATGCACCTACTAAATCCTTCATCCAAACACTTATACATCCACTCATTCTTCAATATGTAAGACATATTTTAACTTTACAGAAACATACAGTCACTGGATGTTGTCATTTGAGATGTCATCAGTGATGTCATCAGTGATGTCACTGACCATGTCATGAATGATGTAATATGTGACATCATCAGCAGTGGGTTGCGGGTGCGCGATATATAGTTATTGCATCTAACTATATATGCGAATTTCTATGGTTTTGTGCGAGTAAATTAAGGTTTTGTAAATGCTAATCCCTAACTATATATGGCCTAAAACCTATGTTTTTTTCAGCAGAATATATATATATATATATATATATATATATATATATATATATATATATATATATATATATATATATATATATATATATATTATAAAAACAATACCCTGCTGATTCAGCACTCGACGCTGCAATTTTACCACAGGTACAGATCTCTCAGACACCAGATTTCGTGGAATGCAGTGTTTTATTCTCTCCTCTCCACCAGCATGACGCGTTTCGGCTGTTTCACAACAGCCTTGATCACATGGCATCAAAATACCAATGGGAGTGCTTAAATACTGTGTTAATTAAGATTGACACCAACCACATGAATAACTGACATAGAAAAAATATATATACCACACTATTTACAAGGGTTTAAGAGGGAAAAACAACGAGAATACATTGATGTAACAATACCCACATGTCATTCACATATAAGGAATCTAACTTCATGATAATGGGTACCAACTTTCAAATTACAGTCTGTGAATTAATCAATAATAAATATAATATGAAAGCTCATAGATATAATCATAGTGATAAAAAAGTCTTTTTCTATTTACAATGAGTCCTTTACTGCATAGACAGACATGTAAAACCTTGTGCCCTCTTTCTTCTGATGACATCAATGTCAACCTTATTTGCAATCTATGTCAGTTAAAAACAGATAATCGCCTGTGCTTGATGTCAAAAAAAGTGCAAGTGCTTAAAACAATTAAAGTGCATAGTGATTGCACAATATTTATAAATTTGTAATAAAAGGTGAATACAACCAACCATCATAAAATGATCAATTATAGTAAAATATGCGCTAAAATGTCATATATGTACACAGATGTAAACACTGAAGCACAAAAGCTGATTTTAGGAGCCTTTCTTAAGCCTTAGTGACTTTTAAATACCTTTGTAAGTTGCCGTACTGGTCTTGGCATCCTAGAAAGCTGCGCCAAAAAACGGCGTGGGGCGCCCCAGGGGGGGGAGGGGTGGGGAAGCGGCGCGAACGGGCCTCCCCAGGTGGAGGCTCCTCTGCTGCAGTGGGGTGCCCCTTTACCGTTTCAGTTGCCATTCAGCGGTTTTCCACCCGCTTTTGCTGCACTGTGCCTCATCCGCCATTCAGTTGTTTACCGCCCTCTCTTGCGGCTACAGCGTCTCGCCCACCATCCAGTTGAGTTGCGCCCGCTCTTGCGGCTACAGCGTCTCGCCCACCATCCAGTTGAATTGCGCCCACTCTTGCGGTGCAGCGATAGGCGGCTGCCACAGGACTCTTAAAATGGCGGCCGGCTCTTCGGATTTGGGCCTGGTCCACTAAAATTGCCCTGGGACACATTTGAACTCGGACATTTGCCTGCTAGGGCTTGGGCCCCATTCTCGAAAGCGTCCCCTCAGCCTTGAAGATTCTACAAAAGTCATCGGGGCCCCCGACTCCCGCAGGCTTCTGGTGGGGAGCGGCTGCCATGATTGCTTGCGGAATGGCCACGACGGAGCTACGAGATGGTGGTGCTCTCATGCTGACGCCAGCTTCAGTCTGAAACATCCAGAAACACTGTAGACTATCAATTTGATGACTTCCGGTGGAGGCCCAACGTGACCTGGTAGGGAAGAACTTGCCCTCGTCTCTTTTGACTGATGGTTCTTGTTGCCTGTCCCCTCTGTTGTCATCTAACGGAACCTTTTTGGATTGCCGAGTGAGAAAAAAAAAGGTGGGGCTTTCATCGTTTGGGAAAAAAAAACGTTTCAATCCAATGAAAAGTGTTATTTTTAGGTCATATGATCAAGCATTTCATCATTAGGAAACCAAAAGTAAAATGAACCAATGAAAAGTTTTATAAACAAGTCACATGACCTGGTATGCGGCTTTGGGCTATAAAAAGCCTACAAAATCCATTGGCCTGTGAGGCGGCGTCAGTAGCGGACCGATGCGCGAATAGGCCGAAGGCAGCACAACGCGCCGAGATCCGGAAGGCACCGAGGTGGTGTCCAGCAAGTTGCCGCACTGGTGTGGCAATCCTACAATGCTGCGCCGAAAGACAGCGTGGGGTGCCCGGGGGGGGGGGAGGTGGCGCGAACTGGCCTCTCCCGCCTCCCCAGGTGGAGGCACCTCATCTGCAGTGCGGCGCCCCTTACCCTTTCACTCGCCGTCCAGCAGAGTTGCGCCCGCACTTGCTGCTACAGTAGGCCGAAGGCAGCACAACACGCCGAGATCCGGATGGCACCGAGGTGGTGTCCAGCAAGTTTCACTGGTGTGGCCATCCTACAATGCTGCGCTGAAAGACGGCGTGGGGTGCCCGGGGGGGGGGGGGGGTGAGGCGGTGCAAACGGGCCTCTCCCACCTCCCCAGGTGGAGGCACCTCATCTACAGTGGGGCGCCTCTTAGCGTTTCACTCACCTTCTAGCTGAGTTCCGCCCGCTCTTGCGGCACAGTGTCTCACCCTCCATCCAGCTGAGTTCCGCCCGCTCTTGCGGTACAGCGTCTCGCCCGCCATCCAGCTGAGTTCCGCCCGCTCTTGCGGTACAGTGACTCACCCGCCATCCAGCTGAATTGCGCCCACTCTTGCGGTGCAGCGATAGCCGGCTGCAACAGGACTCTCAAAATGGTGGCCGGCTCTTTGGATTTGGGCCTGGTCCACTAAAATGGCCCTGGGACACCTTGGAACTCGGACACTTGCCTGCTAGGGCCTGGGCCCCATTCACGAAAGTGTCCCCTCTTTTGACTGATTGTTCTTGTTGCCTATCTCTTCTGTTGTCATTTAACGGAACCTTTTTGGACTGCCAAAAGGTGTTCTGGTCCGACCGCTGGTTGGTGGAGACATTTTGACTATATCCTGGACCTCCCCGGCCTTGCCCAAAATGGCGCCGGTATAAATGGGACTCGTAACTCCTTGTTGTGTACTGGTTGCCCAACCTTGATATCACGAGATATGTATGCAGTTTTGAAGCACATGGCGGGCGGGGACGAGTACTGATTGAACATTTGGACATCCCTATTGATATTAAGTTCTGATGTGTTATTGATTACTGTACTATTGAAAGTTCGAATTAACGTCACCCATGGTATTTGCCCGCAAATGTATATCTAGATAATTTTATTGTAACTGGCCCTGTCGTACTTTAATTATAAAATGTACGTCCACCGATTCCGCAACTGTTAGACACCTTAGTTCTTGCAACCTAATGGGTCGCCCGTTACGTTCTTCTACAGTGTAAATGTCCCCTCATCATATACGATTCCAGTTTGCTCTGTGGCCGGCCCACGTGGTTATAGGCCTGTATTTGTATACTGACATTTTCACAATAAAGGTTTTTAAAACAAAACATGGTAGTAGTACCTAGATTGGTAAAGTTTTGAATAATAGCCACTGTTTTTGAATCAGTAAAAGGCAAGTGAAATAAAGCAGCCCGATTACATGACGGTTAAAAGGTAGAATACCCAGGAACGCAGTAAAGATAAATGGTCAAGGGCTGTTGTGTTTTCCACTCCTGCAACATAAAGTGATCGATAAGAATCCGATATTCATGCCTATCAGCGACTAAGACAGCAGGCCGAGCCTCTTTTGTTCAACGGCTTCCTCATGGGACGAAGAAACGCCCTTTTTCTCGAAATAGGAATATTTTACTTGCAGGACAGTTGTAAATTTCCCGGGAAAATACATTAGCCTGGAACATTGTTAGTGATAAACTGTAAATGCATCTGGGTCCTTTGCTTTACAAGTCAGAGTGAGAAAAAAAAAGGTGGGGCTTTCATCATTTGAGAAAAAAAAATGTTCGAAAGCAATGAAAAGCGTTATTTTTAGGTCATATGACCAAGCCTTTCATCATTAGAATAACAAAAGTAAAATGAACCAATGAAAAGTTTTATTAACAAGTCACATGACCTGTTATGCTTATGTTACGCGCTGCGCGCGCGCTCTGGATCGTTTCCGGGAAGCTGCGCCTTGCGCACCGGAGTACTTCTGGGTGCGCTAACGCGGCGCGTCATATGACGCATTACGCGACAACGCAGGTCCAGAATATAGTCAAAATGTCTCCACCAACCAGCGGTCGGAATACAACACCTTTCAGCAGTCCAAAAAGTTCTGTTAAATGACAAAAGAAGGGACAGGCAACAAGAACAATCAGTCAAAGAGGGGAGGGCAAGTTCTTCTCTACCGGGTCACGTTGGGGCTCCACCGGAACTGATCGAATTGGTAGTCTACAGTGTTTCTGGATGTTTCAGATTGAAGCTGGTGTCAGCATGAGAGCACCCAATTCTAAAACAGTAAATGCTTGGATAACAATCAATCAAATGTAGAGGGAAGCAGGCACGACGGGTTACAACGGGGGCAAAGGCTTACGTTACCTACCCTTCACTATCTGCAAAGAGAGAATACTCCTAAAAGAAAAGAGGAGGGGGGGGTAGAGTTCAAACACATCAGCGTGCATAAATACGAAAATGTTTTTACCTACCACGTACTTGACATTTTACAGCTTTTGATATTTGCTATTAAAAAACCTATTAAATTCACTGAAAAAACATAGGTTTCACACCAGTTATAGTTAGCTGGAAATTTTACTGACATAAAACCATTGAAATTCCCACGTTATAGTTAGTTGGACTCACTATAACTTGCGCGCCTGCAATGCACTGCTGATGATGTCACATATTACATCACTCATGACATGGTCAGTGACATCACTCATGACATCACTGATGACACCATCTAGTGAATGTGTGTCTTTCTGAAAAATAAATATGTTTTATATATGTATATGTAAAGGTCAATGGACGAATAAATGGTTAAATAAGTGTCTAAATGGATGTTTTTAAAAAAAAAATTGATTGGTTAACTGGCTTATTAAGTGTATCTTAGTGAATACATATATTAGTGAGAAATGTTTAAATATTTAAATATATGTATTAGTGTTTCACTTTGTTCATAAGTAGCTGCATGGGTTGGTGAGTAGCTACATGTGTAGGTATATAGGTTATTAGATGTTTTTTTTAGTATCAGTATGAGTGTTTGTATGGTTTGGTGGGGGTATTACTTATCACATATATGCATGAATGACTGACTCTCTCTTTGTATGTGTTTTGAAGACAGCGTATGTGCAGGACTGTATGGGTGTATGAGTGTGTATTTGTGTGTGTTACTGAGTGAATGACTGTCTCACTAGTGTCTTTATCAGTAACTACATATGTTTTAATCTAGTATATGTGAATATTGATGTATATAAGTGAGTATATGTGAGAGTAAGAGATTGTAAGAGTTCCTGTTTAAATAAGTAAGTGTTTCTATAAGTGAATGTTTAAGAGAGTAAGGGGCCCGTTAGGATGTCGGGCGGATTGCCTCCGCCAGGGTAGCGGTGGCCACCGCCACCCTGGCGGAGGCAATCCGCCCGACATCCTTCCTGCATTCCCCCCGCCATATTACGATGGCGGAGGAGACCGCAGCGGTCGGAAAGACCGCCCGCCTGTTTTCCGCCCCGGTCGCTTAGCGGCCGGGGCGGAAAAGGGATAACATGGTGGGGGTGTCTATCAGACACCGCCAGCCATATTAGAATAGGCATTTCTCAATGCCTTTCCGTGGCGGCAATGCCGCCACAGAAAGGCATGCGGTGTTCACTCTGGGGGGCCCCTGTGGGCCCCCAGAGTGACGGGCAAACGGGGGAGGCACACAGGGGGGTACCTGTGGTACCCCCCTGCATTTGCATAATTGCAGTGGCAGGCACCGCACGGTGCCTACCGCTTCGAGTATGCAAATGCGTGCAATTGTTTTTAACATTGTGGCAGGCGGTGCAGTCAGCACCGCCCGCCACAATGTTACTTTGAGGAATGCGCCCGCCACAGTGGCGGGCGCATCCTAATGCCAATGTCGGGACCCCCGCCCTTCAGGCGGGCGGTCCCGATCTCCGTTAGGGTGGCGGGCGGACTGTTTCCGCCCGCCATCCTAATGGACCCCTAAGTATGTGTAAGTTTCCTTAGAAGTAAGGTGGTAGTGTGTGTTTAGCTGTATATGCAAATAAATGGATATTCAATAGTTTACTTGCATGTGTAAGTATGTGTGAGAGTAACTATTGGATGACTGTTGGTGTGTAACAGGATGTATAGGTGTATCACTACATATGATGAGTGAGTATATGTATGAGTGACTATATAGATCTGTTGTTGAATGAGTGGATGTGTATATAGATGGCGGAATTATTGAATTGGTTGTTGTAACTGGTATGTATATCTCCATTTTTTTGAAAATGTTAATTTCTATTTTTGAATATGTGTTTCATGGGTTACATTACACTGAAAGGAGGTCTGTCACTTTGTCACAAGGATGATGTCATCAGTGATGTCATGAGTGATGTCACTGACCATGTCATGAGTGATGTATTATGTGACGTCATCAGCAGTGCATTGCAAGCGCAAGTTATAGTGAGTCCATCTAACTATAACGTGGGAATTTCAATGGTTTTATGCGAGTAAAACTTCCAGTTAACTATAACTGGTGTGAAACCTATGGTTTTTTCAGTGAATTTAATAGGTTTTTTAAATGCTAATTCCTAACTATAACTGGTGTGAAACCTATGGTTTTTTCAGTGAATTTCAAAGGTTTTTTTAATGCTAATTCCTAACTATAACTGGTGTGAAACCTATGGTTTTTTCAGGGAATTTTATAGGTTTTTTTAATGCTAATTCCTAACTATAACTGGTGTGAAATCTATGTTTTTTTCAGTGAATTTCATAGTTTTTTTAATGCTAATTCCTAACTAAAAGTCTCACTTTATAAGTAAGACTGTTAGCGCTCTAGTTGTTCTTTAGAACACTCTGGTACATTCTGTCATTGGGCTACAGTTGGGCTACATCTAGCTGATATTTGGGCTACATTTGCTTTTTTTGTCTCTGGTGGCCATCTTTGGGCTACATTGGGCTACATTGGGCTACATTGGGCTACATTTGGGCTACATTTGGGCTCTAACATATATATAGCCCAATGTAGCACAATATATATTTTTTTCAAAGTTAATTTTCGCAAAAACCACTTGAGAATAGCAAAGGCACATTGGGCTACCAATCCCTACTATTTTTCCCAATTTCTTTTTTTTTTTGTTTTTTTTTTTGCTATGGAGCGCTCCCGGTGCGCACCCCGGGGAGTGCCCCGAAAAGTGTACTTTTATAAAGCCCCCCGGGGCGCGCTCCCTGGAGCGTCCCGTAAGTGCCAAAATCGCAAACGAAAACATGATTGTGACGTATCGCGTAGCCGCGTCCGCGTGATACGCACGGCGTAAGCGCACCCGGAAGCACTCGAGCGAATACGATCGTGCAACGTAGACGTCCAATGCGCTTACGCGACGCGCCCCGGGAAGCGCCCCGGGGCGCGCAGCGTAAGCGCGTCGGGTCATGTGACCAGAAAATAACACTTTTTATTGGTTCATAACAGTTTTGGTTTCATAATGATGAAGCCCCTGGTCATGTGACCTGAAAATAACACTTTTCATTGGTTCAATAATTTTTTTTTTCTAAATTTTGAGAAACTCACCCATTTCTCTCACTATTGATTTGCACTTGGAGAGAGCAAGAGGTGTTTTATGAATTCTCTACTCATTAATTTTCCTGATCTACAGCAATGGCTGCAAGGGAGTCATCCAGCAGTGATTCAGATGGATTTGTGCAAGAGGACCCTCCTCACCAGAAAACAAAGAACCACTTTATCTGGAAATTTTATGACATCCCTGAAGGACAAAAAAAAGTTAATGCAAGTAAAGTAACTTGTAAAATATGTGGCAGTATTTTATCCAGAGGCAATCCTCTAAAAAAATATAGCTTTGGAAATGCCAATTTAATTAGGTATGTCAAAAGAAGACACCCCAAAAATTATTCCAGGGAGAGTTTCAGGGAGCTGGCAGAGAATGCACCAAGAGATGGCGGCAGCACCTCCACTGGTGGAGCAACACCTTCAGGAAGAACACGTGCAAGAATGGTCCCTAACGTTCAGCCGGTCTTTGCAGGCATAACATTTTTATGCGTGGACTGTGATGAACTACTTTGTTATGGAGAGCAGAGCGTTGAACTCATTGCAATGAAGAGACAGGAACACCGATGCTCTCCCCGTCCCTAAATTTTTTCATTTTTTTGCTCCTGTTGAGCAGTTTTTGAATCCCTGTTTTTGTTTTTCCCCTGAAAAAAATCCAAAAAAAATATAAAATCGTTTTAAAAAGTATAAAAAAATATAAAACATCAAAAACAAAAAAAAGTTCTTTTCAGAACTACCTCCAATTTTTACAAAAATTCTATTTTTTTTTTTAAAAAGTGTCATTCTTTTTTCTCCATGGTCCGTACCTATATACAAGCACAGAATTTCACTTTTGAAATCTCACTATTTCCCAAAATACAAATCCTCTACCTTGCAAATGTTGATAGCAAGCATTATCAAAAAGCAGAACACAAACCAAGAGCAAAGAAACTCAAGGCCTTATTTATAAAGGCCTTGCGCCAAAAGAGCATAACTTATTTCCCATGTATAAAGTGATGCACTGGTTGCACAAGGCAATCATAAATAAGGGCCACATGAAAATACCATTCATTTGCACCCAAAATCGTTTTTTGAATAACATTTAAAATGCACTGCCCAGAACCTATGTACAAGCACAGAATTTCACTTTTGAAATCTCACTATTTCCCAAAATACAAATCCTCTACCTTGCAAATGTTGATAGCAAGCATTATCAAAAAGCAGAACACAAACTAAGAGCAAAGAAACTCAAGACCTTATTTATAAAGGCCTTGCGCCAGAAGAACATAATTTATTTCCCATGTTAAAAGTGACATACTGACGCCACAAGACAATCATAAATAACAGCCAAATATAAATTCCATTGATTTGCCCCCCAAATCGTTTTTTGATTAACATTTAAAAAACACGGCGCAGAACCTATATACAAGCACAGAATTTCAGTTTTGAAACTTCACTGTTTCCCAAAATACAAATCCTCTACCTTGCAAATGTTGATATCAAGCATTATCAAAAAGCCAAAAAAAAAAAAAAGCAAATAAACTCAGGGCCTTATTTATGAAGTTCTTGTGCCACCAGTGCGTCACTTATTACCCATGTTTAAAGTGATGCATCGGCTGCACAAGGCAATCATAAATAAGGGTCAAATGAAAATACCAATGAATTACACCCAAAATCGTTTTTTGAATAGCATTTAAGAAACACTGCGCAGAACCTATGTACAACCACTTAATATCACTTTTGAAACATCACTGTGTCCCAAAATACAAATCCACTATCTTGCAAATGTTCATACTAAGTATTATCAAAAAGCAAAAAACAAATCAACAGCCAACAAACTCAGGGCCTTATTTATGAAGGCCTTGCGCCACAAGAGCGTCACTTATTTCCCATGTTTAAAGTGATGCACCGGCTGCACAAGGCAATCATAAATAAGGGCCAAATGAAAATACTAATGAATTGCCCCCAAAATCGTTTTTTGAATAACATTTTAGAAACACAACACAGGACCTATATACAAGCATACAATTTCACTACTCAAACATAACTATCTGCTTCCAAATATTCTCCATAGAGCAAACAAGTCTCTATCTTAATTGAATAAATCATTTCTTACCTTTACAAATGCTTTGGGAGATTGAAAACAGTGTAGGACACACACACCAATTTTTCTTTAGCAGAGCAAAAGGTGTGCACTCAATACACTAAAACCAAGACTGGCATAGAAAATCTCTAACTTTGTACACATATGCCTTAATTCAACCAATCAAAAGTCTTCCCTCACTATTTTCAAACCAACACCCTTCCCCCTCTCAGATCTTTCTATCTGTTACCATAGCAACTCATTCCTAACTGAACTCTCAGGTTCAAAATGTTATTGTACAATGTTGCAAATTAACTCAGCAAGGATGTTAAACACAACCATGCACCCTAACTTTCAGTTTTCGACTGTCTGAATCCACCAATCATTGCTTGTGATTCAAGAGCAGTGAAACTCCACAATTATTTTTTTGTAAACTCCTACTGTTCCAACTGCCATTTCATTCCCACACTTCATCTGACTGCACCAGAACCTTCTCACATCATGTATTCTGTATGGATTATTGGACATAGCTACATCCACTGGGCTCAAAGGTATGCAGCAAGCAGAAATTATCACAACCTTGATTTATCAAATCTGGAAATCAAGTGGATTGGCCAGAGAGGATTGAGATGTCATCAATTGATACCATTGGTGAAAACCTTTTTGCATCTGCCAAGCCCTGACCTCTTAATAGTGCACTGTGGTGGAAATGATTTGGGCACTATGACTGGGGTTGGTCTGGAAATGCTTTTAAAGGACACCTTTGATCAATTGATGACACTTTTTCCACAAACTGCCTTGGTATATTCCAAAATATGCCAAAGACAGAAATGGAACTGGTCCAACCAATTTTGTCCACAATTTGAGAAAGCACGGAAACATGTGAATAAATCTGTTTCTGCTTACATGAGAGACTGTGGAATGGGTTCAGTATACAATAATAACTTGCGTTACAACATGCAAGACATCTACAGAGGAGATGGTGTGCACTTCTCAGATGAGGGGAATAGAATATTCCTCCTGAATTTAAGACTGTGCATTGGAACCTACTTGTAGGTACCTAAATCAACCACAGAACCCAAAAGCTCTTTTCAGAGCTACCCTACCTCTGATCATTCAAAACGTTTATCTTTCTCTAACTTTTTTCACTATTTTTCACCAAAGATCGCTTCCCGGTACGCGTACCGGTGCGCGTACCGGGCGCTTCCCCCGCGGAAAATTCAAGAATTTTTTTTTTTAGCCTTTATGTGCCTCCTAAGCCTCCCTCAGAAAACCTAGAGGGTCAGGAAGTGTATACCGTGCCCCCTTCTACCCATTCCGAACATTGTTTGCCCTCCATCTTGTGTCTCGATTGTACCGAAACACAAAATGGAGGACTCCCGTTACGCTGCCGGTACGCGTACCGCGGCGCGCACCGGTAAGCGCTCCATAAAAAAAGGTGGGAAAGTAATTTACAGAAAAACCACTGGAGACACTTTCATCAAATATAGAATAGGCCCAACTACATAGCAGTCCCTTCCATTTGCCCAAATTTGGTGGAATTCCATTGAGACATTTAGGCTACAGGCCTGTCTAAATATCCTGAGGTAAATTACATGACCAAAACACATATGAAGTGTTAGAATTTACAACCAATTAAAAAGTTTCTTTCATTTTCTACGATTATTTACTGACATTTGATTGGTTATGTACATGAATAAATAAAAAAAAATAGAAGGAAACACAGCCATTTTGACTACTGCTTCCTGAAGTACATTTGAAAAGAAATAACACTGACAACTTCAACTGCTTTCTCAAAGGTAAGTTGTTATTTTGGAAAGTGAAGTATGTTGTACACTTTAAGTTAATTTGAGAAAAAATATTCTGTTAGTTATATACTATCCCTCTGTAATAGTTATAGATTGAGATAGACTTCTCTGTTATAGTTATGGATTGAGTTAGGCTTCCCTTGTATTATTATAAATTTACTTAGGATTCATCACATACTCTTTGTTATATTTCAAATTCCAGCCTGATACCATACACTGCCCAAAGATAACTTCACTGTTAAAAAATCCAAACTACATCTCTGAACTTAAACCCAACAGTGCCCTATCTCTACTGATATAATTATTTTTTATGCAATTTACAGCAACAAAATGGAAGGAGAAAATAATATTTCTTTTGAAATTGTTTTGGACAACAACCATGATGGAAAAATGCTGAAAATGATAACATTGACTTTATGGATGAGTCTCTGGACCTTGAATTACTTGAGTGTGTGGAATCAATGGAAACACAGAATGTAAATGAAGAGATTCCAGACAACATTTTATTAGAAGTTTTATTAAATTATGAAAAAGAATAGGAAGAATAAATTTATATTTAATAATCAAAAATTGTTCGAGCCATTATTCATTTTTATATGTAATTCATCAAGAACATCAAAAATGTTTAAAATATAAAGTGAGACTTATAGTATACTGTACAACTTGTTTGTGTTACATAGAAAGTTTGCTCATAGTTACTTCATTTCTCCCACCATATTATCTCCAATGTCTATTTTACATCTCTTTTTCATCTCCTGCCTCCATGTTGTTTCTGCTTTCCTGACAGACTATGGTATGGATTGCATATACCACAATAACTTCTGTAACAACATGCAAGATATCTACAAAGGAAACGGTGTATATTAAATTATAGACTCTGCATTGATACCTACATATTGGTACTTAAATAAAAAAAAAAAAAAAAAAAACAATTAATAAACATACAATTTTTTAAAGGGATTTTTTTTCCCATAGTACGCTCCCCGGTGCGCTCCCCGGTGCGCGTACCGGGCGCTTCCCCCGTGAAAATCGAAAAAAAATTTGAGACCCGCGGGGCCCTTTAATGGCCCCCACATCAAACATAGGGGGTCAGGGGGGGTCTACCCTGCCCCATAGGGGGTCAGGGGGGGTCTACCCTGCCCCCTTATGGTCAATTCCCCCCTTTGTTTTTGCCACCTCTTGTGTCTCGATTTTACCGATACACAAGATGGAGGCCGCTCCAGACTGTTTAGAATGTTTACAGACACCCGAGACCCAATCAGCTTTCTGCGCGCAAGTCGCGTGGCACGCCCGGTGCGCGTACCCGTGCGCGTACCGGGGCGCGGCTCTAGATATATATATTTTTTTGAACCTAAATTACTCAAAATCCACTGGAGCAGATATCTTGAGACATAGCAAAGGCACATCGGGCTACCAGTCCCTACAATTTTGCCAAGTTTGGTGTAAATCCATTCAGCCGTTCGAGCTAAAAGTGAAATCGACCACCCTATGGAAATTAACATGGGGAAAACGAGTTTTGGGACCCCCCTTTTATCTCAGACCCCGCTTGACGAATCCCCCCCAAACTTTCAGGGAAGGACCGGGGGGCCGCGAGGCCATTTTGAGGAAATTTTCAGGCAGATTCGTCAACGGGCGCCAAAGTTATTCCAAATAGAATTTTGAGATTTACCATTGAAAAAAATCCTAACTATAACTACCTACTGGCGACCACCAGTAGGATATATATATATATACATTGACCGTGAGAAAGCTGTGTGTACACAGCGAAACGCGTCGGTGCTTTTGCTGAAAGACTGAAATGCCATTTGGTAAATAAAATCGGAAGGAAACTATGCTGACACCGTGAGTGCGTGTTCATTTCTCCTTCCTCGAAGGAGAGTTGTGTTACAATTAATTAAGGCTGGGCTCAGCCGAGGAGCACGCACCGAAGAGAAGCAGCGCCAGGGGTCTGCCAAACCGGAGCCAAACTGGAAGCATATATATATATATATATATATATATATATATATTCACTGAAAAAAACCCCATAGGTTTCAGGCCTTATATAGTTAGGAATTAGCATTTAAAAAACCTTTAAAATTCACTCAAAAAACTATACGTTTTAGGGGTGTTATAGTTAGCTGGACATTTCACTCATGCAAAACCATTGAAATTGCTCCTATATAGTTAGTTGTACTAACTATATTTCGCGCACCCGCAATCCACTGCTGATGATGTCACATATTACATCATTCATGACAAGGTCAGTGACATCACTGATGACATCTCAAATGACATCACTTATGACATCATTCATGTGACAATCACATACACCTTTTCATACACTAGTAAAATCTTTCATCACTCTTTGTAAAATACAGAGTATGATATTTGAATCCATTGTTACAGCAATACACGTATCTAAAAACCCACTCAGTGATTCATAGATGTATACACACATCTAATCACTTACCTGTAGATTCTCTCATACATGCTGTCAATGAATGATAGAACACCATCAAAAATACTTATACACCTAAATCGACATTACACACCAGCACACATCGTATTCACATATGAAGTCATCCTACTCACTTATGCAAACAATGGATCATACTTATATATTTACTTAGCTACACACTTATACAAAGACAACTTCCTCTATTCATTTAGATAGTAAGTCATACTTAGTGAATTATAAAATCATTATTACAAGTATAAAGTTATCCATACAGTCACGCACACAATCATTGAGTCTTATGTATACTTATTTATATACAACAACTGACACATACACTGCCTTTTATTTTTCTAGTTTGTTGGACATGTACCATTGAGAAATATATTTGCTCATCACCACACCCATAAAGATATTCACTCACCCAAACAACTGTTAGAACATGTAGTTTTAACTTCATATATCTAGTGAATAAGTGATGTCATTTCAGATGTCATCAGTGATGTCACTGACCTTGTCATGAATTATCTAATATATGACATCATAAGCAGTGGATTGCGGGTGCGCGAAATATAGTTAGTACAACTAACTATATAGGAGCAATTTCAATGGTTTTGTATGAGTGAAATGTCCAGCTAACTATAACACCCCTAAAACTTATAGTTTTTTGAGTGAATTTTAAAGGTTTTTTTTAAATGCTAATTCCTAACTATATAAGGCCTGAAACCTATGTTTTTTTCAGTGAATTTCAAAGGTTTTTTAAATGCTAATTCCTAACTATATAAGGCCTGAAACCTATGGTTTTTTCAGTGAATTTGCGAGGTTTCTTAAATGCTAATTCCTAACTATATAAGACCTGAAAGCCCACCAGGAATCTCCAGTATGCGCCAGGGGACTGCATTGCAGAGAGGTGTAATGAAGCCACGCCCCTTTTTACACCTCTCTGCAACGCAGCCCCCATGCATGTTTGAAGAGGGGGAACTAATTCCTCTTGCATACTGGGGGTCCCTGGGGGCCAACTAGCCCACCTGGAACCTTCAGTATGCACCAGGGGTCTGCATTGCAGAGGTGTAATTAGGCTATGCCCCTTGTTACACCTCTCTGCAATGCAGCGCCCTGCCGCATTTGCGGAGGGGGAACTAATTCCCCTTGCATAGTGGGGGTCCCTGGGGGCCAACTAGCCCACCAGGAGCCTCCAGTATGCGCCAGGGGGCTGCATTGCAGAGAGGTGTAATGAGGCCACACCCTTTTTTACACCTCTCTGCAACGCAGCCCCGTGCATGTTTTAAGAGGGGGAACTAATTCCCCTTGCATACTAGGGGTCCCTGGGGGCCAACTAGCCCACCTGGAACCTCCAGTATGTGCCAGGGGGCTGCATTGCACAGAGGTGTAATGAGGCTATGCCCCTTTTTACACCTTTCTGCAATGCAGGCCACTGGTGCGTTTGCAGAGGGGGGACTAATTCCCCTTTCATACTGGGGGTCCCTAGTTCATATCTGCCCAAACACCGATATTCCAAACGATTGAAAATGACTTTTCTTGAGAAACATTTGGATTTGGATTATCATGTCCTATACTTTGGAATTTTTGAAAGACTGACTTTGAGGATGCTATAAATTACTCAAGTCTGCCCGAATTGTGTGGGTAAAATTGATACCTAGTCACTTTGAATAAGAATGTACTTACGTCTCGTCTAACATTTGGAAGAAATATCTAGTTATATGACAACAGGATACCGACGTAACTTGAAGGAAATAAGAACGCCCTGAAGAAGTTCTGTTGTCCAGAACGAAACGTTTTGGCTGCTGTGGTACATAAACTTAAGGAAAATTAAAGCATTTGAATATACACCAAGATTCAGCGCTTCAATAAGGACTCTAAGTGATATGATTTGATTGGACTTATTGTGCAAGTGGTGCTGTGCCAAACTTTGAAATATTCTCCACTACTCTCTACTACTTACTCTCTCCTACTTCACTACTCTCTAATACGCACTCTCTACTACTCATTCTCTACTACTCTACTAATCTCTACTACTCTCTCTCTCTACTACTCACTCTCTACTACTCACTATCTACTACGCTCTACTACTCACTCTCTACTACTCTCTACCCTCTACTACTCACTCTCTACCCTCTACTACTCACTCTCTACTACTCTCTCTCTACTACTCTCTCTTTACTACTCACTCTCTACTACTCTCTACTACTCACTCTCAACTACTCACTCTCTACCCTCTACTACTCACTCTCTACTACTCTCTCTCTACTACTCTCTCTTTACTACTCACTCTCCACTACTCTCTACTACTCACTCTCTACTACTTACTCTCTACTACTCTCTACTACTCACTCTCTACTACTCTCTACTACTCACTCTCTACTACTCACTCTCTACTACTCACTATCTACTACTCACTCTCTATTACTCTCTACTACTCGCTCTCTACTTCTCACTCTCTACTACTCTCTACTACTCACTCTCGACTACTCACTCTCTACTACTCTCTACTTCTCACTCTCTACTTCTCACTCTCTACTTCTCACTCTCTACCTCACTCTCTACCTCACTCCCTACCTCACTCTCTACTACTCACTCTCTACTACTCACTCTCTACTACTCTCTACTAACTCTCTACTACTCTCTCTCTCTACTAGTCTCTACTACTCACTCTACTACTCACTCTCTATTATTCTATCTCTCTGCTACTCACTCTCTACTACTCTCTACTACTCACTCTACTACTCACTCTACTACTCACTCTCTACTACTCACTCTTTACTACTCTTTACTACTCACTCTCTACTGCTCTCTACTACTCACTCTACTACTTACTCTCTACTACTCACTCTCTACTACTCACTCTCTACTACTCACTCTACTATTCACTCTACTACTCTCTACTACTCACTCTCTGCTACTCTCTCTACGGCTCTCTACTACTCTCTACTACTCACTCTCTACTCTCTATTACTCACTCTCTACTCTCTACCTCTCTACCTCTTTCTACTTCTCTCTCTACTAGTCTCTACCTCTCTACCGCTACCTCTCTACCTCTACCTCTCTACCTCTACACCTCTACCTCTCTCTACATGCACACACATACATATATATATGCCTATATATGCATATGCATTTATATATATGTATGTGTATATATATATATTCACTGAAAAAACCATAGGTTATAGACCATATATAGTTAGGAATTTGCATTTACAAAACCTTGAAAATTCACTGAAAAAACCATAGGTTATAGACCATATATAGTTAGGGATTAGCATTTACAAAACCTTATTTTATTCGCACAAAACCATTGAAATTCCATATATAGTTAGTTGCACTAACTATATATCGCGGACCCGCAATCCACTGCTAATGATGTCACATATTACATTATTCATGACATGGTCAGTGACATCACTGATGACATCACTGATGACATCTCAAATGACATCACTGATGCCATCACTGATGACATCACTGATGACAACACCCAGTGACTGTATGTTTCTGTAAAGTTAAAATATGTCTTACATATTGAAGAATGAGTGGATGTATAAGTGTCTGGATGAAGGATTTAGTAGGTGCATGACTGACTGTATGAGAGAATGATTAAATGTGTCTCACTGAGTGGGTTAGTGACTAAACTGTCTTAATTTGTACATCATTATGTCTGTTGTTCTGTAAACTGCTGCTTGTGTTGATCAGTAGCTATATCAGTAACTATATGGGTTATTGAATGGTTGCCCAAGTATTTGTATGGGAGACTGAGTATGTTTGTGGGTGGCTGGGAGGTGTATGACTCTGTGCATAGATGTGTGAGCAGTTGATTCCCTAGGTGTATGGGTTCAAAAGTGCATGTAGAAACAGCTGTATGGACAGTTGACTGTGTGCATGAGTGTATTGGTGAGTGAATGGATATCTCAGTGCTACATGTCAAAGTAAGTACATATGTAAAACACAGTCCATGTGAGAGTTGACATATATAAATAACTGAACATAAGAGCCAGTGAATGTGAGAGTGACTGTATGGATCATTGTGAACTTGTATCAGGGATTGTATAAGAGAGTAAATATGTGTTAGTATATGTTTGAATAAGTAAGGTGTGTATAACTGTATAGTTGAGGAAATGGAGGTGTGATTGATTCTTTGCATGACTGACTAGGTGTGTGAGTAACTCCATGGATGTGTGACAGTCTGTGAGTGTCTGTTTACACTGAGTGTATCTAAGGTTATATTAGAGTCTGAAGATGTTCATTGTATTATCACATAAATTATATCATCATTGATGTGATCAGTAATGTCAAATGAGATGTCAGTGATGTCATCAGTGATGTCATCAGTGATGTCATTTGAGATGTCATCAGTGATGTCATCAGTGATGTCACTGACCATGTCATGAATGATGTAATATGTGACATCATTAGCAGTGGATTGCGGGTCCGCGATATATAGTTAGTGCAACTAACTATATATGGAATTTCAATGGTTTTGTGCGAATAAAATAAGGTTTTGTAAATGCTAATCCCTAACTATATATGGTCTATAACCTATGGTTTTTTCAGTGAATTTTCAAGGTTTTGTAAATGCAAATTCCTAACTATATATGGTCTATAACCTATGTTTTTTTCAGTGAATTTCATTGGTTTTTTAAAAGCTAATATCTATAGCTGTAAAATATATTCTTTATTACGTGACGTATCACGTAGCCGGTGAGACGCCTCATGATGCATCGCATAACCGTGACGTATCGTCTCTGCAGTGCAAACAAAACCCGTAACGTAAGCGCGCCAGAGCACGCTTAAAGATATATATATATTTTTTTAACCTTAATTAGACAAAATCCACACGTGCACATATCACAAACGTTCAAAAAACACAATATGTCGGACTCCCGTTACACTGGCGGTTAGCTGCCCGGTTAACGTACCGGGAAGCACCTTTACCGCGAAAAATCGCAATTTTTTTTTTCTTTTGCCCCGCGGGGAACTTTAATAGCCCCCTCATCAATCCTAGGGGTTCAGGAGGGGTCTACCTTACCCCTTTCCTTCATTTACACCTTTTTTTTTTTCCACCTCTTGTCTCTCGATCCC
This sequence comes from Lissotriton vulgaris, assembly GCF_964263255.1. Taxonomy (NCBI): domain Eukaryota; kingdom Metazoa; phylum Chordata; class Amphibia; order Caudata; family Salamandridae; genus Lissotriton; species Lissotriton vulgaris. The sequence goes on from NC_141699.1 coordinate 926,761,460, forward strand.
ACAGAGAGACAAGATGGCGGCCGCTCCAGACTGTTTACAATGTTAACAGCCAATCAGCTTCTCCTCAGAGTCCAGTTACACTGCCGGTGAGCGTCCCGGTTAGCTGCCCGGTTCGCGTACCAAGACACGTCTCTACGGCGAAAAAATCGATTTTTTCTTTTTTTTTTGGGCCCCGCGTGGCTCTATAATATCCCCCTCATCAATCCTAGGGGGTCAGAAGGGGTCTACCTTGCCCCCTTTCCTTCATTTCCCCCTTTGTTTTGGCCTCCTCTTGTCTCTCGATCCTACCGAGAGACAAGATGGCGGCCCCTCCAGACTGTTTACAATGTTAACAGCCAATCAGCTTCTCCGCAGACTCCCGTTACACTGCCGGTTAGCTTCCCGGTTAGCTGCCCGGTTAGCTGCCCGGTTCGCGTACCAAGACGCGTCTCTACGGCGAAAAAATCAAATTATTATTTTTTTTTGGGGGGCCCCGCGTGGCTCTATAATATCCCCCTCATCAATCCTAGGGGGTCAGAAGGGGTCTACCTTGCCCCCTTTCCTTCATTTCCCCCTTTGTTTTGGCCTCCTCTTGTCTCTCGATCCTACCGAGAGACAAGATGGCGGCCGCTCCGGACTGTTTAGAATGTTGACAGACACCGCAGAGCCAATCAGCTTCGCATCGCAAAGTTCCGTTACGCGAAAAGTACGCGAACCGGAGCGCTGCCCGGAGCGCTGTTACAGATATATATCTTTTTTTGAATGTTAATTTCTCAAAATCCACTGGAGCACATATATTGAGACCTAGCAAAGGCACATCGGGCTAACAGTCCCTACAATTTTGCCAAGTTTCGTGCAAATCCATTCAGCCGTTCGAGCTAAAAGTGAGGCCAACCGCCCTATGGAAAAATGAATGGGAAAAACGCGTTTTGGGACCCCCCTTTTTTCTCGGCCCCCCCTTGACGAACCCCCCCAAATTTTCAGGGGCTGCTCAGAAACAAAATGTGCCATTTTCCTGAAAATTTCAGCCAATTCCGTCCACAAACCCCAAAGTTATTAGACATAGAATTTTCAAAAGTTCCATAGAGAAAAAATCCTAACTATATATACCTACTGGCTATCGCCAGTAGGTAATATATATATATATATATATATATATATATATATATATATATATATATATATATATATATATATATATATATATATATATATACATATATATCTGTATATCTATATAAATACAAATATAAATGCACGCATACATATACATGTATGCATACATATGCATGTTATTTACATGAAAGTTTAAAAAACACTAATAAAAGCAAAGCTAAAAAGCCAGCTCATTACAAACAGAATGGCTTTAACTTAAACGAGGGCGAGATCTATTGCATTTTCAATGCTTGTTTACTTTGGTTCCATCAAGAAGGCATTCAGATGTGTCACACATTTGCCATAAATTCTGAATGTTAGCACTCTAGTTAGTCATTAGATCACTGTAGTAAAGCTACTGCTCGCCAGGGAGGTCTGCTGCTGGTATTCAAAGTGCATGTTTCAGTCTGCATGTCAGAATTTTTTTAATGAAATAGAAGAGGATTTGAGAAGTCACTCAAAATGTGCCCTCATTTATCTTTCTGAAGCACTAATCATACATCCTATGGCAAAATGAACCCCCTCATTTTGTTCCTTTTTAAATTAAATGTTTTCAGACTTACCACTTCATTCCAATCAAGATGGCTTCTGGTGTGCCATACTTTTGTCATAAGTAAGACTGTTAGCGCTCTAGTTGTTCTTTAGAACTCTCTGGGACATTCTGTCATTGGGCTATACTTGGGCTACATCTGGGTGATATTTGGGCTACATTTAGGCTCTTTTACTCCAGTATTGGAACTTTCATAGATTCCCATTGCTTGTATCTTTCCCCGTCGTCGGAATGGGAGCCTCGGTAATAAAATATATATATATATATACCTAGGTAAATACACCCTAATAGGTGTAAAAAGGTAAAAAATTAGGCCTAGGCCTCATTATCTTTTGCAGCCTATTGCTGTCATTATGTAAAAGGACCCAAAGTCCCCTTAGCAACCAATCAGATCAGCCTCACCCTGTAGAACCTTCCTGAGAAAGCTCAGAGCCTCAGATTTTCTACCGCTTCGTTGGTGACAGGGAGTCTCCTTAGAGCTCTGCTCTAACTTCAACTTGAGGTACTGTTTAAACAGTTTTTCTTTGAGGATTTCTTTCAGCTTTGTCATGGCTGATAAGGAAAAGAAGAGCCTTTTCAGGTCTTGTGCCACTTGTGGCAAAAAACGACTTTATACAGAGGATCAACATCAAGACTGTATTTACTGTCTATACCCGGACCATAAGGTTGATAAGTGTAGTATATGCAGGAGAATGTCTGTTAAAACCCTCCGTGATCGTGAAGGACGGCTGCTTCTGTGGCTCAGGAAGTTGGAAAGGAAGGATGAAGTAGTTTCTGGTGATGAGGAAGATGCCAGATCAACATCTTCGAAAACTTCATTGAAGAGGGGCGGATCGTCTGTGGACACTTCAACTGAACCCCCCTTAAAGGCTGTGCGTGTGACCTCTGATAGGTCTGGCAAGCCAGGGCCTATCGAATCTCCTCACGTGAGTGTAAAGGAGAGGGAAAGGCAGGCACTGCAGGTGCAAAAGGCTAAACTGGATGAGAGCTCGGCTGGGCCTTCCCACCAGGTTAAAGTAGCCAAGTCCGTCAAGAAACCGACTGTAGAGGCCTCTACAGGGGTCAAAACGGACTCTAAAACATCTGAGGTGATTTTGTCTCCTCAGTCGTCGACGAGCCACCCAGCGACAACGAGGACGACGACGAGAGCGTCGACGAGGACCTCGATGTCGATTCCGTCGACGAAGACCGGATCGACGACGGCGTCGTCGACGATGACCACGTCGACGGTTACCACCACGTCGACTAAGACCATCCCGTCGACGATGACTATTCCGTCGACGGTGGCAATCTCGATGACGACGATCCCGTCGACGAGGACGACGAGCCCGTCGACGACGACAGCTCCGTCGACGAGCCCGTCGACGATGAACTTGTCGACGATGAACCCGTCGACGGTGCCGTCGACGAGGCCGTCGACGGTGGACCCGGCGACGATGAGGGTTCCGTCGACGATGCCGTCGACGGTGAAGGGACTCTCGTCGACGGACCCGTCGACGACGATTCAGAACAAGGAAACGGTGGATTTGTTTTCAACGCCGTTGACGACAGGAGCGCCAGAAAACAGCAGAAGGAGGAGGATAACCCCAGATATGACTTCTCCTAGGAAAGTACCATCATTACCTCCACCCCTTTTGTTGGATGAGGATGACTACTCAGAAGAGGAAAATGAGATGTATGGGGATGCTTACAGTCCATCTCAATTGAATCTGAAATACCATGATTCGGATTTGGATGAGGAATATTACTATCAGAAGGCACAGCGGCCAGAAAGACAGGTTGCATACCAAGATACCCAACCACAGCAGGGTATGGTGACGATGCCTATGAGTCTTTTAACAGACTTAAGGGCGATGCTGGAGGAGTATAGGAGCAAGAAAGGGTCGCAACCTGTGGAAGGTCAAGCACAGGTTCAACCGCAGGCGGTGGCAGCAGAGTCAGTACGGCCTGCACAGGAAGAACATGAGAGGGCATATCCTCAGCAAGTCCAAGTGGATACCTCGGATGAGGATGAAACGGGGCAAAACCAAGATCATGACCAGGACAGTGAATGGAACCAGTATATAGCTCCGGATCCGGCTTCACCAGTGCCAGACCCGGTTGACTCGCCTCCGGCTGATGTAGGAGGTTTCTTCAGCCTGATGGAAAGAGCCACAGCGCGTTTTAAGTTAGCGATGCCTACAACATCTACGGATTGTTTTTTATACGATTTCAAGGAGGCATACCGTAAGGCCGTGCGCTCGATTCCCATTGTGGAGCACATATGGGAGGAAGGGAAGAAAGTGATGCAGACCCCAGCGACGGTCATTCCAACTCTTCCGCGCTTGGAGAAGAAGTACAAAGCTCCGGATGACAGTCCCGCCTGTTTGATTGGACAACCTAGACCTGACTCGGTCATATCGCAGGCGGCACAGAAGAAATCGCGGAATCCTTCGGCCACCCTCACGACTCCGCCGGATAAGGAGGGTAGAAGGTTGGACAACGCTGGGAAGCGTTTTTCGTCAATGGCTAGCTTGCTGGTCAGAGCGGCGAATGCCTTGGCGATCCTAGCAAGGTACGACCGCCAGATGTGGAGTGATGTGGCACACTATGTGAATCTGCTAGCGGATGACCAGAAGGCGGAAGCACAGAAACTTCTGGAAGAGGGACAACGTTCCTCTTCAGAGATGATTGATTGCGCGATGGACATCGCCACCACCTCTTTCCGTGCCCTAGGCAGTGCAGCGGTTCTTCGGCGACAAGGATGGCTGAGAGCTACATACTTCCGGCCAGAGGTCCAGAATAGGATTTTGGATTTGCCCTTCGATGGGGACATGTTGTTTGGGAAACATGTCGACGAGACCCTACAGGGTATAAAGAAGGACACGGAGACAGCAAGGGCTCTGGGGAACCTGCAATATAGGAAAACACCCTTCCGTGGAGCACGAGGAAGAGGTTTCTCTTCACCTAGAGGAGGTTATCAGCAACAGCGATATTCACAGCAGTCGCAGTCTTACAGGCCACAGTACGGCAATCAATACTATCAGCGGCAGTCGCAATCCCAGTCTTTCTCTCGCCAGAACGCTCGTGGACGACAGGGGCGTCAGGGCAAGGACGCTGGCAAGCGTCAATAGCGGCCTCCCGACTCTGCCAACTGTTCCTCCGCTTCTGGGATCTCCAGTGGGCGGCAGGATATCACAACATCTGAGCAGCTGGGAAGAGATTACATCGGATCAGTGGGTATTAAATATCATCCGGAATGGGCATACTCTAGAATTCCAGGACTTTCCACCTACAAGAGCTCCCCACGCCACTACTTCCGACCATCTGAACCTTCTTCAAGAGGAAGCTCAACAAATGCTTCAAAAAGGGGCGATCCAGCGTGTTCCCCTATCACAAAGGGGAGAAGGTTTCTATTCCAGATTTTTTCTGATCCGAAAAACAAAACAGAAGTGGCGTCCTATCCTGGACTTGAGGGAGCTCAACACCTATCTCACGAAACTATCGTTTCGAATGATTTCACTCCAGGACATATTGCGCCTATTGAACCCAGGCGACTACATGGCAACATTAGACCTGGAAGATGCCTATTTTCATATCCCGATCCATCCAGCTCACAGACGTTTCCTTCGCTTTACAGTAGGCAAGAGTCACTTCCAGTTCATGGTGCTCCCATTTGGATTAAAGTCCGCTCCTCGGATATTCACAAAGGTGCTGGCACCGGTAGCAGCATTTCTGAGGAGACAGTCGCTAGAAGTATTCCCGTACTTAGACGACTGGCTGCTGAAGGCCCCAAGCTTGCAAGAGGCATCAAGGGCAGTGGACACGTGCTTGAACCTCTTTATTCACCTGGGTTTACAACTCAACAAGGAAAAGTCAGTTCTTCAACCTGCAAGCACGGTGAAGTTCTTGGGAGCGATACTCAATACTCAGGAGTGCAAAGCCTTCCCATCGGAAGAGAGACAGATGAAACTCATATCGTCAGCCACCCGTTGCCAAAAGAGAAGTTGGATGACGGTCAGGATGTACAAATCTCTTCTAGGGTCGATTTCATCCTGTATTCAATTGATTCCGCATTGCAGGCTGCGAATGCGCCCCCTGCAGGAGGAGCTGGACCTTCAGTGGAGACAAGTGGAAGGTTCGTTCGACGACAGGGTGACGGTAACCCAGCGGATGAAACGGTCGGTTTCATGGTGGATGAAAAGATCTCACCTCACTGTGGGACTCAGTTTCAAGGCTGCAAGGGCTCCTCAGGTCATTACCACGGACGCTTCTCTTCAAGGTTGGGGAGCGGTCATGCAAGACCTCCAGGTCAGTGGTCACTGGACTCCGGAAGAACGTCATCTACATATCAACGTTCTGGAGCTAAGAGCTATTCGACTGGCAATGTTGGCTTTCCTCCCGAGGATTACAGATTCAGCAATCCTGGTGCGGACGGACAACACCACCGCAATGCATTACGTCAACAAGCAGGGAGGCACAAGATCGCCACTGCTTTCACAGGAAGCCCAAATATTGTGGGAATGGGCGATAGCGCAGAACATCACACTCGTAGCAGAACACCTTCCAGGAGTATGCAACACGAAGGCAGATACGCTAAGCCGCCTGAGAGCAGTCTCGCACGAGTGGGAATTGGAGGACGCAGTGATCAAGGACATCTTCTCCCGTTGGGGGACCCCAGCGATCGACCTGTTTGCAACACCGGGGAACAAGAAATGCCGGTGTTACGCAAGCAGGGAACACCATCGAGGATCACTGGGGAATGCCCTTTCGATGTCATGGTCAGGCGCGTTTGTTTACGCCTTTCCGTCATTTCCCCTAATTCCTCGAGTCCTCAAGAAACTCAAGATGGACAGGTGCAGGATGATACTAATAGCGCCTGCCTGGGCTCGCCAATTTTGGTACACGGAGCTTCTTCTTCTATCAGAGACACCGCCCATTCATCTGCAACCCAAACTGACACTGCTCTCTATGTACAACGGCCAAGTTCTTCACCCGAACCCGAGCTCGCTTCAGTTGGCGGCTTGGCTCCTGAATACAGAGAGTTTAAGGATTTAAACATCCCAGAGGAATGCAGGACCATCTTGGCACAGGCACGAGCCCCTAGCACTAATAAGACATATAAAGCGAAATGGAAGAGGTTCCATTTGTGGTGTCAGAGGGAGAATGTACATCCTTTCTCATCAGCTCCGCATCAACTTTTACCTTATATTCTTTCATTGGCACAAGCAGGTCTGGCTCATGCTTCTATCAAGGTCCACTTGGCAGCTATTTCCAGGTATAGGAGAACAAGATCGGGCCCCTCTCTTTTATCAGCGAGAGTAATCAAACAATTCTTGAAAGGCCTGTTTAGAGTTTTCCCGCCAGTTAGGCCCCCACCGCCGGTGTGGCACTTGAACGTGGTCCTGGCCCAGCTAATGAGACCGCCATTTGAGCCAGTACATAAGGCGGACCTGAAGTTCCTATCATGGAAAGTGGCGCTTCTCTTGGCACTCACCTCTGCAAGGAGAGTAGGAGAGCTTCAGGCTTTAACCATCAAAGAACCCTTCTTACAGTTCAAGAATGATACAGTTATCCTGCGGATGAACCCCAAGTTCATTCCGAAGGTACCGACGGACTTTCATCTTAACGAGCCAGTGATTTTGAAATCTTTTTTTCCTCGGCCTTCAACCCAGGCTGAGAGGACACTTCATTCTCTGGACGTTCAGAGATGTTTGAAATTCTATCTACAACGCACAGCTGGATTTCGAAAGACACCCCAACTGTTTGTGGCTTTCGGAGCCCCAAGGAAAGGATTTCCTTTGTCAAAACAAGGGATATCTAGATGGATAACTAGTGCGATCCGGTTCTGCCACCAGGCGGCAGGCAAACCTTTACAAGGACAGGTGAAGGCACATTCCACAAGGTCAGTCTCAGCATCAGCGGCGCTGTTTGCTGGAGTATCCATAAAGGACATTTGCAGAGCAGCCACCTGGAGCAGTACGCACTCCTTCACGAGACATTACTGCCTGGAGGCGGCTGCAAAGGAGGATTCGGCTGTTGGACAGGCAGTCCTGAGAAATCTCTTCCAATAAGAGGTGAGCTTTCCACTCTTCCCTCCTCCTGTTTTTTCAAACATTTCGTTTATTGAGCTTTGTTACTGCTTTATGGTGTATAATCTGTGATGTCATTAGTTTATAATGATTCTGTAACTGTGCACGAAATGTTTGAGGTATGCTAACTGCTATCTACTCTGATACAAGCAATGGGAATCTATGAAAGTTCCAATACTGGAGTAAGAAACAAGTTACTTACCTGTAACTTTAGTTCTCCAGTATTGGTAACTTTCATAGATTCCCATGCGCCCACCCGCCTCCCCTGGGAAAGCTCGTTTTAGGGCTAGGTGATTATATGGCGAAGCTACGGCTACGAAAATCTGAGGCTCTGAGCTTTCTCAGGAAGGTTCTACAGGGTGAGGCTGATCTGATTGGTTGCTAAGGGGACTTTGGGTCCTTTTACATAATGACAGCAATAGGCTGCAAAAGATAATGAGGCCTAGGCCTAATTTTTTACCTTTTTACACCTATTAGGGTGTATTTACCTAGGTATATATATATATATATTTTATTACCGAGGCTCCCATTCCGACGACGGGGAAAGATACAAGCAATGGGAATCTATGAAAGTTACCAATACTGGAGAACTAAAGTTACAGGTAAGTAACTTGTTTCTTGTCTCTGGTGGCCATCTTGGGAGACTATATGTCAGAATGTTTAAATGAAATTGAAGAGGATTTGAGAAGTCACTCAAAATGTGCCCTAATTTTTCTTTTGGCAGCAATAATCATACTTTCTATGGCAAAATATACCCCCTCATGTTGTTCCTTTTTAAATTAAATGTTTTAAGAGTTACCACTTTATTCCAATTAAGATGGCTTCAGGTGTGCCATACCTTTGTAATAAGTAGGACTGTTAGCGCTCTAGTTGTTCTTTAGAACACTCTGGGACATTCTGTCATTGGGCTATACTTGGGCTACATCTGGGTGATATTTGGGCTACATTTAGGCTCTTTTGTCTCTGGTGGCCATCTTGGGAGACTATATGTCAGAATGTTTAAATGAAATTGAAGAGGATTTGAGAAGTCACTCAAAATGTGCCCTAATTTTTCTTTTGGCAGCAATAATCATACTTTCTATGGCAAAATATACCCCCTCATGTTGTTCCTTTTTAAATTAAATGTTTTAAGAGTTACCACTTTATTCCAATCAAGATGGCTTCAGGTGTGCTATACCTTTGTAATTAGAATTAGTAGGACTGTTAGCACTCTAGTTGTTCTTTAGAACACTCTAGGAGGCTGCAGTAGAACACAAAGGAATCAACTGACAGTCTCTGTCCTTGTTGGATGTACATGTTTTACTGAGAATGTCAGACTTCATTCTCACATGACTGAGAAAGATAATGTGAATTTACAGAAAATGGGCTTTCAGTTTAGCTTATAGATACCCTTCCAAACCACTGTGGGAAAAGCATGAGATAATAGTTTTCTTTCAAACATGATTCATGATATCACAGCAGAAGTCTTTTTCACATGGTAAATTCACCTTAGAACACATCACAATTCCTACAATGAGTATGGTACCATCAACAAATGATTTATAATATAACTAAAGTCCTAAAACCCTATATTAACTACAATGCTTTTTAATGAGGTGCTATCATGTATATTGGTCCCAAGATGGCTGCCAACACTTCTTGGATGAAGTGCTGACAGCCAATCAGATCAGATGTGTGGTTAGGCTCCGCCCAGATATATATGTGTTTTTGAAGTTAATTTTCATAAAAACCACTGGAGCAATTTTCACCAAACATAGCAAAGACACATCTGCGTACCAGTCCCTACAATTTTGCAAAGTTTGGCGTTATTCCGTTCAGCGGTTCGGGCTGTAGACTTGTCAGACCGTCCTATGGAAATTAACATGGGGAAAACACGTTTTGGGACCCCCCTTTTTTCTCAGCCCCCACTTCACGAATCCCCCCGAAACTTTCAGGGAAGGAGCGAAGCGGAGCTGGCCAGAATTTTGGTAAATTACACACAAATTCCTCAACCGGCGCCAAAGTTATTCCCAATAGAATGTTGCGAATTTCGTATGGTAGCTAATCCTAACTATATATACCTACTGGCTATCGCCAGTAGGTAATACATATATATATAAATGTATATGGAACCTGGCTGCCGGCAAACCCGATGAAGTGATTCTGCCGAAATCAACATTGATGGACTTTACCGGCAAAAAGCGAACAGTGAGGGTGCATTCTGGGACCTGTGGTCCAAGTGACACTTTTGGGAATTAACTTTGATTGAAACGCAGTGCCAGCAAGCAGGTATGATGAGGATACTATATTCTCACGGAACTGTCCGGTTTTAACTATTGAGCACTGGCTGACACTGCGTTATGCATTTTGAATGAACAATACCTCACTGCCACTTTAAATTCTATCTGTTGGGAACTGGTCCCTTTTCAGTGTTCAAAGTTACGTGTATTTAAAAGCTAGCGAGCCCATCCTGCGAATGTCCAAGCTGCATATGATTAAGCCTCAGTGGAGGCGAAACGCGTAATGCAATGTTGGTGTCGCCATTAAAGAAAATTTCTCAAACAGCATGACTGGAGTGGCCGTTCGTTTAGCTACCCATTGTAGCTGACAGTGTTGATATATATATATATATATATATATATATATATATATACATAATATATATATATATATACATATATACATAATATATGTATATATATATATATATATATATATATATATATATATATATATATATATATATATATATATATATATATATACACATATCTACCTCAACAGGGTGGCCTGGGCGTGCGCGCCCAGGCCACCCTGTTGAGGTCGGGGCTCAAGGTCGGAGAAATGGAGGTGGATTGAATTGTCAAAAGATCCCGACCCGCCGGCGCCAGGCACCATAGTAAAAGGTATGAAAGGCTCAACCAAAGAAAAAGGTGCAGCAGAGCAAGGGGATACTAACAGACACAGGTCTGTTCGTGATAGCCTTTGAAAAGCAGATGCTGAGGTATGGCATGAATTATGGCAGCAAGATACCTTTGGGCCGGTCTTGTGCATGTGTGAAGTGAAAATAATTGATCGTATAGCCTGCAATTTCCCTGAGAAATAAAACAAGTATTTTGGAAAATGGAATTGCTGACTGAATCACAATATTGAAATAACTTCCCAGTGCATTAGGGACTTTGAAGCATTGCAGGACTGCAAAGTGACGTTGCAGTCCTGGATAAAGGGGACATCAAGGTCACGCCCTCAAACTATCCATATGGCTCACTTGTGACCAAAGCTTCACGCAAGCTGAAACGCGTTAGGACTTACCTGCTGCCATGCTATTGTATTCGTGATTAAAGCTCCTGTTTCCAAAGTCTGGTGCACTGCGCTCTTCTTTTGTTTCCACAAGGGAGGATTTCTTTGGATGTTTGCAAGGTGCTCCGGTCCCCGCGCTTCGATGCCACCCTGTTGAGGTTGGGGCTGAAGGTCGGAGAAATGGAGGTGGATTGAATTGTCAAAAGAGCCCGACCCGCCTGCGCCAGGCACCACAGTAAAAGGTATGAACGGCTCAACCAAAGAAAAAGGTGCAGCAGAGCAAGGGGATACTAACAGACACGGGTCTGTTCGTGATAGACTTTGAAAAGCAGATGCTGAGGGATGGCATGAATTATAGCTGCAAGATACCTTTGCGTTACAAAAGGGGATGATGGATGGAGCGTTTGAGCAAATCAAACACTCACCCCCAGTCAACTGATCTGGGTTTAATCCATCACCATTCTTTAGCTCACTCCGCCACCCCAGTTCGGACATGGCCATATGCAAATCAGTCTGACCCTGTGCCTCATGGGAACAGTCCAGCCCGAACTGCCAAGCCATGTCTTCCCTGGACCGGAAACAAGCATCCTGGGACCGGTTTCAGAATCATAATCCTCATCAGCCAGGCTATCTTGAATCCAGTGGCAAAGTGAGAAAGGGACTCACGTCTGAGCAAACCCTGCCAACTTAGGGCGAACAAAGCGATACAAAAGGGGATGATGGACGGAGCGTTTGAGCAAATCAAACACTCATCCCAGTCAACTGATCTGGGTTTAATCCATCACCATTCTTTAGCTCACTCCACCACCCCAGTTCGGACATGGCCATATGCACATCAGTCTGACCCTGTGCCTCATGGGAACAGTCCAGCCCGAAATGCCAAGCCATGTCTTCCCTGGCCCGGAAACAAGCATCCTGGGACCGGTTTCGGATTCATAATCCTCATCAGCCAGGCTATCTTGAATCCAGTGGCAACGTGAACAAGGGACTCACGTCTGAGCATACCCTGCCAACTTAGGGCGATCAAAGCGATACAAAAGGGGATGATGGACAGAGCGTTTGAGCAAATCAAACACTCACCCCCAGTCAAATGATCTGGGTTTAATCCATCACCATTCTTTAGCTCACTCTGCCACCCCAGTTCGGACATGGCCATATGCAAATCAGTCTGACCCTGTGCCTGATGGGAACAGTCCAGCCCGAACTGCCAAGCGATGTCTTCCCTGGACCGGAAACAAGCATCCTGGGACTGGTTTCGGATTCATAATCCTCATCAGCCAGGCTATCTTGAATCCAGTGGCAAAGTGAGCAAAGGACTCACATCTGAGGATAACCCTGCCAACTTAGGGCAAACAAAGCGATACAAAAGGGGATGATGGACTGGGGGTGAGTGTTTGATTTGCTCAAGCGCTCCGTCCATCATCCCCTTTTGTATCGCAAGATACCTTTGAGCCGGTTTTGTGCATGTGTGAAGTGAAAATAATTGATCGTATAGCCTGCAATTTCCCTGAGAAATAAAACAAATATTTTGGAAAATAAAATTGCTGACTGAATCACAGTATTGAAATAACTTCCCAGTGCATTATGGACTTTAAAGTATTCCAAGGCTGCAAAGTGACGTCGCAGTCAAAGATAAAGGGGGCATCAAGGTCACGCCCTCAAACTGTCCATATGGCTCACCTGTGACCAAGACTTCACGCAAGCTGAAAAGCGTTAGGACTTACCTGCTGCCATGCTGTTGTATTCGTGATTAAAGCTCATGTTTCCAAAGTCTGGTGGACTGCTCTCTTCTTTTGTTTCCACAAGGAAGGATTTCTTTATATATATATATATATATATATATATATATATATATATATATATATATTTTACCTACTGGCTATCGCCAGTAGGTATATATAGTTAGGATTTATTCCCTATGGGATTTTTGAAAATTCTATGTCTAATAACTTTGGCGTTTGTGGACGGAATCGGATGCAATTTTCAGGAAAATGGCACATTTTGTTTCTGAGCAGCCCTTGAAAATTTGGGGGGTTTTGTCGAGGGGGGGCCGAGAAAAAAGGGGGGTCCCAAAACGCGTTTTTCCCATGTTAATTTCCACAGGGCGGTTGTACTCACTTTTAGCTCGAACGGCTGAATGGATTTGCACGAAACTTGGCAAAATTGTAGGGACTGTTAGCCCGATGTGCCTTTGCTAGGTCTCAATATATGTGCTCCAGTAGTTTTTGAGAAATTCACGTTCAAAACAAGATATATATCTGTAACAGCGCTCCGGGCTGCGGTCCGGTTCGCTTACTTTTCGCGAAACGGAACTTTGCGCGCAGAAAGCTGATTGGCTCTCCGGTGTCTGTCAACATTCTAAACAGTCCGGAGCGGCCGCCATCTTATCTCTCGGTAGGATCGAGAGAGAAGAAGAGGTGAAAAACGAAGGGGGAATTTAATGAAAGGGGGCAAGGTATACTCCTCTTGACCCCCTAGGAATGTTGTTGGGGTTATTAAAGGGTCCCGTGGGGAAAATAAAAAAAAAAATGATTTTTCACGGTAGAAGCGCTTCACGGGCCGCGAACTGGGCCGCAAACTGGTAGCGAAACGGGAATTCGCCATTTTGTGCTTCGTTTTAATTAAATTACTAGGTATAAGGGGGTGCGGGAGACGTATCCTAATCCCCTATGTTTCCTGAGGGTGGCTGAGGAGGCTCATATATGTTGATACATCTCTTCCAGCGGCTGTGCGTGAGCTTTTTTTTTTTTTTGCTGCGTGACGTCTGTTAACGTTCGATTCGATGGAAATAAGGAAGTGTTGACCGCCAATTTGTCACTGCGATAAAATATTTTGTTATAAATGAATCCTTATTGATAAACATTGTCTGCACCATCTTGCCTTTTTCCCAATGCCACAATTTTGTCGTGCACGGCAGCCATTTTAGATGCCAGGCTGGTCCCAGGCTATCACCTACCCCTGCGGATGTAGTTTATGGCCCCAGCTGTAGAGAATCCAGACATGCCAACCCTCCCGATTCAGGCGTGAGACTACTGATTTCAGTGCTAGTCTCCCGCCTCCCGATTTCTGCAAGCAAAAACCCGGGGGCATATTACCAACAACTAGCGTTAATTTTTGTCTCTAACTTGTTTAGAGACAAAAATTATCGCCGCACATCGGCGATTTTTATCGCAGATAAACCTTGCTATTAGCAAGGTTTATCGCAAATGCGATAAAAAACGGCCGCAATGCATGAATATCGCAGAAAAGTCAGCGATATTCATGTATTATCGAGCAAATGCTCTTAGCCATGTTATCAACCTCCCATTGGATAACATGGCTAAGAACTGCTCAGGTCAGGTGTTAGCTTTTGGAGATATTCGCGCTTAGCGCGAATATCTCCAAAAGTTGGTAATAGGAGATAGCGATGTTAGGGACTGTTTCCAGTTGCTAACATTTTGGCACGCCCACTTTGCATGTCATTAGTGATAAATATCACTGACATGCAAAGCGGGGCCCAAGATGGTCGCTATCTCCTTTTAGCTGTCACTAACTGGTGTTAGCGACAGCTTGGTAATAGGGAGATAATTTTATTTCCGCTTTTTGGCTTTTAAAGCTAAAAAAGCGGAGATAAACCCCCTTGATAATATGCCCCACGATTCCTCGGGGGTTTCAGCTGACAAGGCTTGGTATTGTGTTACGTGGTAATTCTTCCAGGAAACGTCAGAGGGTCGATGCAGGGGTTCTAGAAGGGGTGATAAACCATTTAAGCCTCATGAACAAGCGCATGGTCTTTTAAAGATCTGTGAAGTACTCGGGGTGGCGGTGTGTGTGTGTCCTCTTTCAGGAGCGGGCGGGGGGGGGGGGCACTGCCAGCAACTTCCAGGCCAGGCAGTGTTCAACACTTGCATCACCCTTTCTCTGCCTGCTATTGCGCTCCATGCTTCGGAAAGGTAAGAAAAAGAACGTGCATTTGAGTTTGAAATGTCCGATCCTGTAGCAGTACACTTGCAAAGCCCACACATGACAATAACCCGATTCAAGGCCCCATTCACCCCTTTTTTAAAAAAAAAAAAACACTCCAACAAAGTAGGATTATAAAACGTTATTAACTTTTAAATATAACGAACGGAACAAAAACTGTAAAAACATTTAAACATTTTTCACAAAAAAAAGCAACAATGGTCAGAAGCTGTCTTTTGTGCGAATAGTCCCAAGGCAGCACAACGTGCTGAGTTCTGGACGGCACCCAGGTGATGTCACCTGGGTGCCGCACTGGTTTTTGGGATCCTACAATGCAGCAAAGAAAAACAGCGTGGGGCGTC
The DNA here is from genome assembly GCF_964263255.1 of Lissotriton vulgaris. Taxonomy (NCBI): domain Eukaryota; kingdom Metazoa; phylum Chordata; class Amphibia; order Caudata; family Salamandridae; genus Lissotriton; species Lissotriton vulgaris. The sequence goes on from NC_141699.1 coordinate 926,776,798, forward strand.
CAGGGTGGTGCGGAGGGAGGCCTCGTCAGTAGCGGTCTGTTGTGCGAATAGTCCCAAGGCAGCAGAACGCGCTGATGTTGATGGCACCCAGGTGATGTCCAGTAAACTGCCGCACTGGTTTTGGTATCCTACAATGCTGCTCCGAAAATTGGCGTGGGGCGGCCCGGGGGGGGGGGGGGGGGGCGTGGGGGAGGCGGCGTGAACGGGCCTCCCCAGGTGGCGGCCATCCAGCTGTTTACCGCCCGCTCTTGCGACTACAGCGTCTCGCTCACCATGTTGTTGAGTTGCTCACACTCTTGCAGTGCAGCGATAGGCGGTTGCCACATGACTCTTAAAATGGCGGACGGCTCTTCGGTTTTGGGCCTGGTCCACTAAAATGGCCCTGGGACACCTTGGAACTCGGACGCTTGCCTGCTAGGGCTTGGGCTCCATTCTCGAAAAGCGTCCCCTCAGCCGTGAAGATTCTACAAAAATCTTGGGGGCCCTCGACTCCTGCAGGCTTCCGGTGGGGAGCGGCTGCCATGATTGCTCGCGGAATGACCACGACGGAGCCACGAGATGGTGGTGCTCTCATGCTGACGCCAGCTTCAGTCTGAATCATCCAGAAACAAGGTGGGGCTTTCATCGTTTGGGAAAAAAAAATGTTCTAAACCAATGAAAAGTGTTATTTTTAGGTCATATGACCAAGCCTTCCATCTTTAGGAAACCAAAAGTAAAATGAACCAATGAAAAGTTTTATAAACAAGTCACATGACCTGTTATGCGGCATAGGGCTACAAAAAGCGTAGAAAATCCGTTGGCACGTGAGGCGGCGTCAGTAGCGGACCGATGTGCGAATAGGCCGAAGGCAGCACAACGCGCCGAGATCCGGATGGCACCGAGGTGGTGTCCAGCAAATTGCCGCACTGGTGTGGCCATCCTACAATGCTGCGCCGAAAGACGGCGTGTCCAGCTGAGTTCCGGTCACTCTTGCGGTACAGTGACTCGAACGCGCCGAGATCCGGATGGCACCGAGGTTGTGTCCAGCAAGTTGCCGCACTGGTGTGGCCATCCTACAATGCTGTGCCGAAAGTCGGCGTGGGGTGCCCCGTTGGCTTATGAGGTGATGTCAGTAGTGGACAGATGTGTGAATAGGTCGGAACCAGCACAAGGCGCCAAGATTCGAATGGCAAGTCCTGGATGTTGAGTGCCATAGTTGAGAGTTCTGAGCAGTGCTTGTAAGACTATCTGAAGCTTATTTGCACCTGCTGCAGCTTCACTATTGCCCAAGGTGGTGTCCAGCAAATTGCTGCACTGGTGTGGCCATCCTACAATGCTGCGCCGAAAGACGGCGTGTTCAGCTGAGTTCCGGTCACTCTTGCGGTACAGTGACTCGAACGCGCCGAGATCCGGATGGCACCGAGGTGGTGTCCAGCAAGTTGCCGCACTGGTATGGCCATCCTACAATGCTGCGCCGAAAGACGGCGTGACCAGCTGAGTTCCGGTCACTCTTGCGGTACAGTGACTCGAACACTCCGAGATCCGGATGGCACCGAGGTGGTGTCCAGCAAGTTGCCGCACTGGTGTGGCCATCCTACAATGCTGCGCCGAAAGTCGGCGTGGGGTGCCCCGTTGGTTTATGAGGTGATGTCAGTAGTGGACCGATGTGTGAATAGGTCGGAACCAGCACAAGGCGCCCTGCACTGTTGAGCTTTTTTCAATGCCTGTTTTTTGTTGTTTCCCCTCCATCAAAAACAAAAAAAAAATATAAAACTGTGCAAAAATACAAAAAAATGTTTAGAAAAGCAGTGCTTGTAAGACTGTCTGAAGCTCTTTTGCACCTGCTGCAGCTTCACTATTGCCCTGGTGTGGCCAAAGATCGCCCATGACATAGGTGGCCGGCTCCCGAGGTCCGGCGGAACTTTTTTCCTTTTCTTTTCTGCTTCTTGTCCCACAATCCGTTTCACCTGAAGACACAACCAGGTTCCTGAATGTGTGCAGGGGGACGCTATTGATTGAATGAAAATGGCGGCTTGACACAAAGCTGACTCAAGCGTTGCTGTTGATGCTATACAGACAAAAATTGGTTTTCAGTTTGTACATTCTTCAGGATTTTTTTTTCCATCCAAGGCTGATTGAGAGTTTGTAGAAAAATGGCTTCAGATTTTCCACATATTACTCTTCAACATTCTTCCTAAATGTAACAATGTGAGACTCACTAGGAGAACGGCTGTTTATCTTTCCTTTCAAAATGCTGCCAACAATATTTTCTGAATGGAAGACACCATCTTGTAGCATAAAGGGCCGAAAGGGGTTCTGGTCTGGCCGATTGTTGGTGGAGACATTTTGACTATATCTTGGACCTGCCCGGCCTCGCCCAAAATGGCGCCGGTATAAATGGGACTCGTAACTCCTTGCCCGCAAATGTATATCTAGAAAATTTTATTGTAAGTGGCCCTGTCTTATTTTAATTACAAAATGTACGTCCACCGATTCCGCAACTGTTAGACACCTTAGTTCTTGCAACCTAATGGCCCGCTCGTTACGTTCCTCTACAGTGTAAATGTCTCCTCATCATATACGATTTCAGTTTGCTCCGTGGCCGGCCCACGTGGTTATAGGCCCGTATTTGTATACTGACATTTTCACAATAAAGGTTTTTAAAACAAAACACAGTAGTAGTATTTACATTGGTAAAGTTTTTACTTTTAGTCACTGTTTTCGAATCAGTAAAAGGCAAGTGAAATAAAGTAGTCCAATTACATGACGGATAAAAGGTATAATATGTAGGAACGTAGTAAAGATAAATGGTCAAGGGCAGTTGTGTTTTCCACTCCTGCAACATAAAGTGATCGATAAGAATCTGATAATCAGGCGTATCGGCGACTAAGACAGCAGGCCGAGTCTCTTTTACTCAACGGCTCCGTCATGGAACGAAGAAACGCCCTTTTTCTCGAAAAAGGAATATGTTTTACTTGCAGGACAGTTGTAAATTTTCCGGGAAAGTACATTAGCCTGGAATATTATAACATATATGTTTAAAAAAAAAAATGTTCGAAAACAATAAAAAGCGTAATTTTTAGGTCATATGACCAAGCTTTTCATCATTAAAATAACAAAAGTAAAATGAACCAATGAAAAGTTTTATTAACAAGTCACATGACCTGTTATGCTTACGTTACGCGCCGCGCCCCGGATCACTTCCGGGTGCGCTAACGCGGCGTGTCATATAACGCATTACGCGACAACGTAGGTCAAGAATATAGTCAAAATGTCTCCACCAACCAGCGTTCGGAACACAACCCCTTTCAGCAGTCCAAAAAGTTCTGTTAAATGACAACAGAGGGGACAGGCAACAAGAACCATCAGTCAAAGAGGGGAGGGCAAGTTCTTCTCTTCCGGGTCATGTTGGGGCGCTACCGGAACTGATCGAATTGGTAGTCTACAGTGTTTCTGGATGTTTCAGAATAAAGCTGGCGCCAGCATGAGAGCACTACCATCTCGTAGCTCCGTCGTGGCCATTCCACGAGCAGACATGGCAGCCGCTCCCCACCAGAAGCCTGCGGGAGTCGGGGGCCCCCAAGACTTTTGTAGAATCTTGACGGCTGAGGGGACGCTTTCGAGAATGGGACCCAAGCCCTATCAGGGAAGCGTCCGAGTTTCAAGGTGTCCCAGGGCCATTTTAGTGGACCAGGCCCAAAACCGAAGAGCCGGCCGCCATTTTGAGAGTCCTGTGGCAGCCGCCTATCGCTGCACCGCAAGAGCGGGAGCAACTTAACTACATGGTGAGCGAGACGCTGTAGTTGCAAGAGCGGGCGGAAAACAGCTGAATGGCGGAAGAGGCACAGTGTAGCAAAAGCGGGCGGAATGGCAACTAAAATGGTAAAGGGGCGCCCCACTACAGCGTGTCTTCAGGTCAAACGGATTGTGGGACAAAGTCCAAATTAGAAGAGTCATCAAAAGGCAAAAATTTCCGCCGGACCCCGGGAGCCGTCCGCCTATGTCGGGGGCGATCTCAGGCTACACCAGTGCTATAAGACTTGGGGAGGGGGTCGGAGCCAAGCGTCTTCTCCGAGTCCGTGCCATCACACCGCCCCTCGGGGGCCTCCGTCAAGCGGTTTAGGGAGGTACCATATAACATTGTTTTCAAATGCAGTCAGGTCCACAAACGACCCTCACTTACTTTGAGAATAGTGAAGCTGCAGTAGGTGGAAATAAGCTTCAGACAGTCTTACAAGCACTGCTTTTGTAAACATTTTTTGATTTTTTTGTATTTTTGCACAGTTTTATATTTTTTTTTTGTTTTTGATGGAGGGGAAACAACAAAGCACAGGCATTGAAAAAGGCTCAAACTCAGAACTCTGAACTATGGCACCCAACATCCAGGACTTGCCATACGGATCTTGGCGCCTTGTGCTGCTTCCGACCTATTCACACATCGGTCCACTACTGACATCATCTTATAAACCAACGTTATGTAAATAGTTATTTAATAAAATGTTTTACCCTGTTTCTTTGCTGGTGTGTTGTCTATATTTTTAATATTTGCATAGGGTTTGTCGTTATTTTGGGCGGGATGGGTGACGGAGCCGAGCTGTCTTGCAGCCCTCATGGTGTGGAGCTCAGTTCATCTCACTATTTTCGTATTTCTCATGAAGGGTTGTTTATAATATTTCTATTTTAGCGAGGTCAAAAAGAGATCCAATTAGTGACCTACTGATTTTGCTCGATTACTTTTATTTTTTTACACGATTTTTCACGATCTGCAAAGACTAAACAGAGTATTGCGACTTTGTGCTTGTTTGTAAATAGAGAATGAACCAAAGAGAATCAATTGTAAAACAGTAAATGCTTGGATAATAATCAATCAAATGGAGAGACAAGCAGGCAGGACGGATTACAACGGGGGTAAAGGCCTGCGTTAACTACTCTTCACTATCTGCAAAGAGAGAGAACTACTAAGAGAAAAGAGGGGAGGGGGGCAGCGTTCAAAGCACATCAGCGTGCATAAACACGAAAAAGTTTTTATCTATCACGTACTTGACATTTTAAAGCTTTTCATATTTACTATTAAAAAACCATTGAAATTCACTGAAAAAACCATAGGTTATAGTCGATATATAGTTAGGAATTTGCATTTACAAAACCTTGAAAATTCAATGAAAAAACCATTGGTTTTAGGCCATATATAGTTAGGGATTTGCATTTACAAAACCTTATTTTACTCGCATAAAACCATTGAAATTCCATATATAGTTAGATGCGCTAACTATATATCGCGCACCCGCAATCCACTGCTGATGATGTCACATATTACATCATTCATGACATGGTCAGTGACATCACTGATGACATCACTGATGACAACTCAAATGACATCACTGACAACATCACAGATGACATCATTCATGTGTTAATACGATGAACCTCTACAGACTCTGATATAACCTTAGATATACTCAGTGAAAACAGACACTCACAGATTGTCACTCATCCATGGAGTTACTCATACACCTAGACAGTCATGCAAAGAATTAATCACACCTCCAATTCCTCCACTATACAGTTATACACACCTTACTTATTGAAACATATTCTAACACATATTTACTCTCTTATACAATCACTGATACAAGTTTTCAATGATCCATGCAGCTACTCACACATTCACTGGCTCTTAAACACAGTAATTTATATATGTCAACTCTCGCATGTACTGTGTTTTACATATGTACTTACTTTGACATGTAGCATTGAGATATCCAATCACTCACCAATACACTCATGCACACAGTCAACCACCCATACAGCTGTTTCCACATGCAGTTTTGAACCCATACATCTAGTGAATCAGCTGTTCACACATCTATGCACAGAGTCACACATTTCCCAGCCACTCACACACATACTCAGTCTCCCATACAAATACTTGGGCAACCAATCAATAACCCATATAGTTACTCATATAGCTACTGATCAACACATGCAGCAGTTTTCAGAACAACAGATATAATGATGCACAAATTAATACAGTTTAATCACTAACCCATGCACTCAGTGAGACACATTTAATCACTCCCTCATACAATCAGTTGCACCTACTAAATCCTTCATCCAGACATTTATACATCCACTCATTCTTCAATATGTAAGACATATTTTAACTTTACAGAAACATACAGTCACTGGATGTTGTCATCAGTGATGTCATCAGTGATGTCACTGACCATGTCATGAATGATGTAATATGTGACATCATCAGCAGTGGATTGCGGGTGCGCGATATATAGTTAGCGCATCTAACTATATATGGAATTTCAATGGTTTTATGCGAGTAAAATAAGGTTTTGCAAATGCAAATCCCTAACTATATATGGCCTAAAACCAATGGTTTTTTCATTGAATATATATATATATATATATATATATATTTATATTCACTGAAAAAACCATAGGTTATAGACCATATATAGTTAGGAATTCGCATTTACAAAACCTTATTTTACTCACACAAAACCATTGAAATTCCATACATAGTTAGTTGCACTAACTATATATCGCGCACCCGCAATCCACTGCTGATGATGTCACATATTACATCATTCATGACATGGTCAGTGACATCACTGATGACATCACTGATGACATCTCAAATGACATCACTGATGACATCACTGATGACAACATCCAGTGACTGTATGTTTCTGTAAAGTTAAAATATGTCTTACATATTGAAGAATGAGTGGATGTATAAGTGTCTGGATGAAGGATTTAGTAGGTGCATGACTGACTGTATGAGTGAGTGATTAAATGTGTCTCACTGAGTGCATGGGTTAGTGACTAAACTGTCTTAATTTGTGCATCATTATGTCTGTTGTTCTGTAAACTGTTGCATGTGTTGATAAGTAGCTATATGAGTAACTATATGGGTTATTGATTGGTTGCCCAAGTATTTGTATGGGAGACTGAGTGTGTGTGTGGGTGGCTGGGAGGTGTATGACTCTGTGCATAGATGTGTGAGCAGTTGATTCACTAGATGTATGGTTTCAAAAGTGCATGTGGAAACAGCTGTATGGGCGGTTGACTGTGTGCATGAGTGTATTGGTGAGTGAATGGATATCTCAGTGCTACATGTCAAAGTAAGTACATATGTAAAACACAGTACATGTGAGAGTTGACATATATAAATAACTGTGCATAAGAGCCAGTGAATGTGTGAGTGGCTGTATGGGTCATTGTGAACTTGTATCAGGGATTGTATAAGAGAGTAAATATGTGTTAGTATATGTTTGAATAAGTAAAGTTTGTATAACTGTATAGTTGAGGAAATGGAGGTGTGATTGATTCTTTGCATGACTGACTAGGTGTGTGAGTAACTCCATGGATGAGTGACAGTCTGTGAGTGTCTGTTTACACTGATTGTATCTAAGGTTATATTAGAGTCTGAAGAGGTTCATCGTATTATCACATGAATGATATCATCAGTAATGTGATCAGTAATGTCAAATGAGATGTCATCAGTGATGTCATCAGTGATGTCATTTGAGATGTCATCAGTGATGTCATTTGAGATGTCATCAGTGATGTCATCAGTGATGTCACTGACCATGTCATGAATGATGTAATATGTGACATCATCAGCAGTGGATTGCGGGTGCGCGATATATAGTTAGTGCAACTAACTATATATGGAATTTCAATGGTTTTGTGTGAGTAAAATAAGGTATTGTAAATGCGAATTCCTAACTATATATGGTCTATAACCTATGGTTTTTTCAGTGAATTTTCAAGGTTTTGTAAATGCTAATTCCTAACTATATATGGTCTATAACCTATGGTTTTTTCAGTGAATTTTCAAGGTTTTGTAAATGCTAATTCCTAACTATATATGGTCTATAGCCTATGTTTTTTTCAGTGAATATATATATATACATACATATATAAACATATATCATCTGTATATCTATATAAATACAAACATAAATGCATGCATACATATACTTATATGCATACATATGCATGTTATTTACATGAAAGTTGAAAAAACACTAATAAAAGCAAAGCTAAAAAGCCACCTCATTACAAACAGAATGGCTTTAACTTAAACGAGGGCGAGATCTATTGCATTTTCAATGCTTGTTTACTTTGGTTCCATCAAGAAGGCATTCAGATGTGTCACACAATTGCCATAAATTCTGAATGTTAGCACTCTAGTTGCACATTAGATCACTGTAGTAAAGCTACTGCTCACCAGGGACGTCTGCTGCTGGTATTCAAAGTGCATGTTTCAGTCTGCATGTCAGAATTTTTTTAATGAAATAGAAGAGGATTTGGGAAGTCACTCAAAATGATCCCTAATTTTTCTTTCTGAAGCACTAATCATACTTTCTATGGCAAAATTAACCCCCTCATGTTGTTCCTTTTTAGATTGAGTGTTTTCAGACTTACCACTTCATTCCAATCAAGATGGCTTCTGGTGTGCCATACTTTTGTCATAAGTAAGACTGTTAGCGCTCTAGTTGTTCTTTAGAACACTCTGGGACATTCTGTCATTGGGCTATACTTGGGATACATCTGGGTGATATTTGGGCTACATTTAGGCTCTTTTGTCTCTGGTGGCCATCTTGGGAGACTGTATGTCAGAATTTTTTAATGAAATTGAAGAGGGTTTGAGAAGTCACTCAAAATGTGCCCTAATTTTTCTTTTTGCAGCACTAATCATAATTCATATGGCAAAATATACCCCCTCATTTTGTTCCTTTTTAAATTAAATTTTTTAAGAGTTACCACTTTATTCCAATCAAGATGGCTTCAGGTGTGCCATACCTTTGTAATAAGTAGGACTGTTAGCGCTCTAGTTGTTCTTTAGAACACTCTGGGACATTCTGTCATTGGGCTATGCTTGGGCTACATCTGGGTGATATTTGGGCTACATTTGGGCTCTTTTGTCTCTGGTGGCCATTTTGGGAGACTGCATGTCAGAATTTTTTAATGAAATAGAAGAGGATTTGAAAAGTCACTCAAAATGTGCCCTAATTTTTCTTTCTGCAGCACTAATAATACCTTCTATTGCATAATATACCCCCTCATTTAGTTCCTTTTTAAATTAAATGTTTTAAGAGTTACCACTTTATTCCCATCACGATGGCTCCAGGTGTGCTATACCTTTGTAATAAGTAGGACTGTTAGCGCTCTAGTTGTTCTTTAGAACACTCTGGGACATTCTGTCATTGGGCTATACTTGGGCTACATCTGGGTGATATTTAGGCTACATTTGGGCTCTTTTGTCTCTGGTGGCCATTTTGGGAGACTGCATGTCAGAATGTTTTAATGAAATAGAAAAGGATTTGAGAAGTCACTCAAAATGTGCCCTAATTTTTCATTCTGCAGCACTAATCATACTTTCTATGGCAAAATATACCCCCTCATGTTGTTTCTTTTTAAATTAAATGTTTTAAGAGTTACCACTTTATTCCAATCAAGATGGCTTCAGGTGTGCCATACCTTTGTAATAAGTAGGACTGTTAGCGCTCTAGTTGTTCTTTAGAACACTCTGGGACATTCTGTCATTGGGCTATACTTGGGCTACATCTGGGTGATATTTGGGCTACATTTGGGCTCTTTGTCTCTGGTGGCCATTTTGGGAGACTGCATGTCAGAATGTTTTAATGAAATAGAAAAGGATTTGAGAAGTCACTCAAAATGTGCCCTAATGTTTCATTCTGCAGCACTAATCATACTTTCTATGGCAAAATATACCCCCTCATGTTGTTTCTTTTTAAATTAAATGTTTTAAGAGTTACCACTTTATTCCAATCAAGATGGCTTCAGGTGTGCCTTACTTTTGTAATAAGTAGGACTGTTAGCGCTCTAGTTGTTCTTTAGAACACTCTAGGAGGCTGCAGTAGAACACAAAGGAATCAACTGACAGTCTCTGTCCTTGTTGGATGTACATGTTTTACTGAGAATGTCAGACTTCATTTTCACATGACTGAGAAAGATAATGTGAATTTACAGAAAATATGCTTTCAGTTTAGCTTATAGATCCCCTTCCAAACCACTGTGGGAAAATCATGAGATATTAGTTTTCTTTGAAACAATATTCATGATATCACAGCAGAAGGTTTTTTCACATGGTAAAATCACCTTAGAACCCACCACAATTCCTAAAACGAGTATGGTACCATCAACAAATGATTTATAATGTAACTAAAGTCCTAAAACCCTCTATTAACTACAATGCTTTTTAATGAGGTGCTATCATGTATATTGGTCCCAAGATGGCTGCCAACACTTCTTGGATGAAGTGCTGACAGCCAATATATTGAGACCTAGCAAAGGCACATCGGGCTAACAGTCCCTACAATTTTGCCAAGTTTCGTGCAAATCCATTCAGCCGATCGAGCTAAAAGTGAGGCCAACCGCCCTATGGAAATTAACATGGGAAAAACGCGTTTTGGGACCCCCCTTTTTTCTCGGCCCCCTCTTGATGAACCCCCCCCCAAATTGTCAGGGGCTGCTCAGAAACAAAATGTTCCATTTTCCTGAAAATTTCAGCCAATTCCGTCCACAAACGTTAAAGTTATTAGACATAGAATTTTCAAAAATCCCATAGAGAAAAAATCCTAACTATATATACCTACTGGCGACCGCCAGTAGGTAATATATGCAGTTCCACTTCCTTCCTATATATATATATTCAATGAAAAAACCATAGGTTATAGACCATATATAGTTAGGGATTAGCATTTAAAAAACCTTATTTTACTCACACAAACCATTGAAATTCGCATATATAGTTAGTTGCACTAACTATATATCGCGCACCCGCAATCCACTGCTGATGATGTCACATATTACATCATTCATGACATGGTCAGTGACATCACTGATGACATCACTGATGACAACTCAAATGACATCACTGACAACATCACTGATGACATCATTCATGCGTTAATACGATGAACCTCTACAGACTCTGATATAACCTTAGATACACTCAGTGTAAACAGACACTCACAGATTGTCATTCATCCATGGAGTTACTCATACACCTAGTCAGTCATGCAAAGAATCAATCACACCTCCATTTCCTCAACTATACAGTTATACACACCTTAGTTATTGAAACATATTCTTACACATATTTACTCTCTTATACAATCACTGATACAAGTTTTCAATGATCCATGCAGCCACTCACACATTCACTGGCTCTTAAACACAGTAATTTATATATGTCAACTCTCACATGTACTGTGTTTTACATATGTACTTACTTTGACATGTAGCACTGAGATATCCATTCACTCACCAATACACTCATGCACACAGTCAACCACCCATACAGCTGTTTCCACATGCAGTTTTGAACCCATACATGCAGTGAATCAACTGTTCACACATCTTTGCAAAGAGTCACACACCTCCCAGCCACCCACACACACACACTCACTCTCCCATACAAATACTTGGGCAACCAAACAATTACCCATATAGTTACTCATATAGCTACTGATCAACACATGCAGCAGTTTACAGAACAACAGACATAATGATGCATAAATTAAGACAGTTTAATCACTAACCAATGCACTCAGTGAGACACATTTAATCACTCTCTCATACAATCAGTCATGCACCTACTAAATCCTTCATCCAGACATTTATACATCCACTCATTCTTCAATATGTAAGACATATTTTAACTTTACAGAAACATACAGTCACTGGATGTTGTCATCAGTGATGTCATTTGAGTTGTCATCAGTGATGTCATCAGTGATGTCACTGACCATGTCCTGAATGATGTAATATGTGACATCATCAGCAGTGGATTGCGGGTGCGCGATATATAGTTAGTGCAACTAACTATATATGCGAATTTCAATGGTTTTGTGTGAGTAAAAAAAGGTTTTTAAAATGCTAATCCCTAACTATATATGGTCTATAGCCTATGGTTTTTTTATTGAATTTTCAAGGTTTTGTAAATGCTAATTCCTAACTATATATGGTCTATAACCTATGGTTTTTTCAGTGAATTTCAATGGTTTCTTAATAGCAAATATCAAAAGCTGTAAAATGTATTATTCTTTTAAATTAAAAATATATTTTATATGTTTTTAATATAATTTTTTATGCATCTGCCAAACCCTGACCTCTTAATAGTGCCCTGTGGTGGAAATGATTTGGGCACTATGACTGGGGTTGGTCTGGAAATGCTTTTAAAGGACACCTTTCATCAATTGATGACACTTTTTCCCCAAACTTCCTTGGTGTATTCCAATATATGCCAAAGACAGAAATGAAACTGGTCCAACCAAGTTTGTCCACAATTTGAGAAATCACGGAAACATGTGAATAAATCTGTTTCTGCTTACATGAGAGACTATGGAATGGGTTCAATAATCAACAATAACTTGCGTTTCAACATGCAAGACATCTACAGAGGAGATGGTGTGCACTTGTCAGATGAGGGGAATAGAATATTCCTCCTGAATTTAAGACTGTGCATTGTAACCTACTTGAAGGTACCTAAATCAGCCACAGAACCCAATAGCTCTTTTCAGAGCTGCCCTACCTCTGATCATTCTAAACATTTATCTTTTTCTAAGTTTTTTCACTATTTTTCACCAAAGTACGCTCCCCGGTACGCTTACCAGTGCGCGTACCAGGTGCTCTCCAAGCGATTTTTTTTTTTGCCTATTTGAGCGTCCTTAGCCCCCCTCAGAAAACCTAAAGGGTCAGGAAGTGTCTACCGTGCCCCCTTCTACCCATTCCAAACATTGTTTGCCCTCCATCTTGTGTCTCAATTCTACCGAAACACAAAATGGAAGACTCCTGTAACGCTGCCGGTACGCGTACCAGTGCGCAAACCGGTAAGCGCTCGATAGAAAAAGGTGGGAAAGTAATTTACAGAAAAACTACTTGAGGCACTTTCATCAAATATAGAATAGGCCCTACTACATAGCAGTCCCTACCATTTACCCAAATTTGATGGAATTCCATTGAGACATTTATGCTGTAGGCCTCACTAAATATCCTGAGGTAAATTACATGACAAAAACACATATGAAGTGTTAGAATTGACGACCAATTAAAATGTTACTTTCATTTTCTACTATTATATCATGACATTTGATTGGTTATGTACCTGAATATATATAAAGAAAGAGAGAGAAACACAGCCATTTTGACTACTACTTCCTGAAGTACATTTGAAGAGCATTTTCACTGACAACTTAAACTTTTTTTTGAAAGGTAAGAAGTTATTTAAAAAATTTGAAATGAGAACTATGTTATGGTAATTTGTGAAAACGTTTTCAGATAGTTATATACTGTCCCTCCGTAAGAGTTAGAGATTGAGATAGGCTTCTCTGTTATAATTATGGATTGAGTTAGGCTTCTATGGTATATTTATGAATTTACTTAGTCTTCATCACAGGCACTTTTTAATAGTTCTACTTCCTGCCTGACTCCATACAGTGCCCAAAGATTACTTCACTGTTAAAAACTCACAAGTACCTGTCTGAACTTTAACACAACAGTAACAAATCTCTAATGATATATTTATTTTTTATGCAATTTACAGCAAGAAAATGGAAGCACAACATAAAGAAAATAATATGTCCTTTCAAATTAAGATTGAAAACAATCCAAATGAAGAAAATGATGAAATTGACTTTTTGGATGACACATTAGACGAAGAATGAATTGAATGTGTAGAAGAATATGAATCATGGAATGAAAAGGAGGACATACCTGATGAATTGATGTTACAAATCCTTTTAGATTTTGAAAAATCTGAACAATAAATTTTAATTTTAAAAGTTAAAGTTGTTTGAGACATTATTCTTTTTTATTTGAAAATTATGAAATAGTACCCAAAAAGATATAATAAAAAGTGAGACTTAAAATATACTGTGCAACTTTTTTGTGTTACATAGTAAGTTTGCTCATAGTTACTTCCTTTCTCTAACTATATTATCTCCAATGTGTATTTAACATCTCTTTATCATCTTCTGCCTCCATATTGTTTCTGCTTTCCTGACAGACTATGTATGAATTCCATATACCACAATAACTTCTGAAACAACTTGCAAGATATCTACAAAGGAGACAGTGTTTATTTATTTTTAGACTCTGCATTGGTACCTACATGTTGCTACGTAAATAAAAAAAATAAAAAAAACCCAACAAAAAGATCAATCAATAAACATACAATATTTGAAAATGCTATCATTCTTTTTTCCCCATATTACGCTCCCCGGAACGCTTCCTGGTGCGCGTACCGGGCGCTCCCCCCGCAAAAAATCGAATTTTTTTAAAAAAAAAATTGCCTCGCGGGGCCCTTTTAAAGCCCCCACATCAAACCTAGGGGGTCAGGGAGGATCTACTATGCCCCCTTATGGTCGATTCCCCCTTTGTTTTGGCCACCTCTTGTGTCTCGATCCTACCGAGACACAAGATGGCGGCCGCTCCGGACTGTTTAGAATGTTTACAGACACCGGGGAGCCAATCAGCTTTCTGCGCGCAAGTCGCGTACCGCGCCCGGAGAGCTCCCTAGTGCGCGTACCGGGCGCGCTTACAGATATATATATTTTTTTGAACCTAAATTACTCAAAATCCACCATTGCACATATCTTGAGACCTAGCAAAGGCACATCGGGCTACAAGTCCCAACAATTTTGCCAAGTTCCATAGAAATCCATTCAGCCGTTGAGCTAAAAGTGAGTCCAACCGCCCTATGGAAAACTCAATGATAAAAACACATTTTGGGACCCCCCCTTTTTTCTCGGCCCCCACTTCACGAAACACCCCCAAACTGTCAGGGGACGCTCAGAAACAAAATGTGCCATTTTCCTGAAAATTTCAGCCAATTCCGTCCTTCAACTCCAAAGTTATTCAACATAGAATTTTCAGAAATCCCTATTCAAAAAAATCCTAACTATATATACCTACTGGCGACCGCCAGTAGGTAATATATATATATATATATATATATATATATATATATATATATATATATATATATATATATTTATATCCCACCAAACGAACACCTTATTCAAAAGAAGTCGAGGGGCACAGCGGGGATTCTGTGGAAGCCTTTATTCACAAATTTTCAGCATGGCATGATGCATTTCGACTCCTCGTATTCTTCAGATGCTGCTACTGAAATGTCATCACCTGTTCCTCCTTTGAACAACTCTTTGCACTCCCATGGTGGGAGTTCAGCCAATCCTGCTGCCATGTAAGGAAAGTAGTTTCAGGGACAACTATAATTCCCATCATCCATTTTTCTGGTAAGTGCTGCAGCCAGATAAAGTTGTAACTGCTGTGAGTGCTGAAGATTGCTTCATAAAGGGGGGCCGTGTAGTGGCAGGTGAAAACAAAATATAAACGTGTTGCAGGCTTCCTCAGGTCCCCTACGTCCACCCCCAGTAATGAGAACACATCGGGCCTGAGGTGAACTGAAGACATGCTCGCCTCCCCATGTAATCACGGGCTGCCTGGACGCAGCGGACACTGGTATGATCCGTTCTTGAGGCGGTCCTGGAGGAATCAATACCTTGATACACAGTCCAAGTTGCCAGGAAACACCAGGACACTTGATGGACGGGTCCCTGTATCGCGCTACTGGCGGGCGCGAAAAATATCACCAAACGACCACTTTATTCAAAAGAAGTCCAGGGACACAGCGGGGATACTGTGGAAGCCTTTATTCACAAATTTTCAGCATGGCAGGATGAATTTCGACTCCTCGTCTTCTTCAGATGCTGCTGCTGAAATGTCATCACCTGTTCCTCCTTTGAACAACTCTTTGTGCTCCCATTGGTGGGAGTTCAGCCAATCCTGCTGCCGTGTAAGGAAAGTAGTTTCATGGACAACTACAATTCCCATCATCCATTGTTCAGGTAAGTGCTGCAGCCGGATAAAGTTGTAACTGCTGTGAGTGCTGAAGATTGCTTCACAAACGGGGGCCGTGTAGTGGCAGGTGAAAACAAAATATATACGTGTTGCAGGCTTCCTCAGGTCCCCTACGTCCAGCCCCAGTAATGAGAACGCATCGGGCCTGAGGTGAAATGAAGTCATGCTCGCCTCCCCATGTAATCACGGGCTGCCTGGTCGCAGCGGACATTGATATGATCCGTTCTCGAGGCGATCCTGGTGGAATCAATACTTTGATACACAATCCGAGTTGCCAGGAAACACCAGGACACTTGATGAACGGGTCCCTGTATCGCGCTACTGGCGGGCTCGAAAAATATCACCAAACGACCACCTTATTCAAAAGAAGTCCAGGGACACAGCGGGGATACTGTGGAAGCCTTTATTCACACATTTTCAGCATGGCATGATGCATTTCGACTAAATTAATTTTGGAAAAGGTGATGGACAGAGTTTCTGAATGATGCAGAATACTCCTACCCAGTCAAGAGATCAGGGCTTGATCCATCACCGTTTTTTAACTCACTGCACCATCCCAGCTTCAGAACCTGGCTATATGCAAATTAGTCTGTTCCTGTCCCAGTGCATGATGGGAACAGGGCAAACCAAACTACCAAGCCAATTCTTATACTGGGAAGGAGACAAGCTACCGGGGACCGGTTTCTGGCATTTCAGCCTCGTCGGCCTGGCTTGCTTGAATCCTGATGGTGCAATGAGCTAGGGACTCACGTCTGAGTATACCCTCCCACACATAGTGTGGATAAAATCAATTTTGGAAAAGGTGATGGACAGAGTTTCTGAATGATGCAGAATACTCCTACCCAGTCAAGAGATCAGGGCTTGATCCATCACCGTTTTTTAGCTCACTGCACCATCCCAGCTTCAGAACCTGGCTATATGCAAATTAGTCTGTTCCTGTCCCAGTGCATGATGGGAACAGGGCAAACCAAACTACCAAGCCAATTCTTATACTGGGAAGGAGACAAGCTACCGGGGACCGGTTTCTGGCATTTCAGCCTCGTCGGCCTGGCTTGCTTGAATCCTGATGGTGCAATGAGCTAGGGACTCACGTCTGAGTATACCCTCCCACACATAGTGTGGATAAAATCGACTCCTCATCTTCTTCAGATGCTGCTGCTGAAATGTCATCACCTGTTCCTCCTTCGAACAACTCTTTGCGCTCCCATTGGTGGGAGTTCAGCCAATCCTGCTGCCGTGTAAGGAAAATAGTTTCATGGACAACTACAATTCCCATCAAGCCTGAGGTGAACTGAAGTCATGCTCGCCTCCCCATGTAATCACGGGCTGCCATAGAGGGTGTATTATGCGCTGGAGCGGGGGTGCATCCATCCAGGATGTAAACAGGACTATGGATGTCTGGCTACGTGCTAAAAATATGAAGCAGCCCATTTGGGAAATGATATTTGCCGAAATGACAAGATTCATAGTACCATAATGCACCCCTCTGACCCTTGACTCTTGAAAACCCGTGAAGAAGTTGCCATACGAAACGCGTCAGTGAGAGTCAGGTGCTTGTAATTAACTCTTACCGCGCATGCCCATACCAATAAAAGGCTTTGGGAAAAAGCTTCCGTCTCCCTTGTGCTGCTTAAATGTTGGACTTTTCATGAGGAGCCTTAATCTACAAGCTGCCGCTGAGCTTGCACTGCCCCTGTTGGAGGGGAACACCGAGCTCTGCTGGAGAAAGAGCTCTAAAGGTGGAGAGAGAGCACAGATTGAGGGCGTGCGCCGTGAGAGGGCCCAAGGAGGGTCTATTATGCACTGGAGGGGGGGTGCATCCATCCAGGATGTAAACAGGACTATGGATGTCTGGCTACGTGCTAAAAATACAAAGCAGCCCATTTGGGAAACGATATTTGCCTAAATTAATAGATTCATAGTACCATAATGCACCCCTTTGACTCTTGATAACCTGTGAAGAAGTTGCCATACAAAACGCGTCGTTGAGAGTCAGGTTCTTGTCATTAACTCTCACCGCCCATGCCCATACCAATAAAAGGCTGTTTGGAAAAAGCTTCGGTCTCCTGTGTGCTGCTTAAATGTTGGACGTTTTCCGAGGAGCCTTAATCTTAAAGCGGCTGTGCTGCAGCTGAGCTTGCACTGCCCCTGTTGGAGGGGGACAACGAGCTCCGCTGGAGAAAGAGCTCTAAAGGTGGGGAGAGAGCACGGATTGAGGGCGTGCACAATGAGAGGGCCCATGGAGGGTCTATTATGCACTGGAGCAGGGGTGCATCCATCCAGGATGTAAACAGGACTATGGATGTCTGGCTATGCGCTAAAAATACAAAGCAGCCCATTTGGGAAACACTATTTGCCGAAATGAAGAGATTCATAATGCCATAATGCACCCCTCTGACTCTTGAAAACCCGTGAAGAAGTTGCAATACGAAACGCGTCTGTGAGAGTCAGGTGCTTGTAACTAACTCTCCCCGCGCATGCCATACCAATAAAAGGCTGTTGGGAAAAAGCCTCTGTCTCCCGTGTGCTGCTTAAATGTTGGACGTTTTCTGAGGAGCCTTAAAATATATATATATATATATATATAAATATATATATACCGTTAACATAATTTCTCGTGCACAAGTGGTATACAGTCACCTCCTATTGTTTCTGTGTGTTATTTGCGGACCTTCGTACATGGCACGAGTATACAAAATGTGGTGACAATTCCTATTCTTGGTTAGGGTTAATCCTGTGTTTTGTGCATACCTTAGTCTGACTTTGTAACTAATCAATTTCTCAACAAAGCCAACAGCGTCTCTCTAGCCCAAACAGATACAAATGGATGTGTATTTGACTAATTACGGCAAAAAACGGACATCAGTATTTAAAGGAATCACCCGGACCAGCGTAATCACTGTGACTATTGCGCAGCACACGGGTGGCAACCCCTTACCTCAATCTCTGTAGTCTGCCTCATTGTTTTAACCACTTGGCTGCTAAGGCAATATTTTACTTTTCATTGAATTTCCATTGAAATCAATGAAAAGTGCATGACGAGTTACCCTTGTCATTAGCGGCGAAGAGGTTAAAGACCGAAGGGGGAAAGGTGTTTGTTACCCTCCGGTTATAAATGTTATTCACTATATTGCTCGCCTCATGACGGTAAGGAGTTGGTGGCAGCTACGCTCACCCCGCTTGGCGCCGACCTCGCACACAGAACAGCCACGCTGGGCTAACTTAGAAATTTATCGAGGGAGCTCGAGATCGTTTTTAAATAGTTTGCACTTTGTAACAATTGTCACAATTTCTGAATACTGATTTTTTTAAAGCTAAAATGTGCTCCTGGACAGATATTTAGAGGCACGCTGTGTACAAAAATTCACTTACTTGCATACATCTAGGGACTGGTTTCTCTGCCTCCTGACCCCTGAACCAGCACTGCAGCCAATCGCGGTGTGTGGAGGGCGGGGCAGAGACGGGCCACACGGAGAGTCGAGCGGTTAGCGCTCTAGACCTCCGCATTTGCAAGGCTATTTAGGCAGCGAGGAGGCAGGCGCATTTGCGGTAAGGAGTTGGTGGCAGCTACTCTCACCCCGCTTGGCGCCGACCTCGCACACAGAACAGCCACGCTGGGCTAACTTAGAAATTTATCGAGGGAGCTCGAGATCGTTTTTAAATATTTTGCACTTTGTAACAATTGTCACAATTTCTGAATACTGATTTTTTTAAAGCTAAAATGTGCTCCTGGACAGATATTTAGAGGCACGCTGTGTACAAAAATTCACTTACTTGCATACATCTAGGGACTGGTTTATCTGCCTCCTGACCCCCCACCGGCACCGCAGCCAATCGCGGTGGGTGGAGGGCGGGACAGAGACGGGCCACACGGAGAGTCGAGCGGTTAGCGCTCTAGACCTCCGCATTTGCAAGGCTATTTAGGCAGCGAGGAGGCAGGCGCATTTGCGGTAAGGAGTTGGTGGCAGCTACTCTCACCCCGCTTGGCGCCGACCTCGCACACAGAACAGCCACGCTGGGCTAACTTAGAAATTTATCGAGGGAGCTCGAGATCGTTTTTAAATATTTTGCACTTTGTAACAATTGTCACAATTTCTGAATACTGATTTTTTTAAAGCTAAAATGTGCTCCTGGACAGATATTTAGAGGCACGCTGTGTACAAAAATTCACTTACTTGCATACATCTAGGGACTGGTTTCTCTGCCTCCTGACCCCTGAACCGGCACTGCAGCCAATCGCGGTGTGTGGAGGGCGGGGCAGAGACGGGCCACACGGAGAGTCAAGCGGTTAGCGCTCTAGACCTCCGCATTTGCAAGGCTATTTAGGCAGCGAGGAGACAGGCGCATTTGCGGTAAGGAGTTGGTGGCAGCTACTCTCACCGCGCTTGGCGTCGACCTCGCACACAGAACAGCCACGCTGGGCTAACTTAGAAATTTATCGAGGGAGCTCGAGATCATCTTTAAATAGTTTGCGACTTTGTAACAATTGTCACAATTTCTGAATACTGATTTTTTAAAGCTAAAATGTGCTCCTGGACAGATATTTAGAGGCACGCTGTGTACAAAAATTCACTTACTTGCATACATCTAGGGACTGGTTTCTCTGCCTCCTGACCCCTGAACCGGCACTGCAGCCAATTGCGGTGTGTGGAGGGCGGGGCAGAGACGGGCCACACGGAGAGTCGAGCGGTTTGCGCTCTAGACCTCCGCATTTGCAAGGCTATTTAGGCAGCGAGGAGACAGGCGCATTTGCGGTAAGGAGTTGGTGGCAGCTACTCTCACCGCGCTTGGCGCCGACCTCGCACACAGAACAGCCACGCTGGGCTAACTTAGAAATTTATCGAGGGAGCTCGAGATCATTTTTAAATAGTTTGCACTTTGTAACAATTGTCACAATTTCTGAATACTGATTTTTTAAAGCTAAAATGTGCTCCTGGACAGATATTTAGAGGCACGCTGTGTATAAAAATTCACTTACTTGCATACATCTAGGGACTGGTTTCTCTGCCTCCTGACCCCTGAACCGGCACTGCAGCCAATCGCGGTGTGTGGAGGGCGGGGCAGAGACGGGCCACACGGAGAGTCGAGCGGTTAGCGCTCTAGACCTCCGCATTTGCAAGGCTATTTAGCCCCTCGTCGGTCCCAGCGCGCAGCGTTGGCGCGCAGGGTGGCGCCTACTCCTGCACCTAAGACGAGCCAAAGACCAGCCCGTCTGCGCCCGTCCGCGACTGGACGGGGCCTGGGGCAGGAGACTATGGCAATATCCCCTACCAACATGAGGAATCCCTGTAATAGGCGCCTAACCTACACCTCTCAGGTATTATTAGGGTTAAGGGACCAATCATCAAAGGCATGCGATGTTACCTTACAATTCGACCTGGAAGGACCTTTTACATGCTACACTTGCCGTACACAGTTTGGCCTTGAGGTAGTGGCCAATAGCCATCAGCGGGATCTAGCCGCAAGGCGATGTAAAACACACAACACTGTCCCAGCTAAGACCACAGAGGACACTCCCCCTTTGGGGAGCAAAAATCTGCTTTGTAATGCACGCTTGCTGGTGAAGCACGCCATACAGGTATGGGACCTGATATCCACAGAGAAGCCTGACCTATGTTTCTTAACAGAGACCTGGCTCAAGCCTCACTCAGTTCCAGCCATCACACTAGGCATCCGATGGGATATAAGATAACCAGAATGGACCTCCCTAATAAATTAGGAGGGGGAGTAGCCATTGTATATAAGGAGGAGCTAAACATCACAATCTTGGAGGAAATTAGTACCCCGCGGATGGAATTACTGATCTTTAAACTTACCTCCGCATCTAGGGAAAATAGAAGGGGTGCGGTATTGTATCGACCCCCAGGTTCGAGTGGAAATTTTTCCATCTCGCTTATGGAGGCTCTAGCACCATTTGTAGAAGAAAATCAGAACTTCCTACTAGTTGGGGACTTTAATATGCATAGCGACTCAGAGAAATGCATGGAGGCTAAAACCCTCTTAATGGACATGGACTATTTAGGTCTTAAAAAGATTAACCAGGGACCTACACATGAGGCTGGCCATACTTTGGACTTGGCGTTTTCCAACTCACCTCTAACCACGTGTATATCCCCCACCCAGGTAGAATAGACTGATCATTTTATTTTAAAATTCCATACTGATGCTATGGATAAGCCACGCATACAGTCCTCCTTGCCCACTAAAAGAAGACCCTGGCACAAATTAACGGTGGACACTTTTCGAGAAGCCTATCAAGCTCCCCTGATTAATGATTATACGGGAACAATGTCAATTGAACTTAAGCGGTTTGAAAATGCAGTTAGCGAAGCGATTAATTACACCATCCCGCAGAAAATATATAAACCCCGTCAGGCAGTCAAGCAAGAAATCTGGTATTCCGAGGATCTGAAACTGATGAAACAAAAAAAACAGAAAGCTAGAAAAAGTATGGAGACAGTCTCGGAGGCCGGAGGATAAGCAACATCATATAACCTCACTTAGGTCATATCACAAGGCCATAAGGACAGCTCGTAAAAGCCACATCGCGTTGCAACTTACCGAGGCAGGGAAAGACTCTAAAGTTTTATTTAAAATCTTACTAACTTTCACTAAGCCTGCGGCATACGAGACTGTAGAGGTTGCATCTCAAGATCTATGTGACGGGATCTCACAATTCTTCATGAAGAAGATAGATGCAATCTACGGAAAGATAATGACCTCAAAGATAACTGAGGTGGTTGATCCTAACCGCCTTTCCCACAACAACACACAACAGAAGTCACAAGCTAAGTGCCTAAGAACTTTTCCCCCTATCTCCTTAGAGGAAGTTACTGCTCTAGTGACCGAGATTAGGAGTGATAGCCCTGAGGACCTCATCCCTGCCCGCATCATGCCCATGTTGGCGGAAGTCCTGGGCCCAGAAATCCAGCAGCTAATTAACCTGTCACTAAGCACGGGAGAGGTCCCGAGGGATTGGAAAAGGGCACTTGTGAGACCGTTGAGAAAGAATACCACCGTTCCTTGGACGGAACTTACCAACTTGAGACCTATTTCTCTCCTTCCCTTTATGGGTAAAGTGATAGAGAAATTTGTTAATAGGCATTTGTCTAGATACATTGAGGAGACAAATGGACTGGATCCATCCCAGTCGGGTTTCAGGCCGAGAAATAGCACCGAGACCACCTTGCTGTCAGTCGCAGACGATCTACACATGTTCCAGGATAAAGGTCATTCTGTTATCCTGGTTCTGTTGGATCTCTCTGCGGCGTTTGACACCGTGTCATATGACATCATGACCACCAGGCTTATTAACATCGGCCTGGAAGGTGGGGCTCTAGCGTGGTTGAGGAGTTTCCTGACAGATCGCACCCAAACAGTCACCTTGGGTGCCTATCGGTCAGAGGAGTTGGGGATCTCGAAGGGGGTGCCACAGGGCTCTTGTTTGAGCCCCACTCTTTTCAATATCTACGTGGCCCCCCTAGCGAACATCATGAGGTCCCATGGGTTTATCCCTGTGTCATACGCGGATGACACCCAACTCCTCTTTCCTTTTAAATACTTTACGGATGAGGTCAGGAACTCTTTTTCCCAGGGGATGAAGGCAGTGGCCCACTGGATGGCATCTAACTTCCTTCAATGCAATGTTACAAAAACTGAGGTGATGCTGTTCGGTGAGGCCAAACTCCTGTGGTCCCCCGACTGGTGGCCGCAAGATCTTGGCCCAGTCCCAGAGCCCAAGCAGGTGGTTAAAAATCTCGGTGTGCGTCTGGACCAGGAGCTGTCCCTGAAGCAACAAAGCAACCAAGTGGTGGGGTCCTGCTTCCATGTCATCGGAATGCTGAGGAAAGTTTTTCCCTTGCTCCCTGACTCAACCAGGAGGACGTTAGTGCAGGCCTTAGTGTTGAGTCGCTTAGACTATTGCAATGGGTTGCTTCTATCAGCAAATGAGGGAGTAACTGCCAGGTTGCAGGTAGTCCAAAATACCATGGCCCGTCTTGTTCTAAACCAGCCCCCTCGCACCCCCTCCAAACCCCTCTTGAACACCCTGCATTGGCTTCCCGTCAAGCAAAGGGTGAAGTACAAGACTTGTTGCATTATACACAAGTGTCTCCAGAAGAAAGGCCCTGTGTATTTGTCTAACAGATTTTTCCCCTATAAACCTTTGAGATCCTTGAGATCTAGTGAACAAGTTCTGCTGCAGGTCCCGAGAGCAAAAAAAGCTAGACAGGGTGGTAGAGCCCTCTCAATTGCTGGCCCAACGCTGTGGCAGCCTCCCACTTTCCTTGAGACTTTGCAAGGAGTATCTCCCGTTCAGAAAACAGCTAAAAACCTTTTTATTCCAAAACTAGTGTAAATTGTATATACCCACTGTTTATGTGCTGGAAGGTTGCCAAAGGCGCGGAGATACTCCTCTGGGAGGTGATCCTAGCGCGTTATAAACCCGCAAATAAATAAATAAAATAAATAAATGACCCGTATGTAGTTCTTTACACTTCCGGCTCATCGTGGTCATGGGAAAGGTAGTTTCCTTTTTTTATGTTGTAGAATACACGCGCTCTGTACATTTTTAATGAGCGGGATTGTCGATAAGGTAATAAGTATACTAGGTGAGTTTACATATATCAAGTAATCGGGGAAACAAATTTAGAAACGCATTTTAAAACAAAATTTAAAACACAGTGCTATACAACATAAAGATTGCAAGCAACAACTCATCTTGTCTATTCAACAATACTTTCAGATAACTTATGTGATCATGCTATATTAGTGGGACTACATAGTATCGTCCACAGTGACCCAGGAATTACTCCTGTGATATATTGTTGTACTAGTTAAAGCTACATGAACTATGTCATAGGAATTTCATCAAGAATGTTGTTTATGTTGTGGTATCATACATATATATCTATTCTGATATATGTTCTGGATGGTACTACATTACTCAGGGACATGGGTATTTTGTATTGTTTAAGTAACTCAGTGTCTATCTTAGAGAGAACACCACAGAATGTCTTCATTGAGCTCTGTAATATGACTCTTGGTGCGGAACACCCATCTCTGTTCTCGTCAGAAAAGGACTCTATCTAATGGGCCCATGTTGATGTCATATCTGAGTTTATCTGGGTTTATCAATAATGACCCACGTCAAATCATCTTCTGAACGGGCCATTTCTAGATAATGTCTAGTCATACGTGTAATGGATTTATTACATCTGAAAGCACTCCGATATTCGGCAATCCTATGTTTAACTTTCTGTGTGGTCATTCCAATGTACCGAAATGAGCACAGACACATGATCATATAAATTACTCCACTTTTGTTACAATTGGTATGGTTATTGAGTTGCAATGGTGTTTCTAAAGCCATATCAAGTTGTGTAGTGTGACGAGTAAATGGGCACACAGAGCAGGTACCACACAGAAAGTGCCCTGTAACTGCGGATGCTCCCCATAATGTTGGCTGTCTAGCCAGTATCTGTCTTGTCCTCTGTCTCGTACTTGTGTGCTGCTTGCTCCTTAGTAGGATGGGCTTGTGGTCTTTGGGCTGATCTGCATCTGTTCTGCATTGATTTCCATCCCCTGCCAGTCTCAAGAGGATGTTTGGGTGGGTGCTCTCCCCTGGATTCCAGCCAATCCCAGGCAACCTAGGCTGACTTTAGGAAAAATGCGTTGTTATATTATGTTTAAGGCTCCTTGTTTTCCGTTTTTACTGATTTTTACAGATAAATACAGACAGAAAGCAAAGTGTTTTTTGTCTGCATTTATTTTTGAAAGTGGATAAATACAGAAAATTGTGCTTCTTTTAAGTTACTCTCAGTGCTGTCTTACATGAATTATAGGCCAGCATCTGAGCAGATGGACAGCAGGGGAAATTGAAAAACAGGAAGAAATATCTTTAAATAATGGCATATATCAATATACATTTATGGTATAGTACTAGTATTTACCAGTGGATGTATTGTTGGGTAATATTTGGCAGCTTAAATAGCTAAACCATAACAGACATCAAAGTATGAGTGTGCGTCTGTCAGTTAAATAGATATGGAAATGTACCATTTTACAACTTCATTTATATGCAAAACACAAAATAAATATGGATAAATACAGATAAAATGGCCCAAAAATAAATATGGATAAATACAGGCGGAAATGGCCAAAGAAAAATACCATAAAACCGGGAGCTCTAATTATGTTACTTAGATTTGTAGAGCGCATGGCTACCCAAACATGGGCTTCCTAGCACCTCTCTGTCACCCTCCAGGACGTTGAGTTTGGCTGGGAATATCAAGGCATATTTAAGACCCATTTGTCTAGGTTTCTACATTGCTCTGTAATAGGAGTCTCTCCCTGTCTGCAGATATGTCATGTAATCTGCCTGCTTTTCCCCCTTCTTTGGCCCTTTGGCACAGGCAACTTGTAGAATGTTGTCCCTGTCATGATAAATGAAGAGTCACACTACCACTGGATGCCCTGGCTGAAGTCCTGCTTAATGTTTGCAGCCGTGTCTCAGGATCCTGCCACAGCATGTTTGACTGGGTGCATGCTGCTAGAACAGGAATCCATGCAGGCTGCAGTGCCCATCAGGCCTTCAGCGCTTAACAATGGGAAGGGAGCGCCATCCTCCCCTCAGTGTCTGGACAGTGTCAATGAATCCTGTCAGGGTTTCCTGTGTCCTCCCTATTTCCCCAGCTCCTCTGCAGGCCTGCCAAACCCAGCAGGGGTTCCTGTGCCCATGCAATGTGATAGATGATGGTGGTGGGAGGAGCTCAAAGTGAAGTGGGACCCTTTTTAGGGCCACTGCGCCAGCTTCATATTGCCAGCATCATTGCACCTGCCTCGCCCCATTGCTTTTGTTCAAGTCCCAAAGGTGACTCTTGTAGACCTCTGGAGACAAGTAGGCCAGTAGTCCTCCCAATCCTTTCCTCCTGGCCCCCCATTCCAGAAAAATAACACAGGAGAGCAGTGATTTCAGTGGGGCACTCCTGCTTCCCCTCTCCCTCTCACAGAGGACACTCACTTACCGTGGGACCTTCGCAGCAAGTCTCCATGATCACGAAGGCCCGCAGTGATCACACTGGAGTAAGGGGTCAGCGTGATACGTTCTGTCCCAGCTGTGGTAGAGCTTCCCTCATAGCTGGACCTCTCGACAATTCCCTCCGCATGGATAGGTGATCCCTAGCTGAGTTATAGGCATTGGTTGACTCCTGCTGAGTCCCTGACGGGGTTCAGCTCTCACCCCCACCACTGCAGGACAGTCACAGCTGGCTTCAGTAGTCAGAGAGGCCTCTGAGGATTGCTAGTGGGGATGGGCCATTTCACTTCACTGTGTCCCAACAACAGTAGTGCTCTTTCTCAGACATCCCCTCAGCCCAACTGTGTGTCGAAGGGGGCACCTTCTTGCTGGGCCCCGGGGCCAGCGCAAACCCTGCAGAACCTCAGATGGGGTCTTCACATGACCGCTCTGGATAGGTTGGCCTCACAGCCACTAGGTGCCCTTCAAACGTGGCTCCCATGGCGATGTTGCACCTCAGTCACCCCAATCCTCAGTTGCTGCCAGGTGTGGGTGTAAGTTTTGTTGTCCCCTCAATAACAGCAGAGTGGAGGGATCACAGTCCTCATATTTTCACGATGCCTTTTACACTGGGATGGAGCTTGCGTTTATGCAACTTCTGCCTCCGTCATCTTGGCCACGCCCCCAAAGCTAAACATGTCCTGAGAGTGAAAAGGTCTAACAATCAATTTTCATTGTAAGAGGGTTAGCTGTCCAATTCATTGATGAAGTTGAATGTATAATAAACATTTTACAAATGTAACCTTTAAAAAGTTACCTTTAGCCTCTGTAAAACAATTAGATTGCCTGAGCTTGCCTCTGTCACCTTGGTGCTATATAGCTCCTTGATTAAGTGAGAATTGGCTACTAGAACTGAGACAAAGGGCTTGGGTGTGGGTAGGTGTGCTGTTCCTCTGACAGGATGACCAGAAACTTACTTTTCTTCAAAGGGCCCTGCCTTATCACACACATGTGTAGCTCACACCTGGGCTTGGTTTTGAGTGACCACATGTGTGCATTTGCCTATTTCCCTGACCATACCTCTAAGGTGGACACCGGAGCTCTGCAAAGGGGACGTAAGTGAAGTAAAACCACACAAGTGAGGTAAGTAGAAAGAGGTTTATTAGATATGTGCATCCATCACTGTTCCTCAGTCATCAAGTAACATCCAACAGTACCTCACACCAGCATTCCATTTAAACTTCATTTAAAAATTCCCAATGCCTCAACTGGCACAGCATATCCTGTTAGAAATGTTTATGGGCTTGCTTTTTGTACCTTATTAAGTGTGTGAAGTATGCATTTAAACACTCAAATTTGCATGTGTAGACAGGTATAATATGATTGGTTTTCAAACAAATTTCCTATGACATGAAGATTGGCAGTTTTTTACTGATTATTAACTATTCTTAATTTCTATGTAAATTGCCATCTTGTCCAAGATGAGAGTAGTCTCTGTTACTCATTCAGTGCTTCCTTCCTGCATACAACCTCTCCCACAAGCTTAGCAAAGCAGTCAGGCTGCCATGTAATGAGTTGTATTCCACTGCCATGATGGAAGTGGCCTAATTAGGGTCACCTGGGTCACTCACGACAACCTCTCAGCCTTCCGTGCCAAATGAAGAGTCGGTCAGACAGTAGAGAATACAAAACAATGATAGTTTATTCAAAGTACACTCAGAGCAGAGCCCTGTCTGCCCAGTCGCTAGGAGTTCTGCAGAGGGACTGACATCAGCAAGCATAACAATACTTTATGTACACTTCGAAACCAATGCAAGCACGCCATTGTGGAATTTTCCAAGGAGATGCGACTGGATAGTAAATTACAAAGGAGTAAGTTTAAATTCTTAGTCTGGGCTCACCTTATCCACTATTCAGAGCCACTCTGCTAGACCAGTGGG
This sequence comes from Lissotriton vulgaris, assembly GCF_964263255.1. Classification (NCBI taxonomy): domain Eukaryota; kingdom Metazoa; phylum Chordata; class Amphibia; order Caudata; family Salamandridae; genus Lissotriton; species Lissotriton vulgaris. Next base: position 926,805,664 of record NC_141699.1, read on the forward strand.
AGAAGGCCTACGTCTAGGGGAAAGGTATGCGCTAATAGGAACAGTGCATTCATTAGTGTAGCAGAACTTAGCTCCAAAGAGACATAACCTAGAGAAGGCTGTTCCCGGAAATAGCAAAGGATTAGTATTGATTATAATTCAAAATGGCGGCCATATACAAAATGGTGCTGCGAATGCTAACTTATGCAAAACAATACCAAAGCATATTTTTCTATCATAACAGCTATTATTGTTACGTTCATGTAGAGATTTTGTAGTTCCGTAGTTTGAGGGTCTGTGGTTCGGTGGTTCCGAACCCGTTCAATGAAGGTCGTCGGATATAGACTATTTTGGTATCAGCGGACCGCAAATCACGAGTGCGGTATGTACGAGTGTTTTCGTCATAATCGATCAATGAGAACACTAAGTGTTCAGGGATTTCGTTTGAACCCTCGGGTTCCATTTTGTGTACGGCAGCCATTTTGTGTGGTTGCCCTCACATAGGCCGATGACTGCGGCCGAACGAGTCCTTGGGACACGTACACCTTAGCTGACTCTTGCATGACCTGGCCGAACTGACTCCCTTGCCCGAGGCTGACCTCGCTGAGCCAATTCCTTGTTAGCAGCTGGTTCGATAAAGATCAAAGAGCAGGACATTGCTGAGTTTATGGTACACTGCACCCAACCTTCTATCTTGCTTCTCATCTGTTTCTGCTCCTTCCTTTATGGCTTAATCACTGATTTGGGTTGAGGTTTTATGATGGGTTTGTCCGGCCTCATCAAACAGGTTATTGGAATGTGCTTGGTCATTTCTGTTGGGCTGGACTAAGGAAAATGGGATTGTCGTCATGCGCTACTTTTGAAATGTCACCCTGTGATTGGTTAGTTTGTATGTAATCGATGCTAGCCTGGAATGTGATTTTTGGCATAAAAGACCAAGCTCCGCTCATTGAATTTGTGCAGTCTCTAGCGAACCACCCGTGTTGTGCTTAGTAGACCTCTGTTCCTGGTTGCAGCCAATAAACTTTGGTCTTTGACGTTATGTTATGTTATAAAATATTTTATTACGCGCTCTGCTACTACAGAGTATCCTGGCGCGATATGTAGGCACTAAACTGACCCAGTCCAAAAAGAAAGAAGCAGAGAACTAGATACTAAGATTAAAAAGATGGGTTTTTAGCCCTTTCTTAAATCCTGCCAATGTGGTTGCTGATCGCAGAGAGAACGGCAAGGCATTCCAGGCCCGTGCTGTTTGGACTGAAATTGACTGACCGCCCAGTCTCGCATATCTGATTTTAGGTATGGACATCAGACGAAGATTGGCCGATCGAAGAGCACGATGAGGCGTGTAAAAGGAAAACCTCTTGTGCAAATATTGTGGGCCTTGCTGATGCAGGGCCCGAAAGGCCAGAACCAATGATTTAAACATAATGCGATGCGCCACAGGGAGCCAGTGGAGTTCACGAAGATGGGCACGCGCACTGGTTCTTCGAGGAAGATGGAACAGAAGTCGTACGGCCGCATTCTGTATAACCTGCATTCGCTTGACAAGGTATTTGGGGAGACCACTATAGAGAGCATTGGCATAGTCAAGCCTAGACAGAATAAGAGCACGCAGAACAGTCTCCTTCGCCTCCCTATGGAGAAGTGGAAGGAATCGCTTGAGTGACTTTAAGGTGGCAAAACAGGTTGCAGTAAGTTTTTTTAGATGGACTTCAAACTTAAGATCCTGCCCAAACCAGACCCCCAGGTTTTTAGCCGGGCCTCCATGGTAGCTAGGGCATGCAAAATCTGTCGGCCAGATAAGCTCTCTGAAATTGGCCGGAAAATTGCCATAGAATAGTAGCTCAGACTTGTCCTCGTTGCATTTAAGCTGGGCTGAGACAAGCCAACGGAAGACATTGGTCAGACAGGAACGGACTGTCTGAGCGTCATCAAGAAGTGTCCCGTGTCTCTGTTTGCCGAGGCAGGGGAATCTGAAGACATCAAGCGTTATCCCTGGCGCTGCTTGGTTCATAAACCCGGTTCTTCAATTTTCCCAGTTCAGCTGTAACTTGTAACTTGTTTTTTTTTTTCTTCCAATGGTCATTCATATAAGACTTTATTGTTCATTTATCATAATCTGTTCTAGCATTTTCGGATGAGAGTAGCACAGAGGGTGATGATAATTATTCACAAAATGAAACAGTGCTTAGGTGTTAAGGCAATATGAAATTTATTTTTTCATGCACTCATTTGCTGAAGAAATGATGCATCACACCAAGGTTACTCTGCAGAACAATTTCTTTAAGATGCACAAATAATGCATAAAAACCCTCAACTCTGGGTGTGAGCTAGATTTGTTATACCTTTCATTGATGATGCAGTGATATTGTCCTTTTTTTCTACTGATTTTGCTGCCCATTTGGCACATTAAATCATTTCTGATTTTTACGTACACTGAATAACTTTGCATCTAAGAGCCTTAATTGCATTGACTCTATCACTTTACTTATTAATTTTGTAATAAAACTCTTTAACTTTTCATTGATGTGGAACTCAGATAGTTAGTGGTCCCAATCAATTTCAAATTGAATTTATTTTAATGTAATACATTGAAACAATGATTACCCTTCTCTTAAGGTGCAATGCAAAGTACAAGCAACATAAATAAGTGGTTGGAAACCCTGTCAACCACGAGCAACACGGTGCTCTAAATATGGGTAACACAATTCAGGAATAAAAAGCAGTTTGCTTTGTTAGCTTAAGCCGTTCCGTGCCCAAAGGCCGACGGGAGCACTTCATCCCTGGTGCTGCGAACGACAGTTGGCCAATGCAGCCCCACCCACCCTTTAGAACGCCGCACGCAGCAGAATTGCCACCGCGGTTAATGCGTTAAAGTATACCATTAGGAGAACATCAGCACTGTGCACTGGCCAAAACACAAAATGCAAAAATAAATGTTTTAATGCTTGGTTTCGTGAAAGATTGGACAACACAAGTTGTTTGCTAGTGCTGTAGTAATGAGAGTGTGTGTCCAGGCAACGTTTGATAAACAGTCAGGCATTTAACTCTTTTTGGATAAGATAAAGCAATGAAGTGCTGGACAGTTCGACTATACAAAATTATATATTTAAAATAAATATTAATCAATTTTTGTATTCACATTTTTACATCAAGAGATTTCTCAAACATATGTAAAGTGTCGTTCTGTTTTTTTTTTTTTTTTTTTTTTAACCTTTATTTCGAAAGAGCAATACAAATACAGACCTACAACCACAGGGGCCGGTCAGTAACAGCTAGCATCGAGTTCCATAAACAATACACAGTTCGTCAGCCGGCAACTCGGGGGTCCGGCAGCGATAAAATTCACCCAGACGATATCCTTGTGATGGAAAGAGGATCAATGAAAGGTTTCACATTTTTTATTTTTTAAAAACAAACAAAACAACCTAATCCTGAGGTGATGTGTAAAGGGTGTGTGACTGTCTCAACAAGCAGGGGTAGCGACTCTAGAAGACAACTATAAATGGATATGAAAACATAAGGGGGGAATGAAGGGGTCAGGGTCAGACAACCAGGTGAAATACAGCCGGAAATGGACGTATGGAATGTTCGGTCACGGGGACTGAGGGACAGCAGTCGTTTCTACGAAGGGGGGGGTACAGATTTCTCCACGATACGATTTCCATTGACCCCATATCCTTCCCCATTTCTTAGGTCGTCCACGGGCGATGTACACAGTTTTCTCTCGGAACATGCACCAGTCCATGTTGTCCTCCCAAATGGAAACTAAGGGTGCCCGCGGAGACCCCCAAAGCTGGGCGATTTCTCTCTTCGCAATCATGTTGCCGAGGGTGGCCCATTGAGTCTGCGCTACGCTATAGTCATTCGGCTCCCACACATTCAACAGACATCTCCTAGCCTCTGGCAGAAGCGGAACACCCGTGACTTCATCCATAACTTCATGCACTCGTTTCCAATACTCCACCACATCAGGACATCCCCACAAAATATGAAGAAAAGTAGCAAGCATACCACAGCCCCGCCTACACAATCCATCCAGAGAATAACCCATGCGCAGCCAACGTGGACCCGTAACATACACACGGTGTAGGATCTTCAATTGCACCAGTCGGAGACGCGCCGGGATCGCCACTTCCTTAGGAAAGGATATCGCGGCCTGCCAATCTTCATCGTCCAGCTCCAGCCCATCTCCAGTCCAGGCCCCACGAAGCCGCACGAAGCCGCACAAGAAGATCTGAGCGATTATTAATCAGCTTTCTATAAATGAGGGAGATGGTGCTGTCCGGGACATGCCCGTCAAGCACCCTGTCCTCCAAGGGAGAGGACTCTGGGATATCAGTACCAACAGGGAAGACGGATACAAGTGCGTGAACCTGCAAGTAGCGGAAGTGTTCCCTATCGCCCAGTCTATATTCTTGTTGGGGTTCAACAAAGGATTTGATCCTGTCCTTGACCCAAAGGTCTCCTACCTTGCTAATCCCTATAAGATCCCATTTGTCAAACCCCTTTGTTCTCCAAAGACAGCCCAGTCTCTCAGCCGCATAAAGCGGAGTGGCTCTAGTCAGCCGATCCGACCACCCCGTAGCAGCAGTCACTGTGCCCCACACTCGTACCGCAACCCTGGTAGGCCCGGTTAAATATTTTCCAGCCGACCTGGAGTACAGCGCCCTGTTATAGTCTCCTCCCGGGAGCTGCCATCTATCCATTTCAAATGCCGGGTTAGGGATCGGGCCATACATTGCATGCTGCGACGCCCAGTAATACCTTTTTATGTCAGGCAACGCTATACCACCGTCGTACCAGGGTAGGGTCAGTTTTGCCAACGCAATGCGAGGTCGCCCGCCCCATACCAGCTTCTTCTGGAGGCCCTCGATTTCCCGGAAGTAGCTTGCAGGCACCAGGTCAAGCGTGTTTTGAAGGGCATACAAAAAGCGAGGGAGGGACATCATTTTAAATAAGGCTGCTCTCCCAACCGGGGACAACGGCAGTCCGCACCATGCTGTAACGTCGGATCGAAGCCGGTGAAGTGGCGGGAGCAGATTCTTCTCATATCGTATTGCTGAGTCCAGGGAAATATAAATCCCTAAGTATTTAAAGCCGTCACGCGATACTGGTATCGGAAAGAGACGGGACAACAGTGGCATTTCCGCGGTGAGCAGGTAGATACAGGATTTAGACCAATTGATGGCCAGACCTGAGTTTCTTCCAAAGGAACGCAATACGTCAAACAGCACTCCCAGGGACTTATGAGGGGAGGTGAGATATAACAGGATATCATCCGCGTATAGGGATATACGGTCCTCAAAATCAGAGGACCACCTAATGCCCTTTAACGATGGTTCCCACCTAAGCCACGCTGCCAGGGGCTCAAGAGCAAGCGCGAAAAGGAGCGGTGATAATGGACATCCCTGACGTGTGCCTCTGCCAAGGACGAAAGGCTCCGAAGCCCTACCGTTTACAACCACTTGGGCCATTGGCTGTTCGTAGAGGAGTTTGACCCAGCCGATAAAACGAGGTCCGAAGCCAAATTTAGCAAATGCCGCCCACAAATACGCCATTCAATCGTGTCGAAGGCCATCGAGGCGTCCAACGAAACCAAAATGGCCGACTCGCGAAGCGACCCCGCCCTTGCAAGCACACCATGGATGCGGCGTAAATAGAGAGCCGTATTACGGTGAGGAATTAACCCAGACTGATCTGGGTGTATCAGAACACTAATAACCGTGATCAAACGATTCGACAGGAGTTTCGCCAAGATTTTGGGTTCAACGTTCAGGAGTGAAATCGGCCGGTATGAAGAACATTGATCACGAGGCTTCCCATCTTTATGAATAGCTACAATAGAAGCCAATCTCTGATCTCGGGGGAAAAGCCCAAGATCGCGCGATTCCAGAAACATTTGGCAAAGGTGTGGCGCTATTTTATCCGGACACAATTTATAGAGCTCTATCGGGAGACCATTTGGACCAGAGGCCTTCCCTGAACGAAGGGAGCAAATAGCGAGCGCTATTTCATCAGTAAAAAAAATCCACCTCCATAAGCTCCCTATCAGACTCTGAGAGGCTAGGCAACGCGATATCCCTAAGTAGCAAGTGTGAATCCTCCTCTGGCCTGTCGGAAACCGGCGCGTAAACCTTCTGAAAGTGCTGAGCAAACACCGCAACTATACCATCCGGGTCCACAACCCGTTCACCGTCCTCACTCACCACAACAGGCACCACACGATTCAGCCTTTCTCTCTTATCCAGCCACGCAATCAACTTCCCAGCCTTATCTCCGACATCGTACAAACGCCCCTGTTGCTCACGACTCATCATCCTCGCCGCATCCGTCACCAACGCCTTGTAATCGGCTTGTTTAAGGGCCAAAACATACAAACCCTCGGGCGTGACCTCAGACCCCAACTCCTCTTCCAATGACGTAATTTGAGCCTCCAGTCTCACCACTTCCTCATTCTTACACTTTCTCGCGCTAGCAATCTGAGAAAGGGCTTGGCCCCGGACAACAGTCTTAAAGGCCTCTCACAGGGAAACCGAAGAGGACACCGACCCAGCATTCTCCACAAAATAATGGTCTACACACTTAACTACCTCAGCCCTTGTTTTCGGGTGACGTAGGTGCCAGGGGTTAATTGGGGCTACCCGGCTTCTAGTTGTACATCTATCGTAAGCCAGAGAGGAGAGTGATCCGAGATCCCCGGGCAAGATGGCGAATCTCCCTCATGGAAACCATGGGCGCCGCTGGCAATAGGATATAATCGAGCCTAGAGAGACTCCCGTGTGCACCCGAATAGAAAGTATATTGTGCCTGCCCAGGGTGTAAGTGCCTCCAGCAATCTACTAAACCCAACGCATTCAGGAAATCGCTCATCCATAACTGTGACCTCAAAAGAGTCCGGGGGGGGGGTGACGATCTTCGCTACCACAAACAACCGAGTTAAAATCCTCACCAACCACCATCATGCCCAATGGGAAATTCAGCACCACTCTACCCAGATCAGCAAATGTGACGGACTGTAAACCCGGCGGGACATACACAGAAAGAATAGAGATCGTCTTCCCCTCCCAGCGACCTGTAATGGCCGCGTACCGGCCTCTTTCATCTAACACAGTGTTGTCTATCTCCAAGGGGAGGGAACTTCTAACCAAGACACCCGCCCCCCTCGATCCAGTAGTGAATTCCGAATGCGCCACCAAGCGGTATCCCCTTCTGTTCATTGCCTGGCAAGCATTTCCTATAAGATGTGTCTCCTGCAGTAATACTACATCAGGTGAAAGACGTTTCAGATACTGTAAAACAATCCCCTGCTTAATCCTGTCACCCAGACCGTTAACATTCCAACTCAGCACTCGTAGCCCCCTACCCGTGGAAGGGTATACTCAGATGTGAGTCCCTTGCTCATTGCACCATCAGGATTCAAGCAAGCCGGGCCGACGACGGCTGAAATGCCAGAAACCGGTCCTCCGAAGCTTGTTTCATTCCCAGTATAAGAATTGGCTTGGTAGTAGGCATGGGCGGATTTTGCGGATTGGCAATCCGCAAATTTGCGGATTGCGAAAATCCGCAAAATCCGCGAATCCTTGCGGATTTTTTTTTTTGTGTTCGCACGGGTTTCTGCAAGTTCGCAAGGGTTTTGTACAATTTCGCAAATTGCGAAATTGTACAAAACGCTCGCGAACTTGCAGAAACCCGTGAGAACACAATGTGCCTACTCATGTATGTGCCTCTTGTGTGTATAAAAGGTCAGAGAAAGATCAGTTCAGCAGATGAAGAGAAAGAAGCTCCTGGTCACAGGAACAGCACGGGTATTACGCTCGTGAAAGTCAAGGATGCAAAGTCTATCCAGCATCACAGCTGATTTTCCATGGTAGATTTGGGAAGAAGGCACACCTGTCCAGCCTCGATGACGCTCACGATTGTTTTTGGGCTAATGAATGAGTCACTGAATTTGAGCATCAACTAGTTCGAGCGACCATGTGTGTGTTACTATGCAATCGCCCCGAAGGGCGCAGGGGTCCCTTGAGTGAGCTGTAACTATTTTACAATGGCGCCAGCAAGCTGCCAGCGCCATTGCAAAATAGTTACAAAGTTAGCTTGCACAGGAAGCACTTTGACAAAATAAAGCAGCACCTGCTTCGTTTTATCTAGTGGTTCCTGTGCAAGCTAACTTTGTAACTATTTTACAACGGTGCTGGCAGCTTGCTGGCGCCATTGTAAAATAGTTACATGAGTGGGGGTTCAACTTTTGAACCCGTTATGTCCGCGGATTTTTTTTGAGGATTTTGTGGGAAATCCGCAAAATTCGCGGATCGCGGATTTCCCAAAAATCCGCAAAATCCGCGGGCGTAACGGATTTCCCGCTCATGCCTACTTGGTAGTTTGGTTTGCCCTGTTCCCATCATGCACTGGGACAGGAACAGACTAATTTGCATGTAGCCAGGTTCTGAGCTGGGATGGTGCAGTGAGCTAAAAAACGGTGATGGATCAAGCCCTGATCTTTGGACTGGGTAAGAGTGGTCTGCTTAATTCAGACACTCTGTTCATCACCACCCCCTTTTTTGAATCATTTTGTCCACCATAAGCGTGGAAGGGTATACTCAGATGTGAGTCCCTTGCTCATTGCACCATCAGGATTCAAGCAAGCCGGGCCGACGACGGCTGAAATGCCAGAAACCGGTCCCCGGAAGCTTGTTTCCTTCCCAGTATAAGAATTGGCTTGGTAGTTTGGTTTGCCCTGTTCCCATCATGCACTGGGACAGGAATAGACTAATTTGCATGTAGCCAGGTTCTGAGATGGGATGGTGCAGTTAGCTAAAAAACGGTGATGGATCAAGCCCTGATCTTTGGACTGGGTAAGAGAGGTCTGCTTAATTCAGACACGCTGTTCATCACCACCCCCTTTTTTGAATCATTTTGTCCACCATAAGCGTGGAAGGGTTTACTCAGATGTGAGTCCCTTGCTCATTGCACCATCAGGATTCAAGCAAGCCGGGCCGACAATGGCTCAAATGCCAGTAACCGGTCCCTGGAAGCTTGTTTCCTTCCCAGTATAAGAATTGGCTTGGTAGTTTGGTTTGCCCTGTTCCCATCATGCACTGGGACAGGAACAGACTAATTTGTATGTAGCCAGGTTCTGAGCTGGGATGGTGCAGTGAGCTAAAAAACAGTGATGGATCAAGCCCTGATCTTGACTGGGTAAGAGTGGTCTGCTTAATTCAGACACTCTGTTCATCACCACGCCCTTTTTTGAATCATTTTGTCCACCATAAGCGTGGAAGGGTATACTCAGATGTGAGTCCCTTGCTCATTGCACCATCAGGATTCAAGCAAGCCGGGCCGACGACGGCTGAAATACCAGAAAATGGTCCCCGGAAGCTTGTTTCCTTCCCAGTATAAGAATTGGCTTGGTAGTTTGGTTTGCCTTGTTCCCATCATGCACTGGGACAGGAACAGACTAATTTGCATGTAGCCAGGTTCTGAGCTGGGATGGTGCATTGAGCTAAAAAACGGTGATGGATCAAGCCCTGATCTTTGGCCTGGGTAAGAGTGGTCTGCTTAATTCAGACACTCTGTTCATCACCACCCCCTTTTTTGAATCATTTTGTCCACCATAAGCGTGGAAGGGTATACTCAGATGTGAGTCCCTTGCTCATTGCACCATCAGGATTCAAGCAAGCCGGGCCGACGATGGCTGAAATGCCAGAAACCGGTCCCCGGAAGCTTGTTTCCTTCCCAGTATAAGAATTGGCTTGGTAGTTTGGTTTGCCCTGTTCCCATCATGCACTGGGACAGGAACAGACTAATTTGCTTGTAGCCCGGTTCTGAGCTGGGATGGTGCAGTGAGCTAAAAAACGGTGATGGATCAAGCTCTGATCTTTGGACTGGGTAAGAGTGGTCTGCTTAATTCAGACACTCTGTTCATCACCACCCTCTTTTTTGGATCATTTTGTCCACCATAAGCGTGGAAGGGTATACTCATATGTGAGTCCCTTGCTCATTGCACCATCAGGATTCAAGCAAGCCGGGCCGACAATGGCTCAAATGCCAGTAACCGGTCCCTGGAAGCTTGTTTCCTTCCCAGTATAAGAATTGGCTTGGTAGTTTGGTTTGCCCTGTTCCCATCATGCACTGGGACAGGAACAGACTAATTTGTATGTAGCCAGGTTCTGAGCTGGGATGGTGCAGTGAGCTAAAAAACAGTGATGGATCAAGCCCTGATCTTGACTGGGTAAGAGTGGTCTGCTTAATTCAGACACTCTGTTCATCACCACGCCCTTTTTTGAATCATTTTGTCCACCATAAGCGTGGAAGGGTATACTCAGATGTGAGTCCCTTGCTCATTGCACCATCAGGATTCAAGCAAGCCGGGCCGACGACGGCTGTAATACCAGAAAATGGTCCCCGGAAGCTTGTTTCCTTCCCAGTATAAGAATTGGCTTGGTAGTTTGGTTTGCCTTGTTCCCATCATGCACTGGGACAGGAACAGACTAATTTGCATGTAGCCAGGTTCTGAGCTGGGATGGTGCATTGAGCTAAAAAACGGTGATGGATCAAGCCCTGATCTTTGGCCTGGGTAAGAGTGGTCTGCTTAATTCAGACACTCTGTTCATCACCACCCCCTTTTTTGAATCATTTTGTCCACCATAAGCTTGGAAGGGTATACTCAGATGTGAGTCCCTTGCTCATTGCACCATCAGGATTCAAGCAAGCCGGGCCGACGATGGCTGAAATGCCAGAAACCGGTCCCCGGAAGCTTGTTTCCTTCCCAGTATAAGAATTGGCTTGGTAGTTTGGTTTGCCCTGTTCCCATCATGCACTGGGACAGGAACAGACTAATTTGCTTGTAGCCCGGTTCTGAGCTGGGATGGTGCAGTGAGCTAAAAAACGGTGATGGATCAAGCTCTGATCTTTGGACTGGGTAAGAGTGGTCTGCTTAATTCAGACACTCTGTTCATCACCACCCTCTTTTTTGGATCATTTTGTCCACCATAAGCGTGGAAGGGTATACTCATATGTGAGTCCCTTGCTCATTGCACCATCAGGATTCAAGCAAGCCGGGCCGACGACGGCTGAAATGCCAGAAACCGGTCCCCGGAAGCTTGTCTCCTTCCCAGTATAAGAATTGGCTTGGTAGGTTGGTTTGCCCTGTTCCCATCATGCACTGGGACAGGAACAGACTAATTTGCATGTAGCCAGGTTCTGAGCTGGGATGGTGCATTGAGCTAAGAAACGGTGATGGATCAAGCCCTGATCTTTGGACTGGGTAAGAGTGGTCTGCTTAATTCAGACACTCTTTTAATCACCACCCCCTTTTTTGAATCATTTTGTCCACCATAAGTGTGGAAGGGTATACTCAGATATGAGTCCCTTGCTCATTGCACCATCAGGATTCAAGCAAGCCGGGCCGACAACGGCTGAAATGCCAGAAACCAGTCCCCAGAAGCTTGCTTGCTTTCTTCCCAGTATAAGAATTGGCTTGGTAGTTTGGTTTGCCCTGTTCCCATCATGCACTGGGACAGGAACAGACTAATTTGCATGTAGCCAGGTTCTGAGCTGGGATGGTGCAGTGAGCTAAAAAAGGGTGATGGATCAAGCCCTGATCTTTGGACTGGGTAAGAGTGGTCTGCTTAATTCAGACACTCTGTTCATCACCACCCCCTTTTTTGAATCATTTTGTCCACCATAAGCGTGGAAGGGTATACTCAGATGTGAGTCCCTTGCTCATTGCACCATCAGGATTCAAGCAAGCCGGGCCAACGACGGCTGAAATGCCAGAAACCGGTCCCCGGAAGCTTGTTTCCTTCCCAGTATAAGAATTGGCTTGGTAGTTTGGTTTGCCCTGTTCCCATCATGCACTGGGACAGGAACAGACTAATTTGCATGTAGCCAGGTTCTGAGCTGGAATGGTGCAGTGAGCTAAAAAACGGTGATGGATCAAGCCCTGATCTTTGGACTGGGTAAGAGTGGTCTGCTTAATTCAGACACTCTGTTCATCACCACCCCCTTTTTTGTCCCATTCCCAGAGCATGAGCCATGCCCCCCCCAAAGAAACAGACACAGTAATTGAAGTATGCCGCAAAACAGACCCTCGGGATAAACAAATAAACAAGAAGCCCCCCCCCACCCCCGGAAAATCCACAAAACACCCCCCCACCCTGCACCCCTACGTTAGACCCGAAAGCCACCCCAACTTGCAGTGGGCCTGTCGCCCCATTGAACTAATCTATGGAAAGAGAGAGAAAGACCTGGTAGAGGAGGAAGAATCCAGAGCCCTCCCGCCCCCTAGCAATCAACAGGTCATACGCAAAATAATAATCAAACCCCTGCTGAAAGTTTAGGTAGATGGTCCGCCGGTAAGGGCTCACTCCACCCGTTCCTCCAGGCCACCTTCGGCTCCCGCCGACCGATCTTGTCCATCACGATGTGTCGGCAAAGTGTTGAGCCAGTCACTCGCAACCTCCGGGCGGTCAAAGAAGAGCTCACGCTCCTCGTATTGGATCCTCAAGCGAGCCGGAAAGAGCATGACATATTTCAGTCCCATGTCCCTGAGGCGCCTTTTAACACCAGTGAAGCTCATACGCTGTTTTTGCACCGCCTGCGTGAAGTCTGGGTAGAAGTTGATAAACGCATTATCAAATTTCGTAGGTCCGTTGGTACGCGATGCTTGCAGGATAGCGTCCCTATCACGAAAGTTGGAACTCCTGGCAATAATAGGCCTCGACGCGGTGCCCAGTTTAGGCCTACCACCCGGGACTCTGTGAGCACGCTCCACAGTGAAAAAGTTGCTAAGTCCCTTAGGCGCGAGATGGTTCAGCACAAGATCCTCCACCTAAAGGTCCATGGAGAGCTTTGAGGAACTTTCCGGAACGCCAATAATACGAAAGTTGTTACGCCGGCCTGGCACGGCTTTCAAAGTCGTCTAGCCGGCGGGCAAACAAGTCATTTGACAATCGGAGAGTACGAACCTCCGCCTGTAGATCCGATACATCCGTCGTAAGGCTTCCGGTCTTAATGTCCAGCGACTTGACCCGCTCGTTGGTTTTTGCAAGGTCCGTTCTAATAAGGTTGACTTCAATCGCAACTGTGTCTATTTTGGAAACCAAGGTCTCATACTGCTGGCTCGTTGAAGTCTTAACACCGACAATGGTGTCCATGACATCCCGCAGTGTCAGGTCTTCCATCCCAGGAGAGCCATCTCCAGTCTCTTCCGAAACTTTGCCCACTCCACCAGGGGATCCCTTCGGGCGGGCGAAGCGGTCGATAGTGTTAGACTGGGCTACACCTCCTCGGAATGTGCCCCTGATGGCTCTCTTCTCACTATCCGACCTGCCCTCCATACCAGTTAGCGAGCCCAGCCGGGCCGTTCGAGATCTGGTGAGAATGGCTCCCCAAAACACCAACCAACAAAGGCAGGGATGAGGGCAAGAGAAGAGAGACATAGGGCCAGCAGCAGGGCGAGGTCAACAGTTGAAGCAGACAGTGAATCCCAGTGGATGATGAACCAAAAGCGAAACCGAAAGTACCACAGGGGTGACAGATGGATCTCAAAGGCCGCTGTTGTTCAATTGCCACCTGGGTACTTCAGATACTCAAGGCCGCGGAGGTCTGTCGGTGTAGGCCACAAAGTTCAAAGGTGCAGAGAGTCCGGTTCCCAGCGGCCAAATCAATTTCTGAAAAACGATATTATGCCAGCAGGGCATCAGCTGACATAACCCGTCGTCCAAATCAGGATATTTGGCAGGATAGATGCGGGAAGCGGAAAGGGTCTCAGGAGCCCTGTGCTCACGCGTCCATCTTGGATCCGCGCGTAGCTCCTCCCTCTGTTCTGTTTGTTTTACAATTGTTTTGTGCTTGCTTGCTAAAAGCTAAGAGCTAATGTATCCGTTGCTACATATGCCCCATATGTAGCAAAGGATACATTTGCGATTCTCAAATAGCGATTTTTATAGATGGCTATTTGAGAATTGCAAAATACAATGTATGTAGGATTTGCTCAAAAATGTGCGAATCCTACATATTCCTTATTTATGAATCGCATATTGAGATTCGCAAATTAAGAATACCTCCCCATTCATTCCTATGGGCTAGGAGGCCCATAGGAATGAATGGGAAGATGTTCTCAATTTGCGATTACCAATTAGAGAATCGCAAATTGAGAATACCATTTCAAGGTTGCAAGGGTGCCAAAAGGACACCCTTTAGCACCCCTGAAATGTGCATGTGTGCACATGTGGTACAGATACATGCTCTAAGGGCATGTATGTATGACACATGGCACCTTGAAAAAAATAAAAAAGTGCTTTTTTAAAGGAAATTGCATATTACCACCAACTTGAAGTTGAGGGTAATTTGCGATTCCTTAAGGCAATATCGCAATTTGCGATGCCTTCTATCATAGCATTTAGAGAATCGCAAATTGCGATTCTCTAAATGCTTGGGAAAAATAAGGAATCACAATTTTTGCGATTCCTTATTTTGTGAGTAGGTTTAAACTTACCTACATTGCACAAAGCTAAATTGCGATTGCAAACGCTGAAATTTCAGCATTTGCGAACGCAATTTAGCTTGATACATATGGCCTTGAGTGTCTGATGTTCGACATAAAATACGCAGTCAGGTGTGAGCGCTGACTCTAAATCGTACCAAACTACTGATAACAGATATGAACGTGTGTGTGATGTGTGAGTGGAGTGTATTCCAAGCATCACTATGCAGCCATGGATAACTGATTATAGCTAGCTCTCTCTATGCCAGATCCTGTGTTGCTGTAGTGTGAGGACTGTAAAAGATGATAATGTGAAAGGACCGCTACGAGCCGTTAATAGTGCTTTAAAGCACACACGCCCTTCACTTACATTTTTTAAATACAATTTGCTAGTAAGCGCTTACAGTAGGAAACCAATAACTGGAGAAATGCGCAACACAACATGTTGCCGCGATTTTCAGAGTCAATTTGGTTCTCCACTTGTTTTTCATTATCAGTACAATTAATAACGTTGTTTAGTTTTCATTTCCTTTCAAGTAAAAGCCAGGAGAGGTCAGCTACAAACTTATTTTCGTATTTCTGATCAAATTTGACAGTTCATACTCAGCACAGCAGCACTTGAAGAACAGCATCCATTGTAGGGTGTAGTGGCCGATGAGTTATGTGGGGAAATCTGGGGAGGTGGGAAGGGCGGGAGAAATAGCTTCTCTTAATGACCAGATATCAAAATAAAGATGTCAAAAAATTACCCGTTAAAGATAAACGCTGTGTAGGCTCTTTACTTTTTAGTCAGAGAGTACATAATACCTTAGCAATCTACTTATTACATGAAACAGAATCAACAAATTCCTTTGTATTAAAACTATTAGTTTAATTCACCCAAGTTCCACTCTGACTTAGTAACGTTTTACCTTAAAGTGGGTATATTAATAAGTTACCCCTGTAATTGATTTGTGAATCCATCACTTCTCGTATAATATTTAACAGCTTTGCTGTGTTTTCTCAAAAGCCTAATATCTGTCAATATCAAGTGTGGGTTTTTAGCTCTGTGGTGTGGCTCACAAGCCAAGAGGCAGCCCGAGCTCGGCAGCGAGGAGAACAAATCGCTGACAAAGGACACTTTACGTTTCATCAGTGTTGTTAGGACAACAAGCAGGAATTTCAGAGATAATAATTCCGACTTCAAAGATTTCTCGCATGAATGGAACTCGGACCGTCCTTTTAAATCCCGCACAAGGACCAGCACTAGAGACAACTTAACTGTTTGAAAGGTTCGTTTTGTTTATTTTTCTCCTATTCATCGGGGTACTACGGTAAAATAAACAACATGACAATTATTGAACTATATGTTCCTAACTTTATATGGAAACATACCCAGTCCCTCCCCCTCCCAACGCCCTCCTCCTACTGACACCCCGGTAGACATGATCTGGATTGGATTTTTGTCACAACAAAGTTACAATTGACAGTGTGCCAGTGGCCACTGTCGTGCTTTTTTAACCTAGCCTATTAGCGTATATTTATTTATTATTATAGGGGATAAAGTACCTCCTTCCGTACATAATAAGAATATCGCAACTCACTGAGGAGTTCCATACTCATACAGAGGAATGATGCCGAAGGCTGAGTTCCTTTATAAGACTATGGAACTCCGAGGCGCAATATCCTTATTATGTACACCAGTGGATACTGTATCCCAAATAACACATGGTGACACCATCACCTTTGTAACAAACCACTTAAAACTTTAATGTGTAGCTCTTTCATATGAGCAATCATCTTTTCAAGCAAGAAGAATAAAAATAAAACATATAGGGCAAAATTAAACACATCAAAACATGTTAGTTATTTGTTTCGAACCGGTATTAGAAACAGTTCAGAAGAAGTCTGTTTTTTAAGTTGCACCAGCATGGAATGTGTAGAGACAATGAGTGCATAAAATAAACGTTCTCTCTGCTAAGCTAAAAAATAGAGCAGAAGAAAGAAAGTAGCCTCCATTTTTGTTGTTTCAAATAATTGTTTCAATTATGCTTTGCAATATTAAATACCTTTCACCTCTGCTGCTGACTCTGGCAGCAGGCATTGTGATGCCAGAACTCAACTGTAATAACTTAAAATGGTTGAGTTCTGATGTCTTTTCCTTATAATCAGCTACTCCGTGCGTCACAAGTCACCAATTATAAAGGAATAGGATTCCGTGGTTTAAACAGGGATTACAGAATCCCATGTATATACATTTGTTATATACTCAAATTCTTATAAGACATGGGATTCTGCAATTCCTGTGTAAAAACCTGTCTCTAATTTCTTTATAATCGGTGACTTATTTGTCAGAACTCAACTGTAATAACTTATTGAGTACAATTGAGTTCTGCCAAACCCAGAAAGGAGGTATTTATTGTAACATGTTTGTTTTTTAGCACTTCTTAGGTTATTATAGAAAAGGAAGATTACTAGATGCACATTAATGAGACGAGTTAGCAAAAAATTGCAACCATATCATAAAGTAGTGGTACTATTAGATTGATAACAACTTACAATTTCAAAGCACTTGAGGCAGAACCAGTGTCATCATATTATTACAAAAAATACATACTTTACATTTAATCAATAAATAAACAAGACATTTATTATGATAAAACATCCTAGTAAGAGCACATCAGAAGGCAGGTTTAGAATACTTTGGTACTCAGTCAAGCATTGCTATAAATGCCTTGCTTTTGTGGCCAATTTCTGGTATGGAAAGGGCTAGGCATTGATTTACGCTAAAACATCCTAGTCAGAGCACATCAGAAGCGCATTGCTGCACAGGTACGATGCGTGGAAATCCAGGATGCATCAGCGATTTATGTGGCGAGCGGTGCTACGTCGGTTCCTTCAGCTGGTATATCCATTTGCACTCACGTTGATTTAGTATATCTATCAGATCGCCACCCCTAGAACCCAGAGTAACCTTTTCAAGAACCAATCATATTAGGCTGTTCACTGGGTGATGGAGAGTGACAAAATGTTCAATCATATGCACCTTTTTAGGCCTCACCAGGAGAGATATGGCACCATTGTTGCCCCCTTGACTGAGCTGACTTCCAGGAAGCAGCCCAAGAAGGTGAACTGAACTGAGGCCTGTTAGAAAGCTTTTGATGCCCTGAAATCTGCCATGTGCACGGCACCCGTGCTCATGGCATCCAACTTCTCACAGAAATTTGTGGTGCAGGCGGGTGCTTCAGTGCATGGTTTGGGAGCTGTGCTCTCACAACTAAAATGAGGAGGGCTTCGACCAACCTGTAGTCTTCATTAGTAGGAGGTTACTTTCCCGGGAACAGAGGTGGAGTGCAATTGAGCCTGAGGCTTTTCATGTTGTCTGGGCACTGAAGAAGCTGAGGCCCAATTTGTTTGGGACTCACTTCTGGGTTCAGAGTGACCACAGGCCCCACAGATGGTTGATGCAGATGGGGGATGAGAACCCAAAGTTATTGAGGAGGTCTATTTCCCTACAGGGGATGGACTTTATGGTGGAACACCGCCTTGGTACAGAACACATCAATGCTGATGGTCTGTCAATATTTTTCCGCCTTTGTGAAGAGAACTCCCAGGTGAGTGAGTAGTTCTCCCCACATTTCAGCTGGAGGGCGCACATGTTAGAACTGACATCATTGGCATGGGTTTCCTCTGTATTATTTGCCTTTTTGCTTCCAGTGTCTTGTGTGTTGGACTTAGTTTTGCTGGTCTAGATGCTTTGGGCACTTTGACACTGCTGTTCAGTGCCAAAGTGCCAGTGTTCCCTATGTAAATTGTTGTTATGTATTGGTGAGTCCATGAATGTCATATTTGGTTTACTATTAAGTCCCTATTACAGTGCACTGTGATTGCCCAGGGCATGTACACCAAATGCTGCTAGTGGGCTTGCACACTGATTGTGCCACCCACACAAGCAGCCTTTCAAAGGTAACTCAGACCTGCCACTTCAGTGTCTGTGTGCAGTCTAGTACTGCCATGTTCACTTGGCAAGTGCAGCCACTTGCCAGACCCTAACCTTCCCTTTTCTTACGTGTAAGTCATCCCTAAAGTAGGCCCAAGGTTCGCCTGTGGGCAGGGTACAATGTACTTGAAAGGTAGGACATGCCCTGATGTATGTGGCATGTCCTGATAGTGAAATACTGCCAATTTAGTTTTTCACTATTGCAAGGCTATCTGTCCCATAGGTAGAATGGGGAGTTAACTTATAACATCTTATAAGTATACCTGACCATGGGAACAAGATAGAAAAGTGGAGTTTCATATGCCTGAACTCAGAATATAAACATACATCTTTTATTAAAGATGATTTTTACATTGTGTGTTTGAAAAGACTACTTTTAGAAGGTAGGTAATTTCTTGCCTTGCCATCCCGTGTGCCTCTGCTAGGTTTGTGTATTGACTGTCTGGTTTTGGAGTGGAAGGGGCTCTGGATGTGCATTCAGTTCAGACAGCCACTTAGGGGGGTGGGGTGAGGTGTGTTCTGCCTTTCCAGGGTTAGTCAGGGCTGGACTGAATAGACCTGGGCTGCATTTAGAGTAGGTGAAGGAGATTTGTTTCCTACCTGAATGGGCTTGGTCTGCCTTGGACAATGCTGTCACCACCTCCCGCCAGGCAGCCAGACAAGTGAGGACAGAGTCAGTTTTGGCTGATAACAGACCCCTGAACTTTAGATCTCTTTTGAACTTCAAGAGGAACCTCTGCCAAGGAGAAGAGATGAAAGAAGCTGGAGGAAGAGTAATGCACCTTTACTGTGTGTTGACTTGGGTTGGCCTGCAGTAGCTGTTTCTGCCAAGGAGAGGAACTGTGTATGTATCCTTCTTCAGAAAGTATTTTTCTCCAAGGACTTGGAAGTGGAGCTTGTCCCCTGTTCAATAGGTCTCAGGAACAGCAAAGACCTCACCATCCATCTGAGTACTATCTCTGAAACTGCTGGTTTCAGTCACCGCAGAAGAAAAGGGCAACCGTCTCTGCCACCGAGTCCGTTGCAGAATTCTTTGTCCTGAAGGCCCCGCAGAAGGCACTGCTTCAATTAGCACTGCGTCCTTTGTCTCACCGATGCCATCTTGACGATCATCACAGAGCTGTTGCTCGCACCACGTCCTGTGGTCACTGCACTCTGCACCGCCTTGCTTCACCCTGACTGGACATCACTGACACTTTCACTGCTCAACCGTAACATCGACCAGTTCCATCCACTGCACCGCATCAAGCACCGCCTCACCCTGCACCATAAGCCTTGGCCTCACCGACGCCGTCTGGACAATCGTCATGAGCCGCTGCCTGCACTGCATCGTGAGGGCACTGCTTCCATTTTTGCAACGCAACCGCGATGGTTGCCTTGTCCGGCTCGTACCATTGTGTCGGACACAACGAGAAAGGTACTGTTTTTGAATCTGTCTTCGCTTTAGCTGATCCTGCACCTGTGCAGCCAGCTGGAATTGTTGGACTCTGTCTTTTTCAGCATCGCAGTAGCCATGGACGGAGCTACAGACTCGGAAGAACTGTGCTTTTCAGCTATGCCTGCAATTTAAATGTTATCTTGCAAAGTAACTATTTTTACAGTATTTTATGTTCGATTTTGTCATTTTTGGCCTTGTTGGTTTAGATAAATAATTACTTATTTTTCTACACTAGTGTGGTGCCTTTCTGTAGTGTTTTCACTATATTACTGTATGCAGGCACACATGCTTTACACACTGCCTCTGAGATAAGCCTGTCTGCTCATAGCCAAGCTACCAAAGAGGTGAGCAGGGTTATTTTAGATGTGTATCCCCCTTACCCTGACTAGGAATAAGGGTCCCTACTTGGACAACAGTGCGAACCGTTGCCAACTGTTGACCCCCTTTTGTAACATTGGTGGTCAGGGGTGAGGATCTGAACTTGCATTTGTGCCTTACATACAGTGATTGGTGTACACTACTAGTATATTGCATACCATTACATAACCACGTACTATTGGTGAACTTTTCGTTTTGGATTTTCTACAACTTGAGAACTGCCAATTTTCTCATCATGATCAGGCCAGCATCTATTGCATCTACTGACATTGAGTTTGAAGAGGATAGTAGGGAAACCTACACAGTGTGGCATGTCCTGATAGTGAAATCCTGCCAATTTAGTTTTTCACTATTGCAAGGCTATCTGTCCCATATGATAGACTGGGTAGTTAACTTATAACATCTTATAGGTATAACTGCCCCTGAGAACAAGATAGGAAAATTGAGTTTCGTATGCCTGAACTCAGAATATCAAAATACATCTTTTAGTAAAGATGATTTTTATATTGTGTATTTGTGCCTACCATAGGGGGGCCTTACATGTAAGAAAAGGGAAGGTTAGGGCCTGGCAAGTGGGTGCACTTGCAAGTCGACATGACAGTTGACAAACTTCACACAGACACTGTAGTGGCAGGTCTGAGATACCTTTTAGGGCTACTCATGTGGGTGGCACAATCAATGCTGCAGGCCCACTAGTAGCATTTGATTTACAGACCCTGACATACTCAGTGCACTGTACTAGGGGCTTGCCAGTAAATCAAATATGCCAATCATGCATAACCAATTGTCATCACAATTTATAGAGAGATCATATGCACTTTAGCACTGATTAGCAGTGGTAAATTCCCCAGAGTTCTAAAACCAACAACACCAGGTCAGGAAAAAACAGGAGGAAGAAGCACAACGTTTGTGGATAACCCTGTAGAAAGGGTCAAGTCCAACGGTCCCCTCTACCAACTTCCTGCTTCAAGATATGCCATGGCTGCAGCTCTCATGTGGCCACTGGGTAACAGGAAACAGTGCTTCTGGGGCCAGTAAAGTGCCAGGCAAACAGGAATGATAATCTCACCAGATAAGCAGATAAGCAGGTGGGTGGGTCTAATACCTTGAGAGTGTCGAGCTGGGGTTCATTCCCCATTTAAGCCCCAGTGAAATAGGCCTAAATGGGGAATGGGAAACATCTTCAAGTGGTGCTAGCTGATATGTCACTCTGAGCAACCCCATACACCTACAGAAAGGCTTACCACTGCTAAAATGGGACACTGAAAGATGCTTTATTTTTTTTATTTCATTTTTAACTTTGTAAGTGATTCACATTGCATCACTTGCACTTTTTTGAGAAAAACTCTTAAGTTGCAAAAGAGGAACCTTTACAATAACGCACAGTCCTAAATGTAGTTTTCTTAGCCAATCAACCTTCTCACAAATGTTGTCTATTGTTCCTGTCTGTAATGTGGGCGGGCAGTTTTTTTCTTCTCTTTTCTATTTTAATATAACATTTTAATGAGGAACTAAGACAAAAATGCAGTACAGTACAGCATCAATTCAAACTATACATAGGAATATTTTAATCCAGGGTCCTGAAAACATTTTTTAGAGAGTAAAATATTAATGGCTTCATTTAAACCTGGTCAGACGCAGTACTTCTGCCCTGGCACCACGCACTCATGGCCTAGTTCTTTGCCACCAGGGTTAATTGGCATTGATTACAGGAATAGAAATGCCAGGGGGAGCCTGCATGACAGTCTGCCTTATCTGCCTGGCAGCTCTATTGAGCTTGTTGTTCCACTCACTTATTGTTATATCACAAAATGCCCTTCCAATCATCAAGGTCTAGTATCATGGAGTATTTGAGTACCCTTCAAAACATATAAATGTACCTTTGGGACCAATATCTGTCTACAGTAGGTCAGAATATCTGTTGCAGGTGAGCATTTTGTAGCAGAGATTTTGGTGAATACTCTCCTCACTTAATTAAAAGGAATGAGACATCTTACAGAAGCAACCAATGATGACACTTAAGATTAATCCTATTAAGTCCGTCCTTAAAAAATTGATTATATTATGTGCTAAGTAACACAAACCATTGAAACACTTTGGTCTACTTGGACACATTTTTAAGCTAGACAAGATAATAACATGGGAATATATACTGACAGAGCACCACAACAATATTAGAGACACAACACAATTTGATATGGGTATTAGTCGATAGACTACAATGTTATGCATCTAGTAACATTGATGCACAGACACATTAGTTCCCTTCTTGGTCCTCATTCTTGCATTTATTAGAGTACACCTAAGATGGAAAGCTAGAGGCACTACAATGGTTCTTCAGTGTCACTCTTGGTTGCTTCTGTCAGAGGATGATGTGGGTTATCATCTGCTCCAATCGGGGTGGCCACAACACCATCCTTCCATTTTGCCATTCAAGACAAAAACTCAGATGGTCAAAACAATTTCACAATTCATACGTGTCGGGAATTTAGCTAGATACTTGTAGTAGTGGAAGTGAGGGAATGGAGACATAGGGCATTTTATCCATTTCAATTGAAAGAGATCCCCTGCCCTCACAGAGTTGAAAGAAATTAAAAGCTAGCGATGCATATCTCTTGTCTTGTTGCAGTGATGTTTTAAGGCATGGACAAAGTGGGCAATTTCTCACAGCCCCCACCCTCTTTCCAATTTAATGGAGCAGCCTGAAGATTCTAACACTAATAATGTGCAGAAAAAACACATTGTTTTTGAATTTGAACAATGGGCATGCACCATTCACAAAATAGCCTGCCATTCTTAACGTTTGCACTCCCAAGCAGCTGGTGGCATTTACTTTATAAAAGACTCTTTTGGTCTCATGTGTCTCTCTTCTTACTGCACCCCACCTTTTTTACCTCAACCCTTTCTCTTTATCCCCCACCATCCTATCTGCATCTCTGTGTAGTCATTATTTCTCCCAACTCTACCACTCCTAGATCTACATCATCTCCTTCTCTCAAATGAGCTTTCGCTAGCCCACCTCAATCTACCTCTCTTTAAAGCAATCTCTGGGCCCCTCTCTATAATGCCACCTCTCTGTAGCCAATCTCTAACTCCATTCTCCCACTACCTCTACCCTATCACTGCATCTCACTACACTGTTCCATCCTACATCCCTGTAGCTCCAACATTCTAATTCACCTCACTCTAAAATTCATCTCTTTCTTTACCTCATGTCTCTCTTTCTATATCTCACCTCTTTCTTATTTCTCTCTCTACCTGACCTCTCTCGCCCCCACCTTTCTCACCGCTTAATCTATCTTTATATCCCACCTGTATCTCAGACCATCTAACCCCTCAATTTACCTCGCCATTTGTTCACCACCTCAGCTCCAACTTCCCTCCCACGCTTTACATCTCTGTTTACTCTACTTCATCTCTTTTAATACCTTACTCCTTTCTCACCACCTAATTTTCTTACTCTACCGTTTTTGGTCTGGCTCTACAGTGTAGCTGCCCCCAGTTCTTTTGTGACCACCAGAAACAGTAGTTTAAGTAGCAGTACTCCGGGAAGAACTTGGTCTCTGCCCACATGTTGATCTCTCAGCAAGTCTTGATTTATAAGAAGGCGCATGCTTCCACTAAAACAGAGTCCTTTTATTTCACTTTTCTCTTGTCTGAAATCTTGTGGTTATTATAGTAGACCTATGGTGCTTATGGTGATGAGCCAATCATCAGTGCTGTAGGCCTGATTGATTCACTGGGATATGTTATATCAGATAGGGGATGGGCTCACCCCGTTAGCCCCCAATAGGGGATGGGCTCACCCTGTTAGCTGGTCCTCCTAGCTCTACAGTTTTGAGCATTTTAGAGAAGGTAGTTACACAGGTATTCCCAAAAGAATTGTTATCCCCAGGCTCTGGATACTTTTAATATGAATATAGCCAATAGAGATATCACAAAAATCCTGTCCTGGAATGTAGCAGGCATTAACAGCAAACTAGATGACCCAGAGTGGAGAACATTCATTGCAGAACATGATATTTGCATGCTCCAAGAAACATGGGCTAGAGATGAAGTTACCATGCAAGGGTTCGCTACTTTCCATATCCCGGCTACCCACGCGGGTGTTGGAAGACCTTCGGGAGGATTAATCATATGGGTGGGTGCTCATCTCGGCTGCACGGGATCCCAAATAGATACTTCCTCTAAGGATATACTATGCGTACAGCTGTTGTTTCCACTACACAGCCCCATCACGTTAATTAATGTTTATTCCAGACCCACACCGATAGGAAAGGAGTCGCCTACCCTCGAGGAGCTGGATATAGTTTTATCCATCACCCCAGTAAAAAATATGGTCATACTAGGAGGTGATTTCAATTGCCAATTCGAGCCCCTAGAGGGCCTGAATTGTGATATTATCTCTGAGGAGGACTCCTTCCTCAAAATCCCGGAATCTGGTTGCCCTCTAGTGCCCAAATGGACAACCCAAGTAATTCAGATGAATTGCATCTTTTTAAACCACTCAATGAGAACATGCAATGGCAGATCTCTTTCTGACACATCATCTGCCACTACATTCCATAGTAAAAATTGTGGGTTTATACTGGACTATACCCTGCTAAACAGTATTCACTGGGACAGGATGGTCGAATTTAAAATATTCCCCCGCATTGACAGCGACCATGATGCATTAGTAGTTGATCTCCATTCAGTTACCCCCATTGTGCCATACTGCACCGATTCTCACAAAGACCAGGGGATAACTCTATCCAATTGTAGAAGGCGTGTACGATGGGTCAATTTTGTTAAATCACAGGAAAATATGGGCACCCTCTACGGCACACTTTTACCGGTGTTCCTAGAAGCCTCCACCCTGTACAATATTGACAGGGACTGTATGGAAAAAGAGGCGATTGAGCATAACCTCGAAAAATTCAAGAAAATAGTATTAGAATTCTTTTTCCCAAGCAAACCAAATAAATCCAGTAGGCCTGCGCCCCATCCATGGTATAATTCACTTTGCCGGAAAGCTAAAAGCTCACTGGTGGCCTCAATTAAATCCAACAATCGTACCCAAATTAAAACACATAGAAGGGCCTACAAAGAGGCTGTCCAAGGAGCTAAACATAGGTGGGAGCTGTAAAACTGGGATTTATTAAAAATTTCTCTTGGGGAAAGAGATATGAGAACCTTCTGGGGAGTCGTAAATTTGGGCACATTGGCACCCAGAAAAGCAATAGAACCGACCCTGGTAGAAGAGGTCTGGTGGGTACACTTTGAATCTGTATACAAATATACAGAGAATATAGAGTCCCTCCAATGTGATGAATATTGGGATGATATCCAGGCCCCAACCATAACCCTGCAGTAAGTAAAGGATGCAATAGAGAAAATAGCCCCAGTCAAAGCCCCTGGTTTAGACAAAATCCCGAGGGATCTCTTAGGAGGGAGCCAGAAATTTAGGCCCCCTATCTGTAGGTTATTTTTAATGCAATCTTGTCGGGCTGAAAATTCCCATAAGCTGGACAGGCTCCCCTTTATTGCCAAGTAATTACAGACCAATTAGTCTGATAGACATCCCACAAAAGATTTTTGCACGAGTCCTATCATTGAGACTCCAATCCTGGACTCCACTGGAAGACGTTTTTGTCTCAAGAGGGGAAGCTTGTACCTGATATTTGATCTGAGGTCAGCTTTCACCACCCCCTTTTCTGAATCGTTTTGTCCACCATAAGCGTGGAAGGGTATGCTGACATGAGTCCCTTGCTCACTGCACCATCAGGATTCAAGCAAGCTGGGCCGAAGACGGCTGTAATGCCAGAAACCGGTCCCCTGAAGCTTGTTTCCTTTCCAGTAAAAGAATTGGCTTGGTAGTTTGGTCTGCCCTGTTGCCATGATGCACTGGGCCAGGGACAGACTAATTTGCATGTAGCCAGGTTCTGAGCTGGGATGGTGCAGTGAGCTAAAAAACGGTGATGGATCAAGCCCTGATCTGTTGACTGGGTAGGAGTGTTCTGCTTAATTCAGATACTCTGTCCATCACCACCCCCTTTTCTGAATCATTTTCAAAAAGGGCTCCCCTTTATTGCCAAGTAATTACAGACCAATTAGTCTGATAGACATCCCACAAAAGATTTTTGCACGAGTCCTATCATTGAGACTCCAATCCTGGATAGACGATGAGAGTATTCTCTCTCCGC
The DNA here is from genome assembly GCF_964263255.1 of Lissotriton vulgaris. Classification (NCBI taxonomy): domain Eukaryota; kingdom Metazoa; phylum Chordata; class Amphibia; order Caudata; family Salamandridae; genus Lissotriton; species Lissotriton vulgaris. The sequence continues at coordinate 926,832,114 of NC_141699.1, forward strand.
TCCAGGCAGGGTTTAGGGAGAAATTGTCCACTCTGGATCAGGTCCTAAGACTCCAGCTACTCCACTGGAAGACGTTTTGTCTCGAGAGGGGAAGCTTGTAACTGATATTTGATCTGAGGTCAGCTTTCGACGTGGTGCCCAGGTCAAAACTATGGTCTGGCTTACTTGAACTGGGGGACCCGGCTTATCTTGTACACCTTATTCAACGCTTGCATGAAAACAACTTTGCACAAATAAGATTTGGTAAGGATGGTAATTTATCGGCCCCTATACCGATTAAACGAGATGTGCGCCAAGGCTCCGTACTCGCTCCGACATTATTTAGCCTTTATATAAATGACCTGATCAAAGTGCTGACAGAGGAAAAAGACCTAGATTCCCCCAAACTAGCTTAAAAAAAAAACTCGGCTATGATATTCGCTGACGATACGCGTTTGGTATCTAAATCCCCCATGGGGATTCAAAGAGTGTTGGACAGATTCCAATTGTTCTGTGAGGACAGAGGGCTTGAGATCAACCTCCAGAAAATGAAATTCATGGTCTTTAATAAACCCAAGAGCACTTGTCCAAACCCTTTATTAAATATTGTACCCCTAGAAAGAGTAACATTGTTCACGTATCTAGGCATTACAATCACTGAGACCATGGATTGGGGGGCACATATAGGGAAATCAACACTAAAACTAGCACAGTCTACAGGGGGAATTTTGAAGGTTTTCAATAATTCTAACAGAAGTGCTGTTAGCCCGGCACTGGAAATCTACCAGGTCCAGGCTTGCGGGGGTGCATTGTATGGAGCAGAACTGTGGGGACACTGCAGGCCCAAGTCCTTACTGCAGATAGAGAACCAATACATCAGGAATCTCTTTAAATTGCCCATAGTACCCCTCTAGTCCCCCTCCGTCTGATTTGGGTCTGATGGAACTAGAAGCAGTCCTATGCCTCAGACCCCTCTTATACTGGCGTCGTCTGTGGTCGACCCCGGAACTCTCCACCTACAGAGAGGAACTGTCTGAAGTTCTAGAAATTAGGGGTGCTGTCAGGCTTCTCTGGTTTTCCCATATTAAACTTCTACTAGTTAGCATCGGTTTGGGGGAATGTTGGTCTGACCCGGAGGTAGCTTGTCCCCAATTTTCAAAAAAACAACTAAAAATTACTTATAAGGATTATAGAATGGTCCTGCTATACTCTAATTCCAACATGTGCAAATCAACCCTAACCTTCCTGGAAATTAAGGACAACCCCGTCTTTGAAAGAGTTTTCGACCTAATCAAACTCCCGGCAGCCAGAAAACTCTTTCAGCAATTTAGATTTGGAGTTTTGCCATTGCGTTGTATGACCTCCAAATGGAAACTACAAAATGAGGACAGATGCCCCGCTTGCGAATCTGAGCTCCATGTCTTTTTTGGATGTCCGGGGTATAGCAAAACGAGAAGGAGATGGTTAGCTCAGATCTGCAGAAACTTAGGCAGGGGTTCTTGTGTTGAAACATTTAGGATACTGAAATGTTATCTTAGAAACCCAGTTGTTTACTCTTTGGCGGGGTTTCTGTTCTCAATGTGGTGCACATAAAGGGTCTTTTTTAAAACTCTAAATGTCCTAGCAGATAAGAATTAGCTATTGAATTCCTCCATTTTACTGGGATGCAGCACACAACCCAATTGAATGAAGCACCCTTGTCTCCTTTTTTAAGACTATGTTATAGCCTAATCTATTTTGGTTCTGGGTGGAAAGGAAAAGACCAATAAGGGGGGAAAAATTTAAATAAATTCTGAATAATGCACCATGCACTTTGAAATCAAATGTCTTGCTGCTATGGAAAAATTAGGGGAGAAAGACAAAACTCTTATTTTATATATTTAATTAACATGTTTTATCCATTTTTAATCTATATATATGCTACAGGTTTTTTAAATATAGTTCTTCTTTTAAATGTTTTTTTAAAAAAATGATTTGCTGTAAAATTGTGCACTTTCTGGGCCATGTTGGCCATAATAAAGGTACATTTGACTTGACTTGACTTATATCAGATGTCATGGGTTTGATCTGCTTTTTATGAAAAGTTATGACAAAGACAGATGGTTTGACGTATTTACTCTGAAAAGTATATGTAAATACAAACCCCTCTCCTCTCTATTTCTACCTTTGTATCATTCTCTACCTCCTCTATGTCTCTCTATTTCACCTCTTTTCTTTACATACCTCATCTGTCTTCTCACCCTTCACTCCTCTCTCTCTATCGTTCCCTCTGCCTCTTTACTTTCTTAACATGACCCATCTTTCTAAAACTCTTCTCATGTTGCACATCTCTCTGCTTCACTGTTCTATGCTTCTCTCAATACCACACCTCGCTACCTGTTTACCTGTGCTTCTCTCTATCTATACCCCACCCGTAAATATATATCACCCTTCTCCATCTCTCTGCATGTTTTCCCCTATACCGATTTCTAAAAGTTATTTCTCTGTCTTTTTCTCTTTCTCTAACTACCTCCACCTCTATCCAACTCTCTCTACCTCTCCTTTGGTCTAACTCATCCCTCTTGCATTACTGTATAGCCCTTGCTCAACGTCGTTTATCTCTAACTCCCTTCTCCTTATACGTCAACTCTCTTATTATAAGGTCCTGGTTACCTTTCTGTTCTCATGTCTCGCTCCCCTCATCATTTATTTTACTCAGCTGAGTTGGGGGTCACTGTCTAGTTAGAGAAGTGTACACACCGAAAGAGGAGAGAGAGTACAAGTCCAGGTCAGAGAAATAAAGAGAAAATTGCCATATTTCACCAGATGGAATGACAAACATTTTGAGAGCTGTTCAATTGTGAAAAACATCAGTGAGGGTTGAGAGTGAACCCGAGGACTACTGCCTAGTCCCCCAAAGTTGACACTCAAATTCGGAAAGCAAGGAGGGATCCAAAGAGGACTCATTTCCTTTTTCTAATGAGTTACCACCCCACCTTAGTCAGTTACTTATCAACGGGTTGTTACCAGAATTCCAGGCATAGATACATCAGTACCGAATCGCAATTTGGAAGGCACACCCGCCACACACCTCTTTCAAATTTCAATTTTGTATCCATTTCAAACCACATTTTCGCAGTGAATAAAACTTTATTGTCTCCTAACGTGGTTTAAGTACATAAAAAATAAACTTTTTAGCCACTTCAAACCCTCTGATTCAGTGAATTGGAGGGAGTGTGACCACCAAGAAGTTTAGTACATCTGGCCCTAGAAAGTGCAGCAAATCGAATTCCTAAAGAATGTCCAAAAACCGGGATGTCATGGTGCACTCAAGGCGGTGCTGAGATAAACACATAAAAATCAGCATATTGTGCAACACCTCAATGACAACCTCTGTTCACTGAGAACTGTCCCATCTGCCCTAATGGAGCAAGATATTGTTTATGCAATACAAATGTAAGATTTTTTGCACGTTAAATATTGTGTCCTATGACCTATTATTAAGGATATTGAGTGCAATATAAATGACTAAATTTATTTACACACTTCTAAAGCAGCTATAGAAGTGATTGTTTTTGGTTATTACCAACCAAAACCAGGCCCAATCCCATCCTGGGGACCGCCAGCCTTGAGAGGGTCTCTACCTTCGTGTATCTGGGGGTAACATTGCAGGAAAATTTATCATGGGACCGCCAGATAGTACGATCCAGGGCCAAACTGTCCCAACTGTCGGGTGCAATCTTGAAAGTGGCTAATTCTTCTTCCTTCAAGCCTATAAGTCCGGCCCTTGAAACTTACAAAACCCAGGCCAAGGCTGCGGCCATGTATGGCAGCGAGCTATGGGGGTGCAAAGCTGTGAAGGACTTATCAACAGTTGAAAACAGTTTTCTAAGGCGCCTTCTAGCCCTGCCTAGTTCCACGCCACTTCCGCCTCTGAGAATGGACATGGGTCTCCCCCCTATTGCAGAGGAGCTTGTGTCAAAACCAGTGAAGTTCTGGCACAGGCTCTGGTCTACGGACGAACTTCATCACTATAGGGAGGATCTCACCCATGTCATGAGTCTAAATCGTAGGGGCAAAATCCCCTGGCTCACCTTTGTGGAAAATGAATTGTCTGCCATCAATCTCCGTGACCTGTGGGAGGACCCTGCGCGAGGCTGTCAATCAATCTCGCGCAAAGCCCTGGCACAAATCTATAAAACCAGGTCCCTTGCTCACCTGATGGACGCTCAAAATAGCGGCACCTTAACCTTGCGATTTTTAGAAGCCAAAAATTCTTACGTTTTTGAACCCTTTATGGATTTTATCTTTCCCATCCTGGCGAGGAAACTGTACGTTCAATGGAGGCTTGGCACGCTCCCTATTAACTCATATACGTGCAAGTGGACAAATGGGGGCGATAAATTATGTCCCTGCTGTAACAACCATGCGGAAGATGACCTCCATATCCTGTTTGTGTGCCCTGCATACCAAAGGCCCAGAAAATACTGGATAGCGCCCCTATGTAAGAACTTGGGGTTTAGAGAGTATGCACAGGCATACAGGATTCTGAAAACCAGCACCTTGGGTCACATTGTGTTTGCCGTTTCAAAATTTCTCATGGCCATATGGTTGATCAGAAAGAAAAGATCCACTGAAGCCCCCTGAACTTTTTTTCTATGTAATTTTAAACAGCCCCTCGCTGGGAGAGTGGATTTTATCTAATTGTATTTAAATGTATATTATAAATAATGTATTTTACTGTCTGTAATGCTGCACTTGCATCTTTTATGGTCTATATGGCCGAAATAAAGAATTTTTGGAATTGGAATTGGTTATTACGTTTACTCTGGTTCTCGTGGGCAAACAGAGTTGTCCTAGTGTTGTATATATGTGAATGAGCATGGCAAAAGAAACCCTATCATATACTGAGGAATTAATTTGCAAAATGAAAGGAGGTCATTTCCTGTTGGGGAACTACAGGATTGTTGAGCAGCAGAAATTGAATTGATCTTGAAGAAATAGAAACTGTAAAGAAGAAACATTCAGAACAGGCCTACATGGTATACTTCTTATGGAATACTTGAAGGCACATATTTTCCAAATAGGCCTTCAAGTGAAGAATATACCAATTATCTTCACATACAGCAAAAATTATAGGACCAATTTTAGTTTCATTGGCAACCATTGTTCCCGACACTGGATGATGCGGGGGATAGACACAGCTTTGGAAATACTGAAATGACTTAAACAACAGATTAAAGATTTAGAAGACAAACTCAAAGGTGATAGCACAATAGAAAACACTAAAGAGGTACTTGATAACTTAGAAAAGACAATAAAAGTTTCTCTCGATTCAATTGAGTAAAAACATAAATAAGGTTAAAAATGACAAAACATGTGATAACAAAGAACTAGTGTACCCTAATTTGAAAGCAGACTTCTATACCAAGGCTGGCTCACACCGTTCTTACACATATAAGAGGGTAACTTTGTCAGAATCCTCAGCTAGTGTTGACGATCAAGAAATACCGGTCCCAAGCACCGAGGGTCTGTAAGCGGCACCCATGTCAACCTCTTTTTTTAGGGTATGACCTACCAGGAAGGGGGAGACCCAGAGGTAGGAGGAGGAGTTGAGGAAGGGGCTAACATGGCAGTTCATAACAACTGGAGAACGCCAGACACAGAACCAATACCACAGCTGGTGAAGGATGATAAGAGACAAAGATCCCCCGTTTTCAAAGTACCAAAATGAGTTTTGAATCACGATGAAGAAAGTATACTAAACAGGAGACTAGGTTTGTAGACACTGACAAACTGGATTTTTTCAAGCTCAGGGGTGAATTTTACTATTTTGTTTAACTTTCAGGCTTAGAAATCTTTTCAAAGATAGACTAGATATCTGACCAAAGTCAGGATCTGACTTGTCTCTCCTATCTCAGTTTGATCCTCCATCATACCTCATGAGGGCAGAGGTATATGGGGCTCAAGCAGGTTCAGGAGTTAGAGAGTTGAAAAAATTAATTCCATATATTTCAAAGCACAAGAAGCTAGCACTGTCTACTTTGTACTCAAACCCAGACTTCACCATTAAACCTGCTGACAATGGTGGTGCCATTATAGCCCAACACCCTCATAATTATGAGATGGAGATCCATAGACAACTGAAAGATGAAAGATACTTAAAGCAAATAACTAATAACCCAGTACAAAAGATTCAAGAGGAAATCCAGCCTACCACATCCAAGGATTTGAATGAGGGCGTTATCAATGAGAATGATTATGCCTTTCTGAACAGGACTCCCCAAGAGCTTGATCATTTATACACTCCCTAAAATTCACAAAAATCTTCACAAACCACGAGGAAGGCTAATTTTTGTAAGGGTGTCGCTTAAGTATTGGAGGTGATTTGTAGGTTAATAGACCACTGCATTAAGGAAGAGAGCCCTAAGATTCGATCTTTTGTGAGAGTCAGTAAACAGTTTGTTAATGACATAGAAGGTGTAGAATATAATGAGGCAGAGGATACTCTAGTGACATATGACGTTGAGTCTCTATTCACTAATATCCCTCAGGAAGCTATTGAAGTCACAATCTGGCTTCCGAGCAGGATACTCCACGGAGACCGCTCTACTGGGTGTGATGGAAAAAATACGAAAGCTTCTGGATGAGGGTCAAACAGTCGCACTCATTCTTTTAGATTTGAGTGCGGCGTTTGATACCATATCGCACAAAACTCTTCTGGCCACTCTAGAGAGAAACGGCATCTGCAAGGATGCTCTACAGTGGATAAAGTCCTTTCTCACCGAAAGAACCTTCCAGATCAAATCCAGTATTGCATGCTCAGATACGTTTCCCGCCCCACATGGTGTCCCACAGGGATCCATTTTGAGCCCGTTGTTTTTTAATCTATACCTTAGACCATTGGCAGATCTAGCTGACTGCGCAGGACTAACGCTAATGTCTTCTGCAGACGACTCTCAAATCATCTTTTCCCTATCTGAGTCAAACCCCTCAGCCCATCTCTACTTAAAACTGGCCTTCAGGAAATTTTCAACTGGATGACCACTAACCAGTTGAAATTAAATTGGGATAAAACTGAGGTCCTCCTATTATGAAGAAATAAAGAGCTCTGGAACCCCTTACATTGGCCATCAGAACTGGGAAATCTTCCCTCCCCAGCTACACAGGTAAAAAACCTAGGAGTCATTATTGACAACACTTTGTCAATGAAACAGCAGGTAAATAAAGTTGCGGGCCTCTGCTTGACCATAATAACATGGTTGAAGAAAATCATTTGGATGTTGCCCCAAAACGCACAAAAAACCGTAGTCAACGCATTAATAACATCGCGTATTGACTACGGAAACATTCTCTACTTAAGCTCAAACCTAGCAGTGATCAAACGACTCCAAATGGTACAAAATGCTGCTGCACGACTCCTGTGTAGGATACCAAAGTCTGAAAGAATATCAAAACATCTGAACGATTTACACTGGCTCAGGATAGAACATCGGATTAGCTTCAAAACCCTGAGCTACATGTTTAAAATCAAAACTAAAACAGCACCCAGCTATCTACAAACTTTGGCCTCCCCCTATCTACCAACAAGAAACCTTCGCTCTCAAACTGCAGCGAATTTCGCTGTACCCAGATTCAAACTGCAAAGAACTGGAGGACGATCATTTGCTGTCAGAGGGCCTATTCTATGGAATCTGCTCCCCCCGCATATCCGGAAAGAAGAAAGCTACACGAAATTCCGGAAACTTGTAAAAACCTGGTTGTTCCAGAAACAACTGAGTTAAAATTACCTCTCAGCATATTTTCCTTCAATCTAACTGTATGTCACAGGCGCCGGGAAACCCTTTTTGGGTAGCTGAGCGCCATACAAATGGAAAACAAAAAAAAATTATCAGGAATGAAATTATGGATGAGGGCCTTGCTCTATGGAGTTGGCATCAATTGCATTTAAGAAGAATTACTTCACGTTTAAAAATGAGTATTATGAACTGAAGAGGAGTGGCGATGGGAGCTTGCTTTGCCTGGAACATAGCCGACCTGTACATAGGAGAATTTGAAGCTAAAATAATTAATGACCACAATAATCCATTCAGAGGGAAAGTCAAAGTATAAAAATGTTACATAGATGATATATTTGTGGCATGGCATGGGACTGAAGGCAAACTTTTACTGTTTAGCAAATGTCTCAATGAACAGAGCCCAGACTTAAAGTTCACCAGGACCTGAAGCAATATGGAGATCAATTATCTGGATGTCTTAGTGATACTTAAAAAATGCAAACTGCATACTACCCTTTGCAAGTAACCAACTCACTCTAACTCATTACTCTGACACACTAGCCACCACCTGCGTACACTAGTGGACAATTTTCCTTATGGACAGTTTCTGCGTTCACTCATGAGCTGCCTCTTGTTGTCAAGCCCGCCCTGGTGTCAACACGCTGTTCTCCACTGCCAGGGATAAGACTCAAGAAGTTTCCCTGGTTTTACCGTTCCTGTGGTTGCAGAAACTCATTGATTCAAGAACGGTATAGTCGGCTGGTCAAGTCAGCGTTGTGCCGCTCTAGCGCAAGGTTAGCGTTCTAGTCTTTCTCAATTCGAGCGGCCATTTCGTGCGCGCTTTCCCTGAGTACTGCGCACTTCAACCGTCATTCTGAAGCGAGCGGCAGCATTCCGGAGAGTCTCTTCGAGGTTCTCATTCTGGTTGCCGTTCTTTTGGATTTCGTCATTCTGGTGAAGATTCTACCTGTCAGATTCCTCACATCCTGTCATGGGTCATTCCTGAGTCGCAGTATTTCCTGTTTTGACCCTTCGCCTCGGCAGTTGTGAGGTAAGCCGCTTCAGCCAATTCCTAGTGGAATATCTTCCAGTTTTGGTTTCCTCGATGGAGTTCGTCTAGCGCATCCTTGTATGATATTTGCGCTTGGGATTTCAGAGACTATCTAGTGAAACTTGCTTGCTGTGTTTAGTCCTCGTCAGAACTCAAGCTATTTCAGTTCCTTCGCAGCATCTTTGTCTAGCGGCTTAGTCCTTTCTGAGCTCTACCAAGTAGCCGCCCTATGAACTCTAGTGCTAAGAGTCATGAATGAGACTTCGTTGGTTTTAGTCATCAGAGCAGCCTTCTAATCACCACAGAGACTCAAACATTGATCCTATAGCGGAATTCCAGTTTGGAGCTTCAATTCTCTACCTTGTGTAACTACTTCTTCCTTGAACTGTATCCAGTCGGAGAAGTGTTTAGGGGTTATAATATATGCGCATATAGGTTATATCCTTATACACACACCAAGTGAGGTCCTGGCTTCTACTGGAGTAAAGTCTTCTTCCACTATCTGCTATTTGAGTCTTCAAAGGAGAGCAGCGCAATCCACACTCTTATCAGGTACTACTTGAAACTGTGATGTCATTGAAGAGTAAAAGGTCAATAGAACTGTGAACTGTGAATTGTGAACTCCACACCTTGAGGGGACGTATTAATGTGTGGTTACTTTTGCAGGTGTCCTCAACACATCGCAATCTAGACGACACCAGGGCGTGGCAGTCTCTTTTGTTTGTTATCCACTTCCCCTTTCCCTTTCGTTCCTGGGCTCAGAGGATTCTGGGTGCAGGGGCGATTGGGAGTTGGGAACATATCTTCTGAAGACCCCTGCTAGATCGCCCCCACAGACCACAGGAGTACAGGTTAGTCCTCTTGACACTTGTAGGAAGATTACTTTAGGCAAGGAGAACATCTGAAAAAGAAATGAATGGAAAGGGGCTATCACAAGAAAATTATTAGTAAATCACTCAAACGAGCTTGGTTTTGTCGAAGAGAAAGATTACTTTCCCCAGAAAGTAAGAAAGAGCCCAATAAAAGGATGGCAATGGTTAGCATTATTTCCTTTCAGCAGTGACATTCAGAAGATCATTAAGAATCAGTGCCCATTAATGCAAGATGTGTGTAGAGAAGCACCAATGCTTGCCTTTAAGAGGAGCAAAAAATGTAAGAGGCTATGTGGTGAGAGCACACAAGGAAACCAATTTGAAAAGGGACATTAGTGCCCTTTGGGGTTTACCCAACATGCAAGGCCTCTGCAAATATGGGTGGTGCATAGCATGTTATTTTCCTGTGGACACCATAGTTTTGACTACTGAAACCTCAACATTCACCTTATGGAGTTTTTCAAGTTGCAATGTGTTGTAGTAGATCAGATTTTCATGCAATAAAATCTATGCTGGCCAAACATCACAGAAGGTAAAGCAAAGAATTTGTCAACTCCCCAGTCAGATCAGATGTAGAGTGGAGGGGGCACCTTTGGTCCGTCATTTCTCCGAGACGGTGCACACTGAGGATGCCAGGTTTCAGGTTTTAAAGTCTTTATTTCGATTATTAGCAATCATAAAAGACATATTAAAATACAGAAGAATATAACTAGTTCATTTAAAATATCCAGAAAAAAAATCAATGCCCATAAGTATTATTTAAACACTCACAAAAGACATAGATGCACAAACAAAAGAACATTTCTTAGCAAGTAAATAAAACAGGATTACATTTCAATTACTGAATAAAGAAACCTGAATATTTTATATAAAATAAAAGAAAATAGAAAGAAACAAGAATATTGAATTAAATTAAAAAGGTTAGGTTTACAGTTCTAGATTGCAGACAATGAGTGCAGACAATGAGTGCACTTAATGAAACATAGTCGTAGGATGGTTTATCAGTTGCATGCTTAAACTAAACAAGTTATGGCAAATTGCAGAACAACTTTTGTACTTGGCGCTACGGTGAACGCTTCTTTAACCTAAGGAGCCAAGCCCAACCCAAGTACTTTGCCAAAGCTACCACAAAGACCTCTGAGGTATTGGTCCTGAGCACTTGTATGGCTTCCCTCGCTGTTTTGTATGGGAAATTTTGAAACAGAGGTTTTAGCCATTTCTTCCGAGGTGCTCCGTACCTAGGACAGGCGAAAAGGAAGTGTCCTTCTGACTCAATATGACCTGAGCAGCACGTACAATAAGGTGATATCCCTGTGGACCATTTATTCAGAAAGATGTTTAATGGCAAAGTGCCCACTCTAAACTGATGGTACAATTTCTTGTCTAATGATCGGGAAATAACATCCCAGTATGGCTCTCTCAGTAGGTCAATTTTGAATGTTAAAAACCTGCCTGTGAGGTCATTTTTATTGGACAACATCACTCTTTTTAGGCGGATGGTAGCCCAATATAGAGATTTAAATTCATCTTTGGGTGGGAAGGAGTTAGATTGTGGGGATGACCAGAGATGTTCCAAGCCCATGTCTTTCAGAATTGTTTTTACAGCAATGAGCCATGGTATTTTCCCTGAACCCCTAATAGACCTAACTTCCAACAGTTCCTTTGCAAAAAGGAATAGGTCTGGGGATGTCAATATTCGTCTCCACAATGCCACTAACCTAAATCTTGCCATTTCATTAATAGGGGGGGAACCAAGGTCCAGGCAGAGAGGGAGCGAGGGTGTAGACTGTGGAAGGCCCACTAGATTTCGAAGGAATCTACATTGTGTTTTATACAAATTAGACAAGTCCGTATGACCCCATAGATCTGCGCCATATAATATAGCTGTAGAGATTTTAACATCATAGATCTTAAGGGCCGGCAGGACCCGTTTAGTAATTGATTCCTTCTGCTCTTTAACGAGACAACCAGTCAGCCTGGCAAGCTTGAGTTGTTGCATATTAATCTGATCCTTCCATCTCAGGCGACTATCAAGGGTGACCCCTAGATAGGTCATGGTATCAACCTGTTCAAGGTTTACTCCATTCATCTTCACTGAACTTCGAACTGGGTGGTTTTTTGTGAAGACCATAAATTTTGTTTTCCGCACATTGACTACCAGGTTGTTGATGACACAAAACTCCTCAAAACGGTCCAAAGCCCGCTGTAGTCCGCTACGTGTTTTTGAGAGGATTAGAGTGTCATCTGCGAAGATGAGTAGCGGAAACCTCATCCCTGCCAGCATTGGGGCATCAGTGGGAGTATCCAAGAAAAATTTAACAACTTGGTCGATAAAAAGGAGGAACAGGGTAGGGGCCAGGACACACCCCTGGCGGACACCTCGGGTTACGGGGAATGTTTCTGTGACTTGTCCCTGACCCCCCATCTCACCCTTGCAAAGATGTCCTCGTGGAGTCTTATAATAAGATCCAATAGTTCAGGTGGGCATCCCAAGGTTACCAGCACACCCCACAACCTGTCCCTGGGCACCAGATCAAAGGCGGACTTCAGATCGATGAATGCAGCATAGATGTTACCACCACCTAACCAAACCTCCTTCCAATAGATCAGGCAGAATCTAAAAACCTGATCTATGGTGCTCATTCCCGATCTGAAGCCCACCTGCATAGGGGACAGAATATTCTCCATTTCTATCCAGCCCTGGACCCTTCCCAAAACCATGCGCGCCACTATCTTTTGAATCAAATCGATTAAGCTGATAGGGCGGTAGTTTGCTGGAATGGATTTATCACCCTTTTTATAGACTGGAACTATTTCTGCCCCTTTCCAGGATTTCGGGACTGTAGCTCCAAGTGCCAAGGTGTTAGCTATTCTAGTAATATACGGGAGCCACAAAGTAGGATTAGATTTAAAAAGATCTGCCGGGATTAGGTCCATACGGGGGGCTTTGCCTCGGAGAGTAAGTGCCAATGGCAGCTCAACCTCAGCAACCGTGAAGGTGAGTTTTCCGCTTTCTGGGGTCAGCATGAGTGGATTGCCTAAGGGATTTGAAGTCTCATCGTCCCCAGCTCTGAATTGGGCCGAGTAAAATGATACCCAATCCTCAAGTGGCACATTATTTCCGGGTGTAGAAGAGTCAATGTTTTTGCCCCATTTAACCAGATCCCAAAACCTTTTCTGGTTATTAGAGGATGATGCCTCTAAAAGATCTGACCAGAACTCATCCTCCCACTCCCGTTTTGCTTTACTAAGGGTTTTTTTATAATGGAGTCTAGCAGCTCTCACTTTAACCATGTCCCGAAATTTAATGGCAGAGATGAGAGCTGTATGTGCCTCTCTACAGTCCTTATTATACCATTTTTGGGGCAAAGGATTAGTTTTCGTAACAGCCTTTCACACTGAGGATGCCATATACTGGCAGGGATTGAAGTGGTCACATTGGATACTCGTGCAGGAGCAATCTCCACTCGTTTGGAATTGAGACAATGCAAATGGATGGACTTGTGATGTTGCACTACAGATGGACTTAATGACCTACGTCACTTACATAGACTTTCTGTGTTACAGGTATAGGAGAATGGAGAATAGGAGCCTATGATTTATATGAGATCTTGCGACCGATGAATTACCAACACCAGGTTCTTGGAGTATTTGCTAACACTAAACAAGTGTTAGGTTAATGAACTCATAATTTATCACATAGACCATGCACACGATGATGCACACATTGCCAGTATTACACTCAGACCAATACATCACATAATCAAACTCTGTGAATGCAAGGTGCACCGTAGTGACTCTTACTTAAAATGAGGATATTCTTCCAACAGGTGCAAGGTGAATGACCTCCTATAAATAGACTATATAACTTGTTTTTTCTGTCAATGGGTACAATATATATTTGAGAATATTGAGCGACACATGTACTTGGCAGACTTAGTAAGGCATAGATGATAACTTCTGATCTGCTGCTTTTGGAATGGAATGTATATAAATATTGTTGTTTGGATTGCAGCCATGGTTGTTGATAGTACATTATATGCACTATCAGTAATGGATTAATGATAGGAAAACCGACATTGGCCCATTGGATGATTGATTTACGTTTTAAGGATGTGTATACCCTTCATCTTTGTGTAATTTGTATACACCAAAGAAGGCGGCTAACAGCCCAGTCATTCACTTTATCTGCAATGATGTCCGTAGGAGTGTCTGCTGGTCCTTTTCAGCCTTATACAATCATTGCAGGGGCACGAAGGAATGAGTTTAATACTTCTACATTGGTAAGTCCAATACTCGACCGTGGCTCTGCAAACTAAGGGGTCATTAGGATCTCGGGCGGATCGTCATCGCCCGCATGGCAGTGGCGATCCGCCTGAGATCCGTCCCCGCCCGCCACCCATTTCCCCCCTGCCATATTTCTGTGGTGGGGGGGACCACTGCGGATGGAAAGACTGCTGCTTTTCCGCTCGGTTGACAAGTCGACCGGGCAGAAAAGAGTTTAATATGGTGGAGTGTATGCTAGACACCACCATCCATATTATGAAGGGGCGGACACATGCCTTTCTGTGGCGGCGTTGCCGCCACGGAAAGGCATGCAGGTATCTCTTGCGGGGGCCCGTTGCAGGTCCCCAGGGACTCTGGGGAGTGCACATGGGGGGTACCTATGGTACCCCCTGCATTTCAATATACAATGTGGCAGGCACCGCGCGGTGCCTGTCATGTTGTGCATTGAAATGCATGACGTGGACTTTCAGCACTGCCCGCCGCAATGTTAAATATGCGGGATGTGCCCGCTACTGTGGCGGGCGCATCCTAATGGCCCCCACGGGACCCCGCCCTTATGGCAGGCGGTCCTTTTCACGTCGGGATGGCAGGCAGACAAAGTCAGCCCACCATCCTAATGTGCCCCTAAATCTTTTGAATGTAACAGTTTTTACTGAGGAATGTATTGGAATTTTTGCAGAACTTAACTTGAACGGTACTATTAATGAAGGCTATCAGCCCTAGTTGACTTTGCTGGTACCACTTAAGGGAGTGTCGGTGTGGTCACTACACAGGGTGTGTGTGTGTGCTTTCATGAAGTATTGCCCACACGCAGGTCAATATTGGTTAATGCTTCCTTTATAGACTGATAAATATGCTTCTTTGAAAGACCCATGGGTAAGAAAACATCAGGGTACGTTAGGCCCTTTTGGGTATTATATGATTTTTGGAGAGAGGATCTAAGGATTGTTTTCTATCTTGTTTTTTTGTCTTTGTTTTAGGAATTTTAATTGCGTGACTTTTTGTCCTGATGAAACATGAAAAATTAACACGGGTCGATACGTTAAAACTACTTCCACAGTTGCTCGTGAAAATTCTGTGTTTCCTTAGGAGGTACATTTAATGTATAGATAGGATCTCTGCTTATACCGTGAAGTTATAGGCAGCTCTCGGATTTTTTCATCATCTTGGTTGATGTTGTTGTATATATATATATATATATATATATATATATATATATATATATATATATATATATATATATATATATATATATATATATATATATATATATATATATATATATATATATATATATATATATATATATATATATATATATATATATATATATATATATATATATATATATATATATATATATATATATATATATATATATATCTGTTCTCTGTTCTGTGACCTTTCACTCCCAGCCTATCTCAAGATCTCAAGATCCTAGCTCCTCTCCATTTTTTTGCTACAAGTCATTCCAAAGGGTCTCCAGTGACCTTGTGGGCATCTCTCAGGCAAGCCAGTCCTGGTGCTAACATCAGGTACTGAGTTGCATCAATACAAGAGCCCACCTCCACATACAAATGCCACCTACACTGGACAGGAGGCAACCGCTAGCTAGGGATTTTGACCTCATTTTCTGCTTCCCACGTGTGCTAGCTGCAATTGATTGCACCCATGTGGCTCGCCAAATTGCACACATCTTCTGCAACAGACACTGATGGCCTTCCATCAATGTGCAGGGTGTTTTTGATGCCAGTGGTAGATTCATTTATGTGCATGTAGTGTTTGCAGGCAGTACCCATGACAGCTTCGAATTCTGCAGGTCACCTCTTGCCTCTTGGATGGCTGCGGTAGAATTTGACAGCATGTGGCTACTGGGTAAGTACCAAGCACAAAGCATGTGTGATATGTATAAATGTATCTCCCATAAACAACCATTTTACAACAATATTCATCATGCCACATACACAGTCTCAACATACATAGCATGTGCCAAAGTGCAGATCATGAACTGTACAGATGCAAGAAGGACATGTAATCAAGTTCCCTAATTTCCCTCCTCAGTGATGCTGGGTATATACTCTCCCCTCAACTCTTCACACCATGCAGACGTGTAGCCACTGTACCTCAGTGTAGGTACAATAGGGCACACATATGAACTTGAGCCATTTTGTTCTACTATTGTCGCGATTGAAATGTCTTGACCATATGGGCGGTGCTGATGCACTCTCCTGAAGTTGTGTGCATGATCATATTAGCCTGTTGTGTCTTTGACAACATAGCTTTAAGTCATGGCTTTCACATATCCCAGGACCCTCAGCTAGGTCTGAACCCAGGCAACTGGGCCACTGCACAGAACAGAGGGCAGGGTATGCAAGTCCGTGATCAGCTTGTTGGCACTTTTTTCACCAGAGCAACCTGTTGTGTTACGGACAAAATGCGGTTTGCATTATCTTGTCAAGGATGAAAGCTGTATATTTATGACTCTGTCCAAATATTCGTTCCTGAGACTACTTTGCAATCCACACTCAATGTGTGCTAACCACAGCTGTTGACAGGAGTCAAAAGATTGGTGATCCAATATGTCATGTACAGATGTCAGCAATACGTGTTGTCAACGTCTCTAAGGAATTCATTGCCTCAGAAGATTAAATATATGTTTATGTGTGAATCCTCACAAGACCTTTTGACAATGGGTGCCTGTTTCTCAGAGGGACCTAACCTCTGCATTGTGGAGTATTTGCTCCCAACTGAAATTGCTGGCCCACAAATGAGGGCCCCCCACCGTGAGTGATAATGAACTTTGTGTATCAGGCCCTATGTGTATGGAATACACAGCACTGCTTCCATAAATTTTTCCGTAACACTATAGTCAACTCTGAGCTGAGTGCAAAATGTGGACTACATGTATCATGATGCAAAGGAGCAAACTCTTTTGGGATGTGAAGTGTCTGGCCACACCATTTTCCCTGTCCAAACAGATTTTAATGGTCTGTTCACCTTTTTTTCTCATGTTCTAATGCTCCTTTTATGTGTAAAATCTGTTAGGGCTTATTTTCGGCTTGTGCGCTACGAATGCAGAGCCTGCGCTCCTCATGAATAGGTTCCGCTCCACAATTGGGCTGGAGATGTTGGAAACGGGCCGGAACCCAAGTAAATGACATACAGGAAGTGGTTTGTTATGAACACAGCTGTCCCTCACAAGGACAATGAGAAAGAAGTAATGAATATAGAAATGCAATTAGATCTATATTGTGCTGTCCAGCCGTACAGGAATCCTTTAATGTAACAAAAATTCTTATTAGGACAAACAATGAAGTGGGAACAAAGTATTGCATCAAGTGAGATACAAACAAAACGGAAAAGGCTCAGGCAAAGCTAGGTGCTTGCAATAATTCCAACTATTCAAGAAGCACAAATGAAGGACGACACCATTACACATTGGGAAATAATAAGTATCTTTGTGTTAGGGTTTGAAGGAGTCGACGTTGTTTCGATTCATACATAGAATTGAGAATCATCATCAGGACATTTAGTTACATCCCTGAGTGATTGCATGTTGAACAATAGGAAACTATTAGAAGGGAGAAAAGAGAGAGATGTGTAGAGTTTAAATAGGAATAACCATTAGCTGACATCCATGCATTTCTAAGGAGTGAGTGATAGTTGGTGAAGACCTGGAGTTATCACATGCCAAGGTGAATGGTGATGATGAATAAACAGGTAGGGATAACCAGAGAACCTAAAAGTAACTCTAAGTAAGGGTGGTGTAGAAAATAATGATGGTAGCGACATCATATAATTACTGTGTATTTTGGCCTACTGTGACGGTGACAAAAGATGCTGGAGTGATCAGTAACTCATGTGAGTGCCTGTAAAGGATTGATAACAGTGAGCCGTTATTGAGTGAACTAATGCTCAGGTGCGTAGCGGTGAATTGACTAATGGTAATCACAACTATCTTACCTAGAACTCTTGTGAAGAAAGGTCAAACAAGAGAGTCAACATACCCACTGCAAGGTGGGGATGGTCTGCAGTGCAGTAAAATCGGATGTGTAGATATTCTCGTACACTTAATTTAAAAAGCGGATATAGTGAAACGGAATTAGATCCAGGTATTCTAGTCGTGGTCTTTGGAGTGAGTGGAATAGGGGGCCTTACCAGAAGTAAGGGGAGATCCGCATCAATATGCAGGGATTCACGAGGAGTAGCAAAATCCAGTCACTCATGCAGGCGTTCTAGAATAATTAAATGGAACACACATTACAAACGGAATAGAGGTTGGTGGAACGGGCGCATTAGCTCGAACAAAACGTACCAATTGGAAGGGGAGGGCGCTCGTAGTACACACCTCTACGGTAGCCGCTTGATGGTGGTGTTTGGTATGAAGGTCTGTGTGCACGGTGAGGAATCAAATAAGGCTGTCACGCGAGACAACATGTGACGAGGTCGCATGGTGTAGTGGTGCGAGTATTAAGAGGCAGCCATCTTAGAGTGAACAATTGTAAGAAAACAAATTAAGAATTTTTTTTTTTTTTTAGTACTCATTTATCACCATAGTTTCAGGTGAAGCCGCAGGTGGGGTTACGACATTCTGTCTCAGTTTTATGCACTGGAAGGGATTTGGACAGGGTGGACTACCGGCATCCCTCAGCAATGACGCCTCCTCCCAGGACAAACACCAAAAGAAACCATTGGAAAATAAAAATCAGGTGGAAACTGCAGCCATTTGGAACCGGGCTTGCAATTGGAGAGCAGCTCTATAAATAGCGTAAACCACAGTAGCATTATCAGCGGACCCGGAGGGGAAAAAAAAATACCCGGATATCTCAGTGCTCCCAGATCAGCAGGTGCCAGAATGCCCTTTTACTTTGACTGCCGGCCCTAGCCAGATCTAGTCTGGAGACCTGCAAGACTGAAGCATACTAATCGTTAAGAGAGGGAGATAAAGGATCTTTCCATTTTTTGCAGATCTCCCTTCTGGCCAATAAGATAGAATAAAACAACAGGCTTTTTGCAGGGCACTGGAACCCATCCAAAATCCCAAAGATCACAAGAGGGAGGTCGAGTGCTACCTGAAAGCCCAATGATTTAGTAAGAGTGTTTCTAATCGCATCCCAAAATGGAGCCAGGTGGGGGCATTCAAAGAACATATGGGCATCCGAGGCAGCTACCAGGCCACACTTAGCACAAGCTACTGAGTTCCCTTCAGAGAATTTTGAAAGTCTTAGAGGGAGAATAATACGCTCTGTGCAGGGTATAAAGATGATTTCTGCGTAGCCATGCAGGTTTAACGATGTCCCATCAAAGCTTGCATGAAGAGATCCAAAGGTCTTGTATGTTACAACTGACAAAGAGGGAACCCCACAAAAGGTCTGGTAGCTGAAACTCGCCATCCACTTCTTCCAGGATAAGATTATACCACAAGGAAACTTCCTTCTTGGCAGGTGGAATATCTACTAGGGGGGATATTAGCTGACTGTGGCCACCAAGTGGGAACAAATTAAGAGAGTTAAAGGAAATAATATACATGATAGGTAGGGCACATGTACAAAAATGGAGCAAGTTGGAACAATTAACCCTTGGTTTCATCTGGTTGAATAATATACTGCACATATAATAGAATGACATTGATGCAAGGTGATAATTCCACTAATTTGCAGACACAAGGACGGTACACATCCATAGAGCAAGCATGTGATTGTCTGAACAAGATACAATGGTAGTTAAACACCATGACAAGTGAAAGAAGATACTGTGCACTTATTTCCAGGGCAGTACAGGTTGATACATGGCCATTTCTGCAGAGTCCAAAAGGAAGGGTCCATCAAGGTCAGAGTAAGGAGATCCAATCCTCCATTCGATTCAGTCCAGTGTGTATGCTGCCTGTGTGTGGGATCCACTTTAGTGCCTCTTTGTTTAGTAGCTGGCAAATGTCTGCACCTCTCGGTGGTGGTTTTATAACACTGATGACAAACCACCAAATGTCGTCCTCGGTGTGTCCTTTATTCGATAAATGGTCAACAAGAGGGGCATTCAGTGTCTTATAGCGGAGCCGGCTGTGATTTTGGCCAATTCGGATCCATACCTTTTGAGTAGTCTGACCGATGTAGATCATGTTACATAGGCAAAGGATAGCATAAATCACATTTGAAGGGTTGCAGTTGATTCTATTGTAGTTTGACATCATTGAACGTGAATTCCTTACATTCAATTACATATTATCAAGCCACACAATTACCACATTTGGCGTGTCTGGATAAGAGTCCCAACCCCTAATGGTAATTTAGTGTTAGCGCCGGTTGTTTGGGGGGCAGTGCTGCTCTAACCAAATGGGCTTTTTACATTCTTATTCTTCCGAAATGCAAAGATTGAGTGCTTCAGGTTAAGAGTGCCTGCATTGAGGATCCCCCAATGTTTGAGGATACAGTTTCTCACTGTATTGGAGACTGGTGAGAATGTAGTGACACAAACCATGCGCTTCTGGGTACTTTTTGGTTTGGGAGAAAGGAGGCAGTCACGTGGGCAATACCATGCTCTTTTCAGCGATGTACGTATTAATCTACCTGGATTAACCTTCGCCGTACGCTTGTTAGACAAAACCCCAGCCACACAGAAGTAGTCTTCCTTTAGCAACCAATTCCTCCTGATATGGAGAAATTGAGAGAAGGGAAGGGAATCACATAAGGCACGTGGGTGGGGACTTTCGCATGCAGAGTGTACACAATCGGGTTGGAGATGTCGGAAACGGGCCGGAAGCCAATCTATTTATAAAGTAAATGACATACAGGAAGTGGTAGGCAAAAAAAACATCACAGGAAGTTGCTGGTCGCCATTTTCAGTTCATTCTGAGTCATTCTCTGTCACAGGTCAGATCCCCTGCCATTCTGCTACTCTGTATAACACAACTACCCCCAACATGGCTGAGGGACTGGAGGAGAAAGCATCTCCTTTCACTGAAAGGGATTTGGACATATTAGCAGAGGGGTTGTTAGAAAAGTACCCTCAGCTATATGGGGGCCCGAGGACCAGCTGAGCAATGCAGCACGTGCCAGACTCAGGTCCACCATTGCAGAGCGCTGCAGTGCAGTGAGCATCAATGACTGATGGGACGGGGAATGCCGTAAGCGCTGGGAGGACCTAAAACGCTGGGCCAGGATTAAGGCCCAGAGAATATTTGTACAGTCTTCCCAGCACTATGTGCACTTGCCCATCCTCTCGCCACTGTACAGGAGGGTCCTGATGGCAGCCTGGCTGAATCTCCATGCTCTGCTGGAAGAGCATGAGCAACAGAGAGATAGTAAGTGAATTAACTGCAATATGTGTTTAGAAGTATAATGTAAGAGATGACAAAGCTATACCATCAGGTGTCCCATGCCTCCATTTACCTGATCTGTACAAATGAAGCAGTCATTTAAAGGCTCTCTATAGCACATAGAATGCACTGAGCAGACTGCATTCTGGGAGCTGTAGTTTTTGCAAGTCACATGGAATAGAGCCACACACATGCATTTATATAGAAAATTGCACTGTCAGCACCATTACCAGTGAAGCAAGGGCCTATTATTGATGTGTGTATTGGGTGAGGAATGGTACAATCACTGCCTAGTGTATGGATGAGAGACCTTTGGGTGTTGGATGCTGTGACGTGCATGGCTTTGGTGTGTGCCGCAGGTCTCCATTTACATAGTCTGTGCAAATGCAGCGGTCATTATAAGGCCAAAGGCTCAATGTAGCCCATAAAATGTATTGAGCAGAGTCCCTTCTGGGAGCTGCCGTTTTTGGAAGCAAACGGGGGGTAGAGCCACACATATGCATTTGTATATAAAATTGCAGTGGCAGCACCATTACCAGTGAACCAAGGCCCTTATAACTGATGTGTGCCTTAGCTGAGGAATGGTACAAACACTGTCCAGTGTGTTGATGAGATGTCTTGGGGTTTTGGAAGCTGTAACTTGCATTGCCTTTTGTGAGATTGGGTTCTGTTCATCATGTGCCATGGAGAAAAGTCAGACTTTGAGATCCTTGCCTCACTCTTAAGTGATACCAACTTCTCTGAGGGGGGCCACATACACATGTCTTCCGAACAGTGGCTCACTTGTCCAGTCAAGGTAGCTGTAACTATTAGCCACAACTGTTCACCACCTCACTACCTGAGCAGTCTTTGAAGGCAAAATGTGGACCATACTGTCTGCTATTGTGAGGAAATATCAAAATGTTAAATTCACCACTTAGTAAAGCTAATATCCCATCCCCTATTTGGATATGTACCCCAAAATCGGCATTTGTATTGTCTCAACCAATGCTGGACAGCAGATGACGTTAGTTAGAAAGTGTATGAGCGTAGAGATTTCATATCACAGGATCATTCTAATACCATCTGGACTGTCTCCAATCTCCTTTTGTAGACTGGCATTGGATGATGCCTATGTAGCAATGACAGAAAACACAGATTACAAGAATGAAGAAGGTGAGGGTTGGTCACACCAAAAGTGTATGCCCTCAAAACTCAAGTAAGATGTCAATGCGTGAGTCAAATCAGGAAATCACAGTGAATGTACACGTACTTTAGGCTCCAAGTCACTTATATTTGGATAGTGTGATCAGAGGACAACAAAGTCTGTACTTGCTTCATGTAGTTATGTGTGTCTTTCTGACGTGTACAACCAATACATTATGATTTGTCTTCCCTTTCAGTGGGCCCATCAGGACAAGAGGACCAGGACCAGGACGCAGGGTCAGAGCAGGACTTCATTGGGGCACTGGTGGCCATGACCTCTCTCCACAACCAAAGAAGAGAAGGAGGAGGGACTTTCAACATCAGAAGACAGGGGAAATGTACCCACCAGGATAAAGGAAGAACACACCTCAAGTGCTACAGACTGGGTGGAGGCTGAAGACATTTTCGTGGGGAGGTGAAGAACTGGTCACCTCTGACTAGGGAGGAGGAGATCGTCTCTCTCCCTGACAATTCACAATTTTCATTTGGTGAGGTGTCCCTAGGGCAGGTCACACCACAACCTGGGCCTACCATCAGCCCCTCCCTGACTCAATTCCATCAGGGTATCCAGCTGCATCCCCTGCTACTAGTCCCCCTCCATATGACTTCCAGGAAGACGCTAGCATAGACTCTGACACCAAAACACTACACTTCTCATGTTCAACCCAACCCCTTCCTGTATTGTGATTTCTGTGGCTGCATCCCAGGAAGTGATGGGGCATGTGAGGGTCAGCCAGACATGTCTTCTTGCTTCATGCTGCAACTCCGTGATGAGGTGCATATGTTGTGAGAGGAACATGCAAGATCCATGTCCACCCTTACTGCCAGTATCACTTCCCTGGGAGCAGCCATGATGTCTGCCCTTGCCCAACATCCCTCCTGAACCACCCTCAATGTTTCACCCTGTACTTTGCTCCATACTGTTTCCCCCATACTCCTCGTGTGTTCCAACCCTGTGTTCTGCCTTGTCCTGAACCACCCAGCCAGGAGCCTGCATTGGATTCGGAGGATCTGAACATTGATAAAGTTGTGGATGACCAGAAGGACAGTTAACTTGTTTGACTATGACTTTCTTTTAGACTTTTACTTTGCCCTGTATATAGACTAGTTCCCCAGATGCTTCCTGGCGTGTTTTATTTATGTTGCCCTACCCCCTCTAAGCCCTCTTGTCCATTCTGTGCAAATAACATTATATTGTTGTAGAGGTACCAGTTGGTGTGGTACATTTGCCTCGACTGAGGAAAGTTCCTGGACACATGCTGATGGTGTCTGTACAGCTCTTGCAGTGAGCCTGTGCCACTTGTGGTACAGGTGGGTGTGATGTGCTGCAGGTAGATGTGGTGGTACAAAAGGGGGTGGTGATGGACGGAGCATCTGAACCAATCAAACACTTACACCCAGTCAACAGATCTGGGTTTAATCCATCACCGTTTTTTAGCCCACTCTGCCACCCCAGTTCAGACATGGCCATATGCAAATCAGTCTGACCCTGTGCCTCATAGGAACAGTCCAGCCCGAACTGCCAAGCCATGCCTTCCCTGGACCGGGCTCAAGCTTCCTAGGATTGGTTTCTGGCATTACAGCCGTCTTCAGACAGGCTTGCATGAATCCAGTGGCAAAGTGAGCCTGTGGTGGCTCTTCTTCCTGTGTTGAACTTGAAGGGATATTGTGTTTTTATCTAGGAACCTGAATAAATATTGCTATTTTATGCCCGTGTACGGCTATAATCAATAATATCCCTATAATGGCATAAGAATCAGATCCATATTTAAGTAAATAGCCCTTGCAGTCCAAAGCACGGCAGAAGCTACTTCCTTGAATTCCTAGAAAGCACAACGAGTTCTTTCGACACTCCAAACCTCCAGCAACCTGGGAAATCCCCATTTGCTTTTGTTTTGATTTGTCATAGAACTCCTGCGAACACTGTAAGAACGGCCAGTTCTTAGTGACATCTTTATTGACGTCTTATGTCCAACCTTACCTCAAACCCGGCCCCTTTCAGGTATAAATATACTAACGTTGCCTTAAGCAAACACACGGTGGTGTTGGAGCAGAGCAGCTATCTACTTGCCCGAGAGCCCAGCTGATGCGAGAGCCCACGGACGCTGCACCTCCTCTTTGACGCGCTGAGAAAGACGCTGTCTTTTTCTCCAGCCGAGAATATCCAGCTCCGGCGTTTCCAGCCTATCCTTGCGGGTTGCTGGAATATCAAGTCCTGAGGAAAGATATACCAGACCTCCCACATTCTATTACCAAGGTACGGAGCTGACTAAACCCTTAAAGAGAATTCTTGAGTCAGATTCTTGGCAAAACCAACTTAACTTAAACTGCTACATACTTACTCCTTCCCACGTATTAGGCTTAGGTCAGGTACACTGGGGTAGGCGTATTTAGAAGCACCAGTTGAGTACGTTAGCCAATGTATATATGTATGTATAGATTTTATCCATTTTAAGTATCTTATGGCTAAGAAACCATATCAATGCTTTTACAGTATTATTTCATAATACTCCTTTTACTGTAAGCCCTTACTTTACATTAAGTATTGCAATTGTGGCAATTCATTTCTCTTGCATGAGAAGGAAGACTGCTCAATAAATGTTACCTTTTATTGAAAACGCCCATCTCTCTCTTCTCTGCACTCTGGTGAAACTAAGTACGCACATTGGACTGAGTGAAATAGCTGTCTATTGTTTTCACACGACTCTAGAGATATACTCTTATTCTGAGGGAGCAAAGTTGTCATGTTATATGGTTGTCGGAAGCTAATCCCTTCTTGTCTATCCAGGGAGGTTAAACTCCTCCTCGTTTATTCGAGAAAGTTTCTAGTGACCTCTGAGCTAGCTGGCAAACCTTAAGTCTAATATAGTCAGTAGAGACCTAGTCGACCTCAGTCCTAAGTCTACACTGCTGAATATATTATTCCAATGCGCAGAGCCTATTGGGAATATAGGAATTACACTACAGGGAGACTTTGGATAAGTTTCAGCATGCCCTACATCATCTTCATGGCCTAGGCATGGTGTCCTGCACTCTCTTCCCCATGGATGGATATGATGTAATTTATCTTCCTGGACATGTCTTGCCAAGATCTATCGATCCTGTCCAACACATGGGTCAGTCTTTACACAACCTAATCATATCCTGAAGTGCTTCGGACATGTCTGACAGAGTAGCCCCTTGGCACAAATGTCAAGCCTAACATCAGCCTCCTATTGGAAGAACTCCTTCTCCCAATGGCCACCACCACCTTCTGAATAGGATGGACAGATATAAGACCTTTGGTCCTACCAGCAAGTGGGGGGTGGCAGTCTGTGGACAGGAGATTGGTACCCAGGTGCTACCTGCAACGCAACAGGGGTGGTAAGTCCCTCAAATGGTGGAAAGAATGCCTTGAATGCACTGTAATGAGTGGAGTATGTAGAGGAACCACCACGTCTGTCCTAGATATGAGGGCTGTGTGGGAGTGATATATGTGTTGGGATATGCGAGAGCCGTGGCTGGTTATTGCTATGCTGAGAACAGGCAATTATGGTCTTTGGCTAATGAGGCACTTTGCTGGGCGGAAGGTGGCCTTATACATTTTGGCCAGTGTACCAAATGTTCTGTTCAGAGCATCTGGGTCCTATTTCTCTGTGAAAAGGGCCAGATAGTCTCCATCATCCGCCAATTCATCAGACTCCTCTGGTACTTCCGCATCCTCCTCCTGCACAGTACTGGCAGCTAAAACGGCAACTTGCAAGAGTAGTGGGTTCTCCCCTTCAATTGCCTGTCATCCACCACTGGTGGAAGATCCATTGTCCTTATTGTCCTCATCACCTTGAAGACAGACTTTGCAACAGGATAAGTAATTGACCTAGTATATGATGTGGTGCAACACATGAGTTGATTTTACTGTACTTTGCATCAACAAATAATGTAGAAGTGACCTGGATTGGGTACACCTACACTTAACAGCTCACACCATAACACTACGGTGTTGAGTGGAGATGTACAATGCACAAGCAAACTCACCAGCTCCAGCCACAGCTCTGTGTTGCTTTCAGATCTCCCTGATGTCAACTGTTGAACCTGGCTCCTCATAGGTGTAGATGAAGATGTGGTCCTCAATCCAGCAGCTTGAGAAGGAAGTGAGACCATACTTAATGATCTGCATGACTTATATGCTAACAGGCACACATGACATGCACTTACCTAAAATAGTATTTATGTAACTTTTTACATTCCAACTACATATCCTATGCAGAATGGGATTTGGATCTTCGGAATAATTTTGGAATCCATACTAGGGAAACTTTATGGCATGCTTGACTGATGGACAGATGCGAGTGGGTTTCACTGCTGCAGCTAGGATGTCTTGCATACCCCGGGATGGTTTTGTCTGCAGCACTGAGAGAATCCTGCCAGCAGCTGTTATTAGACATACATGTCCATGTTCAAGTACACAGGATGATAGCAATGAGTTAGCATGTATATGTCTTTGTCATAGACCAATGATATGCTATTTCTGGCTAGATCGCCGCATGTTTTCCTCCTGAACTTTACATGTGGGCCTCTGATCACCAGCAACAGTTGCCAGCTGTTACCTCTACACAACACTGACATCAGCGAAATATCACATTAACAGACAAACGTGCATGAGAAGGTAACTGGAATTTGAAGAAAAGGGGTAATTAAGGTGAATGCCTCCGCTCGCTTACTTTTGGTTACACATTTGTTTTCAGCCTATCATGCAGACGAGATTCACATTTTTCACAGCAGATCATATCATTGCATTTGACAGTTGATATTTGAGATGTCTAATAGGTACATTTTGTGACACACTTGTGCTTCCCTCCTCATAAAGTCACAACGTCCATTTAGAACTGGGAGATCACACATTTGTTATGTTCAATTTTTGTGTGACTTCTGTTCCCATTATACATGTACAACATCATGGTAGAACTTAGCTGTCAAGGGATGATGTCTTGTACAGCGCACATCCTACCCTCTTATATTATCCTGTCACTGATATATATGAGAATACGGTAGAAGAGGAGGCAAGCTGAATTCAGCGTTTGACTCTGATCACATATTGTGGTGAAGTGTAGAAAGTTGGATGGTAGCCGCCTATACTGGATTTGCACTGTGCAGTTGAGCCACCAGATATATATTTTTCACTTCCTCTACATTCACCTTAGCAGCCCATATACCCCTCCCAAAACAACACAACTTAACTGGCATCAGTGCGACACTCTTGCATATCAATTCCAATACATTTTGGTCCTTATGGTATTGCTTGAGGGTTTTCATGTCAAGGACTTACAATCCGGCGGTGGCTACTCCACTTCATATGAAACAATATAGTCTATTAAGTATATACTGCACTCATTTTCCATACATTTAGGGCCAGATGTACAACCCTGTTTTGTTGCCACAAATGGGAGATCAGCCCGTTTGCAACCACAAAAAAGGTTCCAGGCATTTAGAAATGCTATTTTGCAAGTCACTGACTCGCAAAGTAGCATTTGCGACTCTCGCTATTAGGAAAGGGCGTCCCTTCCTAATAGCGAGTCACCATGCCATGTACTGTTGTTTTGTGACCGCATTTGCGGGCGCAAAACACTCGCAGTTTACCACCTACTTCAAGTAGGTGATAAACTACTCACAAACGGAAAGGGGTCCACAAGGGACCCCTTCCCCTTTGTGAATGGGTGCGTAAATCTTTTTTAAGAGCAGGCAGTGGTCCCAGGGACCACTGCCTGCCCTTAAAAAATGTAAATGAAAAGTTTCATTTTTAAATGCATCCCGTTTTCCTTTAAGGAAAATGGTGTGCATTTTATTTTTTAAACTGCTTTATTTAAAAGCAGTCCTATACATGGTAGTCGGCTGACCCCAGCAGGCCGTCATCCCTGGGAGTGCTAGCCAGTCCCAATGGGTTCGCAAATTGTGACAGCCTCATTAATATTCATGAGGAATGCAATTTGCGACCCCATTGGGAATCGCAAACAGTGTCTGAGACACTGGTGTGCATTAAGTTTAGCGAGTCGCAAATTGCGAGTCGCAATTTTGTGCAATTTGCGACTTGCTAAACTTAATGGTCTTACATCTGGCCCTTAGTGTCATCCTTGCACTAGCCATCATGCTATCATATGGCATGCGGAAAATGCCATATGTGGGCATATTGAGATGAGGGATAACAGTAATGTTGAACACATACAACATACTGTGGTCATTAAATCCCCATTGTATGAGCACAAGCATTCAGGTACATCGTTTTTGGGTTTAATTACCAGGGTCCCGCATCTGCCCATTGTGTGGTTCCTGACCAGATGTAATAGCCAACCTTGTAGCAGATGTCACTGTGGGAACTGGAATCCTGGACAAAATCATTGGGCCTATAAAGATATATGTGTTTGCCAGTTAACATTCCAGTTGCCTCAATATCAGAGTTCAGTTCACAGTTCTGGCACTGTTGACGGAATACATGTAATATTTCCATGTGTTGTCTGCTAACAATGTAGGCTTTTGGACACTCTCTTGACCACTTTTACTTACCAGTTTTTTATGGTTTGGATTGCTGTGGAGGATGATGTTTCCTCCCAGCAGATGCAGGAATCTCTGCTACAGTGGATGACTGTACTCTGGCTGAATTTGTCAATAGAGGAGAACAGAGAAAAGTCAGCAAACCGAAAATGTACATGTGCAACTTTTCACAAATGTCCTCAATGCATCTTCATGCTAACAGTGATGTTAAATGCAGCTGCAGCAGGTGCAAGTAGGAGCAGTGGGGCAGGTCAGGGGGGGAATTTGACAGACGGCGGAATAGGGGAATTAAAAAAGAAAACCACTTACCTTGCGCTCGGCCAGTGCAAGATAAACAGTTTTATTTATTCTTTACATTTATTTTCCTCATTCCATTGTCTGTTGATTATGCCCACCTCCCCACAGCTCTTACCTACCCTGGCTGGCTAATTGGAAGGGACACTTTATCTATTGCTATTTACCAGTGTAAAGTATATATGCCAGCAGTGCTTAGCAAACTTTGTGGTAGTGAAAATGGGATTTGCCATTTCCATCATAAAGGGTTCTGGGACTTGTAGTGCAACGTACAGAAGGAGTCACATGGGGCTCTTTCTCACTATACTCTTTACACATACTTGGGGCAACTTCCATAGTCACAATTGTAGTGCAATACAGGCAGCCATTTCATATCCATGTTTTTGTCCTCACATTTACCTGGCAACAGATTGCGGACATCACCCATGGAGCATGTGGGGATGTATGATGTGGAGGACATCCTCCTCTAGTGGGGTGAGAAGGAGGTGGGGTCTGGTTTCTGCACCAGGGAGAACTCTGACCACCTCAATACTAGCTCACTTCTCCTTCAGACACCTTTTCTCATCTTGACACTTCTTCTTTATGTTATTTACAATGCAGACATCCTACCTCAATGCTGTGACTGTAGTGGCTAAATACTGCCATAGGGCTGCATGCTATGTGCCACTGATGCTGTAAGAGGGAAAACCATGTAGCTGATTGAGGTGCCGCAAGATGAACTCCCAGATCATGGTGGTCTCCTCCTCAGTATAATTTTTCTTCCTCCTCTGGTGTAGGATTTTTGTAAGTAAGGTGCAGAGCATGCAAACAGGAACTGTATGTGGCCAAACCTGGGCCTTGTTTGTGTGCTGCTTGTATATGGTTTGTAGTGCAAGTCTTGTAGGTGGTGTCGATTGACTGCAGGAGTAGGTAATTATACTTCATCCGGACGAGTGTGGGGGTGATGGTTAGCACTTACACAGGTGCTTAACATGGAAAACAATGACCATCCGGCCAGAGCCAGAGATTCTGCTTGACTGCATTGATTCTGGCATGACTGTGGAGATTCTGGCCCGGGTGTAGGCATTCCGGCCTGAGTGCAGAGAGTCTCCCCCAAGTGCCGAGATTCCGCCCTGAGTGCATATGTAAAGATACAGCTCATACATGACTTCTGTGAATACAAAAAGGCATAAATGTTATGTTATGTTAATAACTTTTATTAGGCACACAGCTGCCCCAGCAAAGGGGCGTCCTGGTGCCTGATCAAGTACCACAACACAACAAATCGATGCTGGAAAAGAGAGGGGATCAGTCAGCAGTAGGGAACAAATAAGTTTTTATGGCGCGTCTGAAAAGAGTCAGGCTGTTCAGGGCACGAATATGGACAGGGAGAGAGTTCCACAATCCTGCCGCTAGAACTCAAAAGGAACGACCTCCCATCCTACTCAGTCTGAACCTGGTCTCAACCGCCAGATGAAGAGATTCCGATCTGAGAGCCCGCGTAGGAACATAGGGGGAAACAAGATTAGCAAGGGCTGGAGGAGAGGAAAGTTTCAAGATCTTGAATGTCAGACAAAGAGCCTTAAATTTAATTCTTTGTCTGACCGGCAGCCAGTGAAGAGAGGTCAAGACTGCAGAGACAGAACACCGTCTAGGAAGGCCAACGATGGCACGCGCCGCGGCATTCTGCACCCTTTGCAGCCTAGTAGCCTCCGCCTGATTCACTCCGAGCAGCAGCGAACTCCCATAGTCCAGCCGGGAAAGAATGGAGGCTTGGACCACCAGTTGCTGAGTAGGGGGGTCGAAGAATTTGAGGACTGGTCTCAGTCCTCGCAGAATGCCATATCAGGTAGCTGCAATCTTCTTTGTGTGGCTGGTAAAGGAGAGTGTAGGATCCAGCCAAAACCCCAAGTTCTTAACTTCGGCAGCTGGGATGGGAGTCATGACTGCTGTGAATACCAAAATTCATAAAGTTAGACTGTTGTCTCAGATTACCTTTGTGAATCGGCCCCAATATATTTAACTTTTATTTAAACTGAATATTAAAATATTTTATGTTAAATATTATTCTAAATGCTTTTTATTTTTGTGTCAATGTAGAAAAAAGGCTACAGAACTATTGACTTAATTTTGAACAAAATCCTCAATTAATCAAAATATTTTAAATTTAATTAAAATTATTTTTCAGACTTTAAAATGAAAAAATAAATTCTAACCTAAAGAAAAATTACATTTTTACTATTCCCTAATAATTAATAAAAGTTATGTATAGAATTAATTATTATGAATGTATTTAAACTTTAATAACATTATTGATATATTAATTTTAAATAGGGTATTATAATATTTTATGATTATGTAGCAAATATGTATAAGTATTTCTATCTTTAACTATTCACATTTATTTAACCCCTTAAACGCACATGGAATTCCCCCACGGTGTGTGCGAATTCCATGCGTGTGCGATTCGGACGGCCGCTGGCCTTCCGATGCACACGCCCACTGTGACGTCGGACGGCCCCTGGCCGTCCGACGCATGGAAAGGGTTAATTTGATTTAATAATAATTCCCATGGGGTTTTATTTTATTTCTCTACGTTTGTTATTTCCGATGTTTAGGGTGTATATGTGTAGTGCTAGATTTACAACTATTTTTTTGTAATAACTTACATTCTGATTTTTTTTAATAAGAAAAAGTGTATATTACTGAAACGTTTAAGTTACCTTTATGAATTGGGTCCGTAGTTTTTAAATAGACTTTCCAGGTTCAGCCACACTCTCCTGCCTTTTTAACAACACTGCTACTGAAAAATATGGATAGAAATAGAGATGGGCACATGTTTATATAGTCTAGAAGAATATAAAAATCAAAAGGCAAATTGGTGAGAGCTTAAAGGTGGCATAGTGTCCCATTGTTTTTTTTGTCCTGTGAAAATGTTTTGTCTTTAAACGTCTTTGCATGTTTTAATCTCTTCCTTTTGCCTGTTTCACACCACAGGGAAGGTAGGCCTCTAGACAGGTATAGCGAGGGTCCTAGCCTGTGAGATCTAAGGTTTTTTGATAAATGTGTCTGTCTATACAGCTCAATATCACAACATCGTAGTTTGCTGCATTTTATGTTTGAGGGGGATTTAATTGAAATGGAGGTGTGTTGGCCTGAGTACTGTTCACTGATGGTGTTAACACAGGTCAGGTTTGAGGTACAGTAACATATTTCCAAGGGAGCTTTGGTCCTTTTATGACTGTCCAGAAGTATACCGTTGTCAATGATTCTCCATTATGACCTGCAACATGCCTGAGTTACCCTATAGCGAGACATTAACAGGGCTGTGGTGATGCACCTCCATACGTGCCCACTGTGCCATTGATTCGACTTTTAATCAGCTCTAACTGTTCCCTACAATTTTAATTTCCACATTTCTCAAAAAGTGGGTTATTGACTTGTTAATGGAGGAACTTACCAGTATAATAAACAGACTATGGTTAGGTCTTGATAACAATCTCAGAGAAACTATTCTCAACCCCTTGCAGCTAGAGTAGGAACAGCATGCAATCCCTCAGAGAAATGTGTGTAAAGCTCAAACAGCACCAATGATTTCAAATTCAAGAAAACAACTCAGCAACATTCCAAAATTAATTTGAGAAAATAGCATACATTTAATGAGCAGAAAAACATTCACATCAAAATTATGAAACCAAAGACAAGAATTTTGAAGGCTTTATCCTGTCCGCCGCAGTGCGGGCGTTCTGCGCAGTGGGCAGGGCTGCGTCGGCCGTTGGTCTTGCGCAGCACCCCGGAGGTAGTGCGGCCGACGCGAGCACGCAACAGGTTAAGGAACAAATTAGCTAGAAAAAGTAAAGCACTATTGTTCAGTTAAGGATATAAGTGGAATTTCAGACTGACTATGATGGAGCAGAGGTCGGAATCACCAAGTGTCTTGTCCTGGTCAAAGTCTTACTCCGAGGACTTGGGGCCTAATTTAGGGCTTGTCGGTTTTACCTGTCCATCAGGGAGGAGGAGAACATTACGTCGGCCACCTAATGAACAGAGGACCAACATATTTAGAGATAACTGCCTACCCATCAGTGATTTCTGTACATTCAGATGAACCAGTGTTATGGCGGTCCTTCTGACGGTCCAGCCATTTAGTCAGTTTTGACAGGCTTCCACCAAAATGTTTGTTTTTCAAAAGTAAACCAACAAAGAGAGAGGTTGATTTTAAAAAACAAATACCTAATGACCCCCACATCCAAGAATATGTTTTTCCCTGGGTGTGAAGGCAATTATTTATGTTTTTCTTTTGTTCACTGTCAGGTTTTTCCTGGCACTCTGGACTGAACAAAAACATCAGACAAACTACTCTAAATAGCATGGGGCGTAATTACCCTTTTCCAATGTCCAATGGCTGGGATTCCATCGGGGATTTGGAGTAAACTTTTGGTTGATGGAAACAATGAGAGCAAACCATCCTAAAAGCTGACTGCCTGCCTGACTAACCATAGGGCGGCTGTACCACGAGTTTGGTAGACAAGACATTCTTACACATTTGTCCAACAAACTGTCAATCAGGCCCTTAAAATCCTTCAGCAGGTTATGGTCCCGGTGAGGGTCTCTCAAAGTCAAATATGCAATTGTCAAACTCCTGCTGGAGCAATTGTTTTTCTGTCAAAAACTCTGAGTTGGGCAAAAGTGGATTTCATAGCTGCCAAGGTTGGTTCATCTCTGGGATGGATTTGCTCACTTACCCCAGTCAAAGATTTTAATTTCAGACTCAGTCATTTTTTGGCTCTCAAACTCCAGTGGGCAAGGATGGAAACTGCAGCTATTATGACTCCACAGCATCGGATACCTTTTCCATGAGCTCAGGCTGAACCCATTTTCTGTGTGGCAAAAAGCTTAGAGCAGGACAAACCTGCTTTCTCACCAACATTGGGGGGTGACGTGCCTCAGCACCTTGTCCCAGGCCTACGACTGTCAAAAGGTTTTTATCTCAGTTTTCTCCATCAGCTATGAATGTTATTTGCGGTAACTCCCAGAGCTCTTAGAACCTCAGGGTATTCCTCAGAGCACCACGGTCAGGAGCGCACAATCAGAATATTAGTCACCTGCCCCTTGGAGAGCAGTATCACTCCCTAGGTTCCAGTCAAAGGTAGGAGTCCTCGGTCCTCTTCTTCCAGCAGACCTTTCTTCTTTGGGCATAGTCTTCCCAGGTCCAGGTATGTTTTGTCTAGTTGGTGTTGAGGGACCAGTCTTATCCAATGACTAAAGTATTTTCCCTTCCTAATCCTGTCTACTTTCTCACCTTATACCCTCCTGCTTTTGCAGCGCTTCCTAACTGCTTTACTGTAAAGGTTTCTTAGCAAATTCAAGAATGCTGTAACCTTCTTCACTTTGAACAAACTCCAAACAGGCCCCTAGCCACTCAACACCCTTTTTCAGGGACCCAGCTGGTCTCTCTTCTTTTAGGGCTTTAGCCAGTGGTCTAGGAGGGCTCTGGGAATGAATGATCCTGTCCACCAAGTTGGCATCAGCAAGAATTATTAAGGATGTTCTTTGTTTTACCAACTCTAGTGTGCCCTTCATAGTTGTATAATTCCTACTAAGTAGCCAGTTGTTGACTATTCCCTCTTAGATCCAGAGGCCAAGCCATCGTCCTCTGGCACAGAGTTTCTACTCCAGTCAGAAATGGGGTTTGGCCTGTGAAGATGGAATGAGTGGCAGAACTTGGTTTTAAGCTTATTCTGACTCGGCAATCTCAAAGTACATTTTTTCAAAGCTAGTTGTCCACTAAATATCAAAAAATGTGATTTCACTACTATTTCATATCTGAAAAAAAAGTGGATTTTTTTGTTTTTAAGCATGTTCCCCAGTGGAGATGTGAGATAATTATTTTAATCTAGCCCAAAGCTCCAGAATAAAAATAGCTTTTAAGACTTCATTTCAAGACTTCATTCACAGTGAGGCCATATAATTCAATTGTAGATGGTGCCAGTTGTTATATATTAGACACTGTTAGAAATTAGTTACTGGTTGACTGGGGTGTGCGCCTTCTCACAATTCTAATCAAAGCAAGGCACAAGCAAACCCCAAATTAACCTGTGCTTAACGCCCTGGTAGTTTGGCACAGAGCAGTCAGGCTTAATTTAGAGGTAATCTGTAAAGTGTTTGTTCAACACTTCAAACAGTAAGACAGTGAAAACACCACACTAAGAGATCCCATCCCAAGACCAAAACAACAAAAATCCAATCAGTAGACCCGGAGTTATTTATTTTTTATGAATAGACTGTATAATAGAATCTAAAAGCATAAAGTGCCAATGTGGTAGTGCTCGACCGGGTCAAAGTCAAGTGTTTAAGCCAACTGCGATGGAGTACGGGTCAAATACAGTCCCAGGTTAATCCCTTTGAAGTTTTAATTTTTCATGTTTTGTGCCAAGAGTTGAATTTGTGTTGGAGAGGGCCATAGGGAGCAAGGAGAGTGGCACCTGTGGTAGTTTGAAGGACATGACGAGCAGGCCAGGCACCGTGGACAGATGGGCTGAAGCCTCTCTTTGGCGGTCCTCTACTGTGATCGATGCTTGCTGTGT
Organism: Lissotriton vulgaris; assembly: GCF_964263255.1. Classification (NCBI taxonomy): domain Eukaryota; kingdom Metazoa; phylum Chordata; class Amphibia; order Caudata; family Salamandridae; genus Lissotriton; species Lissotriton vulgaris. Next base: position 926,867,942 of record NC_141699.1, read on the forward strand.
GAAGAGGCTGGCTGGTCGTGGCTCACGCTGTTTTTAATTGAGTGGCACATTTACAGTGTGAACAGACCCATCCACAGTCCTGAAGACCCCAAAACCTTGATTTCAGAGCCCACTGAGCCTCACCAAGTGTCCAGGATCTTAGGGCCACCACTTGGGGGTCATGAACTTGCTGAAGACAGGGCCAGGAGGCTGGGGGGAAGTCTTTGTGTCCCTGAGGCTCCGATCAAGAGGCCGGTAGACTAGCACTTTGCATCATGCTAGAGTTCTGGGTTCAAGATGGTTGTAGATCCAGTTCTTCCACTTCAGGCAAGAGGGCAGCAGGTCAGCCGGACAGTAGGTACTTCAGAGTAACAGTCTAGCAGAGTGGCAGTCCTTTTAGCAGCACAGGAGTCCTTGTTCCTGGCAGAGAATCCACAGGTTCAGAAGTGTATTGAAGAGCTGGTGTCTGAGGTCAATCAATCAATCAGGCGGCTTATAAAGCACAAATACTCAAATGACTTGTAGTGCAACGTACAGAAGGAGACACATGGGGCTCTTTCTCAATATACTTTTTACATATACTTGGGGCAACTTCCATAGTCACAATTGTAGTGCAATACAGGCAGCCATTTCATATCCATGTTTTTGTCCTCACATTTACCTGGCAACAGATGGCGGACATCACCCATGAAGCATGTGGGGATGTATGAGGTGGAGAACATCCTCCTCTAGTGGTGTGAGACAGAGGTGGGGTCCGGTTTCTGCACCAGGGAGAACTCTGAACACCTCAATACTGGCTTACTTCTCCTTCACACACCTGTTCTCATCTTGCCACTTCTTTATGTTATTTACAGTGCAGAAATCCTACCTCAATGCTGTGACTGTAGTGGCTAAATGCTGCCATAGGACTGCATGCTATGTGCCACTGATGCTGTAAGAGGGGAAACCTTGTAGCTGATTGAAGTGCCTCACAATGAACTCCCAGATCATGGTGGTCTCCTCCTCAGTATAATTTTTCTTCCTCCTCTGGTGTAGGATTTTTGTAAGTAAGGTGCAGAGCATGCAAGCAGGAACTGTATGTGGCCAACCCTGGGCCTTGTGTGTGTGCTGCTTGTATATGGTTTGTAGTGCAAGTCTTGCAGGTGGTGTCAATTGACTGCAGGAGTAGGTAATTATACTTCATCCGGACGAGTGCGGAGGTGGTGGTTAGCACTTACACAGGTGTTTAACATGGAAAACAATGATCATCCGGCCAGAACCAGAGATTCTGCTTGACTGCATTGATTCTGGCATGACTGTGGAGTTTCTGGCCTGGGTGTAGGCATTCCGGCCTGAGTGCAGAGAGTCTCCCCCAAGTGCGGAGATTCCGCCCTGAGTGCATATGTAAAGATACAGCTCATAAATGACTTCTGTGAATACAAAAAGGCATAAATGACTGCTGTGAATACCAAAAGTCGTAAAGTTAGACTGTTGTCCCAGTTTACCTTTGTGAATCGGCCCCTATATATTTAACTTTTATTTAAACGTAATATTAAAATATTTTATGTTAAATATTAATCTAAATGCTTTTTATTTTTGTGTCAATGTAGAAAATGTCAAATGTCAAATGTCAAAAGCATTTGTATAGCGCAACAAATCACCAGAAGAGGTCTCAGGGCGCTTGGCAAAAGAGAGGCAACAACCTTAAGGGATGAGAAAAATGGTCATGAAAAGGGGGAATTAATTAGGAAAGAGCCAAGTTTTCAGACTCCTGCGGAACGCTTGGTAGTTGGAAAGAGACAATAAATGAGAGGGCAGATTGTTCCACAGTTGCGGTGCCATGTAAGAGAATGCCCTGCGTCCATTTCTGGAGGTTCGGGCCCTAGGCTGGGACAGAAGGGACTTCGAGCTGGAACGCAATGTTCTGGACTGTCTATACCAAACTAGTTTTTTTGCAAGGTAACACGGGCCTGTGCCATAAAGGAGTTTATGTGTATGACTTAGAATCTTAAATTGACATCTCTGGCGCACAAGGAGCCAATGCTATTTTTTAAGAATAGGTGTAGAAGCAGACCTCGGCGGTAGTCCCAGTACCAGTCTAGCGGACGTGTTTTGGAGGATTTGCAGTTTAGCAAGCAGACACTCATTGATCGAAGCGAGCATGGCATTTCCATAATCTAAACGGCTTATAATGGGCCCCTGAACCAGAGGCTTTCTTGCCTCTTAGGGAAGCCATTTAAAGATTTTGCGAAATTGTCTCAGTATTCCATAGCAGGTTCCCGATACTTGGTTGACATGTGCTTTCATTGAGAGAGTACTGTCAAGCATGATGCCCAAGTCATGTACCACTTCTTTAGGCTCCGGGCAAGGACCTAATTCGTACGGCCACCAATCCTGGGACCAGATGGTTTTGGCCTTGCCAAATAGCAAAAATTCAGTTTTGCCATAATTGAGTTGGAGCTTATTATCACTCATCCATTTACTATTATGAACCATGCACTGTTTGAATCTAACACAAGTGTCGAGGATCTGAGAACTGCAGGTGATTAACACCTGTGAATCGTCTGCGTACGACACTGTGGAGAAGCCATATGATTTTATAATATTAGCCAGAGGGGTCAAATACAGGTTAAACAGCAGGGGGCTGAGAATCGAGCCCTGTGGCACCCCCACAGTGTGTGGCATGTTCCTAGATACAAGGGTGTTCATCATGAGATAGGTATAGCGGCCCGTTAGATAGTCTTCGAACCAGGCTAGGGCGTTGCCCCTGACACCAATCTCCCACAGCCGATGTTTCAAAATGCTGTGGGAGATGGTGTCAAAGGCCGCCGATAGATCCAACAGAACCAGAATGGCAGAAAAAAAGCTACAGAACTATTGACTTAATTTTGAACAAAATCTTCAATTAAACAACATATTTTAAATGTAATTAAAATTATTTTTCAGACTTTTAAATGAAAAAATAAATTCTAACCTAAAGAAAAATTACATTTTTACTATGCCCTAATAATTAATAAAAGTTATGTATAGAATTAATTATTATGAATTTGATTATACTTTAATAACATTATTGATATATTAATTTTAAATAGGGTATTATATTATTTTATGATTATATAGGACTCCTCGGACTTGGGGCCTAATTTTGGGCTTGTCAGTTTTACCTGTCCATCAGGGTGACGGAGAACATTACGTCGGCCACCTAATGAACAGAGGATCAACATATTTAGAGATAACTGCCTGCCCATCAGTGATTTCTGTACATTCAGATGAGCCAGTGGTATGGCGATCCTTCTGACGGTACCAACCATTTGGTAAGTTTTGACAGACTTCCACCAAAATGTTTGTTTTTCAAAAGTACACTACCAAAGAAAGAGGTTGATTCTGAAAAAGAAATACCTACTGACCCCCACATCCAAGAAGAAGTTTTTCCCTCCGTGTGAAGGCAATTATTTATGTTTTTCTGTTGTTCACTGTCAGGTTTTTCCTGGCACTCAGGACAAAACAAAAACATTAGACAAACTACTCTAAATAGCATGGGGTGTAATAACCCTTCTCCAATGGCTGGGACTCCATCATGGATTTGGAGTAACTTTTTGGTTGATGGAAACAATGAGAGCAAACCATCCTAAAAGCTGACTGTCTGCCTGACTAACAATAGGGCAGCTGTACCAAGAGTTTGGTAGACAAGACATTCTGGCACATTTGTCCAACAAACTGTCAATCAGGCCCTTAAAATCCTTCAGCAGGTTATGGTCCCGGTGAGGGTCTCTCAAAGTCAAATATGCAATTGTCAAACCTGCTGAAGCAATTGTTTTTCTGTCAAAAACTCTGAGTTGGGCAAAACTGGATTTCATAGCTGCCAAGATTGGTTCATCTCTGGGATGGATTTGCTCACTTACCCCAGTCAAAGGTTTTAATTTCAGACTCAGTCATTTTTTGGCTCTCAAACTCCAGTGGGCAAGGATGGAAACTGCAGCTATTATGACTCCACAGCATTGGATACCTTTTCCATGAGGTCAGGCTGGACCCATTTTCTGTGTGGCAAAAAGCTTAGAGCAGGACAAACCTGCTTTCTCACCAACATTGGGGGGTGACGTGCCTCAGCACCTTGTCCCAGGCCTACGAGTGTCAAAAGGTTTTAGCTCAGTTTTCTCCATCAGCTATGAATGTTATTTGTGGTCACTCCCAGAGCTCTTAGAACCTCAGGGTATTACTCAGAGCACCACGGTCAGGAGGGCACAATCAGAATATTAGTCACCTGCCCCTTGGAGAGCAGTATCACTCCCTAGGTGCCAGTCAAAGGCTGGAGTCCTCGGTCCTCTTCTTCCAGCAGACCCTTCTTCTTTGGGCATAGTCTTCCCAGGTCCAGGAATGTTTTGTCTAGTTGGTGTTGAGAGACCAGTCTTATCCAAGGACTAAAGTATTTTCCCTTCCTAATCCTGTCTACTTTCTCACCGTATTCCCTCCTGCTTTTGCAGCGCTTCCTAACTGCTTTACTGTAAAGGTTTCTTAGCAAATTCAAGAATGCTGTAACCTTCTTCCCTTTGAATGAATTCCAGACAGGCCCCTAGCTACTCTAACACCCTTTTTCAGGGTCCCAACTGGTCTCTCCTCTGTTAGGGCTTTAGCCAGTGGTCTAGGAGGGCTCTGGGAATGAATGGTCCAACTCTAGTGTGCCCTTCATAGTTTTATAATTCCTACTAAGTAGCCAGTTGTTGACTACTTCCTTCTTAGATCCAGAGGTCAAGCCATTGTCCTCTGGCACAGAGTTGCACATCCTGTCAGAAATGTGGTTTGGCCTGTGAACATGGAATGAGTGGCAGAACTTGGTTTTAAGCTTAATCTGACTCAGCATTCCCAAAGTAAATTTTTTTCAAAGCTAGTTGTTCACTAAATATATCAAAAAATGTGATTTCACTATTATTTCATATTTGAAAAAAAAGTGGATTTTTTTGTTTTTAAGCATGTTCCCCAGTGGAAATGTGAGATCATTATTTTAATCTAGCCCAAAGCTCCAGAATGAAAATAGCTTTTAAGACTTCATATCAAGACTTCATTCACCGTGAGGCCATATAATTCAATTATAGATGGTGCCAGTTGTTATATATTAGACACTGTTAGAAATTAGTTACTGGTTGACTGGGGTGTGCACCCTCTCACAATTCTAATCAAAGCAAGGCACAAGCAAACCCAAAATTAACCTGTGCTTAACACCCTGGTAGTTTGGTACAGAGCAGTCAGGCTTAACTTAGAGGCAATGTGTAAAGTGTTTGTTCAACACTTCAAACAGTAAGACAGTGAAAACACCACACAAAGAGATCCCATCCCAAGACCAAAACAACAAAAATCCAATCAGTAGAGCCAGAGTTATTCATTTTTTATGAATAGACTGTATAATAGCATTTAAAAGCATAAAGTGCCAATGGTAGCTATGTGGTAGTGCTCGACCGGGTCAAAGTCAAGCGTTTAAGCCAACTGCGATGGAGTATGGTTCAAATACAGTCCCAGGTTAATCCCTTTAAAGTTTTACTTTTTCATGTTTTGTGCCAAGAGTCGAATTTGTGTTGGAGAGGGCCATAAGGAGCAAGGAGAGTGGCGCCTGTGGTAATCTGAAGGACATGAGGAGCAGGCCAGGCACCGCGGACAGATGGGCTGAAGCCTCTCTTTGGTGATCGATGCTTGCTGTGTGAAGAGGCTGGCTGGTAGTGGCTCACGCTGTTTTTTAATATTGAGTGGCACATTTACGGTGTGAACAGACCCGTTCACAGTCCTGAAGACCCCAAAACCTTGATTTCAGAGCCCACTGAGCCTCACCAGGTGTCCAGGATCTGAGGGCCACCACTTGGGGGTCATGAACTTGCTGAAGACAGGGCCAGGAGCTGGAGGGAAGCCTTTTGTGTCCCTGAGGCTCAGATCAGAAGGCCGGCAGACTAGCACTTTGCGTCATGCTAGAGTTGTGGGTTCAAGATGATTGTAGATCCAGTTCTTTCACCTCAGGCAAGAGGGCAGCAGGTCAGCAGGGCAGGAGGTACTTCAGAGTAACAGTCTAGCAGAGTGGCTTTCCTTATAGCAGCACAGGAGTCCTTGTCCCTGGCAGAGAATTCACAGGTTCAGAAGTGTATTGAAGAGCTGGTGTCTGAGGTCAATCAATCAATCAGGTGGCTTATAAAGCACAACTACTCACATGTAATGGTCTGGTGGGGTTAAGGGGTGCTGCTGGTCCGTTGAAGGGACTGTGGTTCAGTCAAAGAGCCAGGTCTTGGGGTTCTTCCTGAATTGAGGCAGTGATGGTGATTGCCTGAGATGGAGAGGCAGGTTGATCCAGGTCTTTGCTGCAAGGTAGGAAAAGGATCTTTCTCCGGCTGTGGTTTTGCAGATACATGGGACGGTAGCCAGGGCCAGTTGGGCGGAGCAGAGGTCTCTGAATGGTGCGTGGAATGCAAGGCGGTGGTTGAGTTACTCAGATCCGGCTTCGTGTAGGGCTTTGTAGGTGATTATTTTGTTGACTGGGAGCCAGTGAAGGTCTCTCAAATGGCTGGTGATGTGGCTGCGGTGGGAGATATTGAGGATGAGTCTGGCGGAGGCGTTCTGAATGTTCTGTAACATCTTGAGTAGATTCTTTGTGATGTCGGCATGGAGTTTGTTGCCTTAATTGATTCTCCTGGTGACGAGTGCATGGGTGACTATCTTTTCTGGACTCAGTCTTTCTTTTATATACTTGTTCCTTTGTTCTGGAAGGTGGGAGAAACTTCGAAACAGTGGCTTTGAAGTGAACGAATTTCACTGCTTCTCCTGGCTCCAAGCTGCCTGAAGTGACAGTTTGGGGTCGATAGGCTCTTTGTGTGGAGACAAGACACAGCCTATTCAAGTGTAAGTGGGGCTGTGCAAAGCTCCTCCTCCCTATTCTGCCATTGATGGGCCATTCAGCTACACCTGCGCTCCCCATTGTGTATGCCTCTCTAGGACGAATACACAAATCCCAACTGCCAACTACACTCCATTCTGTGATCAGAGACAGGCTGCAAGCACCAAATGGCTAAGGGAAGAAAATTGCAACTTTATAAGAATGGCATTTTCAGAATTGCAATTTAAAATGAAATTTCACCATAAGTTGGAATTTTAAATTATGATTCCAGAGACATCAATCTTGAAGCAGTGATCTCTTCCCAATTGGAAATTTCACTCATAAAATGTAGTAAGACAATTCCAATGTAATCCTTTGGGAGAGGTAGGCCTTACAGTATTGAAAAACAGAGTTTTTCACTACAAGGACATGTAAAACTTGAAAGTACACATTTAACCTTTCAAGTGCACTGCATCCAGCCCTTGGGGCTGTCCAAGACCTACCTTAGGAGCGACTTATATGTATTAAAAAGGAATGTTCAGGCCTGTCAAAAGGTTTATATTGCTTGGTTGAAATGTGAGTTTAAAACTGCATACACAGGCCTTGCAATGGCAGGTCCGAGAGATGTTTAATGGGCTATTTAAGTGGGTGGCACAATCAGCGATGCAGGCCACTAGTAGCATTTAATTTATAGGTCCTGAGCACATGTAGTGCTCTTCACTAGGGACTCATGAGTAAATTAAGGAAGTCAATTGGTGATAAACCAATTTTCCTGTTTTAATGAGTGAGCACATGCACTATAGCACTTGTTAGCAGTGGTAAAGTGCTCAGAGTCCCGAGGCCAACAAAAATAGGTCCAGCAGAATGGAGAAAAAAAAGCAAAAAGTTCAGGGGAAGATCACCCTAATATTGACAGGACTGACCCGTGCCCCTCCCTCCCAGCTGAAAATGGGAAGAACAACCTAACCCCTTGGGAGTTCTCTTCACTAATGCAGAAAATCTGGGAATGGTCATCGGCATTGGCATGATCTGACCCTGGGTGGTGCTCTATTGAAAAGTCCAGTCCCTGAAGGGAAATGGACCACCTCACCAATTTTTGATTTTTACCCCTCATTTACATTAGCCACCTCAGGGCCCTGTCACCTTTCTGAACCAAGAAGTGAGTTCCATATGAGTATGGTATCAGCTTCTTCTGTGCCCAAACCGTAGTAGAGGCTTCTCTCTCAATAACACTCCACCTCTGTTCCCTGGGAAGTAGCCTCTTAGAGATGAATGCTAAAGGTTAATGTAGGCCGTCCTCATTTAGCTGTGAAAGGACTGTCCATATACCATGTTCTGAGGCATCTGTTTGGTCAATAAAATTCTGTGATAAGTCAGGGTCTTTGATCATAGGATTGGGCACATCTCCTGTTTTAGGTGATCAAAGGTTTTTTGACAGGCCTCTGTCCAGATTACCTTTCTGGGCTGCTTCTCAGAAGTCAGTTCAGTCAAGGGTGCAACAAAGTTGCTGTATCCCTTGACAAACTTTGAATATTACCCAGTGAGGCCCAGGAAGACCCTCACTTCTGTTTGGTTTTTGGTGGCTCCCAAGCCATGATAGTCTATATTTTGGCCGTTAAGGGGCTGCACCCTATCCTGCCCACCACATGACCCAGGTACACCACAGACCCCTGCCCTATATGGCACTTACTGGCCTTGTTAGTCAAGCCTGCCTGCTGCAGTGGCTGAAGCACTTCCTGCAAGTGAAATAGGTTGTCTGCCAAGTGCTGCTGAAGACAGCCATGTCATCTAAGTAGGCAGTACTGAAGACCTTCATCCCAGCCAAGTCCTGGCTCACCAGCCTCTGGAAGGTAGCAGGAGCATTCTTGAGTGCAAAGGGCATTCATTTCAACTGGAAGTGGCCCTTTTGGTAAAGGAGGCTGGCCTCTCTTTAGCCCCCTCGGTCATTGGAATTTGCCAGTACCCTAAAGCTGAATCATATGTGTGAAGTAACTTGGCAGCCCCCAACTCATTAAGGAGCTCATCTTCTCAGGCAATGGAGTGTGCATCAGACTTGGTGACTAAGTTGAGTCCCCTGTAGTCAACACAGAACCTGACTTCTGGGGCAGTGCTTGATGGGGATGTCTTTGGTACCAGCACCACTGGGCTGGACCAAGGACTACTAGATGGGTCAATTACCCTAATTCCATAATCTTAGTGAATTTTGCTTTGATACTGGCCCTCAGTTTGTCAGACACAATATACTTTTGATTTTGACAGGCAGGCTGTCCCCAGTATTCATATTGTGGGTACACAAGTGTGTAAGCCGAGGAGTGAGGGAAAATAGGGAGGAAAACTGTTCCTGTAACTGGCGACAGCTCCTCTGCTGCTCTGGAGTCAGGGTAGGGGAAAGGTTGACACCTTCAACTGACCCATCCTTCTCTCTGGATGACAGGAGATCAGGGAGAGGTTCACTCTCCTCCTCCTCTTCCCCATCATCTGTCACCAGCAGCATACTGGTGACAGATGATGGGGCGGTTGAGATGGAGTACCCTGAAGGGATTCCTTGGGGTCTTGAGATCACCAGGTAGGTAGACTCCCCATTCCTCTCCACTATCTCATATGGCCCGTCCAGTGATCCTGGAGAGTCCTGGGCTCTAATGGCTCCATCACCCACACTTTCTTCTCAGGTTCAGGTGAAACTTTAGAGGGGTAGCCTTCTGGTCATTCCACTGCTTCATAACCTCCTGACTAGCCTTCAAGTTCTTTGTAGCTTTCTTCCAGATTTTGTCCATCTACTTCTGGAGGGCTAGCATAAAGCTAACCACATGCTGGGTGGGTTTCCTGGGTGCTTGTTCCCATCCCTCCTTGATCAGACTGAGAGGTCCTATTATGGGGTGACCATATTAAAGTTCAAATGGTCAAAAAGCCTGCTCCCTCCTGAGGCATCTCCCTGTAAGCAAATGCAGGCATGGCAGGAAGATGTCCCACTTCTGCCTCATGGGCACTAGCCGGTCCATAATCAAGCCTTAAAGGGTCTTGTTGAACCTTTAAACAATCTGATTTGTTTGTGGGTGGGAAGGTGTGGATAACTTATAGATAACTTCACACTCCTTCCACATAAACGTCATGTACACAGACATGAAGTTGGTGTAAAGTTTGTGCCCCAGTCTGACACACCTTCTTTTGGGAAAGCCAATCTGGTGAATCCCCATTAGGGCCCCTAGGCACTAAAGGTGCAATAATGGACCTCAGAGGGATGGCCTCTGGGTACCTAGTGGCTTTGTCCAGGAAGACTAGGACAAACCTATTGCCGAAAGCTGTCTTGGGGCCAGAGGGTCCTATAATATCAATTCAGACCCTCTCAAAGTACGTACCAGCTACAGGCATTGGAATCAGTAAATCTTTTAGCTTTTCCCATTCTTATCACTGGCCCAGCAGGTGAGACAAGTCCTGCAAAAGGAAGCAGTGGCTTTCCTCATACGGGGTCAATTAAAGTAGGTGACAACCTGCCAAATGTCTTATCCTGCCTTAGATGTCCAACCAGGGATATCTCATGAGCCAGCCCCCGTATAAAAGCACTATAATATTTGGGAACTACTAATACATGAGCTGCTCTATGCTCAGGAGCCTTAGGCTCACTATACAGGAGGTCTTTCTCCTAATGATCTCCAGATGTATCACCAGCTGCATGGGCTTCCACTTGTTACCTCAGGCCCTCAAGGGTGGGCACTCCTGTGCCTTGCAGATCTCCTGCCTCTTGGGCCCTCCTTCTACTTGCCATCCAGCAAGTTCAGGCAAGGTACTGTTGTTTGGTATTTTGTCACCCTGAGTGGGATGGGTATGCTCAAACGAGTCCCATGCTCTCCACACCACTGGAGTCAAGCTATGCTGGCTGAAGACGGCTGATAGCCAGAAACCGGTCTTAGGATGCTTGGTACAGGGTCAAGGCTGATTTGCATATGGCAATGTCTGACCTGGGGTGGTGTGGAGTGCAAATAAACGATGGATTTAGGCCCAGATCTCTGTACTGGGGTGAATGTATGACATTTTTCTGCATTCTGTCCATCAACTGTTGTTTTGCATGATCTCCAGATGTATCACCAGCTACATGGGCTTCCACTTGTTACCTCAGGCCCTCAAGGGTGGGCACTCCTGTGCCTTGAAGATCTCCTCCCTCCTGGGTCCTCCTTCTACTTGCCATCCAGCAAGTTCAGGCAAGGTACCATGAAGGTAATGTCCTCCCTAGTGGGCTCCGGGGCCGCCTCCTTCGGTGCCCCATCAACCTATTCTGGGGAGCATTTTGGGGCTGTATCCCCACACCACTTGCTCTTCCCTTCTCTGGCAGATATCTGCGACATTCATCCACACTCCAGACCTTCTTGACTCCCTTCCAAAGCAGCAGTGGACTTAGTGGTCGCACTCATCCACTGAGGTAATCCTAACGTTTCCAGGTGTGACCTGAGCTCCACTTCCCTCAAGGCAGTGTGCTCCAAGTCATTACCTAACAAACAGTCCATGGGCATAGCAGGGCTCACAGTAACTTTCAGAAGACCTGAGACTCACAAGAGCGAGAGGGTAGTGGCTCTCCCAATTGTCTGCTACCACTTCCTGGTGGAATGTATTAGGTATCACCTGCTCTGATGATACCAGATGCCTCCTGACAATAGTCATTCTGGTTCCTGTGTCCCTCAGAGCCTCCACCCTCCATTGAGAATGATCCACCCTCTATACTTTGAAGTATTGGGAGGCATGTGGGCTTTTGGCACCATCTCTGCATCGCCCAGGGACACTAGGGTATCCTCACTACTCTCCCCCTCACTAACTGGGGCAATCTCTTCCCCAAGTGCTATGCAGGCTATCTCCTGTAACTGCCCAACACTGGGGGGGCTGAAGCTTGGAACACTTAGCATCTCCCTTGTTATGCTCATACTCATAACACTTACGGATAAACGTTCCAGTTAACTGATCTGTGAAGCTGTTAAACTTGGTATCCATATGGTGGTTTTCTCCAAATTGTTATGCTTTTTACTGTCACTTTTTTCTGTATTTTGTGTTGGCCTTAGGGCACCGAGCACTTTACCACTGCAAACCAGTTCTAAATTGCAAGTGCCTCTTCCCTAAACATGTCTGTGGAATTTGAGTATACCTGATTGATATATGTATTTTACTTTTAATTCCCTTGTAAAGTGATACGCCATATACCCAGGAATTAACAAAACAATATGCCAGTACTGCACAGTGATTTTATCATTTTAACAAAGCAATGAGCGAAACAACTGTTCTGTATAGACCACTAGTTCAGTCTGAATGAATCTTGAATCAAATTGCTTTTAATTTTTTATGCTTTTTTATATATGTCTTTAGAACATTTTTTAAACATTAGAGAAAATTAAACAGATCGCCTATTTACAAAGTAGACCCTTATTTCTTTTTAAAACAGGGGAAGGGGATATCTACAGTGGATTTTTTGTGGGTAAAAATAATTTTTCAGAAGAACAGAAAGAAGTCATTTATACCATAGACATACTTAATCATTCAGTGACCCTATCATACACATTTTACAAACAACCACTCACACACAGAAAATATTGGCAAAAAAATGAAAAATGTGAAGGGTACCTCACCTAGAAGTTTTAAGTTCCATATTGTTTAGGATGGGTGGGGTACAGATTAATATCTATTTTTCACAAAACAACCGGAATCACAAAACAAAGGCCTTCCGGCTTATTTTATGTTTTTTAGTATTGTATCCCAGATACGTGAAAAAACAGATTGGCCTCAAGAAATAAAAGGTCGACACGTTTTGAAGCCCCATAATTGTGTGGACTCTCCTCAGGATCAAGAAGAAAAATCCTGAAAAACACAAAACAACAACTATTCTTACTATCCATTCTCAAAGAGAAACCTTCTACTTAAGAACAGACATACCGCACTTGTGTTTTTACCTCTTAATGCTTGGTTGAATCGGTGCAGTCAGGTTCAAAAAATGACATATACGGGTATTAATAATCACATCCTGTGCCTTAAGTCCAAAACAATTCCTCTATTTTAGAAATAGAGAGAGTCTTACTTGGCACAGGGTCTTTGGCTCTCATGCCATATACCCAGGGCCTGTAAGTCAAATGCTACTTGCCGGCTGCAGCACTGATTGTGCCACCCCACAAAAGTAGCCTTTCAAATATGTCTCAGGTCTGCCATTGCAGTGCCTGTGTGGAGAGTGCACTGCCACTTTGATTTGGCATTTAAAACTACTTGCCAACTCCTGAAACGCCCCTTTTTATTAATATAAGGCATCTGTAAGGTAAGTCTTGGTAGGTAAGGGCAGGTAAGGGTAGGGTGGTTAAAGTTGGGACATGTACTGTTATGTTTTGCATGTCCTTGTAGTGACAAACAGCAAAATTCATTTTTCACTACTGTGAGGCCTACCCCTCTCATAGGTTAGTATTAGGAATTCACTGATACATTTTTAAGTAGTAATTCCTGATCAGCGAGAGAAGCTGTTTCGTGTATTATATTTATGGATTGGAAATGATAATTCCTCCTTACTGGTAAAGTTGGATTTAACATTACTGTTTTAGAAATGAAACTTTTACTAAAAGTAAACTGGGGTGGCATGGTGACCAAAAGAATGATGGATTTAACCCAGATCTCTTGACTGAGGGTGAATGTTTGATTTGCTCTGCATTCCGTCCATCATCTGTGTCTCTTTTACTTTTAGAATGTGGACATTTCTCTGCACTTTCTTCTCTGTGTGCTTGATAGCCTGTCTCCAATACACGTCTGAGCAGGGTGACAACTACATTTGTGCATTCCCTCTAGACAGCCACAACACAGGACACTCACCCGCATCTGCATTCATCTTCATAATGATGGGTCTCCCAGGGCAGGAGGGATGAGAGGATCTCACACTGCACTTGAATAGGTAGTATCCTGTCCCCACACAAAGGACTGATTTGCCCCCCATAGCTAGACTGGCAAACAGGACTGATATAAACTGGGGAAATCTGCGGCTCAGAGGGCTCCTTAGAATTCACCCTCACATCAAAGGGACTTTTGGTATAAGTATTGGGCTCTAACCCCTTCAAATCAGACACTTGTTGGACCCGTAATCAGATACTGCTGGCTCTTTATCTGCACATTGCCAGAAGGACTGATGTGCTGTCAGAAGTGATTGTCACTCAGCTAGCTGCTCTTCTGTGTTGGTCTGCTGCTTGTTGAGCTGCAAGAATGACTGCCACTTTGCGACCTGCCTTGGTGTGCTGGACTGCAACCTGCTACCTTTGTGCTGTCCTTACCCAAATAATTCTCCAAGGGCTTGCTGGCTTGCCCCCTATTGCCAAAGTTTCATGGCCATCAAATACTTCTGCCTACTACTGCTGTGGTACCTTCAACTCGGGAGTCCAGCAGCCTGAACCTGACAAACATCATATAACAAAAGGGAGAGTGGTGTGTCCACCTGGGCACACAGGACGGATTCGTTCTCCCCGACTATAGTTTATAAACAAACAGAATCCACCCAGGTGGGATAGGCGAAAGTGGGGACACAAGGTCCAGGATTAGGTGTGTTTCCTACAATGGTGGGAAGCACACAGTGTTTTTTAAATACCTCTCACACACCAAAAGGGCCCTTGGTGTCATGCTTCATCATAGGGGTCTTCACATCCCTCTACAGAACGCGGTGTGCTGCTAACCTACAATTACGCAGGAGCACTGATATAATCTCTATGTGTAGTGTGTGAGGATTGTGAGTGGTAGGGTCAGATGTGAATGGATATGTGAATATTAAAAAAACCAAGGAACCGCGGACGGGACGGTTGTAGAAGGTAGTTCCACTGCAGAAAGTGCTATTAAGCACTGAGTCCCCTCCGTTTTCGTAGGCTCATGATGCCATTGGACTCATTTTAGCCAGTCCTCATTGAAGGCACAAACTCGTTAGAAGCCAGTCACCACAATAGGCACATTTTGGCTAGTTTCTACATTCTACACATAATATTGTCTGTGTACTAACAGTACTATACTGTTTGATGTGAGTAAGGTAGGGATCTGTGCACCCCGTCCTGAAGAGGCTTTATGCTTCGAAACATGTTGACGCACACAGGAGGTTATGTACATTTAATACAAAAACCTCCACTACACCTTTTTTAACAATACCAGCTTGGTGGTATATTAAAATTCTTTCTAGCCCTCACATGCCAGGAATTTTTTAACATTCACATTTCCATTCACATCTGACCCTACCACTCACAATCCTCATGCACCACACATAGTGATTATATCAGTGTTCCAGCATAATCGTATGTTATCAGCAGGCCGTGTTCCATAGAGGGATGCGAAGACCCCTATGATAAAGCATGACACCAAGGGCCCTTTTGGTGTGTGAGGGGTATTTAAAGAACACTGTGTACTTCCCACCATTATAGGAAACAAACCTAACCCTGGGCCTGTGTCCCCACTTTCACCTATCCCATCTGGGTGGATTCTACTTGATAAACATCAGCCATGCATGATTGCTAACTCAAATTTTCCAAAAGACATCACTGACACTATTTGGGATTGCTGTGTCTGCTCTTCCAGCGTGTTCGCCATGCCGACTGTCGTGCCTGCTCCTGCATTTGCCCCCATCTTTGTGATGAACCAGCTGGACTTGCCGCGTTGGCCCTACTCATAAAACTTACCACAGTCTCAGGGGAAGCCTTCCTAACATGGCCCTGCCATGTTCTCTGGCAACTCAAAAGTTCCTCAATGGTGTCAACCCTTTGCAACAACCCCAAGGGTGGGGCACGGACTCCAAAAAAGATCGCTACCTCTGTGTGTAGCTTCCCCATTGGACCGCCAAGTCTGCCCGACCTCACAGCAAAAGAACCAAAACGTTAACTTCTCCAGTATTAGGGGTGCCTTTCATAGATTCACATGCTTGAATATTCCCCGTCGTCGAAGTGGGAGTCCCACGGTACATAAAATAGCAATAACATATGCATGTATACATGAAAAATATCCTATATAAAAATATACATACATATACTGTAATAAAATTGTAAATTCTAAAAGTACCATAGAACATAATAGGCCCATTGAAAAGCCTAAGGGAGAACTCACTTTAGTAGTATATTAGAGTCATTATGTGTAGGTTCACATTCCAGCCAATCAGGCTGTAGCCTCCTCTAGAACCTTCTCCTCAGAAGCCCAAGTCCTCAGATTTTCTACCGCCTGTCGTGTGAAGGGAGTCTCCCTGAGCTCTGCTCAGTTTTCTTCAACTCTAGCTGTTTATTTCTTCAGAAATGTCTTCAAATAAGAAATCTTTATTTAAAGCCTGCCCTTCTTGTGGTAAACTGCGCCTTTTCCATGAGGATCCACACAGTAAATGCATTTACTGTCTCTACCCAGACCACGAGGTGAAAAACTGTAAGTACTGTCGCACTTTTCCTCCCAAGACTCTGAGGGATAGAGAAGCCCGTCTCCTTCTGTGGCTACAGAAGTTGAAGACTTCTGAGTCTGTGGTTTCTGAGGTAGAAAGTTTGTCATCTGGTGTTTCAAAATCCTCTCAGAAGCGAGGGTCTGAAACTGAGGTTCCATCTCCTTTTCGGAAGAAGAGTAGACTGTTGGAATCCTCCAGAATTGTTTCCCCACAGGATTTGCTTCAGGGCTCGTCTACGGGACCTGGTACTCTGACGTCTGCACCCAAAGCCTTGCCTTCCACTTTTAAATCTGGTATTGGCTCGTCGACGGGCTCGTCGAAGCGTCCGTCGACGTCTTCAGCGACGACGAAGTCAGTGACTGTAGCCTCTACGTCGACGACGACATGTACTATGTCAACCAATACTGCGTCGACGACGATCACCTCGTCCACGACAGCCCAGGAGGTGAGACCCATTGCTTCTATTGTGAAGATCTCGTCGACGAGTGTCAGATCAATACCGGCGACGAAGAAGTCATCGTCGACGCTTCTCTCGTCGACGTGAACACCATCGACGAAGATCAAGTCATCTTCTAAAAGCAGCTCGTCGACGGGCCCATCATCGTCGACAGCCGTCTCGTCGTCGGCGTCTCCGTCGACGGCCATCATATCATCGTCGACGACTTCGTCGACGCCTGTCATCCCGTCGACGTCTACATCATCGTCGACGAGTAAGGCTCCAATCTCGTCGATGGCTCCGTCGATAGACAAGAAATCTTCGTCGACGAAGAAAAAGCCTTCAATTTCAACGTCGATTACATCTATGGCGACGACGCAGACGCCTCAGGTTGGTTCTAAGACTGCCGCAGTTACGTCATCGGGCTCGTTGACGTCTCATCAACCTTTGGCCACAGCTGCCGCTTTTACAGTGGTTACTGCTTCTTCTTTGAGGACAGTACCTCTCATTCAACTGAGTCCAGTGAGAAGTGGAACTCGTCTTCTGGACCAATTGTTTCAGTCTGGTGGGGAAGAATCCATAAACGATTCAGAGGTGGAACAACTATTCGGACAGGCATCTAGTCCATCTGATTTGCACATTAAGTGCCAGGAGTATAGTGATGAGGGTGACGAAGAGGAAAACGTCGAAGATGGGAATGAATTATTTCCTGTTGAGGAATCAGAACCAGTTACTTCGGAGCCGGTTAGGCAAATACCATTATCTTTGGTCATGAATCTGCAGCACATGCTAGATGACTATAACCGCAGGTTCCCTCCATCCACACCTGCCTCTCCAGCATCACAACTTCCTCCACAGCCTCAACCTCAACTTCCTCAAGCACCTGCACCTATTCCCCCTACGTCACCGGGGGGTACTCGTCCTGACACCGACAACGAGGATCCTGATCCTCGCAACACTGATGATGACGACAATGACGTCGATATGAATGAGTGGGACAATTACAGGGCTCAAACACCTTCCACTCCGCCCAACTCACCTCTTGCATCGCCTCCTTTTTTTTTTTTTTGGGGACATTTTTATTCAGGTTTTTACAACATATTATTTATAGCCCCTGGCTCCCAACCCCCCCCACCCTCCATGAGGACAGGTATTTCTATTGTTACATACATAGGTATTGCACTACACGAATACGAATTCCTTAAGGAGGGAATAAAGGAGAACATAAAAAAAACATATTAGCATCAAAACTCAATACACTCTGAATCATACATTTCCTTCTGTGATGATTTGATGAGACACAATTTAGTATTATCAAAAGGGTTGGATTGCGTTATTTGGTGATTAAAGAATTTAGCATTTATCAAAGGCTTTTTCAATTCCTGTATTCAGTGCGCCTGAATCCAATCTAGCAGAGGTGCCCAAATTTTCATGCCTCTCTTCTGAATATTGCGCCCCTTTTGTTTATAAATCGCGACCTCGAGACTACATGTCGCGAGTAATCTAGCCTTCCATTGGGAAAAGGATGGTGGAGTGGGATCGAGCCAGGTTGATGCGACACACAGTCAAAAGATAGCCATTGCCACGAAAATCAGCCCTTGAACCTGTCTAGGACGTTCTTTATTAGAGATGCCCAGCATAATCTCTTCAGTTGTTATGTTAATCCTAGCACGGGTAATGTCCGAAAGAAGCCCAGATATTTCATTTATAACGTTTGTTAGGATATTACATGTGGCGAACATATGAACACTGTCTACAGCAGGAAGCGCACATCGTGGGCAGGTAGTGCCTTTACCCGTCCCCCATTCAGCAATTTTATACGGTGTATAATATAACGAAAAAAATGTTTTATAAAACTGCGCCTGAAGTTTTATGGACATTAAGTAAGTAAGTGACAAATCATATGCAATAAGGGGAATGCTGGGTGGAACTTCTAGTTTAATTTGCCATGCCACCCCATGTTTGTCCATATCATCTGGGAGTAAGGCGTTAAAACTTTCATAGATCTCACCAATTCTTGGGGGCGTGTTGCTACCTATATTTTCTATGATTTGGCATATTTGAAATGTAATACGGCCACCCCCCTTTTTTAGTAGGAAGTCTCTCACCTGAAGATATTTTTAAAAATCCCTGTTGGGGATGTTATAGTCTTTTTTTTTTTTTTTTTAAATTTTTGGAAACCTTTATTGTGCAACAGAAGCTTACAGGTACGGGCCCACAACCATTCAGGCCGGCCTCGAAATCAAGTGGTAGCACAATAGGCAAAATCAAAACAGCTCAGCAGTCCCTGAGACGAGAAGCAGCAATTATCCGAAACATCACATACTGGAAAAGGGGGGACCACTGAGTACAGGATAAATGAGGTTAATTTGTAAAAGTTTTAGGTAAGAAGGATCAGACGCATTCACTTCACCGATAACACATGGCGGGCAATGATCCCTGCAGATTAGCAACAAACTAAGCGATATTCAGAGGATCATCAGAAAAACACTTGAGGATAATAACAAACAGTACAATACGTACTGGTCAGTACCCGCCCCATGATCATGGAACATCTTGACTATTGTTAGTGGAGGGACTAACAACAGAAACAATAAGCAGCGCTACACCTAGCCACCAAACTGACCCAAAGGAAAAAGGAAATAGTAAGAGGAATCAAGAAAGAAAGGAGAGAAATAAGGCCCATAGAACTAAAACGAAACAAAAAACCCACCCCCAAACCCCCCACCCCGCACGCATGCAGAGGCTACGGCCTACCCCCCCCTAGCAGTGTGCCTGTCCCCCAAAAACCGAGTCCCGTAATATAGACTCAGAGAAGAGAAAAAGGAAAGGAAAAAAGAAGATATAAAAAACAGTGGAGGAGGAAGACCATCAACAAATATAATCTCGGCCGCCCACCCCCGGACCCCGCAACCGATATGACACCAACAGTCAATTCAAACAATGTCCCGCTTCTCCCACCTAGTCCCAGCAATACAAGCAGTAGCGATCCAAGAAACGCCCTTAACCTTGCCCCCTGCGATCAAGTTGGTCAATGGAGTCCAACAGTCCAGCCGGCGCCACGGATGATAGAGGCGCCCGGGATGGCCAACACAGAATGGGGGGTCGTCCACCAAAGTCTACGAAAACCATTGCTGCTTGACCGAGAGTGGTACAAAAAGGATCAAAACAAAGCAACAATCCATCGGAAGCAGCAGGCCAGAGCGAGAACACCAGCTCCTGGAAGGGATGAAGAGTCACGCCACCAAAACACAAAGGAGACGGCAAACATGGCGTCCGAGGACGATGCACCAACCATTGCATGAAACCACGAACACCAGACATCTTTCGAGCCACTGCGGTCAGCACTTCAGCAGAATCAGGAGCGTGATCAGCCAACGCCTCCATATGCACCTGGGTAGGTAGTTTACTGTGGTCTGGTGTAGAGTGTGGCGCAGTGTGCAGCACTTGGGGGCAATCACGGCCAACAGGAGAAATAACTTCGAGCCGGCTTCCCAGATCTCGGGCATTGTCATGAAAGGCAGTTCGTACAGCCTCCAGAGCGCCCAAAACATCACAGATCCCCAGCGGTGTCTCAGGAAGAGAGGATGCAGCAGTGTCCTTCACCCAAGGCTCACGGACGTTTAGCAGTTCTGGAAACAGGTCGCCATTTTCACTCACCGACCACAAACCACTCCGCCGATGATCCGCTAAGCACCGCTGGGCCAGAGACATGGGGGCAACTGATTGCATTGGTACACCAGCTGATATGATTTCAGCGAGCATCCGGACCCCCAATCGCGATCTGAGGACTCCAGGCACTGGATGCGCGATGCAGAAAATGGCGTCCGACACAGGACAGCAGCAACAAAGAAACTGTTCGGGCCACTTCCAAGCCGGGAAGGATACAATGTATTTACCGCAGGCACAATGTATCCAGGCATGCAAAATCGCTGAGCGGAATGAAGCGCTGCAGCGAGAAGCACAGCGCGACAGTCTCTCGCCGGCAGATCGACTCCGCCTTCTCTGCTTTGGCCGCTGTTGTTGTGGCCGCGTCCGGCCGTCCCCACAAACAAAGACTCGGTTTCGATGCCGCGAAGGGCCGGGGAAGAAGCAAGGACGCCTCACCGCCGCTATCAGTCGGAATGAGACGGGAAACACACCATTGTGTTCAGGATCGTTTCCCCCGTTCACTCGCTGGGTTGAAATGCAGGATGAAGTACAGGATAATGAAGGAAAACGCGAAGGTCGGCGGAGCCGAGAGTCTAGGCGGCCATCGCGGCTGCAGGCTAGGCTCCTCCCCCTATAGTCTTTTTTTAATTCATCAAATGATTTAAATCCCTGAGTAGAAAAAAAACAACCGAGTTGCTCTATCCCTAATGCACACCAGCTCCGTACATAGGAGTCATGAAATATTTCTGAGAGATCTGTATTCTGAAACACTGGTGTGTAATGTGAAAATCGGCCTAGACCAAGTAGTTTTTTAACCTTTCCCCAGACTTTGACAACACTATTGATGGTTTTGAATTTCACTTTTTTAAGGTGATCATCATTAACGTGTCGCCAGAGACAGCCTGTGCTCCCGTTCCCCAGGATGAGTTCTTGCGGTGTGGGAATACTCAGATCATCTGGGTTAGAGTTTAGTAATCTTATGCTGTAATTCATAACCGAAGCCCAGTAATAAAGCATGAAGTTAGGTAGAGCCCACCCCCCACGCTCTCTAGGTAATGTAATCCATTTGAGTGCTCTCCGTGGCTTACTATAACCCCATAAAAAACGTGAAAACATTGAATCTATATTCCTAAATACATGTGGTGGGAATTCTAAACAAATTGCCCTAAAAAAATACAAGAACTTAGGAAAAAAAACATCTTCACTAAATTAGTTCTACCTCCAATAGGTAGGTGCAAGTTATCTAAACGTGACAATTCTCTCTTAATGTGCAACATAAGTGGCTCCAGATTATTATTTACAATGTTCCCAATCTCAGCACTAATGCTGACACCCAGGTATGTCGCTTTATCAGTTATTCTCGGATCTCTCATCACAATCTTAGTATTAAGCACAAGCTGCGTCTTACTGGAGTTTAGCTTGTACCCCGAAACTCTACCGAAGTTCTGTGCTTCGTTTTCAATGAAATTCATAGCATTTGTAGGATCCCCTGTGACAATGGCGATATCATCAGCGTATGCTAAGCATTTTGTTTCTAAACCACGCACATATATAGGGGTAATTAACAAATTTTTTTCGAGCCTGTGTATGAACCCATCAATATAAATGGCAAAAAGGAGGGGCGAGCAGGGGCACCCCTGCCTTGTCCCCCTGTTGATTTTAAAATTGTCGGATAACTCCCCATTGATCAGTACCCTGGCACTGGGATTAACCTATAGCTGTTGGATCGCTGTAATATATTTCTTACCTATGCCACAGTTTCGCATGGCGGCCCAAAGGAACTTCCAGGAGACCCTATCAAATGCCTTCTCTGCGTCAAGCAGTATAAGCGCCATAGGGTCTTTTGTCATTCCCGTGTAGTCAAAAAGGGATATAACTCTTTGCACATGGTCAGTTGTAGATCTACCTGGTATAAACCCGTGTTGTCTTTCAGAGACTATATTATGGATCCGAGGTGCTAACCGTGCTGCTAATAATTTAGAATATACTTTGGAGTCCCCATTAATCAATGTAATTGGTCGGTACGACCCCAGTTCCTGGGGATCTTTGTTTTTCTTGGGGAAAACTATTATTTTGGCAAGTGACCAGGATTTCGGTGGATTCCCACCTTGATAGATGTTTTGAAATAGTTCAGTAATGATAGACTTGAGCTGTGGTGCAAATTTAATATAGAATTCAGTTGGAATCCCATCCAGGCCTACAGCTTTTCCAGTGGCTAAGGAGTTCATAGATAGTAGGATTTCCTCCCAACATAGTGCGCTATAAGATCTCCTGATCTTCTAATCCCAAGCCCTCTGTAACTGCTGGGTCTATATAACTCATGGGATCCTCGCATTCATTCTCATCCTCATAGTATAACTTCTGATAAAATACTTGGAAGGCTTTTCTAATATCTGCCAGATCCGCCTTCAAGCCAAGCGCAGGATCATTAATTGCTTTAATTAGAGTACTGGATGTCTCTTCCCGGGTTCTAACCGCCAAATGATGACCCACTTTCTCGCTCAATTCATATATAGTCTCCCTATGGGTAGTTGCTCTCACAACTGCTTTCTCAATTAAAATTTACGATATATAGTTTTTAGCAATTGCCACCTTGTTCACCTCCCTGTCTGTCAGCTCGCCATCCTGTACTGCCTTGATCAGACCTTCTTCCGCTCTCCGCAAATTTTGTTCCAAGGACATCATTTTTTGTCTTTCTATATTGTTACGTCGGAATGAAAATCACTTAGTTTCACCCCTGATACATGCCTTCATAGTATCCCAAACAGTTTCTATTGAGGTGGACCCCAGATTATCCTCCAGAAAGGCCGGAATTCAGTTCCTCATATGCATGCAATATTCTTTGTTATTCAATAACGCTCTTTCGAACGCCCAACTAGTAGCTGTTGGTCTATCGGCCCCCACTGTGATGGTAAGTTCAAGTGGGTTGTGATCCGAGAGAATTCTTGGGAGTTTTTTTATTTGGCAAATTGATTTCAAAGTGCATCGCCTCCAGTGGACATTGCAAATTTCCATAATTTGATGGTCCGTGCTGCAAAGCGTTTTCATCGCACTGTCGAAAAACAACAACATGAAAGTGAATGCTTCTTGTATGATTTTAAGGACCTTTCCCAAAGGAAATCCCACACAATGCCAAGCATTGACTTTATTTGGCAGGAGGGCCTTAAGTTAATGGAACATCCAAATTCGGTACCTGCAGTCTTGCCCAGATTAGACAAGAAATATAAGGCTCCGGCGTCACAGCCGAAAGCAGATTCGGTTATAACTCAAGCAGCACAGAAAAGATCCTGCAATCCTGCTACACCGCTGACGTCTCCTCCTGATCAGGAAGGCCGCAAGTTGGACTCTATAGGCAAAAAATTTACAACAATGGCGGCTACTACTGTGAGGGAGGCTAATACCTTGGCAATTTTGGGCCGTTACGACCGCCAGATGTGGTCCGAGATTGCCGCACTGATTCCTCAAATACCCGAGGCCATCCGTGCAGAAGCACAGGCCATTATTCAGGAGGGAGAGATAATTTCATCCAAAATTATTGAATGCGTGCTCGAAATTTCCTCCACGGGCTTTCGTCAATTGGCTGGGGCTGCAGTCTTGAGGCTTCAAGGCTGGTTGAAGTCTACCACCTTTCGTCCAGAGGTACAAGCAAAAGTCCTGGACTTGCCGTACGACAGGTAGTCGTTGTTTGGCAAGCATGTAGATGATGCCCTTGAGGCGATAAAAAAGGACACCAACACCGCAAAGTCCTTAGCTACCCTCCAGTACAAGAAACGGCCCTTTCGGGGGGCACTAGGTAGAGGCGGAGGTTCCTCTACTTTTCGAGGATCAGGTCAATATTGTTCGTACAACACCTACAACGATAACCGGCAGAGGGGTTCCTATCAATCCCAGAATCGTCAGTATTCCACCAGATCATACCAATGGAAAACAACATATAAAGGTGGCTCAAACAATAAAGAGCAGTGACAGTCTCAGTTCCTTTCTTCTGCCGACTGTAAATCTTGGAGGTCGCATCTCAAGGTGCTTTCGCAAATGGTCCGAAATCACCTCCGACCAATGGGTCCTGGACGTTATCTCCAAAGGACATACCCTGGAGTTTACAAAATTCCCTCCCACTCGTCCACCTTCGGGGCCACCCTCTCCCCATCTCAAAGAACTTTTGGCCCAGGTAAAATTGATGATCAAAAAAGGAGCCATCGAGGTAGTGCCGCAAGGTCAACGCGGCAAGGGGTTTTATTCCCGGTTCTTCTTAGTCAAGAAAAAGTCGGGAGAATGGCGTCCAATTTTGGATTTACGGGCCCTGAACAAATTTATCATTTCAAAAACT
Organism: Lissotriton vulgaris; assembly: GCF_964263255.1. Taxonomy (NCBI): domain Eukaryota; kingdom Metazoa; phylum Chordata; class Amphibia; order Caudata; family Salamandridae; genus Lissotriton; species Lissotriton vulgaris. The sequence goes on from NC_141699.1 coordinate 926,892,558, forward strand.
TTTCAGATGTTAACTTTGCTTCAAATTCTGAATTATCTCAATCCAGGGGAATTCTTTTCAACGATCGACCTCCAAGACGCATATTTCCATGTGCCAATTCACCCCAGACACAGGAAGTATCTACGCTTCACAGTCGGACAGCTGCACTTCCAATTCAAAGTCCTACCATTCGGCCTTTGATCAGCGCTGAGGGTCTTTACCATGATCTTGGCCCCGGTAGCTGCCTTCCTGCGTCTGCAAGGCGTCCAATTTTATCCATACCTGGACGACTGCTCTTGTCTCAACTGCTTCTACCTCCATTTGAGCCTATCCACTCTGCAAGTCTAAAATTTCTCACATGGAAAGTTGCTCTTTTGCTCGCCTTGACATCCTCGAGGCGTGTCAGTGACATCCAGGCAGTTACCATACAGCCTCCTTTTCTACAATTCTCCAATGAGGATGTGACATTGCAAACTAATCCTAAGTTCATCCCGAAGGTTCCCAGTGACTTTCATCTCAACGAACCCGTAATCCTGAAGACTTTCTTTCCTGCTCCGCAAACTTCAGCTGAGCGGTCATTACACTCATTGGATGTGAAACGTTGTCTCAAATTTTACATTCAGCGAACTGCAACCGTCAGAAAGTCAGATCAATTGTTTGTGGCGTATGGCCCAATTTGCAAAGGACAACCTGTTACCAAACCGACCATAACAAGATGGATATCTTCTACCATATCCTTTTGCCACCAACGGGCTGGAAAGCCCCTTCCTGCTCCAGTTTGTGCTCACTCAACTAGAGCGGTGTCTACTTCTGCTGCCCTTTTTGCGGGGGTACCCCTGAGGCAGATCCGCAGAGCTGCTACTTGGTCGAGCAGCCATACTTTTACAAAACACTACTGCCTGCAATCAACAGACGCCGCGGATGCGGCAGTAGGCCAAGCGGTGCTGCGGAATCTTTTCCAATAAAGGTGAGCCTCTGTTGCTACCCGCCTCCAGTCATAAAGGTTTTTTCTAATAATGTTCATTGCATTTTGACTGATATGTTTACCTTACTTGCTTTGGTATATCACCTTTATGACTTATGTGATGATTTACTGCTTTCTACTCTTATTCAAGCATGTGAATCTATGAAAGACACGCCTAATACTGGAGAAGAACAAAAGTTTCTTACTTGTAAACTGTGGTTCTCCAGTATTGGTGTGTTTCATAGATTCACATGCGACCCTCCCATCCTCCCCTCAGAGGCTCTCTTCTCCTCAGGCACTTTTACTTACTTTGTGCTACGAAAACCTGAGGACTTGGGCTCCTGAGGAGAAGGTTCTAGAGGAGGCTACAGCCTGATTGGCTGGAATGTGAACCTACACATAATGATTTTAATATGCTACTAAAGTGAGTTCTCCCTTAGGCTTTTCAATGGGCCTATTATGTTCTATGGTACTTTTAGAATTTACAATTTTATTACAGTATATGTATGTATATTTTTATTTATGATATTTTTCATGTATACATGCATATGTTATTGCTATTTTATGTACCGTGGGACTCCCACTTCGACGACGGGGAATATTCAAGCATGTGAATCCATGAAAGACACCAATACTGGAGAACCACAGTTTACAGGTAAGTAACTTTTGTTCATCTCATTCCCTGGCCATTGAAGAGGTACTGCGAAATTGGACCTGTGAGGTCTTTGTAATCACCGTGCTCCTCGCGGGCAGATGAGCTTTCCTGCACATCCCTGTCCCATGAAACCCATGCAGGATCTTTGTCTGTACTCTTTGTGCATTGATATAACCCCCACTTGATGAGGAAGTAATGATTTATATATCCTGAACAGTTTAAGAGTCGTTCTCTACCCTGACTCCCGTAACTGCCAGTAAGTATATTATCGTGAGTGTTGATTTGGCAGTGTGTTTACTTTTCATGCTTAAAGCCCATATCTTGCAAAGTACTTATTGGATTCTTGTTGTTCTGAATGTGTTGTGTTTATAATATAAAACCTTATTTTTATAAGCCTGTGTGGAATCTTTTTATGGTGTATTGTGTTTCTCTGTGTGTGTGTTTGTGTGCTGCACAAATACTTTACACATTGCCTCTTTTGATAAACCTGCCTGCTCTCGTCAAGCTATAAGAGGTGAGCACAGGTTATCTTAACTTTGTAACTAGCTTACCCTGACTAGAGTGGTGGGTTCTGCTTGGCCTGGGGAAATAACTTAGCCAACCAGAAGCCTCATTTTGAATAGAAGCCTTTCTTATGGTGGCCAGATTAGGAATAACACCATTTGCCCTGTGACCTGTTTTGGGGGCCTTGAGAGAACTCCTTGGTTTAATTTTTTTTTTGCGACCAAGACAAAACTCATGGCTTTTAACCCACATAGAAATTTTAAATCGAATATTACCATGAGTGGCCGCATTCTCGAAGTTGTAAAATCCTTCACCTATCTGGGGATCTTGATCTCCAATGACAATAAGTGGCAGCAACACCTTAATATCGCTACACTAAGGCACAAGCAGCTATCTGGGGCTATAATTAAGGAGCATAGGAAGTCAATGACTAAACCAATTAAACCACCACTGATAATATACGAGGCAAAAGCAATTGGGTCTGCCTTGTATGGTGCGGAGCTATGGGGGTATGAAAACCTCCATGAACTCCAACTATCCGAAAATAAATTCTTGAGGTCATTGACGGGTACTCCACAGAGTAGCCCACTATTACCCCTGCGTTACGAGTTAGGTAGAAGAGAGCTTACGGAAAAGGCCAAACTGCGCCCGATATTATTCTGGCGCAGACTTTGGACCACACCAGAACTCTCTCATTATGCGGAGGGGTTCTCTGATGTTATTAAAGCTGATCATTACAATAAAATCAGGTGGTTTAAAACATTAAAGATTGCACTGTTCAATCTAGAACTTCATGCCTTATGGGCAGATCCTGCTGGGGCTTTATTTCCCTCTAAGACTGTGTTAAAAGACATATTTTGGGAACACGTAGCTAATAGTAGCTTACTTAACATCAACAGTGGGACTATGACCACTGGTTACTTAGAAATTAAAATGTTCCCCATTTATGAAAAGTACTGGGACTACATAATGAACCCCCTGGACAGGAAATTGTTATTTCAAATGAGGGTAGGTTCGCTCCCACTCTGTAACTTAACAGCTAAATGGAAAACAGGGGGGGCAGTACTATGTCCAGCCTGTGGGGTAGGAAAAGAAACCCTAGGTCATTTTCTGTTTTGTTGCCCAGTATATGCTGCCCCAAGGCAAGCCTGGTTGGCTCCTATGTGTAGGAATTTAGGTGCAAAAAGTAGTATGGTGGCACTGCGTATAGTAAAATCTACCACTGAAGAATGGATCAATATTGCAATCGCAAAGTACCTGGGATGGGCGTGGGTTTTAAGGATGAGACTGCTGGCAAGTTAAATACTGCCATCAAGTCGCTCAGAGACTGCTAGACATTTGTCTATTCTCTGTAACTGCTTAGTAGATAGCCAGAGACTGCTAAACTAACGTTTATTCTCTGTAAATTTTAACTGACCAGAGACTGCTAGACACTCGTCTATTCTCTGTTTATGTAATCTGTCATCGGCTTAATATTGATTTTTTAATGCAATGAATTCTTTTTTAATGTATGATCTCCTGGGGATATTTATATTGTTATTATGATCATTCCTCTCTGGTCTCTATTTGTCGACGATAATGATTTTTGCACCTGTACATATGATGTGTCATTGTTTTTAAATTGTCAAAATACGTATGTGCTTGTTTGATTGATCATGTAAATCTAATTGCTTTTTTTAATTGTATGTATGTTTGTCTGCTTTTATGAGTAATACTCGAATAAAGCACTTTTTGAATTGAATTGAATAATTTTTTTTCTCCCCCTCTTTCTTTTGGTGGAAACCCTGACCACCCTTTTGGGAGTCCCCTAAATTCTTAATAGACACTGGTGTTGACCCAGAGGTCTGCCTCCTCAGCAAGCTTCATGGGATGAGAAAGCTTGCTATCCACTAGGTGATGGTGCAGCTCTGGAAAACAAGTACTGAACTTGTGCTCCCTCAAAATGAGGTTGTACAGTCCAGTAAAACCATTCACTGTGCTGCCTCTCAGCCAGCCTTTTAGTGCCTTGCTCACATAATCGAAGAAATCCACCCAGGACTGATTTGGGAGCTTGTGGCTGTCCCTGAACCTCTGATGGTACTTCTCAATAGTCAGCGCAGATTTAGAAACAAGGATTGCCTTTATGGGGTCATACCTGGTGTGATCCTCTGCTTCTAGTGTCAATAGTGTGTCCCTTCCCACCATTAGCATGTGTTACCACATGCTTCCCCCCTCCCCAGTACTCCTCTGGGACCTTATATATAGTGAGTGCAACTTCATATGCAGCAAACCACTTATCTATATTATCTCCCACCACATAGTTAGGTACCAGCTCCAGGGGTATGCTGACCCTCATGTCACCAGCAAACACTATTGGTACGCTGCCACTATCATTGTTGGGGCCTGTAGGTTGCTTTACGTTCAGCTCTAGTCTCTCATGCTCCAACACTAGCTTTTTTTCAGCTAAGGCCCTCTCAGCCTCAGCCCGTACAGCGCTCAAAAAATCCACTCGTCAGCTCGCATTTGCGAGCCACATTTAATTAGGGCGAGCTATTTTTCGGTCCTACTCGCCCTTTCTGGTGAGTAGGAAGACCGACTTGACCTCTGTCTCTGAAAGCAGAGCAAATGTGACAAGATAGTAAGATTTAAAGGCATCTTTACTGCTCACAAAGTAAATGAGCAATAAAAATGCATTTAAATCTTGTTAACTTGTCACATTTGTTCACAGAGGTCAAGTGCATTACAGTTGGGTCGAGTAGATTTTTGAAGTTACTAGACCTGCAGGTCTAGTAAGATTTTTTTTTATTTTTCCAGCCCTGCTTTACCTTTGCCAAGCCCTCTCACCCTCTGTCTGCTTTGCCTCATTTTCCATCTTCACTTTGGCCAGCTCTAGTCTGACCTTCAATTCGTCCCTCCTGTCTTCCAACTCCCGTGGGGACAGGCCCCTGGAGGTCACACTGCTCCAAGAACATGAGGGAACTTTGAACCCTGGGAGTAGGTTACCCTCCTCCTCAATAGACTGCATTCCAAGCTCCTCCTGTTAGTCTTACTCTGATCCTTCTTCATATGATCTCCCTCCTCAACATCTGTGTCTGTTGCTGTCACTAGTGATTGGTGGACTTCCGCCCAGGCCCTCAGCACCTTTTGCAGCTCTACCTTCCTGGTGGTGCTGTTTGCGCGAAGCCCTCACATTGTACAGAACTTCTTGAACTGGACCACAGTGTGGAACTCCAGCCTAGCCAGCACAAACTCCATGCTTATAGGGGTGAGTTCAGGCACAACAGTCAGATATTTTAGCAAAAGCAAAAATGCCAATAAGGGAGAATTTAGATTCGATGTGGTCTTAGATATGGGATGGTATTGTATACGAAATCATTGTATGACACTGAACAAACACAAGTGTTATCCTCACCACTGATCACCAATGTTAGAAATTGGGTTACTGTTTGACTGAGGTGTGAGCTCTGGTCAAACATCAATAACAATTCTAGTCGGGGCAAGGCAAAAGGAAACTCCAAATTAACCTTTGATCAAGCCGCCAAAGAGCATTCAGACGTGACTAAGAGGCAATATGTAAAGTATTTGTGCAACACTTCAAAAGTAAGACAGTGAAAACACCACACAAAAAGATCCCACACCGTGATAGAACAATAGAGCAAAGTTCCATAAACAATACAAGACCAAAACAACAAATACCCAATTGATAAAACCAGAGTAATGACTTTTTAAAAATTAACTGTCAAATAGCACCTAAATGCATTAAGCGCCATCAGCGGAAATCTGGTCGCGCTGGACCAGATCAAAGTAAAATGTTCAGGCCTACATCTATGGAGCGCGGGCCTGATACAGTCCCAGATTAGTCCAGCTGAATTTTTATCTTCTCAAGTTTTGTGCTACGAGTCCCGTTCCTGTTGGTGAGGGCTGCAGTAAGCAAGGAGAGCATCCCTGATGGTGGTTTATGGGGCATGAGGAACAAGCCGGGCATCACAAACAGGTTGGCTGGAGCCTCATATTGGCAGTCCAACACGGCAATTGATGCTTGCTGTGCGAAAAGAGGGGCTGGCGGTGTGTCACACTGATTTTCAACAAGGCACTTTCAAAAGGGACATGTGCCGGCCGTCACAGGATTTAAAGGGCTTACCTGAACTCAGCCTTGGTGTCCGGCAGCGTAGAACACTGTAAGGCACTGCCCTCTGATGATATACTGCAGCCTCACTGATTGAAAAAAGCCTGGGCGCTCTAAGCAAAAGCCCTGGGTTTTCAAGGCTCTTTGTCAACCAGCTAGACTGGGTACTGCTGCAGCCCACCTACTTCTTAACTCATCACAGAGTAGGGTGGGAACAAGCCTCCATGACCCCACCGACTCTGGGAGGAGATGAGAGGAGTTCGGTACACATGAGGTTTGTTTCAAAGTGATCTCTGCTTGACAAAAGCAACCAGCTTCCAGTGAGTGGAGCAGCAGTGAAGGTGAAATGGAGGCTACAGACCAAGCCACAGTCTGAACATTCACCTAGCTGGTCCTCCGTGTCAAGGCAAAGCAGCAAATGTGATCGGATCCAAGGACAGCTGGCAGCAAATATTGCAGGCGCCAAGTGGAGTCATTCAGAATTATGGAGGGAGGGGGCCTATAAGCACTATAAATTAAAAGAATGCACTTGCAGGTAAAAAGAAAAAGAAAACACCGGTTTTGATAAGGTTTGCTCTTATGAACCAAGTTTCAGCTTTTTCTTACCATCTCTGGCCAGGTCACAGAGGGTGCACAGTTGGACTCGTCCATATTTTTTATGCATTTACATCTAATATTCAGGCATCCAGCTCTTGCTCATTAATATTACTGCAAATAATTACTGCGAAATTAAATCTGTGACTTCCTCACATTTCTCACATGTGAGGTCATGTTTTGATCTCAAAGAAACTTGCTTTATGGATGTTGAATAAAGCACAAACACAACATGTATCTGCAAACTGTCTGCAGCAGCCTCCCATACATCACCCACATTAACAATATATTACATAAAAATGGTATTTAAAATAATCTATGAATTATTGAAGGTCATCAGGGTAAGACTATTTGCAGAACCGAGTATCCTCTATCAGGAGGCCCCCTAAAAGCATGTGGTCCTGGGCCAGGGCCCACTTTGTCCATGTCTTAAAACGTCTCTTCCTAGAGGGAGCAGGTTGTTAATGGGCTGTGTGATTCAGGTGCTAAGCACCTGAAGAAATGAAAACTTAAAATGTACCTCCACCAGGACCTTATTTCTTATCATCCACTTTGACATGTATACATTTGTTAAATATCAAGCATGCTCGAGGTTGCTTGTTTCTGAGCAATTAGATGGCCAAACTTATTTTGAGCAGATTAGGAAACACGTGTCATCTGATCAATGTAAACTGTGGATTGATTGCAAATCGGAATTAATCACAGCACCGTGTTAGGTTCAGGAGGTACCGTCTGCATTCAGTCGCAGTCGATCAATCTCTTCCAGACAAAGTTAAACCTATTCTGGGAATAAGAAGACAAAACAATTTAATATGCCCCTTGTTAACCTGAATTACTTTATCTTAACCCCTTCCACACGGGGCTAATTCACAGCTGTGCTCATAAGGAGCTGGACTCGTCATGACTCCGCCCACTCCCATAGAATGCCTGCACAGGTGGGGAATTAGCCGCGCGTGGGCCAGCTGTGGCAGTTATGATGAGGTCAGCTCGTCATGAGCACAGCTCTACTGTGCCTCATGACGAACTGAGCTCGTCATAAACATGCAAGGGGTTAAAGAAGGCACATCCACCCAGCTTTGATGTAGATGGGGCAATTCCTGTTAATGACTCACGCCTGAAAAACATTACCCTAACAGAGTGATTGAGAATGTGGTTCAAATACAGGCAAGCAAATGTACTTTCATCAAGATGGAAGGATGGCTGGATGCTCTGGTGGTTCACTAGTGGTGAAAGGATAGATAGATGAGTGGGCAAAAAGTTACAGGATGGTATGTCCTGAAGGATGTGTGGATGTACACATGAATGGATGAATGCTCCATATGACAGACAAATGAATTGATGATTTTCTAGTGAATTGATACATGGATGGATGGGAGGGTGACTGAGTGAATGGGAGAGTCTCTAGAAGGATGGATGTATGTGAGCTTGAATAGATATATGTAGTGATGAAGGAAAATTGGATTCATTACTGGGTGGATGATTCAGTGAATGATAAATGGGTTGAATGCCGTTATGTCGTCCGGACTCACTAGCTAAGCAAAATATTAATCCCCACCTTTTCGCCCATATGTCACTAGCTGCTACTTGCAGGAAAGTAGCTCCTTCAGCATAGCAGTCCAACAGAGCGGCACTCCTTTCAGCAGCACAGCTTATGGCAGAGTATGCACAGGTCCAAAAGTGTACTGAATAGTTGTTGTCTGAGGTACTTCTTTTATACGCTGATGCCCTGGTTCGGGAAGGTGGGGGGGTGTCTAGGCAGTGGTTTTGAAGTGCAAGGAATTCTCTGCCTGGCTTCAAGCTGGCTGAAGTGACAATTCAGGGTTGTTAGGCCCTTTGTGTGGAGGCAGGACATAACCTATTCAAGTGTAAATGGGGCTTTGCCCAGCTCCTTCCTGCCCTCCTGCCAGTGATGACCCATTCAGTCACACCTAAGCACCCCATTGTGTGTGACTGTCTAGGAGGAATACACAAAGCCCTACTGCCAACTACACCCAGTCATGTGATCTGAGACAGACTGCCGGCATCAAATGGCTAAAGCAAGAAAATGTCAGCTTTATTAAAGTGGCATTTTCAGAATTACAATTTAAAATCTGACTACATCATATGTTAGGATTTTAAATGGTGATTCCAGAGACACCAAATTTAAACCAATCATCTCCTCCCATTTGGAAATTACACGTATAAAATATAATAAGGCATCTCCGATGTTATCAAAAGGAAGAGATAAGCCTTGCAGTAGCGAAAAACAAATGTAAGAATTTTTAACTAGCAGGAGCCAAGTCAGGTGTAGGTCACACACTTTCCACGGCGATCCTCAATCGCGGCATGATGCTTTCATAGCGCGTCTCCGCCACCACTTATGGACCCTTAGGCCATTTACATTAACGGTCGCTTTACTTATTGATTGCACCAGGTATACACCAGGTATATCATGTGAAATAACAACCAAGGCACTTGAGCTGAACATTTATAACAATAAACTGAATAAAAATTAAGGAAGAGGGAAAGTGGTAGGTCTGTACTCAAAATTTATTGTTGACCTAATTTAAAAAGACAAGAATCACAAAACAAAACACAAGAATATCTATTTTTCTAAGTAGAATACGTAAGTATCATAGCTATCAATGGTGTGCTACTTAAACAGCTTCTTAGAAAAATAGATATTCACCCTTATCTCACTGGCTCCTAGATGAGCTTAACAAATTTATGCCGAGGCCTTATGAAATCTCTGTGTGCATCTCCTCTGTAAGTGAATAAATAGGCTGTTGTCCATTACTAATTAGGGGCCCACCTCTCCAGGAGGATTATTAATGTTGACCCTTAGTTTGAAATTGCTATGCACAAAGAAATGAAAGCTCCGATATAGGGCAGTACAGAGTAAATTGTATTCAATCTCTGTTCTCGTTTTTTAATAAAAAGGAAGATGGAATTATATTGTTGTGGGTGTACTGTACTAGATTTTAATAGTGTTATGACCTATTGATATAGGTATTTTTAAATATATTATGTTATATTGTTTTGAATATTCTTCTTTTATTGTTCTATCCTATGTTTAGGACATACGTGGCAACTCCAGAAGAAGGCGCTGGTCGCCGAAAAGCACGTAGAGAACTATTTGTAAGCCACTTTTGTAATTATGAGTTGTTTTTTTTGAATGTATATGAAATATGTATTGTTGAATTTGTGAATATTTTGACATTATTTAACTTGTTGATCAGTTTTTCTGATCTTTTATGTTTTGTGATTCTTGTCTTTTTAAATCAGGTCAACAATAAATTTTGAGTACAGACGTACCACTTTCCCTCTTCCTTAATTTTTATTCAGTGTATTGTTATAAATGTTCAGCTCAAGTTCCTTGGTTGTTATTTCACATGTTATTAATCCCTTACCTAGGACTTGGAGTATCCATTTTATCAGGGGGTCCTTGCTTCATATACAAAAAAATACACCAGGTATATTATATACTCTAATGCACTGGGACTGGTACGGCTTTAGATAACACAAATGCCTAAAACCGTCCTCCGCCCTATGAGTAGTTTAGCTTTTTCACGGTCCTGACGAATTGCCTTGATTCTTTGTGATAATCTTTTGGCAAGATACATGTTGACCAACACTTATATTTAGAGCCTATGTGGACCATTATGTCCACTCTGGCCTACATCTGCACTTGCCTTATGAATACCAAAAGTTATTTTTAATCCACCACCCTACTCACTTAAAACACCCTCACATAATACGCCAAACTTCACTACGGCAGCTCAAAAGAACTCCAGAAAAGAGCCCCCCTGTGGTTCCCATTGGTCATTGCAGCGCTGGCCCAACACTAAGCTGCCTTATGATGAAGCATGACACCCCTTGGGGTGTGTTAGGGCTTTTGGTCCTGACGGATCAGAGCCCCTGACTTGATTCCACAGTTTCCCCGACCTTCCCTAATATAGGAACTGCACACCTCTATGTATACTTACATTCCTGGGAGCACTTCTATTGGACCTTAAACTGCCCCCTGTCCCTCTCTGTGATTATTTAAAAGGTTTATTTTGCCATGTTGAATCAGCAATTTAAAACTGCTTACACAGGCTCTGCAATGGCATGCCTGAGACATGTTTAAAGGGCTAGTTAAGTGAATAGCACAATCAGTACAGCAGGCCCACTAGAGGCATTGAATTTACAAACAATAAGTGCCATCAAACTAAAGGTTTGAGATGACAATTTCTCAGTTTTTTGGTCTGAAGGCGTTTTTGTATGCCACCTACGCTGTGCTCCCCATTGACAAGGAAATGATTTCTATAATGATTTCTATCATGCGTACCAGTATCCCCTGCTTTGGGGTGGTCCTCCCCATTTGTGTTCTCATCCATTATGTCCAAGCACAGTAACACATCCCACCTACTATGTCTAAGCATCGAAAATACATCTATCAAGGCCAAATCAGCCTATTACCACTTATCCCAATAAAGTTTTGAGATTCAATTTCCCTCTTTTGGCTGTTTGTCAACACTCATTGATATTCAATAACATTTTGAGATGGCAATCTCTCCAGTTCTCCAGTATTAGGGGTGTCTTTCATAGATTCACATGCTTGAATATTCCCCGTCGTCGAAGTGGGAGTCCCACGGTAAATAAAATAGCAATAATGCTAACAAATATATATATATATAAATATATAAAGTATCATATAAGTAGTAAAACAGATAAAATATATACTGAAAAACCTTTACAAAGGTTACTACATAGGAATGCATTAGAGAGAAAAAACTCATTTGCAACATATCAGTGTCATTATGTTAGTCCAAACTGCAGCCAATCAGGCTCAAGCACCCTCTAGAACCTTCTCCTCAGAAGCTCAAGCCCTCAGATTTTCTACCGCACGTCGTGTGAAGGGAGTCTCCCTGAGCTCTGCTCAGTTCTTTTCCATTTATCTACTCTTCTCAGTTTTTCACAAGATGTCAAGTAAGAAGTCTTTATTTAGACCTTGTTCCTCCTGTGGGAAATTGCGTTTATTTGAGAAGGACCCTCATGACAAGTGTATTTACTGCCTGTATCCTGATCACAAAGTGGTTGATTGTAGGTTATGTAGAACTTTCAATCCTAAAACCCTTAAGGACAGGGAGGGTCGCCTTCTATTATGGCTTAAGCGCCTTCAAGATAAGGACACGGTTGTTTCTGACGCAGAAAGCCTTCAGTCAGTTCCTTCTTCTGTGGCTTCTAAGCGTGGCAGTGTTCAGGAGTTACCATCTCCTTTCCTAAAGAAAAGAAAGCTGGCTTTGACTGTGGCTGCAGTGCCACCTACTACTTCTGTGCCTGTTATAACTACGCCCACGAGACCTGGCTCTCAGGCGTCTTTTCCAGCTTCTATTAAAGTGGTTTCACTTTTAAAAGCGCGGTCGTCGACGGGCTCGTCGACGACCACTCCGACGACGAGATTGGCTGCTGTGGCTTCGTCTACGACTACAGTCACGACGACATCGGCGTCGTCATCGCCGACGAGAGTCTCGACGACGGCTCTCACGTCGACGAAAGCCTCTGTTTCTTCTATCCCGTCGACGATCCCTATCATTTCGTCAACGAAGAAGCCATCATCGACGAAGAAACCATCGTCGTCAATTCCATCGTCGACGAAGACCTCGTCGACGGCTAAGCTCCCGTCGACGACGAAGCTCCCGTCGACGACGAGGATTCCGTCGACGGCGACAACGAAGATTCCGTCGACAAAGATTCCGTCGACGAAGGCGCCGTCGACGAAGGCGCCGTCGATGTCTAAGATGCCGCCTACAACACAATCACCGTCGACGGCCCAGTCGACGTCTACTACATCGTCGACGACAACATCGTCGACGAGCTCGTCGATGAGCACATCAGCGACAGTAGTGCCTAAGCCTTCTAGGTCCACGGAGACGCCTACAGACTCACCGTCTACGGCGACTGCTTCCAAATCGTCATCGTCTACGCAGGACTCTGCGTTGACAGCAACTTCCAGTTCTTCATCCGACGCCAACATGCCTTTAGTGCCCTTGGACACTTCAGTTTCTGCTGTACAGTCCTCATTCAATAAGGAGGAAGATTCCGCTTTCCACTTTCAATCCCCTGCTCTACAACCGCCACTTCAGTTGTTCGTGTCAGACCATGAGACTGAGTCAGTTCCGGATGACACTGTTTATGGGGATGCCCGGAGTCCATCAGATTTGATCATTAAATGCCAGGACACTACTTCTGAACAAGAAGAAGAAGTTGAGCAGGTAGATCAGCACGAAGACCAATGCGTGCAAATTCCAATGACGTCTATTCCAATGACACTTTTCTCTAACCTCCAACACATGTTGGACGATTACAATAGACGCTTTCCACCTACCCCCCAGGGTACTCCGGTTCATGAATCTGCTGATGTAGCACTTTCGCATCAACCTCTACAAACACCTCCTAGACAGTCTGCTCCGTCAGTACATTTGAGTGCTCCTCTATCTCCTAATCCACATACGGACACTGACTCAGAGCCAGAGAGAGAGGAAGGAGAGGTTTATCAGGATTCAGATGGTGAGCAGGATCCTTATATGGCGGAATTCGATAACTATCGGGTTCAAACACCCTCGCCACAACAGGGCATTTCAAGTGATTCACCTCCTGTGGACATCGCTAGTTTTCATAAGCTTATGGACAAAGCGGCGGACCGCTTCAAGTTGTCAAGGGTCCAGCGTGACGAAGAATGTTTTCTGTATGATTTTAAAAATCAGCCTTATAAGCAGGTGCATACCATACCAATTATAGAATTTATTTGGAAGGAAGGGCAAAAGATTATGAAGGCTCCTAACTCCTTGCCGGCCCAAATACCTAGATTGGAGAAGAGGTACAAGGCTCCAACTGGCTCGCCTGCTTGTCTGCTCTCTCATCCAAAGCCAGACTCAGTGGTGACTCAGGCAGCACAACGTCGTGCACGCAATCCTGCAGCGCCTGTCACTTCCTCTCCCGATAGAGAGGGTCGACGATTGGATGCAATCGGAAAGAAGTTTTCATCCATGGCTTCAACTTCAGCCCGTGCTGCGAATGCTCTCGCAATTTTGGGTCGTTTCGACCGACAAATGTGGTCAGACATGTCCATCTTTCTTGCGCAGCTTCCAGAGTCATCCAAAGCGGAAGCGCTCCAGGTCCTTCAGGATCGTCAAAGAGCTTCGGAGGAGATTATAGACTGTGCTGTGGATGTGGCGAATACTGCATTCCGTATCCTTGCCAGTGCGGCGGCGCTCCGACGCCAGGGATGGTTAAAATCTACATCTTTCAGACAAGAGGTCCAGTCAATGATAATTGACATGCCGTATGATGGCGAATCTTTGTTCGGTTCCCAAATCGATGCTTCTTTGGAAACCATAAAGAAGGATACCGACACGGCAAAGTCGCTTGGATCCTTACAATTTAAGAAACAGCCTTTTCGTACAGCACGGGGACGGGGCACCTCGTCCAATTTTTCCCGAGGAGGACAGTCACAGTACCGCCAGTACAATCAGGGACACCAACGGTACTCTAATCAGCAATTTGCTCGTGGACATCAATCCAGACCCTATAGAGGACAGTCCAATTATAGAGGTGCCAACAACGCCAACAAACGACAATGACTTGCCAGATCAACAGGATGTTGGAGGTCGAATCTCGCAGTTCTACTCTCAGTGGTCTCAAATAACATCAGACCAATGGGTGTTGGACATTGTGCGCAAGGGTCACGCCTTGGAATTCACAGAGTTTCCTCCTCCATCTCCGCCTTCGGGTCCGCCACCTCCCCATCTAGAAGAACTGCAACATCAAGTTCAACTATTATTAACAAAGGGTGCAGTCGAAGTGGTTCCTGTATCTCAGCGGGGGAAAGGCTTCTATTCGAGGTTCTTCCTCATTCTAAAGAAGACGGGGGAGTGGCGTCCCATTATGGATTTGAGGTATCTCAACCTCTTCCTGAAACAACAGTCCTTCCGCATGTTAACGTTGTCAGAAGTCTTGCAGTTTCTCTGCAGCGGCGATTTTTTGATGACAATAGACCTGCAAGACGCCTATTTTCATGTACCAATCATTCCTCAACATCGAAAGTACTTGAGGTTCAAAGTGGGACACAATCACTATCAGTTCAAAGTCCTACCGTTTGGCCTCAGATCAGCTCCTCGTGTGTTCACGAAGGTTCTGGCCCCGGTCATGGCTTATCTGCGTCTTCAGGGAGTCCAAATATTTCCTTACCTGGACGATTGTCTTTTAAAATCCCAATCCGCAAGCCAGCTGCATCACGACACACGTTTGTGCCTCACCCTCTTCAATTCTCTAGGGTTGACCATCAATGTAAAGAAGTCACATTTCACACCTCTGCGAAGCAGGACATTCCTCGGGGCTGTTATAGACACGGACGTGTCAAAAGCGTTCATCTCCACCGAGCGGAGACAGAAGATAGTTCATCTGGTCTCCACCATCAGATCAAGAAAGTCAGTTTCAGTGCGAATGTTAAAATCATTTCTGGGGATGGCATCATCTTCTATCGCACTGATCCCGAATTGCAGGTTACGTACCCGTCCTATTCAGGAGGAATTGGACCTACAATGGCGACAGGTGTCGGGGTCGTTCAACGACCAAGTGACAGTCACAGCTTGCATGAAGACCAGTCTGCTCTGGTGGGAGCAACGGACCAATCTGAGCCAAGGGGTCTCTTTCCTTACCCAGACTTCAGATCTGACATTGACCACGGATGCGTCCATGGACGGATGGGGAGCCCATCTCCTGGACCTTTCCATCAAAGGAAAGTGGACGGCGACTCAGAAAACCTGGCATATCAACAGGCTAGAATTGCTGGCGATCTTCCTAGCGCTAAAGGCTTTCTTACCAGTGGTGCACGGAGAATCGGTGCTGGTTCAAACAGACAACACCACCAGCATGCACTACATGAACAAACAGGGAGGCACAAAATCTCAGCCCCTGTCTTGTCTTGCCCAAAGGATTTGGGAATGGGCACTTCGTCACCACATTTCTTTGACAGCAGTCCATCTGCCGGGAGCGTCAAACATACTGGCAGATTCCCTAAGCAGGTCTGCGTCATCCACTCACGAATGGGAGTTACACCAGCCGACTCTGGACCTCGTGTTCCACCAATGGGGTCATCCAAAGATGGGCCTCTTTGCAACTCCAGTGAATCGGAAATGCCAGACTTTCGCCAGTTGGCATCCACATCCGGAATCCAGCGGCAATGCCCTACTCATGGATTGGACCGGCCTATTTGCCTATGCGTTTCCACCACTCCCATTGGTGCCAAGAACGTTGTGGAAGATGCGCAGGCAACCCTGCCGCTTGATTTTAATCGCCCCACGTTGGCCCAGACAGGCGTGGTTTTCAGAACTCCTTCTAATGTCCCAATGCAAACCCATTCGTCTCCATCCACGTCCGGACCTTCTGACAATGGACGGCGGACAAGTTTGTCACCCAGACCCGTCAACGCTTCAATTGTGGGCATGGAACCTGAGTTCATTGAATTTGCCTCTTTAAGTATACCTCAAGACTGTAGAGACATTCTAGCGTCAGCTAGAGCTCCATCAACAATCAAAACATATAGGTTAAAGTGGAAACGTTTCTGTCATTGGTGCGCAGCATCCAACGTACACCCTATCAGTTCCACTCCAGACCAACTGTTACCGTTCTTTTTAAGTCTTGCTCAGTCTGGTCTTTCACATGCCACATTGAGAGTCTTTTTGGCGGCCATCTCACGCTACCGTCATGATGGCTCTACGTCTCTCTGTTCATCCAGAATCATCCGACAGTTCTTTAAAGGACTTTTCAGGAAGTTCCCTCCGTTAAGGCGCCCTCCTCCAGCGTGGCACCTCAACGTGGTGTTATCACAACTTATGAAACCTCCATTTGAGCCAATTCATCGTTCAAACCTCAAGTTTCTAACCTGGAAAGTGGCTTTGCTTTTGGCTTTGACTTCGTCTCGTCGTGTAAGTGACTTGCACGCTTTCACCATCAAACCTCCATATTTGCAGTTCAGACCTGATGGAGTGTCACTTCGTACCAATCCTTATTTTCTCCCAAAAGTACCTACTGACTTCCATTTGAACGAGCCAGTTTTCTTAAAGACTTTTTTCCCGGATCCTAAATCACCTGCGGAACAGCGACTACATTCTTTAGACATCAAACGTTGTCTAAAATTCTACATTTCTAGAACAGCCCCTTTCCGTAAATCCAATCAGCTATTTATAGCATATGGACTACTGCGCAAAGGACACTCAGTGACTAAACAGACAATAACACGATGGCTCTCTTCAGCCATATCGTTTTCCCATCAGCAGGCTGGCAGGCCTTTACCTACTCCAGTGAGAGCACATTCTACGAGAGCGATGGCGTCGTCCATCGCATTGTTTGCCGGAGTGCCTCTACACCAGATTTGTCGTGCAGCGACATGGTCCAGCAGGCACACCTTTACCAGACATTATTGTTTGGAAGCTGTCAACGAAGCGGATACCGCAGTGGGGCAAGCAGTGCTTCGTCATCTTTTCAAATAAGGTGAGCCTCTTTCACCCCTCCATCCTTGAGATTGCCTTGCTTGTATGCTATATATTGTTCTTCAATTGTTTGGAAATATTGCAATCTCAGCTCTAGGAGGTTACTGCTATCTATTCTATTCAAGCATGTGAATCTATGAAAGACACCCCTAATACTGGAGAAGAACAATTGTTACTTACCTGTAAACAGGTGGTTCTCCAGTATTGGTGTCTTTCATAGATTCACATGCGACCCACCCATCCTCCCCTCAGAGGCTCTTTTCTCCTCATGCGCTATTATTACTAGTGCTACGAAAATCTGAGGGCTTGAGCTTCTGAGGAGAAGGTTCTAGAGGGTGCTTGAGCCTGATTGGCTGCAGTTTGGACTAACATAATGACACTGATATGTTGCAAATGAGTTTTTTCTCTCTAATGCATTCCTATGTAGTAACCTTTGTAAAGGTTTTTCAGTATATATTTTATCTGTTTTACTACTTATATGATACTTTATATATTTATATATATATATATTTGTTAGCATTATTGCTATTTTATTTACCGTGGGACTCCCACTTCGACGACGGGGAATATTCAAGCATGTGAATCTATGAAAGACACCAATACTGGAGAACCACCTGTTTACAGGTAAGTAACAATTGTTCTTTTTTATGTTGATAGCATTTTTATGCCACCTGCGCTTTTTATGCCACCTATGTTGTATGCCACCCATGTTGAGCCATCTTGGCCATCGCATTGAAGCCTGTATATCTTTACCACTCCTTTATTGATGCCTCTTAGCAATAATACCTTTTTTGCTCATTGTCTCCAACATTTCGAGTATGTGGGGATTTGAGATGTTTGTACCCATGTGTTTATTTGGGAGAATTATTTTCAGTCCTCTTTAATATTTTCTAGTGCAATTTTAACTGTGCAATTTCACTCGTGATCTTACACATATGGCTGCCAAGCTCTCTCCAACCACTTGTCAGAGGACGGATCCTGAGTCCTCTCTTGGTTTCTGGGAATTTCTCATGAGCCTCGTTGGTCTTTGTCAGTTTCTAGCTTCTGGATTTCCTTGGTGGAGCTTAGCTTCAGCTGGACGCGTTATATCAGGCATTAAGGACTGAGCTTCTTTACCATCCCCTTCTCACTAACCGGTTAGGAGCAACTTGCCCCCGAGGTAGGCATTATCTCACCTTGTTTTACCGCCATTTGGCTATATTAGACTCCTCCTTATAGCGGAGAGGATTTCCGCCGCCCCTTCACTAATTTTGAGAGATCGCTAGTATTTTTATTTTGACATCTTTCTTCATCCAAGGAACAACCGGTGCAGAGACAAAATATTGAGTTTTTAATATCGATATACAGAAATATCGAGTTGCTAATATCGTGATACAGGAATATCGACAGCAAGATTATTGTGATCCAGAATATTGAATTTAAGGTAAGAAATATCATTTTTTTTTAAATATCGAACCCAGGAATATTGCTTGCAAAAATATTGTTGTTTAAAATATTTATTTGTATGTTAGTGTTATGTATTTTAGTTTGTATTTTAAAAGTATGTGATCAATTTTTTTTAAATAAGTATTGCTTTTGTTTTTAAATATATGTGTTACATTTTTTGTAATGATTAATGGTATGTTAATTACATTTTGTGTTTTTTTAGTTCTGTAGCAGATTGTGGGTTTATAGGGGACTAGAGCGGGAAGAAATTTGATTTAAAAAATGAATTAATATTTTTTATTAGTATTTATTTAGCTTAGATTTTATACTGTTAATTGTGGTAATTCATTTATTATTAATTCATTATTAATTGGTTGTTAATTTTTAATAATTATTTAATTGATCATTATTTTAATTGTGTTATTTTTTCAGGAGCGAGTTGTGGGTATATAGGGGAAGATGGTGGGAAGTAATTTCATTATAATAAATAATTCATATTTTTTATGTATTAGTATTTATTTAAATTAGATTTTATAGTGTTCATTGTGGGAATTCATTAATTATTAATTGGTTGATAATTATTAAGAATTAAGTGGTAATTATGTTAATTGTGTCAATTTTGTAGGGGCGGGTTGTGAGTTTATAGGGGAATAGGGTGTGAAGCAACTTATTTAAATATAATTTATAATTCATTGTTATTTAATGGTAATTAAATAATTAAAAATATATTATGGATATTCTTTAATTCATTTTAGATGTGAGTTGTAGGGTTTATAGTGGTGAAGGGTGGGAAGTAAATTATTTTCACTTAATTAACAATTTGTTGTTAATTGATATTATTTAATAATGTAAAATTAGTTATGGAAATTGTGTAATTATTTTATGTGTGTGTTGTGGTGTTTGTTGGGGTAGAGGGTGGAAAGTATTTTAAGTTTTAATAATTAATATTTATTTGCTCATTATTATTCATTTATTAATTGATACATTCTTATAGTAATTGTTTATTTTTAATTTGTGTGTGG
Source organism: Lissotriton vulgaris (assembly GCF_964263255.1). Taxonomy (NCBI): domain Eukaryota; kingdom Metazoa; phylum Chordata; class Amphibia; order Caudata; family Salamandridae; genus Lissotriton; species Lissotriton vulgaris. The sequence continues at coordinate 926,912,320 of NC_141699.1, forward strand.
ATTTTGGTTTTATAGAGGTAATGTTTGGCGAGTAAATTATTTTTTACATGTTTTCATTTGATTGTAAATTCATAATATTTGTTTATTTGATAATTCATTATATTAATTATGGAGGTACAGTTTTTTTAAATGTAGATGTGTGTTGTGAAATGTGTAGTGTTATAGCGTAGAAATAACAAATATTATTTTTGTGTAATATTTATTTTTTTGATTATAATTAATGTAGATTAAATGTAGTTATTTGTATAATCTTTTTTAAATTGTTATACAATAATGTGTGTAGGTATTTTTTAGAATTTTTTAACATTATAATATGTTTCAATCTTTTGTAATTTTTAAATAATTTTTATTTGTGTGTTGTAACAATTTTTGTATTGTAGTTGATATTTTATTTATTTTTTATTTTGAATTGACTTTGTTGGGAATATTAATTTTAACCTTCTGCTATCCAACACTTTCCCTACTGTTGCAGTCACTGGAGTGGGAATAGTAATTTTTACCCTTCTGCTATCCATCACTTTCCCCACTGTTGCACTCACTGGAGTGGGAATAGTGATTTTTACCCCTCCCCATCCAACAGTTTCCCTACTGTTGCTCTCGTTGGAGTGGTAATAGTAGGTTGAACCCCTCCGCTATTTAGTCAGTCAGTCAGTCAGTCAGTCAGTTAGTCAGTCAGTCAGTCAAAAAGTCTTATTGCGAGTATTTCATCATAAAAGACATACTATACAATTCATTATTTATACAAATAATATAAAAAAGATTCAATTAATCCTATTAGTACAATATGAAAATATTTATTCATAGTATGTCAGATTAAAACATTTAAAGAAGTACTAGCTTAAAATCAGGGATAAAAATATATTAAATATAGTTAGGCAAAAGACTTGACAAGTTAAAAAAAACTTTAAAATATTGAGACACTCCTCATTTAACCTTAAACCTTATAACCGAGCCTCTACACGGAGGCCCCAGGATAAACCTATAAAACCATTTATTAAGGACTAATCTTTCTAGACTGAAGAATCCACGCCCGGCTGATAAATTTGGCCACAACTATAACCACCAGTTTTGACGTATCGATTTCAGTTTTCGACTCGCCACCTGGGCGGATCTTGTTCCCATCATCCGACATACTGGACGTAACCACAACTGTCTAGGATGGGAATACACAGGGCAAACAAACAGGAAATAGTCAATTGTTTCTAACGAACCCACACAACAGGGGCAATGACCATTTCCAGGAGCATTCCAATTTTTCGTTAGTGCTCGTAAGGGTAGCGAACCAACTCTAAACTGGTGGTACAGCTTACGATCCTGTGGCTTAGTTATAATATCCCAATATTCTTCAAGAAAACAGTCATCCTTGCTAACCACAAATGCTGCAGTAAGGGAACTAACTGTCAAGGAAGCATGTCTTTTAGTTAGTAACTTATTCCAGCATGCATCCCTAAAGAGCTTTTTCGAAGGAAAGATTGCTGTATCCGGGTTAGTCCATAACTCTCCCATCCCCATGTCTATCTGGATGGATTTGATTTCAGACAGCCAAGTAATGTTATGTGAGCCCCCAAGACTTCTAACTTCTAGCAGGGCCTTTGCAAATAAGGACAGCTCCCGTGTAGTCCACAGGCGTCGCCAAAACGCGAGTGGTCTATACCGCACCATGTCCTCAACAGGCTGATAACCCAAATCATATAGTAAGGGTATACATGGAGATGATTGTGGCAACCCTACAGCAGACCTAAGAAATGTATTTTGGGCAGCCTTTAGGGTGTCCAAGTTGCTAAAACCCCATAATTCAGCACCATACATTACAGCTGGAAGAATTTTGGTGCCATAAATTTTAACAAGCAGAGCCAAGGGTTTCTCTAGGGAATTCCCATGTTCTTTAAGCAAGGCTCCACCTAGTTGGGTATGCTTATGGGTAAGTAGGTCTAACTGGGGCTTCCAGCTCAGATTGTCGCTGAAGGTGAATCCTAGATAAGTAAAAATGGGTGTCTGTTCTAAAATAGCTCCTCCCATATGAACCGTCGCTTTAACTGGTCTAGAACCAAGAAGGACCATAAACTTGGTCTTCCCCACATTAACCTCAAGCTCATGTTCGCGACAAAACAGCTCAAAATGAGACAGTGCTAGCTGTAACCCCTGTCTTGTCTTAGATATTATAAGGGTGTCGTCCGCGAAAATGAGCAAGGGGACTTTCATGCCAGCTATGGAGGGAGCATCAGTCGGGTGGTTGGAGAAGTACTTTGTAACCCCATTAATAAACAGGGAATACAAAGTGGGGGCCAAAACACACCCTTGTCTGACCCCAATAGACACCTCAAATCTTTCTGTCACCTCCCCTGGCTTGCCCCAGCGAACCTGGGCATATGTATGTTCATGTATGTTAACCAGGAACCTCACCAGTTCCACAGGCATACCCATTTCCTGTAGGACTATCCATAGTTTGGTCCTAGGTACAAAGTCATACGCAGACTGGAGGTCCACGTAGGCTGCAAAGAGCTTACCACCGCCTAGGAGGACTTCCTTCCAGTACAAGAGCACGAACCTGAAAGCTAGGTCAAGGGTCCCCATATGTGTCCGAAACCCCGCCTGTAGTGGGGTTAAAATATCAGTTTCGGACATCAAGCTCTGAATACGTCCCAGTACTAAACGGGCTATAATTTTTTGGGCTGCGTCTATAAGACTGATCGGCCGATAGTTGGCCGGGGCAGATCGATCACCTTTCTTGTAAATTGGTAATATCTCAGACCCGAACCAAGAATCGGGAACCAATGCACCAGTAGCAAGGGCGTTAGCTAGGATAGTTAAATAAGGGACCCACAGATCTTGCTCTTGTTTATACAGGTCGGCTGGAATACAATCAGGACCCGGTGCTTTACCACTCGGGATAGATTTCACGCAGGATGGTTAGGACAAGGGACCAGCCACTTCTAAAAGCGTGTTTTTTAAACCCACAATTCAAAAACCATCTTCACAAAAAAATATGTTATTAAATTCTGAGTTCAGGCACACTAAACTCCATCTCTCCATCTTATGTCTATGGGAAGATATGCTGGAAACATGTGACACAGCAGTCCTCATTCTGTCCTATGGGCAAGATGGCCTTACAACAGTGAAAAACGAATTTGGCAATATTTCAGTGTCAGGACATGGTACACAGCTCAGTGCATGTCCTATCTTTCACATACACTGCACTCTGTCAAGGGCTGTACCTTTGGCCTACTATAGGGGTGTTTGATGTGCATAAAAAGGGAAGGGTAAGGCCTGGCACGTGGGTGCACTTGTCAGGACAACAAGGTAGTTAACAAACTGAGCACAAGCACTGCAGTGGCAGGCATGAGGTCTCTTTTTAGGGCTACTTGTGTGGGTGACACAATTAGTGCTGCAGGCCCACTAGTAGCATTCACATTACCAGCCCTGCCACACATAGTGCACTTTACCAGGGACTTTACTAGTAAGACAAACATACTAATTATTGACAACCAATTACCATACAACTTTATACAGGGAGCACTTGCACTTTGACAGCAGTGGCAAAGTGCCCAAGGCATCTAAGTCGGCAACACAATGTCAGAAAAAGGTATAGGAGGAAGGCAAAAAGTTTTAGGAACTTTAGCCAAAAAGGACCAAGTCCAACACTCAGGTACTCAAACCATAGAGATGCAGGATTCTGTTTTAGGGGATGGAGGAAATGATCAATGGCTGCCTAGGTGAGTGCACAGGGCCTTTCTTTACTTTCTTTCAAGCACTGATATTTGCCCTGCTACATCTGAAAGAGACAATTAGGTATAGATTCCTTACCTTAGAATTATCCCCAGGCGTCAGACTGGATCCGGAAAGTTTTTCATAAGCAGTACCCATGCATGTCGAAAGGTGGAGTCGGTCAGCTCCGCATCCATTGTTGGTGTTGCGGTCGCCGGGATGTCGCAGTAACTACTTAGATGCTGCCCTCGCACGCTGATGTAATTTCTTTCTTTTTCCTCACCAGCCAGCGCAGACCCAGAGAGAGCTGTACCTCCAGTCACTTTTTGACTGACTTTTTTATGACATTTGTCAACACCGTTTTCAAGTCTTCGACTTCTGGTGCATGTCAGGGATGCCCGGTTTCAAGACTTGTGGCTCCTGCAGCCGACTGATGTCGGTGACAGGTCTGCACCACGTGTGCCTGTTTTGCCTGGAGCGTGACCATGATCCCAAGATGTGCTCCGACTGCCGGACCATGAATCCAAAGTTTATGCGGGAGCAGTCCCAAAAGCTTCTCGAGGCCCGGCAGTCAGCTCCGCGCCAATCGAGGTCCCAGCCGCGTGGGAGGTCGAGGGACCAGTTGCGGAGCCACCACCACCAAAGTCTTCTCACTCCTCAGGTAAGTCAAAGCACAAGAAGAAGTGGAAGAAGCATTGATGCTCTTCAAACTTCTTCCCATCTGTCCGCCAACGCAACGAGAGATGCGGGTGGTGCCCGTCCGCAACTCCGTGTGCGGAGCCTGAAGGCTCGTCTCCGAGTCTCCCTCTCTTACCAGGACCCAGAGCGACCCCGGCCCAGCTTCGCACCTTTTACAAAGTGATGCATGTCATCTTTGGGCAGCCTGACTCCGCTTGTGCGCCGTTGGGCTCTGCGGACTCGGCTGGGGGTCCTAGGCCTTCAACACCGGCGGCTCCAGTACCACAGGGTCCCCTGGGATCCAGACCTGAATCCGGATTGGCACCGGTTGATCTGATTACACATCCTCCCGGCGCTGATTCCACCAGCACCACATCCGCAGCCGCCACAGGCTGTGTCCCCAGCCGGCGTCAACCCCGGCTTCTGCCCTGTATTGGACACGGAGATGGACCGGCCCGACCGCCGCCAGATCCGGCACCAATGGGCACCTTGTTCTACCCTGGTGCTCCAATCAGGCCAGATTGGCAATCACAGGAGGACTGAGAGGGGTCTGGAAACCCTCTAACGGACCAGTTGGAGTATGACCGGACTAGAGATAGGAACTGGGGGAAGCCAGTGGTCTGGCTACATCCCCAGTCCTTGGCATGTTGTCTCCTCCTACCATGGCTATGGGGGAGGGAGCGTCTTAAGCAGTGGTGTTGCATAGGGCGGCCGAGGTGCTGAACCTCAAGCTACCTACGGTGGCAGTCAGGACTGTTATGTATCATTTTAGGACCCTATTGTAATTTTCCTGATTCATGCCCCTATATAGGTATAAATCACCATATCCTTATATAGGCATAGAAATCATAACCATATTTAGGCATAGGTCATGCAGTCCAAATACGGCAGGGCTACTTCCACTAGTTCCGAAAATCTACAACGATTTCTTGGAAAACTCGGCTTCAGCAGCTAGGGACTTACCCTTGCTCGAGAACTGACTTGTCCAAGAACTCATGGAGTTTTCAAAGAACTGAGACTCTTTGATGACGTTATTATGTCCACCTTTACGTCAAACTCGGCAACTTCAAGGTATAAATATGCCCACACTTGCCTTAGCAAACACACAGTGGTTTGGAGCAGTTCGACTATCTACTTGCCCGACGCATCCTGCTACAGCAAGTGCTGAAGGAAGCCGACCCTCCAGTAGACGCACTGAGAGCGACGCTGTCTTTTCTCCTGTCGAGAAACCCAGCTCCAGTGTTTCCAAGCTACCCTTGCGGGTTGTTGGGAAATCGAGTCCCGAGACTGACCTTCTCCATTCTAAACTATGGTACGGAGCTGATTAGACCCTAAGAGAAATCTTGTACAGATTCTTGGCAAAAGAATACTACATTTATGCTACACCTCACTTACTTCTTACCTCGTACTAAGCTTAGGTTAGGTACACTGGGGTAGGCATATTTTAGAAGCACCAGTTGAGTACTTTTAGCCTCTGTTATTTATGTAGGTATTTTCTATGGTTTAGGAACCATACAATGCTCTTACAGTATTATTTTATTCTACTCTTTATACTGTATGTATTATATTTTACAACCAGTTTTACGATTGTCGCAGTTCATTTCTTATGCTTGAGAAAGAAGACTGTTCAATAAAACCTTTTTATTGGAAAGGCCCGTCTATCTATTTCTCTGCACCTCTAGTGAATCGAAGCATGCACGATTGACTGAGGGAAATATCTATCTATTGTTTCCACGACTCTGATAATCAGTTTTATCTTGGGGAAACAAAGTTGTCATGTTTATGCGGTTGTCAGAAGCTAATCCCTTCTTGTAAATTCGAGAAAGTTTCTAGTGACCTCTGAGCTAGCTGGCTCTCACAATTAAGTCTAGTATATTCGATAGAGACCTAGTAGATCTCAGTCCTACGTCTAATCTATAGGATATATTATTCCAATGCGCAGAGCCTATTGGGAATATAGGAACTACACTACATGACACCCAACGTTTGGCAAGGCACTAATTTAACGCGTGTTACTAGAGTAACTCAGTCGTGCTTTCCACAGAGACCCCTTTTTCCCATAAATACTCCAATAGACGTCTGAAGTGGGTCAAAGTATAAAATATCCACAATAACTGATTAGGACGAAAAATCCTATGTATTCGTTTTTGGTTTGTTCAACGTTGAAGGATACAGTGTTCCAAAATGTTGTGCACCTTATCTTTATTCCTTGAAACTTTCTCTGCAAAACTTGCAACAAAATGCAAGATAGCGACGAAGAGAACGGTGGACCTGCAGGCACTATTACCCGACCGGGTTTAGACGAGACAGGTCTCCAACAAAATGACCCAGATACTATAATCATCCTAGAAAACGTTAGGAAAGCCATAGCTATAAAGCTTATACAAAATGGCCAATCACAAAGAGGCGGTACAGTTATATTCGTCATAGAGGCACACGAATATTGGCAGACAGAGGTATTCTATTCATGGATTGTCTTTCCACTAGCAAATCCAACAACACATGTGTTCCACTACTATAAGATGGAGAAACATCCAGCGGAATACGTTCCTTTCAAGGACGTTATAATTCCATTAACTTACCAAGACCATCAGCTCTGGTTTAAATGCGCCCTACAACATCAAAATCACATTACCAGGCTCGGTCCACTAGGTAGACCAGGAGCAACATGGCCGGTACTAGCCAGCTATACACCACATCCTAACATTGAAAGAATGTCAGATGTAGAACTGTTAGCTCAGCTAAAACAATTAATTAAAATACATAGGCAATTGGTACAATATGTCATGCAGACCTTAACGGTCCAACCTGCTATTAGAATTCCACAACACACCCCTCATCAGGGGTACACAAACAAAATCACGCCACAGACTATACAATAAATTGCCCGCAAAAAGGGAACAAATTCCTTTCAGGCTAGCCCAGAAAATTACTCTTATAGAGGCAGTATTTCCCGATAGTACGCCTCATGAACAACACAGGATTCTGACAATCTGTTTACCAATGGGGATTGCACCACACGTGGAGGACTGTGACACTTGGGGTACAGTCTTTGCTTCAATCTACACAAAAACACATGGTGTCCCGTCTATGATGGTAATACCAGACGTTCTGAGACAGATTCAAAATGAATATGGTCCAGAACCAGCCTTGAATCTTGGTATGAAATTACTGAAAGATTTCAAACAGGTCTCAGCTATCTTATTAGCTAACATTAAAGGTGAAGCAGCATTGTGGGCAATCCGCAAAAAATTAAAAGAACTCGATATTACTGAGGAACTGTATGAACTTGCCAGAATTATTGAAAATTCCTATGACGAACTAGGAAGAGATAGTATGGGAGGGAAACCTGTAAATCCTGAGCAGAAAATCCTGAAAAAGTTTTTATCAAAAATAATCTAACTACTCCTAAAAAGAAATGGGAAAATAGTTGAAAGCCACTTCCTAAAGAGAAGAGCTCTCAGTCCAGAAGTAGATCTCATCAAAAGGAGCACTCTGAAAAGAGGTATAACCTTAGAAATAGGGATAATTTAAGAAAACCTGATAGATATCAAAATACTAATATACGATCCTCTCGTAACTTTCAGACTTCCTCACAGAAATCCGAAAAAAGAGGACGATCCGAACACAAAGAAGAACGCATGAAGTCCAAAGACGATCAACGCTTTCCAAAAAATAAGAAAACTCAATTCTCCTAAAAGAAGGTAGAAAGTATAAAAATCAGACATGCCAAGGATCTTGAGGACACAACTCAAGAACGGGGAGTGGGCACAGACAATGCTGAACAGCGCAGCAAAAGTTACGATAGCTCGCAGGATCTTTAAGGATCATCTGGAGACAGTGGACTTGAATGAGTACATTCAAGTTGAAACTGCTGACACCAGGGTTAGTGTACCCCATAAGATATATGAAGTAACACTCCACTCCACTCTCCACTCCACTCATACCTAGAAAAATAAAAGCACTCCTTTGTGAAAAATCGGAAGTGGAAAATGTAGTTAAGAAAGGGGATATGACAATTATTTGGGTAGGTGATTTTAATTGTTCCTTATGCCCTATGAGCACAAAAGGGGTGTGTGGTTTAGAAGGAGAAGATCATGGGGCAATATACCACCACTTCTGCCATACAAAGTTTGGAGATTTAATGAACAAAATAATGGGTGATCACTCCTTGGCTTTCACGAATGAGCTCTGTAACCCACCTAAAATGTTCACCCCTACATTTAATGGAAGAGGAGCAAAATCAATTATAGATTTTGCTCTATATTCAACTCGGTATGCTGCCCAGGTAACCGATTGGTCTACTCTTAATACACCTATGAGTGACCATTTCCCCATCTCGGTTTCCTATAACTTTTTGAACTTGAACTTGAACTATATTTATTTATTTTTAAAACATCTTTTTATTAGCATTTTAAATCAATTTATACATTCTTTACATGTACATGTAGTCATACATTTTCACTATACTTGCTAACCCATATAAAGCTGAATGTTACAAGTCATAAATAAAATAGAGCTTGCACTTTCATGTACATTCTTATTAATGGTTAATTTTATGGTATTCCCTTCGAAATTCTGTTCCACAGCATTTTCGTACTCAAGCGAGTTACTTCCTCATTTAGCCGAGGTTATAATATCAACTCACTCTACTCTATTAGCGCTGAACAATCTGCAATAAACTTTGGAAAATTATAATATATTTTATTCTAAGAGTTATGACATCCTTCTGGCTGAAAAAGACTGGCCACCTGACTTTGTCAGGGAGTGCCCACATGGCGAAGAAATAATTATGCCAGTCTTCTCTAATCATATTCCTATTCATAAAAAATATACCTATGCCAGGAAATGGGCTGTGGCCCAGGCTCCGGCATTATATAAAATCCATGTGGGATGGGATGAGGACTCTCCTCACCATAAAATCCAGTTGAAAAATCAACAAGGCAGAGGCAGTATCCAGTAAAGCAGGAAGCTAAAAAACAAGTCAGGGAGATCTTAGATCAACTTGAATTCCAAGGGGTGATTGAAACATGCACCTCGTCAATGAACAATCCTTTGTTTCCTGTCTCCAAACCAGACAATGCATATCGTCTAGTTTTGGACTACAGACATTTAAACTCTTGTTGCAAAACTTTTGCAGTACAAAATGCACACAGTGCAGCACTGATGAATAGCATCGTTCGCAAGAAATATAAAACTATATTAGATATTTCAAACGGTTTCTTCTGTCAAAACATTGCACCTGAAAGCAGGTACTTGACCGCTTTCTCAATAGTGGGGACACAGCGTCAATTTTGTCATCTCCCCCAGGGATTCAAGAACAGTCCTGGATTATTTTCAGCCAGAGTAACAGAGTTACTACAAACATATGATGATGAGACATTATCTTATGTCGATGACATCTATCTTACAGATGATGATTTGGACAGGCACTTGAACAGGATGAACCCCATAATACTTGGATTCGCCTCTGAAGGGTACAAATTCAACTTTAAAAAAATCAAGAATTGCCCACCTAAACGTCCTATTCTTAGGCTATGAACTTTCAAGTGAAGGAAAAAGCCTAGCAGCAAACTTTTTAGAAAAATATGCGCTGCTCCAACCTCCAAAATCGCTGAAAAACTTACAGTCAATTCTAGGAAACTTTGGAAGAACTTACATTTTGAATTACGCAGAAAGGGTTAAACCTCTCTGCGAACTAATCAAACCTGATTTCAAACCAACTAATTGGACTCAAAAACACACAGAAATTTTGCGTTCAGTACAAACTTACATGTTGGCAAAAACACACTAACAAACAGGCGACAATGTACGCAACCTTGTAACCCAAATCATCCCAGGGAAATGCGGATTCACATACTTAAGTTTTAATGAAGGTGAAAAGGTACCAATAGCTAACAAATCACACTTGTACACACAAGCTGAAATGAAATTTACTTTAACAGAAAAAATTCTAACAGCAGTTCACACTGCTGTAGCAAAGGAGAGAGCCCTCGCACAGGGTACTCACTTTGCCACTGGATTCAAGATAGCCTGGCTGATGAGCATTATGAATCCGAAACCGGTCCCAGGATGCTTGTTTCCGGTCCAGGGAAGACATGGCTTGGCAGTTCAGGATGGACTGTTCCCATGAGGCACAGGGTCAGACTGATTTGCATATAGCCATGTCTGAACTAGGGTGGCAGAGTGGGCTAAAGAACGGTGATGGATTAAACCCAGATCTTTTGACTGGGTGTGAGTGTTTGATTGATTTAGATGCTCCGTCCATCACCACCCCCTTTTGTACTCGCACAGGGTAAGCGCATAAATGTTGTTACACCTGTACCTGCCTTAGAGGCAGTGACAAGGACAAGCATTCCAAATGCAAAACCTCTACATCCAAGATGGATAAATGGGTTCATTCTCTTGATGCAACAGATGTTGAATATGTTTTTTGACCCTCAATTGAAGACACCAGAATTTCTTCAATACAAAGAAGAATGTCCTCTGCCTACTGAAATTCTACCTCCAGAACATTACAGCTGTATCATTTATACAGAGGGATCAGCACAGCCCGCGATAGGGGGTAAACAAGCTTATAGTGCAGCGTGCGCGATTGTTAAAGGTCGCTGGCGCGATCGTAAATTCCAACCTATGGTCACAAAAACACTATCTCTAGGAGACTGTACAGCTCAGCAAGTTGAACTCCAAGCTTTCAAGATGGCGCTTGAAAATACTGATCGTGAATTCCCCACACTCATAGTGTGCAATTCGTATTACTGCGTCCAGTCTTACAATGAATATCTGCTGAACTGGGTTCAAAACTGTTTTTTTCAAGACGCAAAAGGTGGCACAATAACGCATTTACAGCCACATGCATCAAGTGATTTAGGAATCGCAAACGGTGCGAATCGCAAAATTCGGCCGTTTGTGATTCCTAAATCACTATTTGGGATGCATCAATTAAAAATACATGAAATCGCTATTTTTTGCGATTTCTAAAATGCGATTGCATTTAAGGAATCGCAGTTCGCGATTCCTTAAATGCAATTCATGACACCTAAAAAAATTGCGAATTCGCAATTAGGAAGAAAAAATTACCAATGACCTCATGGTAATTTGCGAAAATTCTGAAAAATGCAATTTTGTGCATTTTTCAAACTGTCATGTTGTGCACACACATGCCCTTAGGGCATGTGTGTGCACAACATATGTGCATAGATTGATTTCAGGGGTGCAACAGGGTGTCCTTTGGATTTTGATGCATTGCCGTTTTCGATTCCTTAATTGCGATTCCTTAATTTTCGCAATTAAGGAATCGCAAACGGCACCAATGATGCACGTACCTGAAAATGCTTTGGGAACAGATAGTTCTTTTGCAGAAAGAACTACAAAAGACTCACGTGATCCAAACACTGAGTCATCAGCGTGATGGCGTTCACGTTGAAGGGAATTCATTGGCTGATGAAGTCGCAAAGGCAGCTGTGCAAACGGCTTCCGTAGATACAATCAATCGTTCAAAAACAACAATAGACGGTGAAACCATGCTCTCTGTTAATGCCATGAGCAAAGGCAGCAGAGCCGCATTACCTCTAAATTATCCACTCAAATATAAATACATTATTGATGATAACTCTGTTCCTTTTGCTCGAATCCCTGGAGTGGGTGATAGGGTAATTCCAAACAGGAACCGGAGAGGTGCTCTGATTCATGAAGCACATAAGGGAGAGGGTCTGATACATCAAGAGATCTCTAAATCTCTCTTAGAATTAGAAGAGATGAACTGGTGGCCAGGGATGAAAACTCATGCATACGAATTCGAAATTCGAAATTAGAAATTAATTAATTGCGATGACTGTTACAAATACCACAGCTTTGAACACCACCAGATACACCAGATTCCTGACTACAGTGTAGCCAGCCCAGTACAGACACCATTGTTAGATAGCATTAGACTATCCACGCTCAAAGGTCCCAATGGACAAAAGCGGTCCCACAAATACTAGGACAAAATTCATTTGGATGTGGCCTCAGCGCTCGGCTGATGCCAGAACTGTTATAAAAGAATTTGTCTTTATCGGCACATACGCAATCGGCACGCTACATTCTGACCAGGGTCCTGCGTTTAGCTCTAAGGCAGAGTTCTTCAAAATGTGGGGTGCGCCCCCCTGGGGGGGCGCGACACCATCCCAGGGGAGGCGCCACTCCTCTCTAAACCCTTTGTACCCTGCGTCCATCGCAACTCTTCCTGGAGAGCTCTGGTATGGTTGGAGGGAGGAGGCAGGGGAAATCGACGGGGCACTACCTGTCTGTGCTTTTATCTGGGTAATTCTCCCAGGAGGGGGTTAATTCACAGAGTAGACAGCTTCAGCTGCAGTGGGAGGCAAGGAGTCTCCTCTTCTAAAACCGAAAGCAAACAAACAGACACGCTTTCGGTTTTAGCAGAGGAGACCCCTCGCCTCCCACTGCACCTGAAGCATTTCAGCTCTAAATTAACCCCCTCTCGGGAGAGTTAGGTAGCAGAGGCACAGCAAGTGCTCCATGGACCCATGTGACTCTTAGAGTATATCCATTTGTATCTCTTCCTTGAGTGACTTTACTACTTGTACATTTGCAATTTTTCTTTCTGTTTCTTTCTCTTCCTTGTGTGACTTTACATCTTGTACATTGGCAATTTTTTTCTGTTTGTATCTTTTACGTAACGCATGTAATCCTAAGTCCTTATGTTTTGCAACTGGTTCTTATGTAAAGCGCTCTGGGACCTTCGAGTAAAGTTTGCGCTATTTAAAATCGCATTAAATAAATAAAAAATAAATAAATTAGCTGGGTAGCTAACAAAAGGTAGAATTGAGGTGCAGTACCAGCAGATTTAACACAGGTTCAGAGACCAATGCTACCAATGCAGCTTCTCCACCAGTGGGAGCTAAGCTCACGTAAGATAAATTTTAAAAAAACGTACATATCCCCAAAAGTCAAGATGTACATTTGAAAAGGAATGTGAACACCTGTATTGGATGGAAGAGAACGTCCAATATTTGCAAATTGGTAGTTTCGGTTAAAAGTGCATTCCTGGATATCAAAATCCTAAAATAACTGCCAGAACTAGGAAATAAGAGGCAGAGCAATCATTTCTTAAATTGTGACAACAAACAAACAATTAAATAAATACATACATCCTTGCTGTTGCCCACATTTGTTTAGGTGTCTACTGCTGTATGTTGTAAATAGCATGTTTTTATCATTCACTTTTAATGTGCAAGAGTCTATTATAGACATTTTGCAGACAAAATGTTTATGCATCATGCAACATCCATGTAAAACGTTTATTTTAGATCAATACATGACCTCACATATGAGAAATGGAAGGGTGTGACAGATTATTTGCAGTAATATTATTGAACTGCTGTTGTGTTACATACTGAAAACACACATCACTATCCCTGAATATCCAATGTACACACATTTAGTATTTGACCAAAGAAGGCATGAAAGAGATGAGACTGAATCATAAAATCAAAGCTGGTCCGAACAGGGACCCCGAAAATACATTTGGCCCACAGGCCCCAAAATCCTTAAAACGTCCCTAAAAATGTATTTTAAAATTGCACAGGCTGGCGCGCAAAATGGTTTAACACAATTGAACCCTATGCTGCTGTCAATAACATGCTGAGTTACATCAAGTGTCTGGGAATGCACCCTGCATTCAGACCACTCACTCCTCATTCTCACCCTTCACTTTCACCCTCACCCAGCACTCACACTGATCCCGATGCACTCAAACCATTCACCCACTTGCCCTCCACTCACAGTGATCAATCTGCACTCACAGCGATCACAGTGTGTTCAAACTAATCTCCATGCACTCACACCATTCACCCGATCACCCCACCCTCACACTCAACACCATGCACTCACATCATTCACCCACTTACCATCCACTCACAGTGATCACTCTGCACTCACAATGCACTTGCGCTGTTCACCCTGTACCTCACTCCGCAGTCACAAGAGCACACTACTCACCACTGCACTCGTGACACTTCACTCACCTGTCCCCCTCACTGCCCCATCTGCAATCTCACTCCAATAAGCCCACCACTAACCATACATTCATTCGTCCCACTCTGCACTAACATGCACACCCAAATTCATATGGTCACTTCACTCACCCCTGTACGGAATGTGCGCGTGGCGGTCAATTCCAGAAATTTCTGTCAGGTGGTGGGGGGGCCCAACATCTAAAAAAATTCAGCTGGGGGGGCTCAACCTACAAAAGTTTGAAGACCTCTGCTCAAAGGCTTACAAGGAGGCCATGGCCAGCTTGGGCGTTGTATTGCGATTTTCGAGTCCATTCCATCCTGAGGGAAATTCGGTTGTGGAGAAAAACCACCGTGACATAAAGCAATCTATTACAGCTAGGGTATTAGGTTCGGGTGATGGGTGGGTCAAACATCTAATAAATGTCCAACGTAGTCTTAATCACCTGCCAAGAAATTCTCTGGGTGGAATCACTCAATATGAACTCCTTTTTGGTACTAGAATGTTGGTTGAAGACCTCAATCATCACACTTCAGTGGTGGAACAAAAACCATTTGATATCAAAGATCGTTTGTCTGTTTTACAGGCCTTAAATGAAACAAGAAGAAGTCTAAGTAACACCAGTGAAAAGCCAACGACCACTGTAGAAAAACCACCTGTCCCCGGAAAGACCTGTATGGATTCCAAAGATTGGGGATCTGGTCAGGGAGAAAATAGCAGACAAGAAGGAATTTGGGCCTTTTTCCAGAAAACCAGTACCTGTACTAGCAACCCACGGATCAAGAACGGTGCTACTGCCGCCCCTTTCTGGAAGAAAGGAGAACCGGTCTGTTGACCTGGTAAAACCACACCATGTGGCCGATAAGAAGTAGTAGGCCCAGTGGGCTCTCAAGATGTAGCAGACGACCAAATCTTGCTACCATCTAAGAGGTTCAAACTGAAAGACTCATCACCTTTGAAGATTCTAAAGGGAGAAAAGAAGGACTATGCAACAAAGCCATGGAACTTGTACCTCTTGAAACCCAAATAACAGTTCGTCAAGAAATGCCAGTCTACAATGATGTAGCATCTGAATATAAAAACATGTCAAGGGAACAAGCAACTCCAGCAAATTCAAAGAATCCAGATGCAATACCAACTATTGACAGAACTGCCTCTTGCTATTTTATCAACTTTGATAACTTTTCTGAGGATCCCAGTGAACCTGAAACTACATCAGCAAATAAAACTTTCAAGGAAAAATTAAGTGAACTTGGTCAAGAGCTTGCAAAAACATATCTGGCTTCACCATGGGTTGAATTTTGGATTGGGTTAGGTGTATTTTTTCTCCTGCTATGGCTTATTCTTGTTTTAAGTTTGGGAAAGCTGATAGATGGAAAACACATTAAAATGGACACAGCAAGTACTAACATCAACTACAACTGTAGTCAGAAGTACCATTCTTAGCCGCCTGGATTACTGCAACGCCCTGCTACTGGAATCACCTGCATATCTGATTTCTAGACTCCAGAGTATCCAGGCGGCAGCAGCTAAACTGGCATTCTCACGAGCCCGCCGATGCTCCACTACTTTAGCAATGGCCGACCTGCACTGGCTGCCCGTGCCTCAGAGGATCCTCTTTAAATCTCTATGTACTGTTTATAAAGCAGTACACGTCAGGGTCCTAAACCACTACAAAACAAGTTCCTATGGTATGAGCCCACACGGGCCCTCCGCTCCTCATCCACCAACCTTGTCAGAATACCTAGGTTCAGGAAAGCAACCCAGGGTGGCAGAGCCTTTAGCATAGCAGCGGCCCACCTCTGGAATAGCCTTTCAATCGCGATCAGGAAAACCAGAGAACTGTTGCCTTTCCGCAAAAAGGTCAAGACCTAGCTCTTCGCTAAAGTATAATTACCCCAGGAGCAACAGTATCATTCCTCCATCCTTGCCCCTATGCTGATCACTTCTTAGTTGCACCTCTTCTAAAGCACCAGTATGCCCGTAGGGTTGCAGCGCGCTCTACAAATGATATAAATAAATAAGAAACTTGCTCCTGAAGCCACACAAATCATCTCATCATGAACGAGACCTGTCATCAGTGAACATCAAAGCCTTTCCTCTACCAGGTAGAATAGCGTGGGCTACAACTGATTATGACATTTATGGCCCTGTCGAGCTGCTGAAAATTCCACACCAATTTAAAGTTTCCTTGAGTGATTTCGTTTCACCCAGCACATTATCTGATGATTGGGACTTTGAAACTGTTAATAACATGATGGCAGACTTAGAAATGTCAGCAAAATTTACAAAACATGAATGCTTAGAAGGTTCATCAAATTATGAAGAAATGTATTGTTTTAATCATTTTGGCCATCATTACTTGCATAAATCTGCAAACCCTAGAAATGTTTTAACTTATAGTCAATGGGAACATTGTCCAACACCTCCAAAAGGTAATTCTAAAACATTTATTGGAAAATTTCCATATTTCACAGGTTTTAATGTTACAAACCCAGAAAGTTTTTACTTTAAAAATGTTAACCCCTTTGATGCTCATGACGAGCTCAGCTCGTCATGCAGTACACTGGTCGTGTGCTTATGACTTGCTGAGCTCATCATGAACAATGCAAAAGTAAAAAGTTCAGCACAGGAGGGGAAAACCTCTAGCAGCCAAGGTGTTAATAAGACAGGCATGAAAAGTATGTTGACAAATACTAAACACATTTATTCTGCTGCCTTTTATGCTCAATTGTCCACCTTAGGCTTTGACTTTTGGAAAGACAACATTAAGGCAAAAACTGTTTGAGGCACAAAGGACTGGCAGGTACAAGGTTTAAAAGCATTGATCAGAGCCTGCATCATCCCAGAACAAATGATGTTTTTAAATGACACTGTTCAACAGACATCTTGTCTTGGCATTTCTAAGATAAAAGATTTAAACAAACCGTCCATACCTAAGCCCACACCTGATAGTAATTTAACTTCAAGTGAGGAGGTAGACGTAAAACATATTTTACAACAGAACAGAACAAATTCTGAATGGAAAAAATTGTTAATCTGGCCCACAGACACGAATAACTGTCAAGATAGATTCCTGAACAATACACAAGGGTTCACAGTAACTCGGCCAGATCCAAGATATATCCAAAGACAACATCCAGGAATAATAACAACTTATAGTGTAGGAAAACTATGCCTTGAGTGGCTGCAGAAATCCACACTTCCAGAAATAAAACAACACTTATCTTTGGTTAAAGATGGCTTTGATTTACGAGAATTCTTACTGGAACCTCGTAATCCACGTCTTAAACGTTTCATATTCGCCGGTGTATACGTTGCATACAATGAAGAATAGAAAGTTACACAAATTAAAACAGCTGAAAGAATACGAGAAATCGATCGTATTAATTTAGAGAAATCACTCTCTGTAGTTGACAATGGGTTTACAACTCTGTCATCCAGAATATATTGTTTGGACAGCATTGTATCCTCTGCCATAGACATAATGGAACAGGACTTGCTAATGTTACAACATGGCCAGTCTCAATTACGTTCTATGATGCTGTTAGGCTGGACGTTAAAAAACTTTTGTTCTGGCTATGTGCCTTGGCGTTTAATCAACACTACATCATTTTTTACTGTGTTTAACCTTACAGATAAACAAATCTCGTTGGCACAGAGGGGAGCAGACTATACGGTGCTGAGCATAGAAAAACTGGAGAGATTACCATTGACCGTTTCTGAGAAACCATCAGTTGAATGGATAATACATGGCACCATCACAATACCAGTGACAAATTTCCAGTTTCAATATTGCTTGAAACACATACCAGCAGGCCTGTATGAAAGGTTGGGTAAAGAATACATTAGGTCGACCTGGGATCTACCATACACACACAAATGTTCGAGTGGGGGAAAGGAGGTATTTCTTAGTGGTAAAAATTGTGAAAACTCACTAAGCGGTACACTATTGTGTCAATGTATTAATTTACACGGAGCCTGCAGAGGTTCTTCCAATAACCTTTCTTGCCACCTGTAAGGTTCGCCCACAGCGGTGATAGATCCAATTTTCAGGCAGCTTTCCAATGGTAGCTAAATTATGTTAAATGATCACAGCTGTTTTGGCATGAGGCCAGGAATAGGCTATCTCGTTAGTGTGTCAGCCAGGGTCACTTGTTGTATGCAAGTATTGTTTCCTAAAGCTAAGACAGATGGGAAGTCGCCACTATGGCCTTCACTGAACATCTCTTCCATACTAATTGATACTTTAAGCAGATTGAAAGCCATTCTTTTACAAAAAACTGTGCCACTGACATCATCCAGAGAGACATATGATCTGCAAGTTGCAAGGACTTCTGCAGAGATACATGCATTATTATCAACAAACTTCCGAATACATTTCGCAGAAATGTTAGGTCATATCTTTAACATGTCTGATACCAGCCGTATTGCACACGTATAAAAGACCATTTTTTGTTGACTGTTAGCACCCTTTGAAGCAGTCCTGGGCATTTTTCCTAATTTCGTACACTCTGTGTTCGGCGGCCTGCCTCTCATTTTGGGACTCGTAAGAGGAATCTTATTTTTATTCCTCCTGCTCCATTATCGCAAATCCGGCCACCAGCGATACCCAAGTCAGCATGGAGAATGCACTCCAGGCGATGAGTTATTGTGACAGAATAACACAGATCCTTGGGTTGGCTTGTTTCAGAGATCTGAATACCACATGGTTCCAGTCATTCAGGCCAATCTGGTTATAATGCCTCTTACCTGTTCTACCATGCCTGCTTTGTGGAGAGGAATGAGTGTTAGATATCTGTCGAATGCCAACGGATGCTGATGCATTACTGGGTCCGGTAACGGCTCATGTGTTGTGTTGCCCCCAACGGCTACCAATCCTGATGACGGCATTCATTGAGATCTCACCGGCAAATCCGACTTGAGGTGAGATACGTGGACCAACAGGCACACAGGCACACAGGTACCATCTGCGATGAACATTGCTAATGCAGCTGACTGATGGCGATGCTTCACATCTGTGCACAATTGACCTTCTTAATGAAGTGGTCGAACTTTCACCTACTGTGGTAGATGATTTTTTTGCCAGCCTTGATGAATTAATGTTTTCTCCTGACACCGAGAATAACTTTCGAAATTATCACACAGAGTTCTTTCGAACTCTAAGATTCGACCTTCACTTTTTTTCAAAACAAAAGCTTCCAAAGTTTGAAAATCTACTTCCACTACAGACTTATAAGACTTTTTTCCAGAACTTTGGCACAAAGTAATCTGCTTAAAATAGAACTATTTTTAGAGAACAAGAATTCTTTGACTACTTCCTAGAAACAATATTGACCTAATACACAAATCAGACTAGCTTATATATTCTGTTATGGGATTGTCTCGACCTTTTTTCTGTATCTAGAGCCATTTCATAAATGTAAATTTCGTGATTCATTCAGTTAGCATTATATCATATCAATGCCTTTAAATATGTACTGTATCAAATGCTCATTTTGTCCATGTGCAACCATTTCAAAAGCATTTCATATGGTTTTTGGGGGTTGTAAACACATGCTCTAGATTATTAATTTTAGTGCTTGAACTTAGATGAACATGATAACGTGGAGTGGGTGTTATGTATCATTTTAGGACCCTATTGTAATTTTCCAGATTCATTCCCCTATATAGGTATAAATCACCATATCCTTATATAGGCATAGAAATCATAACCATATTTAGGCATAGCTCATGCAGTCCAAATACGGCAGGGCTACTTCCACTAGTCGCGAAAATCTACAACGATTTCTTGGAAAATTCAGCTTCAGCAGCTAGGGACTTTCCCTTGCTCGAGAACTGACTTATCCACGAACTCATGGAGTTTTCAAAGAACTGAGACTCTTTGATGATGTTTTTATGTCCACCTTTACGTCAAACTCGGCAACTTCAAGGTATAAATATGCCCACACTTGCCTTAGCAAACACACAGTGGTTTGGAGCAGTTCGACTATCTACTTGCCCGACGCATCCTGCTACAGCAAGTGCCGAAGAAAGCCGACCCTCCAGCAGACGCACTGAGAGCGACGCTGTCTTTTCTCCTGTCGAGAAACCCAGCTCCAGTGTTTCCAAGCTACTGTGGTAAATAAATTATTTACACTATCATAATTTCTATAAATACCAAAAGGGTCAAGCATAAATGAGGAGCAGAGGCCGTGGTGTTAGAGTCAATGGGCTTTATTTCATTAACTCGAGTTAAGGGAGAGCTCCTTCACCAAGCGGGTACAGGAGTGGTCTGAACTTTATTCACAGAGTGCAATATTTATACATTCTTTGCATACACAGGGAGGAGCCCTCCAAGCAGAAGAGAAAAAAAGATATGAGCATGTAGGAGTTCACTTTAATGAGTCATAGGTGGGTGGGTGCATAGTGGGGGTTGCGTGGTCAGCTAAAACTCGCACTGCCTGTTTGCGCAACTTATCTGAGCTTTCCTGGAGGGCTGCATTCTACCTATCTGTTAGGGAGGGTCTTGGGTGTCAGGGTGACCAGTATGTCTGGTTTTATCTCTAGCCTGGGGCATGACCCAGATGGCTCTTATCTGTAGGAGAATGGTTGCTTCATACCAGTGGACTGATGGGGCGGGTCGGTTAGGCCCTTCCTGTTCGTCCTTTGTGTAGCTGCCTTGGAGGTTTCCCTTGCCGTGAGCTCTGCTTATCTCTAAGTGGTGGCAGGAAGGCTGGGCCCTATCTCTGCAGATGCATTTCTGTGGGCCTCCTGCTCGAGGCCCAACTATAGTTTGTTAGGTTAGCAGATAGCTCTTTTGCACACTGCTATCTTGTCACCCCAGGCTGGGCCTCTTCTTAGAATCGGCTCAATCACAAATATGCGAGATCAGAGGAATGCAACTGCAGCCCCCAGGGTATCTGAAGGAGAGAAACTTACAGCAGAGGCTGGGCACTAAAATGGAGGAACAGGTTTACACAAAATGGCGAGGGTACATGCCGGGGACACGAAGGCCTTAGCGCTGTTAGATATTTCGTTTTCCTCATTCCCTCCTTGTCCCCTAGTGTACCCTCTAAGTCAAGTCCATTCTCATGAGGCTATCGATGTGATCTTGCACCATAATTTTCTCATTTTCTCTACTCTGAATATGTGGGCGGGGAACGCAAACAGTGGCACACAAGCCACAGATGGCCGGGCCACACTGAAGACATAAGCAGCAGCTGAAGATGATAAGCAATATCAACCCTAGGGCGGTCAATATTTTCCATCCCCATGCTGATTCCAATCCCCAGAACCAGCTGGACCAGGTCCAAGTGCCAGGATCTTGGTGCAAATTTTCGGCAATCTTATGGAGCTTAGTTATGGCTGCATATACCGGGGGAGAATTATCCGGAATGAAAACGCAGCAACTAGAGCCAATCACCCTACAGGCCCCGCCTCTATCAGCCAGGATGACGTCAAGGACAAGGCAATTCTGAAGGGCAACCAGCCTTATGGCAGCCTGTTCCTGGGTTAAGTTCCCCAGGGCAGATGCCGTCTGATTCACCACTGCCTCCAGAGTCCTTGTCAACCAGCGTATGAGCTTACTGTTCTGGACGGGGCCTATGAAGAAGAAAAATCCTTTGTTGAAGTCTGTGTATTGTTCCCAGGTAGTCTCATCTGATCAACCCCGGAGGTGTTGATCCCCCTCTTATGCCTGATATGGGCTACTTGTAGATCTCGATGATAGGTGGATGGGGCCAAGAAGACAGGTGGTAACAGGAACGCTATATAACATGTTCCCCCCCAATTAAAAGGCAGACGCACATAGGCCGTCTGTCCGCAAATAAAATAGGTATGGCGAGATGCTTGGAAAGAGGATTTTCCTTTATCCTTAAAATCCACTACATTGTGACATTCGCTGTGCCCCACCTGGACTGTGCCCTTTTTCCGGACACACAAGTTACCCTTCACCGGTAGGACCGAGATAGAAGTTGGACCCACATTTTTCTTAGGCTTGACATTCAGCATTGCATAATGGAGGGACGCATTTCCTTGTTCGTACTCTCCACTTTCAAGGGTGGTCCCTCTCCCTTGTGGGTCTCCTTCATCATCTGGGTAACAAGCCTCATTCAGGACCATATTCAGGTTTCTCCACGGCCACTCCCCTTTACACAACTTATTATCTTCGGGACAGACTGTGGACGTGAAATTATAGAGCCCTGCACTTCTTAGGGCAGTCCAAGCTTCACATGTCCCATTATAAGAGAATGGGAGGGGGAAGAGGGGCATACCTCCCTTCACCTTTTGATGAGGCGGGAGTCGGCCACATATCCAGCAGTTGGTCGCATTGCTAGTTTGGTGGGAATAATGCAGCATCTGTATGAAAGAATTGTTGCATAGGGCCAGCTGATATATCAGTTCATGAGGTGGCAAATCACTATGTGTGTGCTCTTTGGTATCATTAAGTGAGGAATGCACAGGTGAAACAGCAGGAGGAAAAACAATATGCAGTATCCAGCCAACACTCATTATCACAATACAAAATAAAGACAGAAAGATCAGGAATACTATATATCTGCCACGCAGTATTTTGCAATATTTTTGTTTCATCTTAGTCTTTTTGCTCGTACTGTTCATGACCCATTGTAAGTCAGTAATCATTTTCAACCGCTTCACCACCGTGTGGACTTAGACAATCAAACATTAACCGACTTCTTAGCTCTTAGTTTAGAGGTATACTCTTGTTGGGTAGTGTTCTCTAGCAAAGGGGGCTCAAAGTCTGTACTGTCTTTGTTTTTGACAAAAGTTCCAGTATCTCCAAAGTACTTTTTACAGTGACTCGCGTGTAGCCACCCTTTTCTTCCCTCGACTTTGACGGCCGTCCTAGTCGTCAGCAGGACTAACTTTGGCGCCTTCCACCTGGGGTCCAGAGGGCTCGTCCGGTCGAAGTTCCTCACTAGCACCCAGTCCCCTGGGGCTATGGCATGGTCCTCGACCTTGGTGTTGTCAGGGAAAGCAGAGGCAACTTGCGAATGGCAAGAGAGTAGTGCAGACATCAAGGAAGCCAGGTAATCTGTAAGCATATTACTGTCAACATCAGTTATTTTCTTAGGCATCGGCGTACCCCACACATTCGGTGGTCTGCCAAAAACCACCTCATATGGGGATAGGCCAGTTCTAGAATGAGCTACCATATGCATGTAGAAGAGGGCAACCGGTAAGGCCACCATCCAATCCACGCCCTTGTCTGCACAGATCTTGGCTAATTTTGTCTTGAGTGTCTGGTTGTGTCTCTCTACCAGACCTGCTGCTTGTGGGTGCCTCACACAATGGAACTTCCAGGTATATCCTAACAGAAGGGACACCTGCTTCATGAGTTCAGAAGAGAAGGGCTGGCCATTGTCTGAGTACATGACACGGGGTAACCCATATTGTGGGAAAAATTCCCTTACCAACTGTTTGGCAGTTGTTACTGCGGTGTAATCTGGGACGGGGTAAGCTTCTGTCCATCGAGTTAGGGCACACACCACTACCAGGACGTACTTGTAACCTCTGCATCTGTCCATTTGGATGTAATCCATCTGGAGAACCTCGAAAGGGTG
Source organism: Lissotriton vulgaris (assembly GCF_964263255.1). Lineage (NCBI taxonomy): Eukaryota > Metazoa > Chordata > Amphibia > Caudata > Salamandridae > Lissotriton > Lissotriton vulgaris. The sequence continues at coordinate 926,936,286 of NC_141699.1, forward strand.
GTCAGGGGGCTGGAATCCCCCTTGCTCCACTGGGGTACCCTTTCCTGGATTGAACTGACAGCATATCATACATGTCTTTACTTTTTGTTTTGCTGCAGCACGTACGTTTTTGTTGAACCATATTTTCTGCAGGCTGTCCAACATTCCCTTCTCTCCCAGGTGGGCTGGGCTATGCGCTGTATCTATTATCACCTGTACCATAGAATCAGGGAGAAACCATGTGGCTTTGCTTTTTGTCATCCAACCCTGGTCAGTCTGGACCCCTCCTTGTTCAGTCCATTTCTTTATTTCATCTGGTGTTGCATGGGTCTGTATGTCGTGTACATCTTTGGAGGGATCCCTGACTGCCATAGTGGTAGTCGGTAATGATGCCTGTGAGTGTGTTGTGTCAATTGGGGTCTGAGCTGTCTGTTTCGCAGTTCGGTATGCCAGGTCATTGCCTTGGGAAATGACATCAGTAGCTTTGGTGTGTGCTTTGCATTTCAGGATAGCTATGGCTGCTGGTAGATGTATAGCTTCTAACAGGGCCTGTATGAGAGGGCCATGCTGTATCTTGGCCCCGTGCGAGGTCAAGAAACCTCTCTCCCTCCATAGCACTCCGAAGTCGTGGACAACACCGAAAGCATATTGTGAATCGGTGTAAATGTTAACCTTTAACTGTTTTGCTCGTTTACAGGCTTGCGTCAAAGCAATGAGTTCTGCTGCTTGCGCTGACAGGATATCTATTCTTTGTGTCTCTATGATCTCATGGTCAGTAGTCACGGCATATGCTGCCACCAGTTCTCCCGCCCCTGCCCGCATGATCCATCTACATAAAACGTTATGTCAGGGTCTGGGAGTGCAACGTCTGTCAGGTCTTGTCTTGGTTTTGTCACTATATTTATTACTTCCACACAGTCATGCGGTGAGGTGTCATCTGTGTTTGAAGGTAAAAGAGTGGCAGGATTGAGTATGTTGCATCTTCTGATCTCTATGTGTTGTTGGAATAGTGTCACTCGTATCCTGTCAATCTTGCTACAGTCAGGTGTTGCGTCTGTGTCCTATTCAGGAGAACTTCCACTGCATGTGGTACTTGTATTGTCAGAGGGTGTCCCAGCACTATCGAGTCACTTTGTCTTATGGCCAAGGCTGTGGCCGCAACTGATTTCAGACATGCGGGCAAAGCCTGTGCCACCGAATCCAGTGTACTAGAAAAATAAGCACATGGCTTGTGCTTCCCTGCTTGGTCTTGCGTGAGAACAGATAATGCCGTTCCATCCCGCTCAGTCACAAACAGGGTGAAGTGTTTATTGTAATCAGGAGTGGCTAAAACTGGCGCTTGACATAAGGCCCGCTTCAATTCTTCAAATGCCAGGGTGTGCTCTGGTGTCCAAGGGAGGACAGTAGAAGTGGCTGCCTCATGTGTAGTCAACTGTATGAGGGGCTTGGCTATGTGAGCATTCTGGGGAATCCATTGCCTGCAATAGGAGGTGAGGCCAAAGAATGCGCGTACTTCCTTCTGTGTCTTGGGCTGTGAAAGGTTGGAAATCAATTGAATACGTTCTTGTGTTAGCTCCCTACCCTCCTTGGATAGCAAGTGCCCTAAGTAAGCCACTTGCTGTTCACAGAATTGCAACTTTGAAGGGGACACTTTGTGCCCCTTGTCAGCCAGAAAATGTAAGACTGTGAGGGATGCCTTTTCGCAGTCAGATTCTGATCTTGCTGTGATGAGAATGTCATCCACGTATTGTATTAATGCTGTGTTGGTAGGCATACTAATGCTGTCAAGTTGTCTCTTCAATGCCTGACTGTACACACTTGGGCTTTCTGTAAAACCTTGGGGTGCTCTCGTGAATTTAAAACTTCGGCCTTTTAAACTGAATCCAAAAAGGTATTGGCTGTCAGGATGAATAGGAATAATGAAGAATGCATTCTTCAGGTCAATGACCGTAAAGAATGTTGCCTCAGCATCAATAGCAGTCAACAGTTAAGAAATGTCTGGGACCACTGGGTATTGTGGGACCACACATTTGTTCAATTCCCGAAGGTCAACCACTAGTCTGTAAACTGGGGGTGCTTGAGGGTCTGTGCGTTTAAGGACAGGAAGGACGGGTGAGTTACACACATTTGAGTTTGTCTCCACCACCACCCCCCGCTCAATGAGTTCTTGTACTATTTTCAATAAGGCTGTTTCGGCCTCAGGTGGGATCCTGTACTGTCGTATCCGGGGTAAGACTACTCCTGCCTTGAGAGTGACCTGGTGTGGTGTGATGTTCATGTAACCTACGTCAGTCGAACCTTGTGCCCATAGATGCTGTGGGACGTTCTTAAGCCTGGGATCAAAATCTCTTACTGTAAAGTGTCCTTTAAAATCACGCAGAAACAGTCTGACTCCTTCTGGTGAGCAACAGAGAACTGCTCCCAGTTCCTTTAGTGTCTTTATACCGAGCAAATTTTCTGGACATGTTTTAGTCAGCAGTAGGTCTATGATGCGTGTCTGTGGACCCACCCCAATTGAGACTGGTTCTGATACTTTGTTAATAATCGGCTTACCAGAAAATCCCAGGGATATATTCTGTGAGCTTGAGAGAGGTGCCCCTGGGACCTCATCATGACTGATTGTAGTCCTGCTCGCCCCTGTGTCAATTAGAAACTTTCTGTCATGTCCCAATAACTGAGCTTGTACATAGGGACCCTCTTGGTCCACTGGAACTGGGATAAGGGGCAAGCCATCTACCCTCTCGAGGCTGTTTCATGAAAAAGATTGGTATTCTGGGTAGTCTGACTGTGTGTACTGATACATTTGAGGTGCAGCAGCAGCAGGTGTCTGGACCTGCGGTGGGGTGGAGGCTTGTGTCTGTTGAGTGTTGTTCTGTCTGGGTGTATAGGGCCGTTCCTTTGTTATGCCTGTGGCTATATTGTGCTTTAGGGCGGGGCATTCCTTTACAAAATGACCCTGTTGTTTACAATAATTGCAGGTCCCTTTATTGGGTGCGGTACCATTCTTGTTCGTCTGTGCAGGTACTGTTTGGGCAACTAGCACCTTCATTTTTGTATCCTTCACGCGCTTCTTTTCTTGTTCCTGCTCTTCCCTTATTCTATTTTGGTGGTATTGCAACATTTGTAACATTTGTGAGGGGCTATTTGCTTGCCAAGTACTTTCAACCTTCAGCACTCTATTCCTAATCTGAGGAAGGGCGTTATCTACCAATTATGTCACAAAAAGGTGGGGATATGCCTCACTACCGTGTTTTAAACCACTGTTGACAGAGAAGCATTTCTCCAACCTAGTGTAGTAATCGCTTGTGTCTTCCTCTGGTTTCTGTTTACACGCTGAAATTGCATCCCAATCTTCCTTTTTAGTCATCAACAGTCTTGGTAAAATTTGTGTAAGGAGTTCAGGGAGTTCCTTAGCTTTATCACCAAGACCATCACCTGGGGCCCTACCTGTATCTTCCGCTTCCAACTCTGTCCATTTCAGTATTTTATCTCCCACTTCCCAGTCTTTCTCTTTAAGTTTCTCGTAAATGCCTACTGGAACAGTACCTTTAGTAGCTTTATGATGTCAGGATATGTATAGTCTCCTATGCGGAGGATGTCTTTTATTTCTCGATGGAATCCCCCCGGATCTTTATCCTGGAAAGGTAACAGCTTCTTCATTTCCAATATTTCTAACTTTGTCAAAGGGGTGTAAACATATACCCGCTGGAAAGAGCCATCTGTCTTTTTTATGGGGTGAACCTCTCGCAAAGGGTACTGAACAGAATGCGAGCCTCTGGGATGAGTGTCTTGTGGTAGTACTGAAGTGGACAGGAATTGTTCATAACGATGACGCAGGTCCAAAATGATGTTAATCAATTCCGGGCCCTGTGTCATCCATCTCTCCAGTATCACATTTTCCAAGAGTTTGGATAATTTACCATGGTAGTGGTAATGACTCTCATACATAGTGATCAGGTGCTGGACCATGTAGATACTGGCCAGGCGTTGTTCGAGAGGGGTGAGATTCAAAAACATTTGGGACAGTATGTCAGGATTATATACATATGGTTGGGACATCCACTGGGTAGCGGACTGGGCCAACTCTTTCTCTTGTGACGTGAGGGGTGGCTCGTCATCTATCCAATTGTCTAGTGCCTTTTCAGTTCTTTGGAATAGGTCCTCGGGGGAACAACTCTGTTCTTTGACTAATCTCTTTTTCTGAGGACGGGGGCACCTTGCAACACTACAGTGCTGTGCCATGCCCTGGAAATTCATTTTGTCTATCATCTCGTTGTCATCCCCCTCCTCTGGCGCACCATCCCTGACATCATTCTTGGCATCACGTATTGCTAGTATTTTCTTTTTAATCTGGTTCGTCATTTCTTCTGTCTGCGCTCCCTTATCATGTTTACCGTTATTGATGCTGTCGCTCCATTCTATCAAAGTAACCTCCACGTCCCCATCACCCTCATCAAGTTCCCTGATCAGACAGTTGGTAATAAAATGGAGGATGTTGTTCCTAGCCTTTACTTTTCTATTTGTATTGGCTCTAGCTACGCATTCATGGTTCTGACCTGTTCTGATGAACTCGTACAAGGCATCTAAATGCATATTTATATCTGGTAGTCCATCTAGTTCTGCGATGGCTTGCCTTAGTCGTATTGATATGGCACGCATTTGATCAGTAGTACCTGGTTGCAAATCATATATACATCTAAGGAGTTCGATGTCATCCTTTATTTCCTTATTCCCCCCTCCTTCTGCCCCTCCGCTATGTTGTTGGTGATCCTGGGCCGGCGGGAGCATGACATCTGGTGGGGGTGGGGGAAATGGCAGATCAATATAAGCTGGGGGACGTTCTACTAGGTATGTAGAAAGGAACGCATCAGGTGCCGTGGGTTTAGTTTTAGGGGGTACATCTTGGGAAGCTACCTCTGTAACTTCTTCTGAGAGGACGGGGTAAATACCAGCAACAAGAGCATTCCTCTCCCTATCCATTTGCTCTGCTCGAACCTGTTCACCCTCCTCTAGTAACTCTTTTTCTTTTGCCTGTTCTGACATTTTCCTGCTTTTCTCGACTTGGTTAAGTTCTTTCATGGCCCTCCTATTAGCCTCTTTGCGCCATAATTCAATGGCCTCTTTTTGCGAGGGTCTCGACTTCCTTTTCCATAATTGTTCCTCTACTCTCATAATACATTCCGAATCCCATGTGCCAGTAGCAGGCCATCTATGCATCGCCTCTAGATCCTTTGTGTAATCTACCCAGAGATCTAAATAAAGAATGGCGTCTAGGCCATGTTTGTTATACATGAAATGGCCGGGGGTATCTCTTGGCGGGACATTAACTGGCTCTTCCAACAATCCCTTTTTAGTGCCTATCTTACGCAACTTTGAAAACAGCAGCATGCTGAAAATCTAATTAAAACAATTTCAAACTCAAAACATAAATGACATATCCTTATGCACTGGAATACAGTACAACTATACCGGTCTCGTGAAGGAGACACGTCTTTACCGTGTTCATTAAATGAACCCGTCTTTATGCGTTCTCAGTGGTACTCACCGGGAAGCAGAACTTGAAGACCTGGTCATCGGACACTTGACGCTTGCGCAGGAATGGCGGATCTCTGAAAACCTCGGACTCGGCGCTCTCACTGGTTGGGCTCTGGGTCAGGACGCTCCGCAATCTTCCTCACCGCCTCGTGTGGATGTCTGGTCGCAGTCCGCCTCCTCCGTGGGCCTGAGGGAGTAGGCGGGAAATCCCGCTGGCGTGTACACTTGAAGTCCGTCTAGGCTGTGGAAGGGGCAAGGCCGGACCTACATCACCGGCGCGTGGGGAAGGGGATGCGTCCCTATTTGGGCGCCAGATTTGTGGTAAATAAATTATTTACACTATCATAATTTCTATAAATACCAAAAGGGTCAAGCATAAACGAGGAGCAGAGTCCGTGGTGTTAGAGTCAATGGGCTTTATTTCATTAACTCGAGTTAAGGGAGAGCTCCTTCACCAAGCGGGTTCAGGAGTGGTCTGAACTTTATTCACAGAGTGCAATATTTATACATTCTTTACATACATAGGGAGGAGCCCTCCAAGCAGAAGATAAAAAAAGATATGAGCATGTAGGAGTACACTTTAATGAGTCATAGGTGGATGGGGCATAGTGGGGGTTGCGTGGTCAGCTAAAACTTGCACTGTCTGTTTGCGCAACTTATCTGAGCTTTCCTGGAGGGCTGCATTCTACCTATCTGTTAGGGAGGGTCTTGGGTGTCAGGGTGACCAGTATGTCTGGTTTTATCTCTAGCCTGGGGCATGACCCAGATGGCTCTTATCTGTAGGAGAATGGTTGCTTCATACCAGTGGACTGGTGGGGCGGGGCGGTTAGGCCCTTCCTGTTCGTCCTTTGTGTAGCTGCCTTGGAGGTTTCCCTTGCCGTGAGCTCTGCTTATCTCTAAGTGGTGGCAGGAAGGCTGGGCCCTATCTCTGCAGATGCATTTCTGTGGGCCTCCTGCTCGAGGCCTAACTGTAGTTTGTTAGGTTAGCAGATAGCTCTTTTGCACACTGCTATCTTGTCACCCCAGGCTGGGCCTCTTCTTAGAATCGGCTCAACCACAAATATGCGAGGTCAGAGGAATGCAACTGCAGCCCCCAGGGTATCTGAAGAAGAGAAACTTACAGCAGAGGCTGGGCACTAAAATGGAGGAATAGGTTTACACAAAATGGCGAGGGTACATGCAGGGGACACGAAGGCCTTAGCGCCGTTAGATATTTCGTTTTCCTCACTACCCTTGCGGGTTGTTGGGAAATCGAGTCCCGAGACTGACCTTTTCCATTCTAAACTATGGTACGGAGCTGATTAGACCCTAAGAGAAATCTTGGACAGATTCTTGGCAAAAAAATACTACATTTATGCTACACCTCACTTACTTCTTCCCTCGTACTAAGCTTAGGTTAGGTACACTGGGGTAGGCGTATTTTAGAAGCACCAGTTGAGTACTTTTAGCCTCTGTTATTTATGTATGTATTTATCTATGGTTTAGGACCCATACAATGCTCTTACAGTATTATTTTATTCTACTCTTTATACTGTATGTATTATATTTTACAACCAGTTTTACGATCGTAGCAGTTTATTTCTTATGCTTGAGAAAGAAGACTGTTCAATAAAATCTTTTTATTAGAAACGCCCGTCTATTTCTCTGCACCTCTAGTGAAACGAAGCATGCACGATTGACTGAGTGAAAGATCTATCTATTGTTTCCACAACTCTGATGATCATTTTTATCTTGGAGAAACAAAGTTGTCATGTTTATTCGGTTGTCAGAAACAAATCCCTTTTTGTGAATTCGAGAAAGTTTCTAGTGACCTCTGAGCTAGCTGGCACTCACAATTAAGTCTAGTATATTCAATAGAGACCTAGTAGACCTTAGTCTTACATCTAGTCTATAGCATATATTATTTCAATGTGCAGAGCCTATTGGGAATATAGGAACTACACTACAGGACCAACCTCCTGACAGAGGTGATTCAGCAGGCAGCAAGCTCTTCGAAGCCCCTGCTGCCATTCAACGAAGCCCTCACTGACGTCCTTTTGGGCACCTGGTCCAGGCCCAACACTGGGGGCACCAGGCGACCCTGTTTTCCTCTCCCAACACCCCGCCCCTTAGAGCTTGGTGGTCCAAGCTTCCACGTCCAAAGGAAGTGCCTTCCTACTGCACCACCTGATAGGGAATCCAAAAAGGCGGACCATCTTGGGAAGAAGATGTTTTCTTCCTCCAGCTTGGGACTGCTGTCCGTAAACACTGCATGTCTGTTGGGCCGTTACACTCACTCCATGTGGGATATGGTGGTGCAGGTGCTGCCTCAGTGCCTGTAGGAAGCCCGGGCAGTGCTCTCCCATGCTGCCGCAGAGGGGAGGGATGCAGCCAAGTTTACGATTTGTTGTGGACTGGACACTGCCGAATCCCTAGGCAGAACAATTTCAACGTCTGTAGCCCATCAATGCTATGCCTGTCTGAGCTCGACTGGTTTCTCCAGGGATGTCCGAAGCACCCTGATGGACATGCCCTTTGATGGTCGTCACCTTTTCGGCGACAAGGGAGTCAGTGCACTAGAGCGTTTCAAGGACTCTCAGGCTGCGGCCAAGTCCTTGGGCCTCTCCACCACCCGTACCGCACAGTCTGACTTTTGCCCCTTTTGTGGCTACGGAATGAGTGCCCCGCCATGTTCCTCCCAGAGCCACAGGCAGCGCAAGCGTTCAGCCCCTGTGTGGCCCACTACCTTGGGTCTGGGGGCCAGCGAGAAGGCCAGTCCACCACTGCTCCCTCTGCAGCTGCCTGCAACCCCTCCTAGTCTGACCTTTCAGGGCCACCAATCGCCAGTGGGTGACAGGATTCCCCATCTCCTCCCCCACTGGCGCTCTATCACATAAGACAGGTGGGTTTTGCAAATAGTCCGAAGTAGCTACTCCCTCCCCTTCAAGACTACCCCTCCATCCATGCCACCTCAGTACCATCGCATGTTGGTGGATCATCAGGCCCTTCTCCAACAGGAAGTTATGGCTCTCTTGGCCAAGGGAGCCATCAGCGAGTTCCTGACCCAGAAGTAGGTCATGGTTTCTATTCCCACTACTTTCTGGTGCCCAAGAAAGACAACGGCCTGCGTCCTATCTTGGATCTCAGGAACGTCAACCACTTCCTCCAGAAGGAGAAGTTCAAAATGTTGATGCTAGCTCAGGTCCTGTCTGCTCTCGACCCTGGAGACTGGATGGTAGCGTTGGACATGCAGGATGCTTATTTCCACATCCCGTCCTGGCAGCCCACCGACGTTACCTTTGGTTCATGGTAGGCCACGAGCACTTTCAGTTTACCGTGCTCCCCCCTTGGCCTCACCAGCGCCCTTCTGGTGTTCACAAAAGTGATGGCGGTGGTCACAGCTCATCTGTGCAGATCAGGGGTTCCAGTCTTTCCCTATCTTGATGACTGGGTGTTAAAGGCGGGTTTGCCCCAGGCAGTCACCTCCCACCTCCAGACTACGGCCATTCTCCTGCATTCGCTGGGGTTCTCCATCAGTGTGCCGAAGTCGCACCTGACTCCCTCTCAAAAGATCCTCTTCATCGGAGCAGTTCTGGACATGATGCAGTATCAGGTCTATCCCCTCGATCAGCAAGCCTGGGATATTCGAGCTATGATTCTGATCTTTTATCCTCTACCCGGGTTTCGGTCAGGATAAACCTCCGGATACTGGGCCTGATGGCCTCCTGCATCCTGCTGGTGGACCATGCCAGATGGCATATGCAGGCTCTGCAGTGGGACCTGAATTTCCAGTGGGCACAACATCAGGGGAACCTGTCCGATTGTGTCCAGATCTCAGAGGGCACTGCACACCAATTGCAGTGGTGGCTAATGAACCAGTATTGGATCGACGGCAGATCCCTCTCCCTTCCCCAACCAGACTTCACAGTGGTGACCAATGCATCACTTCTGGGATGGGGTGGCCACATGGGGGAGGCGGATATCAGAGGCCTCTGGCCACCGGCGTATTCTGGGCTCCACATCAATCTTCTGGAGCTTCGGGCGATTCATCTTGCACTCAAAGCATTCCTTCACTCTGTCCATGGAAGAGAAGTGCAGGTGTTCACGGACAATACCACCCCATGTGGTACTGCAACACACAAGGCTTGGTGGGGTCGTGGACCCTGTGTCAAGAGGCCTTCCACCTCTGGACATTGTTGGAACATCAGGGCAAATACCTGGTGGTTCAACACCTGGCAGGTTCACTGAACGCGTGGGTGGACGAACTCAGCCGCAGGTTTGATCTATTCCCCACCGAAGAGAACTGGCAATGTCAGCAATTCTGCGCATTGGCATTTCCAAGGCAGCACTTGCTCAGCAATGCTTTTCGTCACAGGTGGAGTTGCGGTCATCTATATGCCTCTCCGCCTATACCACTTCTGCCCAGAGTGCTGAAGAAGATCAAGCGCGACCAGGCCAAAGTCATTCCTGTGGCTCCGGATTTGGTACAAAGAATCTGGAATCCCGAGCTCTTACACATGGCCATCGATCCTCCGATCCGACTGCCTCTTCGTGAGGATCTTTTGTCACAGCATCAGGGGACCATCTTCCACCTGAACCTGTCCAGCCTCCACCTGCTTGCTTGATTGAGCGGTGACAGTTGTCATCTTTCGACCTTCCTCCCTAAGTCTGTGATGTTATCTTGGCAGCCAGGCATCCGTCCACTAAGACGGTATACGCCTGCAGATGGAGCAAATTTGTGGCATGGTGCACAGCAAAGGCTGTGGATCCCCTTTCTACCCCTCTTTCTGAGGTTCTCTTGGTCATCCTTTCTTTGGCTCGGCAGGGATCTGCTCTGTGCACTCTTAAGGGATACCTCTCAGCCATTTCTCCTTTTCTTAGGCTTCCTGATCACCCTTCTCTTTTCTAGTCCCCTGTTGCAAATCACTTTCTTAAGGGCATTACTCATCTTTTTCCTCCTGTTCCCTTCATAATGCCCCAGTGGGACTTGAACTTGGTTCTTACATATCTTATGTGTGCTGCCTTTGAGCCACTACATAACCGTCCTCTAAGGCTTCTGACCTTAAAAACTGCCTTTCTGGTGGCCATCACCTCTGCGGGCAGGGTGAGTAAGCTCCAAGCACTCTCTTCTAAGCCTCCTTTTCTGGCCGTTCATCCAGACAAGGTTGCCTTTTGCACTCGTTCATCCTTCCTTCCCAAAGTGGTTACTTCTTTCCACATTTGACAGACCATCACTTTGCCCACCTTCTTTCCACTTCCACATCCTTCCAAAGAAGAAGAGAGGCTCCGCTGTCTCAATCCAAAACATGCGCTTTCATTTTATCTGGATTGCACAAAGCAATTCCGGGTGGATAACCAGCTCTTTGTTGGCTACGTGGATGCTGAAAAAGGTTGGGCCATGCACAAGCGGAAATTCTCTAGATGGGACATTCTGTGCATCAAAGCTTTCTATTCCTTGGCAAAGAAGGAACCTCCAGTGGGGCTACGTGCCCATTCCACCAGGGCGACTGCAGCTACCACTGCTTTGGGACATTGTGTCCCGCTCAATGACATCTGTCAGGCAGCTACGTGAGCATCGCTGCACATGTTTACAAAGCACAACTTCCTGGACAGCCAATTCCAGAGAGACAGCTTCTTTTACCATTCTGCTCTCCAGGACTTTCTGGTGTGAACTTGGTTTTCAGACCCACCTCTGGGGTTGGAAATTCTGGGGTATTTATTCTAAGGTAAGGAAATCTATAACTAAATGTCTCTTTCAGCTGAACACGTTATTTACCTTCGATAACAATATATCAGTAAGAGACATAGATTAGTTATAGACTCCTTACCGCCCATCCCATCCTCCACGTTCTGTGAACTGATTTGTGTGAAGAGATAACCCTATTCATTAGAACAAAAAGAAATGTGTTCTTGAAATGTGTAACGTAACTGATTCTATGTAAAGTGCCTTGATAACATGTAACGGAACTGGTGCTATGTAAAGCGCTTGGATAACCTAATCGGTTCAAGTTCCTGAAATGTGTAACGTAACTGATCCTATGTAAACTGCTGTGATAACATGTAACGGAACTGGTGCTATGTAAAGCGCTCTGATAACCTAATCGGTTCAAGTTCGCGCTATAGAAAACTCTAAAAATAAATAAATAAATAAATTTCTAGGGTAAAGGACTTCCTTTCAGGGCCCTAGTTTTGTGCACCAGTGGTCAGTGTTTTGCATGGCTCTGCGCTTCTGCCGTGGAAAGTTGTGTACAGAACTGATGTCAGCGAGAGCGGCGTCTAAGTTGCTGCCGCAATGTCATCCTGGTGACCACGACGCCAACGACGAACGCGGAGCCGACCGACGACACCTTTCAATGCGCAAGGGTATTGCTGATGAAAAACTTTCCGATTCAGTCTGACACCTGGGTGTAATTCTAAGGTAAGGACTCTATATCTAACCGATGTCTCTTACAGATATATCGTTACCGAAGGTAAGTCACTTGTTCATTAGTGCCACCTAGAGTCAGAGACGCCATTTGGTCATGACTGTAGCATGCATCAGATGTTGTTGCAAGAAACCACCATTCATGTTTGCTGATGACAGCCATTCACACTATTCCACAACGTAGAGACATGCTAAAAGACTTTTAATATAATAGTCTGTATGCAGTCTGGTTACTTGACATATCACCACTTACAACCTCCGCCGCCCTTGCTACTAGTTATGCTGCAGCAGCAACTAAGCATTAGTTAGGGGATGAGAAATAAGAAAATGAATACCCTTGCAATTCAACCTGCATTCTGGTGTTCTTTGTGTGCCAGACCAGCAACACCATTGTGACAAGCGCACTGGCTTGAATAGGGGCTACCTATATTGTAAAGTCTACTTAAGGTGGGTTGTCAGGGAGTTTCATTGACTTCTCTTAGGTATATGCAACCAAACATACAGTGCACAGATTTGACTAGTAGGAGTGTGTGAATCTGCCACAGTAAGACATTAGTGTTAGTATTCACTGATTCTCCTTAGTAAGTCTGAGGGAGTATCATCCTTTAGTATTATTATATCATTTTCAGGACCTTATAGAAAGGAATCCTTGTGAATTTGATGCTAGTCACACAGTGTTGCATTGCTCCAGGTACCTGTAGTTTCAATGAAAGAAACACTTGCTGGATTTCACCTGGTATCTCCATTTCAGACATTTGGAAAAATTTCACTTGTTCAAGGTACCATGTTTCGAAAAAATTGAGAATTTGGATTCTGCTTCTGCCAGTCAGTAGTTCTACAAAAATCCAGTGGACAACGATTGCATAATAAGTAATGTCACAAAAAAGTAAGACAATGGCTGTTAGTGGAGAATTACAGAATTTCTTGCATGTTTGTGTAAAGTGATTGTGTTTGTTAAAAATAGTTTACAAGTGTAGGTTGTTAAAGGTTCTGAAATTACATTTTGGCCTCCCGGCCCTTGCAAGTGATCATTTCCTTCAGTAAGATGTCCTGCCCAAGAAGGTTGGGACGTCCGGATTCGGGTAAGTATACAGCTACAACCGTGCATCTCATGCAAAACAGAGCTCCTTAGTGGTGGCAAATAGTCCAATACCACTAAGGACTGTCCTTAACCATGGACAGATGCAATTAAAGGGCTATCATTTGGTAGCTACGTATATGTGACTCTTTGCCGATGGTTGTAAGAAAATGCCTCTTTTTGCATGATCACCTCCAAAGTTTAGGATTGATGCTGCTGGTGTTGAGATTCTGAGAGTGCACTGAGGTTCACTAGCCAGACCTCAGTGCCAGTGTTCTCACCCCTTGTAAAGTGACTGTTGAATTGTCTACCCCCAATTGACATAAGCTGACTTACTTATAAGTCCCTAGTATATGGTACCAAGAGTACCCAGGGCACATGAGGCAGAGTCACAATCTATAGTTTGTCAGGCCCGGTCAAAGTTAGCATCAAAGCTGAAGTTGCCAAGATGCTAGAGTTGGATATCATTGAGCCCTCTAGTAGTCCATGGGCTAGCCCAGTAGGTCTAGTGCCTAAGCCACACTCCTGGTAATGAATGCAGTCATCGAGACTGATGCTCATCCAATAGCAAGAGCTGATGAGCCCATTGACCAATTGGGGGATGCAAATTATCTCAGAAACTTTGACCTGACTACAGGTTATTGGCATATAGCTCTCACACCGGAAGCCAAGGAGAGGTCTGCTTTTTCAACACCTGCAGGCTACTTTGAATTCAAAGTGATGCCCTTTAGACTGAAAAATGCACAGGCCACATTCCAGAGTTTGATTAATAGAGTACTCTTGGGTATGGAGGAATTTTGTGCAGCTAATTGTGATGATATTGCTGTGTTTAGGTACACCTGGAAGGGTCACCTGGTTCACTTCAGGTAAGTAATTAAAGCCCAAAAACAGGCAGGGCTGACTTTCAAGGCAAGAAAAAGCCAGATAGGGCAAGGTTCTGTTGTGTACCTGGTTCACCTTTTACAACCTCTCCAGCTCAAGGGCCAGACAACTATGACCTGGGAAGCTCCTAAGACACAGACCCAAGTCAGAGATTTTCTTGGTCTGACTGGGTACTACAGAAGATTAGTCAAAGGATATGGCGCCATAATTGCACATTTGATAGAGCTATCTCCAAACCAGCCCAAAAAAGTCATCTGGGCTGACTAATGTCAAAAGGCCTTTCATAGCCTTAAGGAAGCTTTGGGCTTAGCAACTGTCCTAAAGGCACCCAACTTTAGCAAAGAAATTGTTGTTCAAACTGATGCTTCAGAACATGGGATGGTAGCAGTCTTGTCACAGCTGAATGACGAGGGTCATGATCAACCAGTTGCCTTTATTAGCCACTGACTCCTCTCCAGAGAGCAGTGTTGAAGCGTCATTGAGAGGGAAGTAGTTGCTGTGGTCTGGTCCCGCAAGAAGCTGAGGTCCTACCTGTTTGAAACTCTCTTCAGAGTTCAAATTGACCACAAACATCTTAAATGGTTAATGCAGATGAGAGGCGAGAACTCACTGTTGAGGTGGTCAATTTCCCTGAAGGGTATGGACTTTACAGTGGAAAGCAGATGCTCTTTTTAGGTTCATCCACTTAGATTATGAGAACTATCAGCCCACGGGTTAGTTGCTCAACAGCTTTCATCTGGAGGGGAGTATGTAAGGAAATGCCTCTTTTTCCATGATCTGTTGTAAAGATATTGTCAAATGTTGTGAATAAAAGAAGTCCTTGAGTCAGGAATATAATTCAGTTACTTTTATTCATGTTGAGTTGCTGGTCCAGATCATAAGATGGTAATATAAAGAAACCCCACCAGGAGTGACCTCCCTGTCACTCAGCCTGTCTGCCACTAACTGCCAGTCAGCTACAGGCCAAGCACCCAACATTCTACATTGTCACCAAGTATTCCAACAGTGGCATCATGTAAGTTACAGGGAAATCCCAGCTAGGGGAAAAGAGACATACATCACATACAACATCTTCCAGGGCAGAAACCCCTTTTATTATTCAGTTTGAAGACATGCATTATTGAACATGTAGGAAGTGATAACTGATGTCTTATCAAATGCACATTTCTGACATACTTTTATTATGTAAATTAATAATGAATATGTGTGATATGCAAGATCAATCAATTCAATTTCAAAGACTTTATTCGGTATGTAAAAACAACCATAAAAGCAACCAAAAATAAAAAGATATGCACACAATTATAATCAGATATGGCCATGCCAGAAGTGCATAATAGAAATTTCTTAAAAGCCTACCACCCTGTTTCCATAAAAACATTTAATCAAAAGCAAAATCTTCATGATAGCGTCTAATAAAAACAACGCTTTTATGTATATTGATTGCTTTTATAATAAAAAGTGAAACATTAAGACAAACCCTGATATTGTTTAACTCAAGCATAAAGTTGCAAGCAACAATATGCGATCTGATGTTTAGTGCAAGCAGAAGAGGTTTTCAAATATCAACACCTAAAATTAGAATAAAAATCACAGAATAGCATAAAGTGCATTGTGCTTTGCTTGTACTGGCCATCACAAGGGCAGGGGTCGTATCTGACGGACAAGATTTCATGGAGGGAAAGACAACTAAAATATGGACAATCCCTAGTCTAAATCTAATTAATACAAAATGATGCATTAGGTGTGAGACATAGGTTAAATAACTTTGACAGCCCTCCTCCAACTCAAGTGAACGGTAAAATATAACAGTTGGCTCCTCCGCCGTCGTTTCTTGCCCGAGCTTCCCTTCTATAATCCATAAAGTTATCTTTAATGAACCGTTTGGTGAGTGTTGTTGCCATTGGGGGGTTAGGCTGAATTGGCATCTCAAACGCAGCACTTTAGATGGAATTGAAATAGCTTAACTAGGGAATACACAGTCTTTATCCATAGTAAGGCAATCTACATTGATTGACTTGGTGAAACTAGTCTCATCTTTTACCCAAATAGAACCCAGAGCAGCAAAGGACGAAGAGTGACTAAATCTGCTAGATACTGTAGCCCTGCATCTCTGTTTGTTACCTCCTTAGAGATAGAGGTGAGCAAGCATAATAGGTGCTTGAGGAAACAGTTTTCCTCAATCTGGAGACCCTTTCTGTTATAATGACCCCACACACCAGTCCTATATGTAGCAATAGCTAATATACCCTGGCTGTGTATATTGCTAAATTATCTTTTATGGGTCTGGTGCCCAACTTTGCTGAAAACCTAAAGAACCTGTGGGCCATTCTGTTCATCTTACGCCTAATGTTTATGGTTTATGTGACCATGAGCCGTTACCTGCATAAGTAATATCCAAGTAACAAAAGGTGTCAACAGTAGCTACCTGGGTGTTGTCAATAAAAAACGTTCTGCATTTCTTTGGCTTGGCCCCACAGATCATTATATAGGTTTTGTTTTTCACCACCAATTTACTTGTGGAAATAAAAGCCCCAAATGTGTTCATTAGTCGCTGTAAGCCCCTGGGTTCCTTTCCAGCAAAACAGCATCATCTACATATACTAACATTAGTATGGGACTCCCACCGACTTGGGGGGCATCTGCTTGAATCGCTTGTAAAGCATTGTCCACCCTTTAATAAACGGAGAACAATAGGGGGCCAGGACACAACCTTGCTGAATGCCTCTTTCTACATTAAAATGTGTAGCGCATTCGCCTCGTAGACCTAAATGTACTTTACTCGATAATTTCTCATACATCTATGCGAGAAAGGAAATAATCGGTCTAGGTGCACCAAGAGTAGGCAGTATTCACCAGAGAATAGAGTGATTGACTAGATCGAAGGCACTACTCAGATCTTCAAAGCAGAGATACAATCTGCCACCTTTAGCACAAGTATATTTTGCCTATTAGCAAGTACAAATTCACATATTGCTCCATAGTCCCCACTCCTTGTCTGAAATCAAACTGCACCGGTATAGTATAGAATGTTCACATTCCCACTCTTCCAGTCTCCCAAGTAACTCTTTACTCATCACTTTCACTGAGGATTCTAAAAATGATATTGGGCACTTGTTTTTTGGTTCGGATTTGTTGCCCTTTTTTAGATTAGTATAATAGTAGACGTCCCCCATGAAGGTGGAATCACAGTGGTCACAGCCATATTAAAAACTCTGGTTAAGATTGGGACCCACAAATCAACAACAGCTTTATGAACATCCACTGGCACCCTATCGGGTCCCGGCACTTTATCTCCTACGTTTTCTTTCAGCGGTAGTAGGACCTCATCTATGGTGATATTCAGTGGTAGGGGATTTCAAGGGTACTGTTTCTCCTTTAATATATTCTCCCTCCTTGTGTCTGGAAGACTGAAATATCCGTAAAATGGGTGACCCAAGTCACATGTAACATGAGATAACAGTTCTGGAAAAGAGTCATTCTTTAATAATGATGAATTAACAGTGCCCCAGAAAATTGTTTATCAGCTGTATCTGCAACCCGAGACAATTTAAATCAAGCTTCCTCTTTTAGCTTTTTTTTTCCTAGCAGAAAGGACATTTTTAAAGTTGGATCGAAGGGTCTTAACACCTTGGCTGCTATGGTTTTTTCCCCTCCTGTGCTTATTTGTGAGCTCTCCCATTATACATGACGAGCTCAGCTCGTCATCAGCACAGCTCAACCGTGCCTCATGACGAGCTGAGCTCGTCATGAGCATCGAAGGGGTTAATCAACATGTTGTCTTTGGGTTGACAGTGAAGGGCCAATTTCAGTTGTTGGGAAACAATGGTACATGCATGATTAAACCAACCTCTACCTTAGCCATGTCCCATATTACAAGGGTGGGTCAAAAGGTCGTTGGTTATATTGGTAATGTTAATGAAACTAGATTAACTGATTGGAAGTGACTTCGTCCTCGAGAAAATAAAGTATGTCTTTAAGGCCCCTAGAGAAAATGCCATGTGGGACTTTAGTTGGGTCGACACATCCCACTTGAAACAAACCCTATTGGGTCTTATGGGGTGATGTTAGTAATAATACTTGGTGGGACTGTGCTAGATTTGCCCCAAAAGACGGTCAGTACAATACAATTGTGGTCCCTTAGGCCCGGCTGAGAAACCGGGTGTAGTACCCCACTTACTTGCATTAGCTGAGATCAAAATATGATCAATGATGGTTGTGGCTTTCCTTCCTATAAAAGTTGGAAATGGGTCTCCATTTTTATCGCAGGCACATTTTAGTAGCTGTAGGTCCAGCTTAGTAATGATTGAATTCAATATATGCCCATAATCATTATGGGGAAAATGTAGCCTGATTAGTTACCCCACAAACCTGTGTAGCGCACAAAGGGCGGGACTGGGAACCACAACCAGCCCTGGCAAAGTGCTCGGCCGGCCCCCCTCCCCACTCGGAGGGGTTGGAGGTGCCGCCAAGCTCTTTGCTGAGGCCGGTTTTCCGCCGATTTTGGTACAGGGCCGATTTTGCAGCTATGCCGCAAAAACGGCCCTAGAACAAAAACGGCCCCCAGGGGCCCAAATCTGGCCCCCACCCGTGTGGCGCACCAAGGGATTGTCCGGTGCCCGCTATGGCCAGTCCGGCCCTGACTGGGTGTTAAAGTCTCCTACCCAAACATGTATGAAGCTATTATTGATGGAATAAAATAGTGTCCCTAAACCATCACCAAGTGCTAAGATCATCTTCCCATGGATAGAATCAAAAACCTTATTCTAAAAATTAACCAATACCATATTCATGCCTCCTTTAAATGTTAGCCAGAATATTAATGAATGTGGCCCTATTGTTAATTTTTTCTTAATATATACAGAAAGCTTATTCGAAATAAGAATCATGAGCCCTCCCTTTGGCCCTACCAGCAGGCGATGGGTCTGCTTCAAATTAATGTGATGAGAAACCCTTGAAGTAAATGGGGGCTGTACACCAACATTCCTGAATGCATATTATATTGAGATCATTTATAAAATAGGGCCATCATAGTTAGCCCTGCTTATTTGCTAGTCCACCTACATTTCATGATGCAATTTTGTATCCTCCCACCGAATCTGGTCCAAAAGTACTAGAAGGTGACAAATTTTGCGATACAACTCTCTGGCATATGTTATCCACATTATTCATAGGTAACTATGGTGCACCAATTAGAGTATTATCTGAACAATTGATACCATTATTATCCATATCAGGATCCACTTTCCTATACCTCAAAATAGAAGCCTCATTCATCCTATATTGCCCTGACTCATGTCAATCAACGTCCTCGAGGGCACTCAATGCTTGAAACCTGTTAGATACGAAAAGGGGCTGACATGGTGAAAATTCTAAGCCAAAGTTTTTGAATATATTACCTGCCTCCCTCACTTGGAACTGGGAATTTCGGAGGTGACTGTAAAAGAATCCCCAGGGTTGGAGTGATATATTTGTCTCTATTTGCAATGGGGATATTGCCTTTGCTAGAACTTCCCTTGTCCTACAGGGGTCCCTAAAATTCATTATAATACAGTCGCATTTGAAGTATTTCCTCAGGGGGTCAACCCACCTCACTCGCCTAGTTAACAGAATTTGGTGGGCGCCCCAACTGGGAATTGGCAGTTCCTGTGAAGACAGTGTACTTCTTTATTATTCAGTGATTCATGGGTTTCTGTTTGGGGCATTTACTAGGACTGCCACATATGGGCAGCATTCTGGTGTAAATTAATAGCAACGTATGCTATTGGTGCCACTATCCCTCACTAAATTATGGCTTACGGGCTGCAAAACAGGACGAGGGTTGTCACTTTGCTTCGGTTGAATCTTATTCAAATTGAGTGGCTGCAACATATGCCTCATATGATCTGTAGGAACAGATATGCGTTCAAGGCCCCGAAGATGTGGCTCAATTACAGTCCAACCTCCTGTATCCTCTCAAAATGGTATTTAGTTACCCCTATATCAGACACGACCGTGGTGGGTATTATGGTTGATAATGGTGACTTGACAGGTAGTTTGTTGGGGGCAATACCGCTTGGAAGCTACTCGCTCACCAGACCCCCGGACATCGCGATCCTTGCCCTGCTCTCCACCGCCGCCGCACCTGACAACGCGGCCGCAGTGAGGGGGGAGTAATCACGGACTACACCTCCCAGCGTTCCCTGAGCAGGACACGGGGACGCCACCTGAAGCGTCACTTTCCCGCACCCGGAGGCGCATAAGGCAGACCCGCTCCTGAGGCCGAGCGGGAACGGTAGTTTGTTGGGGGCAATACCGCTTGGAAGCTACTCGCCCACCAGACCCCCGGACATCGTTCTCCTTGCCCTGCTCTCCCCCGCCGCACCTGACAACGCGGCCGCAGTGAGGGGGGAGCCATCACGGACTACACCTCCGAGCGTCCCCAGAGCAGGACACGGGGACGCCGCCTGCAGCTTCACTTTCCCGCGCCCGGAGGCACATAAGGCAGACCCGCTCCTCCCGCGTCACGGGACGCGCGCGGGCGTCGCCGGGCTGAGCCGGGGCAGAGGGCGGCCGTCGGAGGCCGTCCAAGGCCGGGCTGGGTCACCCCCCTTGCCTACGACTCATCCAAAAGGTACATTATCTTTGACTCTGATTTTTTCCTGGGAGGATAACAACACGACGACCATACTACTGAACTACCTGATAAAATCGTCTTAAATAATTTAACATTGTGGACTGGGGGAAGGGCAGGTACTGATCGTCTTAGCATTACTGTGATACTTCTCAGTAGGAAGCCAGGAAGGCCAGGTTTGGGAGATAGTGTATTCAAAATGTAATCATGTCCAAACCTCCAAAAACACGCTCAGCTACGAGTTAAGCATATTTAGCCAGTACAACAAACCAGGTCAATTTAGAGATAAACGATGTACCACCCAATAAAACCAAAAAACCTACCGCAATAGACCTGATGCTGAGGAAAGTCTCCGGTGAGATTGAGCGTATGGAAAGGAGTCTGTCCTCTTTTCCAATTCCCATACTAGTCACCCCCACACAATCTAGGGACCTAAGCACATCTGAAAGTCCCAATACGGAGATAGTGAGCAACTCAATCGAGGACATCCCATGCGCCCAACAGGTAGTACAGCTAGGGGCAGACGACACGAGGGACAGCATTCCTACCATACACAGTAGATCTAAACCACGGGGCGTAGCAAGGGCCAGCTCAGAAAAAAAAATCTAACACAGGAGCTTACCGATCCAAAAATAGACAAGAAGTAACCCCTGATGAAGTACTGCCAGTCCACATAGGACCTCCAGGATGGATGGACGAGGTAATCAGAGACCTAAAAAAACATCTGGAAGCCTTCATCATTAGCCAGATAAAACCGATTGTCAGTAGGATAGACAAAATAGCTAATGAATTGATCAAACAGGGCAAGACTAAGGGCCCGATAAGCAGTAATCCTACCTTAGGCCCCATCCAATCTACAAATACGGCCACTGCCCAAATAGCAGTCAAAAACAACTGTGCTAGTAATATGCAACACACGATCGCTCAGGAACATGTCCCCCTAAAGCTCTAGCACACCCAGGGAAGGGAAACGCTCAGAAGGAGGGAACTATAAACACAGACAAAGCCCAACAGCAAACATTCACACAAATGGGGCAAGAAGGGCATCACATAAGTCAAGGTCTAACTAGCTTATTCCAACATGACCATGCTCCATATGATAGACCAGAAAATCCACCACCACATATAAATCTGCCCCCTGAAGCATGCCCCTACGTGATTGTATTCGCAGGGGTGCCTGAACTCAGGGCTGCAGAAAAAGAATCACATCTAGAACTTAAATCCAAATTAATAATATGGCTGAATATCCATAGGCTCTTGAATACCGGGGAAAGTGGTGAGATCCTCCATGTAAGACGAGTGAATTGGCTAGGAGACAGAAAGAAGAACATAATAGGGGACTGTATTGTGGCAAATTTTAGAGACACTAATTTTGTGGAATACATACTGGGAAATACAAACAGAAAACATACCAGTACCATTTGCATCCTTCCTCTGGGATATTTTTACCCGAGGAGGTGGAGCACCTATAATTTGTCCTATCCCATGTGGAGTATAGGAAGGGCACCACCTAGACAAAGGGACAGAATGCCCAACCACCCAGGCCAGTTCTTACCACCTCGAGATTACCCACAGAAAACGATTGACTAGCCCCCGCAGAGAATGGGCAAGAAAAAATAATGGCAGGGGACGGACCTGCATGCACCACGAAGGGGGCTGGGAAAAGCTTGAAAGAATTGAGGACTGAAGCACCCCCAATACATAGGGGTGTGGTTGCTAGCGAGGCAAAGCTGTACAAGATAACTGAGCGCAGACCCAATGACCAGGTTCCAAAGGGAGGAAAAGCATCTAGGGCAGGGCTAGCCTTATTGTCCTGGAATATAGCGGGCCTGGGGGGGAAATTCGATAATAAGGACTGGAGGGAGTACATCAGTGGCTTCCATATAATAGCGCTTCAGGAGACCTAGTCACGAGACCTCTCTCCCTATCAGTTGGAAGGCTATAAATGCTCTCTGTGCCTGATCAAGGAGGGCTAGCCTTATATGTTGACTTGGACTTAAAAGGCATATGGACGCAACCCCCCTGGGAATCAGACACTCTACAGGCAGCGGCATTCCAAGGACAAGGTCATAGATTCCTAATATTAAATTTTTATAATTCAGGGCCGATTGATGGGAACTACCCAGTAATACAGGAACTAGAGAGCAGACTAAATGAAGAAACTGAGCAAAGGAAGGAGGGCCCAGAACCAATTATTTTGATCATGGGCAACTTTAATTGTCACCTGTGCCCAAAACTTCTCCCCGTGAGCCCTGACTGGTCCTCTTGTCCTGTAGAAAGTGGACCACATTTTAAACATAATAAAGAGGGAATACTGCTTATGAAGCTACTTGACAGGTTTGCTCTTACACACACTATTGGCCTGTTGGCCGTGAGCCCAGGAGACACTTTCACACCAACATTTCAGGGAAGAGGCTGCTCATCCATTATAGATTTCATTATAATATCCACCTTTGCAAAAGAGCAGGTTAAAGAGGTGGGAACGGACTGGAGCCCCTTTAGTGACCATAATCCCCTAACTCTCGAAATTCTATATAATGGGCTGACATCAAGGAATGCCTCTACAGACACTGAGATGCGCCCAACGGATCAGGGGAGGCGCTTAAGATGGGCAAAGATCAAGAATTTTTAGGCACCTTAATGGAAAGAGGGAAAGAACAAATAGAGGCCTGCCTAGAACTCACAATAGAAGGCAGAGATGTGGTCCTGGCATTTGAGTCTCTAACTAAGGTGGTTGATGGATTACTAAAAACACCCCGTAAAGGACTTAGGCCCACATGCATCAAAGTCCGATTTTGCGATTCCTAATTTGCGATTTTTACCGAATCGCAAATAAGGAATCTCAAAACGGGATGCATGATTGAAAGTGCATAATATTTGCGATTCGGTAAAAATCGCATTTTTTACCGAATCGCAAATATTATGCGAATTCCAATTTGCGATTTCGCAATTCCCATTGATTCCTATGGGCCCATGGGAATCAATGGAAATTACGAATTCGCAAATTGGAATTCGCAAAATGTTATTGCATTCCATGGGTGCAGGGGGTGTCCAAAGGACCCCCCTGCACCCCTGAAATGTATTTTTAAATGGATGTTTCACACACACATGTCCTAAGGACATGTGTGTCTGTAACATGACAGTGTTTAAAATGCTAATTTGAGCATTTTAAACCTTTTTCGCAAATTACCACGAGGTTCACCCTCGTGGCAATTTGCCCCCCCTAAATGCGAATTCGCAATTTTAAAATTAATCATGCATTGCTTTTAAGGAATCGCAAATTTGCGATTCCTTAAGAGCAATCGCATTTTTGGAATTCGCTAAAAATAGCGATTTTTCCAAAAATGCTTGATGCATACTAAAAAGGTGTTTAGGAATCGCAAACGTCCGATTTTACCGAATTTCACCGTTTGCGATTCCTAAACAGCTTGATGCATGTGGCCCTTAGCACTTCCACGATGTTTTGACTCTAATTGCTCGCGGGCACTGAGGGAGCTAAAACTGTGCCTTAAGACGCTCCAGAGAGACAAGCATAAAGTTGCCCTATGTAGGCGTAACTATAAAACGCAGGTCAAACAGAGAAAAATCACGCTCCAAAAGGAAGTTTGGGTAGACCTGAGGGAAGCAGGGGAAAATAGGGACTATATCCAATTTTGGAAAATCATCAATAGTCCCTGTTTTCAAGACTCCAGTTCCCCTGTTATCAGCACCAATATACTCCCCGAACAATGGGTCACCCATTTTGAGAGTCTATATAATCACCAGGGTGAGACAGCTAGGGTTGAATCTTGGGAGGGGGCGCGATCCATGGAATTAGAATTCTCTCTACAGGAAATCACTAAGGCAATTAAAGGTCTGACCCGAAATAAGGCACCAGGCCCGGACGGCACTCCCCCCGATTTCTATCTAAGTAATATTGAATTATGGGCGCCCATCATGACTAGAGTATTAAATGCAGCGATAAAATCTGGGCTCCCGCGATCTTGGGCTACAGCATTGATTGTCCCTAGCTATAAGAAAGGTAGTAGGGACAATCCGCAATGCTATAGACCAATTTCGCTGATAGACGTGTCAGCTAAGTTATTAGGAAGGGCAGTCTTAAACCACCTTACTGAGTGGACAGAAGATCCCCACACCCTAGCAGATACCCAATACGGATTCAGAACGGGCAAATCAACTAGCGATCAATGTCTTAATCTCTACCTCCTAGTTGCTAAATACACAAAAGCCAGCAATGGAACGCTGTATATAGGGTTTATGGACCTGGTGGCGGCCTTTGATAACGTAAATAGAAATAGACTTTGGTCCTTGATGTTCAAATTGGGTATTGACCCGGAACTCATAAACATTTCAAAAGAATTGCACTAGAACACCACTGCCAAGGTTCGCTATAGCGCAGGGGGGTGAGTACTGATCCCTTCCCGTGCACTAGCGGAGTGAGGCAGGGGTGTATCCGGGCCCCTTTCTTATTCTCTTTCTACCTAAATGACCTAGAAAGCACATTGATGGCTTTGGAGACTGACTGCCCCAAAGCAGGATCACGCCATATACCAGTACTGTTGTACGCGGATGACGCGGTCCTGCTCGCACGAACAGCGCTAAGTCTGCAACATCTTGTCAATGGATTTGTAATGTTCATGGAGAGCCTAGATCTTTCCGTGAACCTGACCAAATCCTTTGTAATGGTCGCAGGGAAAAAAAACCCTAAGAAATATATATTCAAAATAAGAACTCATGTGCTAGAAACGGTTAACATATTCTCATATTTGGGACTTTTGCTTGATGGAGAGATTAGGGGGCACATTAGGATGGCGGGCGGGCTTTGCCCGCCCGCCACCCTTGCGGAACTCGGGACCACCCGCCTAAAGGTCGGGGGTCCCGACATTGCCATTAGGATGCGCCCGCCACAGTGGCGGGCGCATTCCTCAATTTAACATTGTGGCGGGAGGTGCTCACCACTCCGCCTGCCACAATGTTAAAAACAAAAGCACGCCTTTGCACAATCTAAGCGGCAGGCACCGCGCGGTGCCTGCCTCTTCGATTATGCAAAGGCAGGGGGTTACCACAGGTACCCCCGTGTGCCACCCCCTTTGGCCTTCACTCTAGGGGCCCACAGGGGGCCCCCCAGAGTGAACACCGCATGCCTTTCCGTGGCGGCAATGCCGCCACGGAAAGACATTGAAAGAAGCCCATTGTAATATTGCGGACGGTGTCTGACAGACACCGCCTGCATGTTACTCGTTTTCCGCCCCGGCCGCAAGGCGACCGGGGCGGAAAAGTGGCGGGCGCTGTTTGCCTCCGCTGCGGTCCCCCGCCATTGTAATGTGGCAGGGGGGGAAAGGGTGGCGGGCGGGCATTTTTGTCGGGCGGATTGCCACCGCCACCATGGCGGTGGCGATCCGCCCGACATCATAATGGAGCCCTTAGTTTCCTTCCTTGCTTGAGGAAAGGTGTAGGAAATTGGTCTCAACAAACGGTGCTATCTTAAACTTTGCACGTAGGCTGGCCCGCTGGTCACCAAAGCAAATAATGACTTTATATAGAGCTGTCAGCACCGCCAAGGCCACGTATGGGGCAGAGGTTTGGGGCTTTAGGGATGTACATCAGTTACAACTAGAGGAAGATAAATTCCTACGTAAGATTCTGAAGACACCACAGAGCATCCCAGCAGCAATTGCACACACTGAGCTTGGTATTCCATATATCACCGACCAGATAAAAGTGAGACCCATCCTGACCTGGCTGCGAATTTGGGTAAACCCAGAAGCAGAGCTAAGTAGGCAAATAGTCAAAGACTGCCAACAGAAAGACAAGTGCCTCCGAATCCCCTGGCTAAAATACGTTAAAGATACTTTAGAGAGCATAGATCACCAGAAACTGTTCAGCGATCCGTCTTTGATTGACACTTCTTGTAAATATCGGACCCAAAAGCTGTTATTGGGAAAATATGATCTGGGCAGGAATCAGCTTGACTCTACAAAAACATCTGTAGTTGCACATCATTTAGTAAGCAACGGAGAGGGTATGGAACCGTATTCATTCTTAATGTACAATCAGCAAGATAGATTTTTAATGTGTCTCTTTAGGCTCAACTTGTTACCTAATATTTTAGCTTACCCGACTGGTTTTACCTTAGCAATTGAGCAGAAGGGTGCCTGCGGCTGCGACAATAGGTCTCCGCAGGACACCCTCCATTTTGTACTTTTATGTTCTTTTTATCGTACCTCTCGTCGCAGATTCCTTGTAGATATTTTAAAAGAGTTAAAATTTCGCCATGCTTAAACTGCTCTACTTTTTCTGCAAAGAGCCACTGACATGCGTACCTTATGCTCTATCATGAGTTTTCTAAAAGTTGCTGTTAACCTAAGAAATATGAGAGGTTGACTTAGGACGTACATAATTTTATACGTTTCTTTTAACTGCATTAATTCTGTTTTTAATATTGTATGGTTCAGAAATGTAATTGGTGATTTTGTATTATGTATTTTTATGATGGTTTTTAATCATCGAAATAAAAATTTACTGAACTGAACTGAACTGACTTGACAGAGGTATCCACCTTCGAATCCCTATGGGAGGAGTAGGATGATAGGCTCTGATCTTATCTACTTCAGTGATCAAAATCTCTAGCTTTTCTCTGATTGGTACTAACAGATCCTCCATCCTAGATATTATTCCTGCTATTGATGGTCCCCAATAAGACTCCACAGAGGGATTTGGGCAAGTCACAGACTCTGGGAGCAGCGGGGTAACTGGTGTGTGGCCATGCGGTCTGCCGGTCATCGTTGGAGCCTTCTACACTTTCTTTTCCTCTCAGGTGTAGGAGGCAGGCAATAGAGGCATGGTCATCGGATGAAAAACCTAGTGCGG
Organism: Lissotriton vulgaris; assembly: GCF_964263255.1. Lineage (NCBI taxonomy): Eukaryota > Metazoa > Chordata > Amphibia > Caudata > Salamandridae > Lissotriton > Lissotriton vulgaris. The sequence continues at coordinate 926,963,646 of NC_141699.1, forward strand.
GCTCTTGGTTTGAGTGGGTGACTGGGCATTCTAAGGCACTAAGACAGTGCAACTCCCCTTGCTGCAACTCGGGTACCAATGGTGTGACAACATCATCCATAGGTATCCTAGCCCCATACCCCTGATCCCAAAGAGAGACATAGTTCTGCAATGCTTTTTTCTTTAGAAATAACATTTACCACCCACACTAGAAAGGAATCAATTGCTGAGCAGAAGTTATCCAATGCTGGGGGAGCATTTGTGGTCTTACGCTTGACCATGTAAGCTTAAATGAACCATAATAAAGAATAAAATGGTATGACCCACTTCAGCAAAATTATCCAATGGTAAAATAAACAACCTGATTCCTTGTAAAATACTGGAGATATCAGAAATCTATTAAAATGAAGCTAAAACACTAATCAATTATGTTCTTTAAAAATGTTCCTCCTGAAGAAACATAAAAATATGGTGCTGGAAAGTTCCTTTATATAATTCTTTTAAAATTGGGGATACACAGTAATTAAGTTGAAGGCCTAAAAATTCCTTTGTCCAGTTCAGTGTGGAGTTATGGCTCCTGTTTAATAAAAAATCCCACCAAAAACTGGGGCCGGCACTCACTACTTGTCCGAATATAACAAAATCAAATGTAAAAGAAAAGACAGAGCACCTCCCTCTTAGGGATCCCAGGGGACAAAAGTAAGGGGGTGTCCCGGCCTGGCCTCTTCCGGGCAAGGACGGACCTGCCCTTGGCCTGAGCTTCGCCTGGGCGCAGCCCACGCGCAGCCCACGCATGTCCCGCAGGAGTAGAGAAGGCTGTTTATAGCATGAAGACATCACCCAGGGAAAAGATGTATGTATAGGGCCACCACCTGGGGCCCTGAGAATGCTGGAATACTGAGTCCTGGGTCAGTACAGGCTGTTTGGCATCCCTTGCCACGGGACTAAAGAAGGTGCTTCATAGTGCAAAGACGTCCCCAGGTAAGAAGTGTTGGTGCAGGGCTGCCACCTGGGGCCCTGAGAATGCTGGGATACTCAATACCAGCTGCCTGGCCTTGAGAAAGGTCAATCCAAAGCACATTCAGTGATAATTTAGTAACTAGCTTTAAAATTATTCTAACAATGCCATAAATCTTATGACTGTTTCCCTCCATAATTCTATTATTTTAATCATTTGATCCTGGTTAGCCGAACCAGCTTGTTTATCTTCAGCCCTGAATCCAGTCTAGAAAATTAAGGCTGCCTATTTTGACAATGGAGGCTACCATTTTTCCTCAAATGATGCCGTATCGGGGTTGTGACCAGGATGGCGACTGAGTAGGACTTGAAACTCAGTACCTCCAACCTTGGTGCTGTGTGTTTTTCCCGCCAGCTCGTCCAGCTTAGGCGGGGGACTAGGGCAGAGATTTGGAAGAGGTCAGAGAGTGTGGGGAGCCCTCCTGAAGCAAGATAGAGCCCCTGAAGGTGTTTACTAATGGACGGATTAGCAGAGGTGGAGACCAGCGAGAGCAGTCCCGGAGAGCTGGAGGGGACCTTTGTGGTCTTTGCCGAGTGAGGCCCACCTAAAGAGGCCGTCATAATTGGAGTAGCAGCGGGAGCCACTCTTAAAGTCCAGGGCATCCAGAATTATCGGGAGGATGCCCAGGGCCAGAGGCCGGAGTGGACTGAAGTGACTCCCACAGAACTGCAGAGGCGGCCCAGGCTGGTTCCTGGAGTATGATGGCCCAGAAGGGAATATACAGCTGCTCCCATGGCCCTCAAGCTCTGAGAGCACAACCGGGACTCCAGATGGCCTTTTAGGCAAGAGGGATTGTCCGGTCTGGTGATCCTTGTCAGATCAGCTAGGCCCAGAGCGGATTAGATGGGGCAGAGCACGGGGCCTACTGCAGAGGCCTATTTTAGGAAGCTGGCTCTGTATATACTGTACCAAAGTGCAGTATCGTGTGCACAGAGTACAGTGGAGCCCCAAAGGTAGGCAGAGATAAAGTTAGATAGTGCCTTACTCTATATTTGTGGAAGTGTGGTCAAGCAGTAAGGCTTTATCAGAGGACAGTATTAAGCATTTGTTGTACAGTCTCAATCAGCAAATGATTTCACACACTCAAAGATTAAACTTTAGAACAATTGTTTTTGTATAAAAATATTATTTTAGTTATTTTATTTCCTAGAACCAAGCAAGCTTGGCACAGGTAAGTGATAAGTACTTTGCAGTAAATATACAGATTGTAACACAGTTTGGATTGCAATTGTAAATATACTTTTATTTGATTACAGTAGTGTTACTGATAATGCAATGCTTTTCAGAATAAAGTACATATACTTTGTAAAGGATTTTAAGTAAAATTACAGGTAAGTTACTTTTGAGATTACTTTTCTTACACAGTGTAGTATACCTGGATACTACACTGGGACATTTGACATTTCCTGTAAACAGGTAAGTAAAATCGTTTTTGTTAGTTAGTACAATTTTTAAGAATTTCTTTGGGTTTCCAAACTCCACACTTAGAAACTTTTCCAAGAAAAACAGTCAATGTTATCCTATGGAGAAAAATAGTGTCATCTGTTTTATGGTAAGTATTCGGTAGTGGGAGTTGAGGTTCTGGGGGTAGACTCAGGGGTCCCCCAGGGTCAGGGATGCACTCTTGTTACACCCGCACTAGAGCGGCCAGGTGCAGAGTCCTGAGACCAAATGTTATCTAGTAGGGAATAGGGGGCCTCCGGTTGGTGGCTGCTGATGAGCAGGCCGCTTGGTTCTGGGAGCAAAGCTCCTGGACTTCAGCTCACTTCAAAGGGGTAAACAAAGTAGCACCAAAGGTGTATCCTCGGTGGCACTAGGGCGGCTGGGTGCAGGGTGCTGTTTCAACGTCAGGCCCCCTGTTGTTTGCAATGGGGAACCTCTGGTTTGCAAAGGCAATGCAGGCTCGGGAACGAAGGTCTTCTGGGTGCGACCAGCACTTCAAGAGGTAAGTTGGGATGTTGGAGGTTGGTTAGGCGCCGTCAGTTTGACCACCCAAGGCCAATATGTATTGGCTGCAGGGACACCTTTTAGGGTCGGATCTTCTTACCAGCTCCTGGTCGCAGTGGGGGAGACCTTCCGGATTTAGGCTGCAGGCATCGGCTGGAGGCTTGAGCCAGGTCAGGGGTCCCCGGATCTCAGGTCAGGATCGCTGGGGTGAACTCCACGTGATGTTTGCCCACATGAGCTCGGGCCATGGACCGCAGGTGCAGAGGGGTGCAGATTTGCGGTGTCCGGCCGGAGCCAGAGGTTTGAGATGAACAAATCGGTATTCACAAGAGACACAATCTTTGCTGTTGAAGGCAGGCAGGTCCTCCTGGGTTTTCGAGGTTGCTGGCTGCAGGACACACCTGGTATTCGCAGGACCAAGTATGAGCAGGAGACAGGCCGGTAGGCCTGGGGCCAAGTCAGTGGGGGTCTTCCTCTTGTTTGCTTCTGCACGGCTGTTCAGTCCTCTTCTTTTCTTGTAGTATCCTCTGGTCTGAGGAAGCAAGGTTGAGGGGCGCCCATAAATACTCGATTTGGTACACAGTCAAAATATCGAGTTCCTTATGTCGACTAGCACAAATATCGAGTCAAAAAAATCGAAGGTAAGAAATGTTGATGTTGGAAATATCGTAATACTAAATATCATTTGTTGTGTATTGAAAATAATATTGAGTTAAGTAATGTCAAGATAAGGAATATCGATGTATAAAATATCGAAAAGTCAAAATATCGACATGTTAAAAAGTGTTTATTAAATGTTTGTAAAATAATAAATGTGTAAAATTTAAGCCATAATATTTTATAGTAATATTAAATACTTTTATAATGTATTATATATTTTTAGGAGCAGGATGTTGGGTTTATAGGGGATATGGGTGGGGAGTGTTTTAAAAAGATATATTTATATTGTAAAAATTATTTAAAAAATTAGAAAGAAATATGATTTTGAAATTAGACATTTAAAAATCATTTAAAATTTTAGGAGCGGGATGTAGGGTTTATAGGGGATAAGGGTGGTGAGTGTTTTGAAAATATATATTGAGATTTTTATATTTATTAAAACAATTAAATTGAAATTTTAAATAAAAATTACAAATTACAAATTATTTCGAAATTTGAAATTGAATAATAAATTGAAATTTTACATTAATTATAATTTTTAGGAGCGGGATGTAGGGTTTATAGGGGATAAGGGTGGGGAGTGTTTTAAAAATATATATAGAGTATTTTATATTTTTTTTAAAAATTAAATAGAAATTGGAAATTAAAATTAGAAATTTTAAAATATTTAGAAATTAGAAATCTGAAAATATTTTGAAATTTAAAAATATTGTGAATTTTTAAAATGATTATAATTTTTAGAAGCGGGATGTAGGGTTTATAGGCAATAAGTGTGGGGAGTTTATTAAAAATATATATAGAATATTTTATATTTTTAATTAAAAACTACATATAAATATGGAAATAAATTTAGACATTAGAAAATATTTACAAATTTCTAATTTCTAAATATTTTAGAATTTTGTATTATTATGAAATATAAAATTATTTATAATTTTTACGAGCAGGATGTAGGGTTCATAGAGGATAAGGGTAGGGGTGTTTTAAAAATAAATATAGATTCTTTTATAATTTAAAAAAAATTAAATAGAAATAGGAAATACAATTCAGAATTGTCAAAATATTTAGAAATTAGAAATTTGTAAATATTTTGAAATTTAAAATTATTTTGAAATTTTAATTTATTATAATTTTAACGAGCGGGATGTGGGGTTTATAGGGGATAAGGGTTGGGAGTGTTTCAAAAATATATGTTGAGATTTTTATTTTTATTTTAAAAAATTATGAAATAGGGAATAAAAATTATAAATTAGAAAATATTTCAAAATTTGAAATTTGGTCATAAAATGAAATTTTCAAATAATTTTTATTTTTACGAGTGGGATGTAGTGTTTATAGGGGATAAGGGTGGGGGGTGTTTTAAAAATATAGAGAGAGAAATTTTTATTAAAAAAAAAAACAAAATTGAAATTGGAAATTAATATTAGAAATTTCAAAATAAATCGAAATTTGAAATTAGAACATATTGTTAATTTTGCTAAAATACTAATAGTTTTAGGAGCGGAATTTTGGGTTTAGAGGAGATATGGGTGGGGAGTGTTTTTAAAATATTTTTTTTTATTACCTAAATCTAAATTGGAGGTGGAATAGTAGATTAAATAGTTTCAGTGTTCAGCAGTTACTTTCATTAAATGTTAATTGGAGTTGTAATAGTAAATTAAATAGGTTCAGTGTACAGCACCTACCCTAATTAAATGTAAATCGGAGTTGGAGTAGTACATTAAATTGGATCAGTGTCCAGCACTTACCTTTATGAAATGTTAATTTGAGTTGGAATAGTTATTTCTATATGTTCAGTGTCCTGCACCTACCCTAATTAAATGTAGATTGGAGTTGGGATATTAAATTAAATAGGTTCAGTGTCCAGCACCTACCCTAATAAAATGTAAATTGGAGTTGGAATAGTAAATTAAATTGGTTCAGTGCCCAGCACTTACCTTAATTAAATCTTAATTTGAGTTGGAATGGTAATGTATATAGGTTCAGTGTCCAGCACCTACCCTAATTAAATGTAAATTGGAGTTGGAGTAGTACATTAAATTGGATCAGTGTCCAGCACTTACCTTTATGAAATGTTAATTTCAGTTGGAATAGTTATTTCTATATGTTCAGTGTCCTGCACCTACCCTAATTAAATGTAGATTTCAGTTGGAATATTAAATTAAATAGGTTCAGTGTCCAGCATCTACCCTAATTAAATGCAAATTGTAGTTGGAATAGTAAATTAAATAGGTTCAGTGTCCACCAGCAACCAAAATTAAATGTAGATTGGAGTTGGAATAGTAAATTAATAGGTTCAGTGTCCAGCACATACTCTAATTAAATGTAGATTGGAGTTGGAATAGTAATTTAAATTAGTTCAGTGTCCAGCATCTACCCTAATTAAATGTAAATTGGAGTTGGAATAGTAAAATAAATAGGTTCAGGGTCCAGCACCTACCCTAATTACATGTAAATTGGAGTTGGAATAGCTAATTAAATAGGTTCAGTGTGCAGCACCTACTCTAATTAAATGTAGATTGGAGTTGGAATAGTAAATTAAATAGGTTCAGTGTCCAGCACCTACCCTAATTAAATGTAGATTGGAGTTGGAATAGTAAATTCAATAGGTTCAGTGTCCAGCACCTACGCTATATAAATGCAAATTGGAGTCGAATAGTAAATTAAATAGGTTCAGTGTCCAGCACCTACCCAAATTAAATGTAGATAGGAGTTGGAATAGTAAATTAAATAGGTTTGTGTCCAGCACCTACCCTAATTAAATGTAGATAGGAGTTGGAATAGTAAATTAAATAGGTTCAGTGTCCAGCACCTACCATAATTAAATGTAAATTAGAGTTGGAATAGTAAATTAATAGGTTCAGTGTCCAGCACCTACCCTAATTAAATGTAGATTGGAGTTGGAATAGTAAATTAAATAGGTTCAGTGTCCAGCACCTACCCTAGTTAAATGCAGATTGGATTTGGAATAGTAAATTAAATAGGTTCAGTGTCCAGCACTTACCATAATTAAATGTTAATTGGAGTTCGAATAGTAAATTATATAGGTTCTGTGTCCAGCAACCTACCCTAATTAAATGTAGATTGGAGTTGGAATAGTAAATTAAATTAGTTCAGTGTCCAGCACCTACCCTAATTAAATGTAAATTGGAGTTGGAATAGTAAATTAAATAGGTCCAGTGTCCAGCACCTACCCTAATTACATGTAAATTGGAGTTGGAATAGTTAATTAAATAGTTTCAGTGTGCAGCACCTACTCTAATTAAATGTAGATTGGATTTGGAATAGTAAATTAAATAGGTTCAGTTCCCAGCACCTACCCTAATTAAATGTAAATTGGAGTTGGAATAGTAAATTAAATAGGTTCAGTGCCCAGCACCTACCCTAATTAAATTTAGATTGGAGTTGGAATAGTAAATTAAATAGGTTCAATGTCCAGCACCTACCCTAATTAAATATAGATTGGAGTTGGAATAGTAAATTAAATAGGTTCAGTGTCCAGCATCTACCCTAATTAAATGTAAATTGGAGTTTGAATAGTAAAGTAAATAGATTCAGTGTCCAGCATCTACCCTAATTAAATGTAGATTGGAGTTGGAATAGTAAATTAAATAGGTTCAGTGTCCAGCACCTACCCTAATTAAATGTAGATAGGAGTTGGAATAGTAAATTAAATAGATTCAGTGTCCAGCACCTACCCTAATTAAATGTAGATTGGAGTTGGAATATTAAATTAAATAGGTTCAGTGTCCAGCACCTACCCTAATAAAATGTAAATTGGAGTTGGAATAGTAAATTAAATTGGTTCAGTGCCCAGCACTTACCTTAATTAAATCTTAATTTGAGTTGGAATGGTAATGTATATAGGTTCAGTGTCCAGCACCTACCCTAATTAAATGTAAATTGGAGTTGGAGTAGTACATTAAATTGGATCAGTGTCCAGCACTTACCTTTATGAAATGTTAATTTCAGTTGGAATAGTTATTTCTATATGTTCAGTGTCCTGCACCTACCCTAATTAAATGTAGATTTGAGTTGGAATATTAAATTAAATAGGTTCAGTGTCCAGCAACTACCCTAATAAAATGTAAATTGGAGTTGGAATAGTAAATTAAATTGGTTCAGTGTCCAGCACTTACCTTAATTAAATCTTAATTTGAGTTGGAATGGAAATGTATATAGGTTCAGTGTCCAGCATCTACCCTAATTAAATGTAGATTGGAGTTGGAATAGTTAATTAAATAGGTTCAGTGTCCAGCACCTACCCTAATTAAAGGTCAATTGGCGTTGGAATTGTAATTTAAATTAGTTCAGTGTCCAGCATCTACCCTAATTAAATGTAAATTGTAGTTGGAATAGTACATTAAATAGGTTCAGTGTCCAGCAGCAACCAAAATTAAATGTAGATTGGATTTGGAATAGTAAATTAAATAGGTTCAGTGTGAAATGAAATGAAATGAAATGAAAAATTGCATTTGTATAGCGCATAACCGCCCTGGGGCCTCGCAGCGCATACCAGCACATACTCTAATTAAATGTAGATTGGAGTTGGAATAGTAATTTAAATTATTTCAGTGTCCAGCATCTACCCTAATTAAATGTAAATTGGAGTTGGAATAGTAAATTAAATAGGTTCAGGGTCCAGCACCTACCCTAATTACATGTAAATTGGAGTTGGAATAGTAAATTCAATAGGTTCAGTGTCCAGCACCTACGCTATTTAAATGCAAATTGGAGTCGAATAGTAAATTAAATATGTTCAGTGTCCAGCACCTACCCTATTAAATGTAGATAGGAGTTGGAATAGTAATTTAAATAGGTTTGTGTCCAGCACCTACCCTAATTAAATGTAGATAGGAGTTGGAATAGTAAATTAAATAGGTTCAGTGTCCAGCACCTACCATAATTAAATGTAAATTAGAGTTGGAATAGTAAATTAATAGGTTCAGTGTCCAGCACCTACCCTAATTAAATGTAGATTGGAGTTGGAATAGTAAATTAAATAGGTTCAGTGTCCAGCACCTACCCTAATTAAATGCAGATTGGATTTGGAATAGTAAATTAAATAGGTTCAGTGTCCAGCACTTACCATAATTAAATGTTAATTGGAGTTCGAATAGTAAATTATATAGGTTCAGTGTCCAGCACCTACCCTAATTAAATGCAGATTGGAGTTGGAATAGTAAATTAAATTAGTTCAGTGTCCTGCACCTACCCTAATTAAATGTAAATTGGAGTTGGAATAGTAAATTAAATAGGTCCAGTGTCCAGCACCTACCCTAATTACATGTAAATTGGAGTTGGAATAGTTAATTAAATAGTTTCAGTGTGCAGCACCTACTCTAATTAAATGTAGATTGGAGTTGGGATAGTAAATTAAATAGGTTCAGTGCCCAGCACCTACCCTAATTAAATGTAAATTGGAGTTGGAATAGTAAATTAAATAGGTTTGTGTCCAGCACCTACCCTAATTAAATGTAGATAGGAGTTGGAATAGTAAATTAAATAGGTTCAGTGTCCAGCACCTACCATAATTAAATGTAAATTAGAGTTGGAATAGTAAATTAATAGGTTCAGTGTCCAGCACCTACCCTAATTAAATGTAGATTGGAGTTGGAATAGTAAATTAAATAGGTTCAGTGTCCAGCACCTACCCTAATTAAATGCAGATTGGATTTGGAATAGTAAATTAAATAGGTTCAGTGTCCAGCACTTACCATACTTAAATGTTAATTGGAGTTCGAATAGTAAATTATATAGGTTCAGTGTCCAGCACCTACCCTAATTAAATGCAGATTGGAGTTGGATTAGTAAATTAAATTAGTTCAGTGTCCTGCACCTACCCTAATTAAATGTAAATTGGAGTTGGAATAGTAAATTAAATAGGTCCAGTGTCCAGCACCTACCCTAATTACATGTAAATTGGAGTTGGAATAGTTAATTAAATAGGTTCAGTGTGCAGCACCTACTCTAATTAAATGTAGATTGGAGTTGGAATAGTAAATTAAATAGGTTCAGTGCCCAGCACCTACCCTAATTAAATGTAAATTGGAGTTGGAATAGTAAATTAAATAGGTTCAGTGCCCAGCACCTACCCTAATTAAATTTAGATTGGAGTTGGAATAGTAAATTAAATAAGTTCAATGTCCAGCACCTACCCTAATTAAATGTAGATTGGAGTTGGAATAGTAAATTAAATAGGTTCAGTGTCCAGCACCTACCCTAATTAAATGTAAATTGGAGTTTGAATAGTAAAGTAAATAGGTTCAGTGTCCAGCATCTACCCCAATTAAATGTAGATTGGAGTTGGAATAGTAAATTAAAAAGGTTCAGTGTCCAGCACCTACCCTAATTAAATGTAGATAGGAGTTGGAATAGTAAATTAAATAGATTCAGTGTCCAGCACCTACCCTAATTAAATGTAGATTGGAGTTGGAATAGTAAATTAAATAGGTTCAGTGTACAGAACCTACCATAATTAAAAATGTAAATTGGAGTTGGATTAGTGAATTAAATAGGGTCAGTGTCCAGCGCCTACCTTAATTAAATGTAAATTGGAGTTGGAATAGTAAATTAAATAGGTTCAGTGTCCAGCATCTACCCTATTTAAATGTAGATTGGAGTTGGAATAGTAAATTAAATAGGTTCAGTGTCCAGCACCTACCCTAATTAAATGTAGATAGGAGTTGGAATAGTAAATTAAATAGATTCAGTGTCCAGCACCTACCCTAATTTAATGTACATTGGAGTTGGAATAGTAAATTAAATAGGTTCAGTGTCCAGCACCTACCATAATTAAAAATGTAAATTGGAGTTGGAATAGTGAATTAAATAGGGTCAGTGTCCAGCACCTACCCTAATTAAATGTAGATTGGAGTTGGAATAGCAAATTAAATAGGTTCAGTGTCCAGCACCTACCCTAATTAAATGTACATTGGAGTTGGAATAGTAAATTAAATAGGTTCAGTGTCCAGCACCTAACATAATTAAATGTAGATTGGAGTTGGAATAGTAAATTAAATAGGTTCAGTGTCCAGCACCTACCCTAATTAAATGTAGATTGGAGTTGGAATAGTAAATTAAATTAGTTCAGTGTCCAGCACCTACCATAATTAAATGTAGATTGGAGTTGGAATAGTAAATTAATCGCAACAAATCTGTCCATGATGGCACCTAAGACCCTGTAAGGAGCACAAGAACTACAAAGCAGGCGGAGGAAACACTGTGGAACCCGAAGTACTGCCCCCTATAACAACAGCAGCACCAACAACGGCGACAGCGGCAGCAGTAATAGCGGCAGCGGATTTAATCCTAGACGGCGGCAAGAAAGTGAGCAGACAGGAGCAATCTGGCCTCAATGCTGGTAAGACGCTTCCCCGCACGCAAAATCTGAATCTGAATTCTAACCTGATCCCTAATGTGGCACCTAACAAATGCATGCCAAGCCTTGCTACTACTGATTCTTTAACTCAACCGAAAGGCAAAGCTAACTTAGCAGGGGGAGCATAATGTTATTGACACTCACACTGTTACCGACACCAACACTGATATTGTTCTAAATGCTCCTGCTGCTTCTACTGGCGTTAATGATATACAGACTCACTTAGTTACCCTGCCTGCAACTGATGATGACGCCAGGTCGCAGCTCAAAACTAAAACTTTAAAGGATATAAATTCTTCACCGCCGTCATCGAGCCCCGTTACCTCTGTACCAGCAGAGGTCATAGAAGATATCTCTGATTGTGCCCTGACTGAAGGTGAAAAATCGATATTAGAGGCTGACCAACTACTGGGGAATGGATTGGAGGCAATAGGGGCGGCAAAGCAATACGATCAGATTAAACCGGCTGAGCAATTAGATGGGTCGGATACGGATGAGAATTATAGTGATTGTCCAGACCAGGGTAATTCCACGACATTGCACTCAGCCAAAGGAAACGCCAACGGTATAAGGAAAGGGAAAGGAAAAGTGAAAAATAAACTTTAAAAAATGACGAGCAAACCAAATCTAACAACTGTGAAAATGATTGCCGAAAACAGTCCTATAAGGAAGTGGGTATAGGCAAAAAGGGGTGTTAAAACAATGGCCTTGAGACTGTCCGGGAACAGCCCCATCGAAACAGGCACTACACCAAGGGGGGCAATATCGGTAGAGACAGCGACAGTGGATATACTGGATGATGCTGTTACTGGATCCGATGCAACTAAGGAAGCAACAGGAATGGCAGGAGGTCCTCCTCTGACCTCTGACACACATATGGGGGGCTCAGGGGTAACTCCCCTATTAACATCAGTACTAACACCATCTCGGACCACCCCTGTGCAAGTCACATTACCTGCATCTTCATCCTCATCTTCATTCTCATCTCTAATGGTTGAACTAGTAAAGGACAATATGTTAAACCATATAAGGCCTGATCATACCAATAACACTCTCACTCAAAGGGATACACCTACTGACTGGGCTTTGCCGGGGGAAGTCTCTTCATCTTTTGCTATTCTTTCCTCTGAGGCGGAAGCCGGAGGTTTGCCACACTATTGCTTTGCATACTGAATTTGCCACACTATTGCTTTGCATACTGAATTTGTAATCAAGTGATTGAATTTCGAATCGCTATTGCTGCTAATCCCTCTGAGGCGGAAGCCGGAGGTTATTTAGAACTATCTGTGTTATGCAAATGTGATATTCATCGTTTTTAAAGACTGTACATATTTTAAAAGTCATTTTTTAGAATACTTGCCCCCACCTCTAGGCGAGATTAATTCGCCGAGGACCTTGTATTGTGCCTCCCATAGCGCCGCTGTTACCAGCGCTGGGAAGGCTTGAGCACCACTTTGGGCGCCATCTTGGAGAGGGAAGGCTGGCCGGCGAGCTCGGCGCCCCTCCCGCCCTCCCAGGATACTTAAGGGCGGCACCCTGATTCCCTCGAGGTTCTGCTATTCTTTCCTCTGAGGCGGAAGCCGGAGGTTTGCCACACTATTGCTTTGCATACTGAATTTGCCACACTATTGCTTTGCATACTGAATTTGTAATCAAGTGATTGAATTTCGAATCGCTATTGCTGCTAATCCCTCTGAGGCGGAAGCCGGAGGTTATTTAGAACTATCTGTGTTATGCAAATGTGATATTCATCGTTTTTAAAGACTGTACATATTTTAAAAGTCATTTTTTAGAATACTTGCCCCCACCTTTAGGCGAGATTAATTCGCCGAGGACCTTGTATTGTGCCTCCCATAGCGCCGCTGTTACCAGCGCTGGGAAGGCTTGAGCACCACTTTGGGCGCCATCTTGGAGAGGGAAGGCTGGCCGGCGAGCTCGGCGCCCGTCCCACCCTCCTCCCGCCCCCGCCATGATGCATATAAACAATGGATCTGCCCGACCGCGCAGCGGGTGGGCGCAGCGGGCGCGCCGGCGGCGCGCCGAAGGCGCGCCAAAGGCGGGCCCGTCTGCGCCCGTCCGCGCCTGGCCCGGGCCCAGGGCCACCCCCCCTGGTGCACCACCGCCAGCCCAACGCCTATGCTACACCTCCATTGAACTCCAGCTCTTACGTCCCTCGACCCAACAGGCCTGCCTTACATGCAACCCCCATTCTCTGCTCATAAACCCTATTGCGCACTGCCCAGAGTGCAAGGCCTCGATACCCCTTATCCATCAACCGCGAACTGGCAAGAAACTTCCTAATAATAAAACCTACTCCATCGGACTCACGAATGTCCGCTCACTGGGCAAACACAACCAAGATATTCACGAGCTGATTCAGGACCACAAACTAGATCTCCTATTCATGACCGAAACATGGTTGGATCAGGCATCTGATCCAGACCTAGTTATTGCCGTTCCCACTGCGTTCACTATACATAGACTTGACAGGCAATTAAAGAAAAAAGGCGGCGGAATTGGCATCATTGCCCGCGACACCTATGCGGTAAGAACAAAAATCATCTCTCTAACTTCTTGTGAAGCTCTAGAATTCGCGATTAAATTATCCCCATCCTACACCTTTAAAGGGATTCTTCTATATCGACCTCCTGGCTCCAGGAACGAATTTATTGTGGATCTCAGGACCACGCTGGAAGCATCCGCCCTTGACAACTCCATCACCATCTTGGGTGATTTTAATTTTCACTTCGATAACCCAGACAACCCTGATTCCACCACTCTCCTAGCTGATATGTCTACATTTGGCCTCAGCCCCCTGGTACATGCTCCTACGCACGACAGGGATCATATACTAGATGGCATCTTCTCAAATGCCCCGGGTCTCCAAGTCACCAAATCCTCCCCCTTACCTGGTCCGATCACCATCTTATACTAGCCACCCTGTCAGCACAGGACACACTGCTTAATAAAACCAGCACCATTTCTCCTCATCCCTATCTGGCATGGGACGATATAGATGCAACTAGGTTACAAACCTTGCTGGACGATACTTCTCCCAATCTGTCTACCGACCCAAACACTGCTACCCTTCAATTCCATAAATGGGTCAGCTCGGCAGCCACAGCTCTGGTTCAAACTAAACAACGTTCCCGTAACCGCCAAACCCCGTCGGCCCCATGGTACTCTGAAGCACTACGCACCCAAAAGCAATTATGTAGGCATAACGAGAGACTATGGCGAAAAAACTATACTGATGAAGCCAAACTTAGCTATAAGGAATCAGTCGCCACATATAAAACCATGATCTCCGAGGCAAAGAAAAAATACTACTGTGACAGGATAGAAACAGCTAAAAATTCTAACAAAACCCTCTATGAGACAACTAAACAATTAGCTGGTCTGTCCGTCGATCTCACTCCTCCCCCTTCCCAGACTCTCTGCGACGCATTGTCCAACTTTTTCTTTAGCAAAGTTGACGACATTTATAGGGTCTTTACCAATACTTCCTCTACCTCCCCGGTACCTTCTACCCACCACCAGGCTCACACCTTCTCCCAGTTTAACGAGGTTACCTGTCTACAGGTACAGAATACAGTGTCATCTATCAAATCTGGATCAGCTTTGGACCCTTGTCCCCTGAAGGTGCTACGACCAATTATGGAAACAGTCATCCCTGCCATAACTAAAATCTGTAACTCTATGTTCTGCACAGGCATCTTCCCGGAGACACTGAAAAAGACCTTAATAAAACCTCTCCTTAAGAAACCCACCATTGATAAGGAAGAGCTGAAAAATTACCGTCCTATCGCTAGTCTACCTCTGATGGCCAAAATAGTGGAGAAAATAATGAACCTCCAACTTTCGTCCTTTATTGAGGAACACAAACTCTTGGACGAATCTCAGTTCGGGTTCCGCCAATTCCACGGCACTGAGACCGCTTTGATCAAAGCGGCGGACGATATAAGATCTATCCGGGATGCCGGAGGTACAGCTGTTCTCATCTTGCTGGACCTATCGGCCGCCTTTGACACGGTCGACCACACCACCTTGGTCGACCGTGTTGAGAGCATCGGAATCCAAGGCAAGGCTAGGAGTCTCCTTGCCTCCTTCCTGGCAAATAGATCCCAGGTCGTCACTGTCGGACCTTTTAAATCCTCCCCTCTGTCTCTGCCATGTGGAGTTCCTCAAGGCTCATCCCTAAGTCCGACACTATTTAACATCTATGTGTCGGACCTTGCCAAAGTCATCAGGGCACACGGGATGAGCCTCACGTCCTATGCAGATGACACGCAACTGGTCCTAGCAGTCAAGAATGACGGTCCCAAAATAGCCAATACCTTCAACCAAGGCATGCTGGCCATTGGAAGCTGGATGGCTCAAAACTGCCTGAAACTTAACTCTGATAAGTCAGAGGTGGTAATTTTTGGCACTCTATCCCCGCAATGGTCCCCCCTCTGGTGGCCATCATTGATGGGCCAACCTCCGGACCCAACAAACAAAGTGAGGAACTTGGGAGTCATTTTTGACGACCATCTAAATTTTATGCCACATGCTAATCAAATCTCTTCCTCAGCCTTCCATAAACTGCGGCTTATTAAAAAAATCCTGCCTTTCCTACCTGAAAGTGCTGGCAAAACACTGGTGAGTTCCCTCGTCTTGTCGACCCTAGATTACTGCAACGCTCTGTTTCTAGGTGCCCAGGAGAGAGTTCTTTGGAAAATGCAGGCCATTCAGAATGCTGCCGCTAGGCTTTTAGGGCGCATTCCCAAACATCACTCGGCCGCACTCACTATAAGACAGCTGCACTGGCTGCCAGTGAGAAAAAGAATCATGTTTAAATCCCTTTGCCTGGTTTACAAGGCTCTGAAAAATATTGGACCCGCTTTCCTTGTCCAAAACCTTATCCCTTACCGTCCTCCAAGAACGCTACGCTCATTCTATCAGCATGATTTAGTGGTACCCCGAACCAAATCTGTCTCATGGGGGGGACAGAAGATTCATGGTAGCCGCACCTAAACTGTGGAATACATTACCAGAATCGATCAGAATTAGCCCCTCCCTCTGGATGTTTCGCAAGCAACTAAAAACCTGGCTCTTCAACCAATGACCTTCTGCTCTTGAGGCTTAAAACAATGCAGCAACCTTAGCGCCGAGATGCCCAAGGGCCGTCGTTCGCGCTTTATAAATGTTTTTATAAATAAATAAATAAAATAAATAAATAAATAAATAAATCTTTTCAGATGATTTTGCAGTTGCTTAATGAGCAAAAACAGGAAGCTCAATATCACTATCAACAGATGCGAGAAGATAGCAACAAAACTCAATCTTCTCTTCTCGAGATGTCTTGCAAACTTGGGACTATGTCTCAGGATATGGAAGAACTAGAGCAGAGGGTTGTATCAATGGAGGAAAAAGGAGCTCATTCTGAAACAGTCTTGAATAGACACGAGACTCAACTCTCTCATATGCAGATCAAACTTAAAGACTTAGAAAATAGACAGCGGAGGCAGAACCTCCGCGTTTTTGGCATAGGAGAGGGAGCGGAAGGGGCGGACGCTAGAGCCTACATAGTGCATTTATTTCAGAAGGCGTTTCCTGAGCTCTCAGACTGGGACTGGGACTCGCAAGTACAACGGGCCCACCGACTCCCATTGGTTCAAAGGAACAAAAATAATCAATACCCACGACCTATTCTGATTTACATCGGTAACTTTTTACTACGACAAGCGATCTCATTAAGGGCAAGACCAAATACTCCAGTGACCACGGATTCAATTACTTTTTTTGTTAGATCTGATTTAAGCAAGCTAACTATGGATCGGCGCTGGCAATTACGACAATTTATTGACCCGATATATGAATTGGGCGGTCAGGCATTTGTGCAAGAACCGGCTAAACTAAAGGTTCTAAAGAATGGTCGAACATATTATTTCTCTGAAGCAAAGGAGGTGGAGCACATGGTAGGCAAATGGAAAGTAGAGAAAAGTGGACATGGGCCTGAACATTGATATTGTTACTGTAGCTGAAAACGGCATAGTCCACTGCCACTGAAGTTTTTGGTTATATCGTGATGAATTACTGAATCACTGAACTTTTGAATTCACCTATTTGTCCTCTTACTTAACTTGCAGCTTAGACTGATTCAATATTGCTTATTGATTGCTTATTGATTCAATATTGCCTATGCTTTTTTTTTCTTCTTAATGACTGCGGGATAGTATAGGTTACTTAGCTTGGTCATAGTACCGGAACCTCTGTGCTACGACTCTGCGTATGCTGCCATTACAACGGCAGCAAGGAGAAAGGGGGGGCCTGCAGAAAGAAACAGAAGGGGAGGGGGTGGGGTTAGTAAGGGGTGGTGGGGGGGTTGTGGCTCAGGGGAAAAAAAGCCTCTTGAGGGCAAGAAAACTGATAAAAGTACTGGTTTGGAAGATAAGCAAGGCTGATATATTTTGGTACATTTGGTACATTACAAATTCAGGTGAGACAAGTGAAGGGGGTAGTAAAGGGAAAGCACTAGAATACATCGTAATCAAGGATAGCAAAATCTATTATTTAAAATGTTTCAATTAAAGTGTTTAGCGTGGAACGTATCTGGTTTAAATAGTAAAATTAAACGGAACCTTGTGTTTGAAGAGCTCAAAATGTATAACCCTCAAATTATAGTACTAACTGAGACTCACATAGCATACAAAGATAGGAAACTACTCGAACAGCTTGGCTATGTGGTCCTAGTATCTACGAACTTTAATGCTTCTATCCGGGGTGTTGTAACTCTAAGACATAAACAACTTAGAGTAGAGGTAATTAAGTCATTGACTGATAAAGCTGGGAGATGGGCGATGGCACAAGTAATATTTGAAGGCTTTAGAACTAAAGGTTCTAAAGAATGGTCGAACATATTATTTCTCTGAAGCAAAGGAGGTGGAGCACATGGTAGGCAAATGGAAAGTGGAGAAAAGTGGACATGGACCTGAACATTGATATTGTTACTGTAGCTGAAAACGGCATAGTCCACTGCCACTGAAGTTTTTGGTTATATCGTGATGAATTACTGAATCACTGAACTTTTGAATTCACCTATTTGTCCTCTTACTTAACTTGCAGCTTAGACTGATTCAATATTGCTTATTGATTGCTTATTGATTCAATATTGCCTATGCTTTTTTTTTTCTTCTTAATGACTGCGGGATAGTATAGGTTACTTAGCTTGGTCATAGTCCCGGAACCTCTGCGCTACGACTCTGCGTATGCTGCCATTACAACGGCAGCAAGGAGAAAGGGGGGCCTGCAGGAAGAAACAGAAGGGGAGGGGGTGGGTTTAGTAAGGGATGGTGGGGGGGTTGTGGCTCAGGGGAAAAAAAGCATCTCGAGGGCAAGTAAACTGATAAAAGTACTGGTTTGGAAGATAAGCAAGGCTGATATTTTTTGGTACATTTTGTACATTACAAATTCAGGTGAGACAAGTGAAGGGGGTTGTAAAGGGAAAGCACTAGAATACATCGTAATCAAGGATAGTAAACTCTATTATTTTAAATGTTTCAATTAAAGTATTTAGCGTGGAACGTATCTGGTTTAAATAGTAAAATTAAACGGAACCTCGTGTTTGAAGAGCTCAAAATGTATAACCCTCAAATTATAGTACTAACTGAGACTCACATAGCATACAAAGATAGGAATCTACTCGAACAGCTTGTCTATGTGGTCCTATTATCTACGAACTTTAATGCTTCTATCCGGGATGTTGTAATTCTAAGACATAAACAACTTAGAGTAGAGGTAATTAAGTCATTGACTGATAAAGCTGGGAGATGGGCGATGGCACAAGTAATAATTGAAGGCTTTAAGTACACTATTTGTGGTGTTTATGCTTCTAATGTGGACGAACCCCGGATTATTGATCAAATTAATTTGGAACTGTTTGGGTGGGAAGGGGAACTCATTATGCTCGGAGACTTTAACTGCATTATGAACTATAACCTAGATACAACCAGAAGGGGATCTTTTCAAAGGATGCGGAAGACTAGGGCCGCAATTTTAGATCTAGCAGCAACTCATCTAATCAAGGATGCTTGGAAATATCTATACCCCAATGTAGCAGGCTACACGTACTACTCTGCCGCACACAAGCTATGCTCATGCATAGATATGGTTTGGGTCTCTGATTTTATCCTTGAAAATGGCACTATGGTAATCTGCCCTAGAGTCACTTCCGATCATAACCCTATTATGCTGACGTTTGAGATAACAACGGAAAGACAAGCTCCCCGTGTGTTCTCTTTCCCTAAATATTTGTTTTTAGATACCATCTTTTTAGGCCAACTAAAAGAACATATAAAGGAGTTTGTAGAATTCAATATTCACTCTGCAGCACCAAGGATAGTATGGGATACATGTAAAGCCAGCATCCGTGGGTGTTCCCAGCAGTATATATGGCAACAAAATAAGGAACGTAGGAATCAAGATGAGAAAATGACAACGGATATACTTAATATGGAAAACTTATTATCTGAAGCGCTTATAAAACGAGATGACAAGAAGGCATTACGTCTCAAATTAGTTGATCTAAAATCAGCTTTAAAAAGGTTCTTAGAGAAAAGAGCATAATTAAAATCAAGAAATACCAACTAAGCCACTATGAAGGTGGGGAACAGATAGGGAAAATATTAGCATACAGAGTGGCCGAGAATCGAGCACAGACAGCCGTTAAAGAAATTAAGGGGGCCAATAATCAAATCTTTCAAGACACAAAGGCTATTTTAAACCAGTTTGCACAATACTACCAGGAGCTATATACCCCGGAGAACGAGGTGGTTAATGACAAGATTAAGAACTACCTAAACTTAAATAAAGTCTTGCCTATTGACCCGGAGCAATCTGATCAATTAGTTGGGGACATTGCACCGACAGAAATTAGAATAGCCATCAACTCTCTGGCATCAGGGAAAGCCACAGGGGAAGACTCGATTCCTATAGAGCTATTTAAAACATGTGCGGAGGAATTAATACCACTCCTGTCTATAGTGATTCAGGCTATTGGGAAAGGGGAGCAAGCACCCAGGTCATGGAACTTAACACAAATCATTTTTTTCCTAAAAAAAGGCAAACCATCTGTTGAAAGAGGGTCCTATAGACCTATATCCCTCATAAATAGCGATGCTAAAATATTCGCAAAAATACTGTCTACTAGGCTGGCACCATTAATGGCACAAATGGTATCACCTCAACAACACGGCTTCATCCCTAAAAGGGACACAGCGGCTCATATTAATATGGCTATTATGGCTTTCGATGTGGCGCAGATTAAGTCAACCCCACTTGGTATGATATTATTAGATGCAGAAAAGGCATTTGACCGAGTGGGGTGGGACTTTCTATGGGCCACATTACTTGCTTTTGGTATAAACGGTCAATTCTTGAACTGGATTCAGGCACTATATGATAAACCCAATGGTAAAGTTTGTTATATGGGTAAATGCTCCTCTACCTTTCCGATTGAACGGGGGACCAGACAAGGGTGTCCTCTATCCCCTTTATTATTTGCCCTTATAATGGAACCATTTTTGATCGCACTACAAGGTAGGGATCAGATTTCCCCTTTTGTTAATGGAGCAGACTCACTCAAAATAACTGTATATGCGGACGATATCGCGATATACTCCGCTGATGTCGAAGAAGTGTTAAAGGGTATTCTAATAGAAGCTGGGGATTTCGGCTCAGTATCTGGATATAGATTAAATAGTACTAAGACTCAAATTGTTATGGACTACAGACCATCAAATCCACTACAAGGGGTATGTGATCTGGCTACATACCTGGGGGTAAAGATTTCTTCAGATGTTAATTTAATATTGGCGTTAAACTACGAGCCTCTATTAAAGGAAACAGGTATATTATTTAAGAAATGGCATAAACTACCATTAAGTAGTATAGGCCGAATTAATTTAGTAAAAATGAAAATACTACCTAAGTATCTGTATCTTTTTCGCTCAATTCATACGGACAAATAATTTGTATTTTAATAGATTGGACGGAATTATTAGCAGTTTCATCTGGGGGTACAAGAAAGCCCGCCGCGCTGTCTCACTCCTTAAACTTCCATTTATCCAAGGAGGACTAGGCCTACCGGATATAAAAGCTGCTTTCCTGACCCATTTCCAAAGCCTAATATTTACAGATAAAAGTATGTATTTTCACAAATTTGTGTTAGGGGAGGATGTAAATATGTTCCTCTACAAAATAAATGACCCCAACTACTTTAAACGCGTTAAATTTAAGACTATACGAGATCTTGTTAACATTTGGCGTTCCATTTTGGTCAAATGCAAGACTTCTAACTTTCATCATAAATCCCCACTGTGGTTTAAGCCGGGTTTACCTGAAATATTCCATGATCTATGGGCCCTTAGGTGGTCAGAAGTGTGTATTAAAAGCTTGGGAGATCTGTTTGATCACAACGGATTTTGCTCTTTTGAACAGCTGAAAGCTTGTTATAACATATCGGAGGGAGCCCGTTTTAAATACTTTCAAATAAGAGACTATCTGGTACGGAAACTAGGACTATTGAAAATTCAGGATTCAGATATGTGGGACTGTATTTATGAAGAAAATGATAAAGCATGGATTAGTTTAGTCTATAAAATCTTTATCAGCCATAGAAACGATGACTATGTCAAACTTGCAGAAAAATGTACTAGGAAACTGGGAATTGCTGTGGCTCCTAATCTAATTACTTCTTCACTAAACAGCCTCCACCGATCTATACACTCCTCCAATTTAAAACTACAATTATTCAAAACTATATGTGAACTATATTATACACCAGATAGGATTCTTAGATGGGCAAACAATAATAACTTTAACGAGCGCACAAAATGCCCAAAGTGCAATACGAGTGCAGCGGACATAACTCACATGTTTTTCTCCTGCCCACAATTAGGTGAATATTGGAATGATGTGACTGAAGTTATGTCTACGAAATTAGCTTGCTCTATTTATTTGACACCTGTAGACGTGCTTGTCGGTTATTCCGGGGGATACAACTAACATTGACTTACTTAACCCCTTAAGTGCTGCTGACGGCCAATGGTCGTCAGCAGCGCTACCTCCCCAGTGCTGCGCACGACCATTGAACGTCCATTCAGCACTAGTTCTAATGGACAGCGCAGCACTGGGGAGAAATGTTTACACGCAGCTAAGGTGTTAATATTCTACTCGCATGTGCGAGATTAGTAATAGCAAGGGCTTGGATACAACACAACCCGCCAACAGTTATGGAATGGTGGAGCCTAGCTAAGGAAAGGAAATGTATCATATCGAATCTGCTTTGGCTACAAAACAGGGTATTCAGGCTAAGCTGAAAGTGGAAAGTATTTGGGGACTGATATTGTCATGATATTTCCCTTTTTCTTTGTCACTCTTTATGTCTTTTGTTATTGTTATGCCCTCTTCTTGGTGATACGTTTTACTTTGCGGAAAAATTGATTATGGTTGGTTTGCTTTCTCCATTGATGAAATAAGTGAATTTATTATGTTTTTTCTGATTAAATGATTATGTACTCGTCCCACGAGATGCAAATAAAAATCTTTTTTAAAAAAAAATGGAATAGTAAATTAAGTAGGTTCAGTGTACAGCACCTACCATAATTAAATGTAAATTGGAGTTGGAATAGTAAATTAAATAGGTTCAGTGTCCGGCACCTACCCTAATTAAATGTAGATTGGAGTTGGAATAGTAAATTAAATAGGTTAAGGGGCACCGGAACTCGGGACCGCCCGCCTGAAGGGCGGGGGTCCCGACATTGCCATTAGAATACGCCCGCCACAGTGGCGGGCGCATTCCTCAATTTAACATTGTGGTGGGCGGTGCTCACTGCTCCGCCCGCCACAATGTTAAAAACAAAAGCACGCCTTTGCACAATCGAAGCGACAGGCACCGCTCAGTGCCTGCCTCTTGGATTATGCAAAGGAAGGGGGGTACCACAGGTACCCCCCCCCATGTGCCACCCCCCTTTGGCCTTCACTCTGGGGGCCCACAGGGGTTCCCCAGAGTGAACACCACATGCCTTTCCGTGGCGGCATTTCCGCCACGGAAAGGCATTGAAAAAAGCCCATTGTAATATTGAGGGCGGTGTCTGACAGACACTGCCTGCATGTTACTCGTTTTCCGCCCCGGCCGCAAGGCGACCGGGGCGGAAAACAGGCGGGCGGTATTTTGCACCGCCACCTTCCCCTCCGCCATCCTAATATGGCGGGGGGATTTGGGCTTGCGATGTCGGGCGGTTTGCCTCCGCTAGGCCGGCAGTGGCCACCGCCAGCCTGGTGGTGGCAAACCGCCCGACATCGTAATGGACCACTAAGTGTCTAGCATCTACCTAAATTAAATTTAGATTTATGTGTGAATAATAAAAGAATCAAAATATTTTACTTTATTTATTTGAATTTTTTAATATTTATATATATAAAGTTTATAATAAATATTTTTTATATAGCGTTAGTTGTGATTTTAGAATAGGTAGTAGACAAAAATCACACCGTTTTTTGAAAAATTAGTTTCTTTATTTGTTCATATAGTACATAAATTAAATTATAAATGTTTTACAAATGCATGTATAATATTTAAACAAATAAATATAAGTACAATGTAAAAAAAATTATAATTTTTTGGATAGTTGTTAAGTAAAGTACATTTTAGGTATATCAAAATAATAAAGTAAATGAAAATAGATTGAAGATTACAATACATAGAGTATATACTTTTTGAGATAAATACAAGTATTTATACATTGTTATTAAATGAACTTTTATTACATTTTTAACATATTAATGTGCTGTACAAATTATGTTATACGGGTTTATATATTTTTACATTGCAACATTGATATTATATATTTTTAATATCATACAATAAACATATTTCCAATAACATTTTTAAATTAGAATGTCAGTTACATTTTTATAATGTATTATTATTAATATTATATTATTAATAATAATAAATTAAAAATATTTGTAAAAAAGGTAAAATAAATAACAGAAAAATTATACATTAGTTTCATAATTTTTAACACAACATGTTTTCATAATTATAACATTAAATATTAAACAGTAATAATAGTTAATGTTATAAATATGAAAAATATGAATATAATAACTTAGTTATGGAACAAACATAAATAAATTGTATAAATGTTGCTAAACAATTTATAACAGTTTTACAAATTTTTTAGTAGTAAAATAAATTTATTTGACATTTATTTCACTATTTCCTTGATTATACTATTATTTGGATCTTTTATTTTGTAACCGCTCATAGTCTTTGTGGGTCATTTTTGAAGATTGAAGCTCGCGGTTGGAAGCTACTTCACTTCTGAGCAGGTAAGAGTACTTTTCGTTATATTTTAACTATTTTAAGTAAGTTTTGAAGGTAGTAGTTTGTTATTTAGGGTTTGTGGACTACTATATTAGGATTTAGGTAGTATGTAGTTGCTTATGTACGTTTTTCCGTTTTCTTTGCGTTTTGTCGTTTCACGGCCTTGGAGTTAATGTGTTTGTGGCTGTTTATTTAGTTTTGGTTAAAAATATGTATGTTATGGTTATTATTAATGTATCGTTCTAAGTTTTTTGTGGGTGGGAATGTTTATTTTTCTATTCTAGGTTTTTGGATACAGCCTTTTCCGTTTCCGAGCTGTTAGTTTTTTTTTTTTTTAAAGGAAATGTGTTTCAGTTGTTTTAACTGAGATGTGTTTTACACTTCCTTTATTTTTCGGGTTTCCTGGAGCGTTTATGAAATTTTTTAACCATTTTCTGGTTTTTGATGGATTCGTAATTATCGATTTATTTGGACGTTGGATGGATTTAGCACAGTTGTATTTTTTCATTTTATTGGGCCATTTTTTTTTATGCTGTGGATTTATTACTACATGGATTGTTATGGATAATTGGATTTGCCTATTACGTTGCTGTGAAAAGTAAGTGATTTAATATTAATATTTTTGTGGGTTTGGGAAATGTGCTATTATTAAACATTTTTTGTTTAGTTAGATATTTATTTTGTCTACATATTAAAAATTATTTAAACATATTAGACAAAATAAATATGGTATAATTTGTTATGGAGATGTGTGGTGTTATATTTCAGGCTTTTTTAGGATTTTGATCATTTTATATGGTTAGTGTTTTTAGTTTAGTGTTTTGGCTATCATTTTCAAGTATTCTAGTCCTCTTGTTGTAGGGTAAAGTTGTACTTGTTGTTGTAAATATTGGAACATTTGGGCAGTTTGTCTTGATAGTTTGGGTTTTAATTGCAAGACAGATTGCTCCATTCTTAATTCTTGAAAACTTTGCTCTTTTTGGATTGCTGTTAGGAGTTTGTGTAGTGTGGGAGTTGTTCGGCCAGTTGAAGATAGAAACGATTTACAAAAAGGGGGTGGTGATGAACAGAGTGTCTGAGTTAAACAGACCACTCTTACCCAGTCCAAAGATCAGGGCTTGATCCATCACCGTTATTTATCTCACTGCCCCATCCCAGCTCAGAACCTGGCTATATGCAAATCAGTCTGTCCCTGGCCCAGTGCATCATGGGAACAGGGCAGACTAAACTACCAAGCCAATTCTTCACCAGAAAGGAGAAAAGCTACCGGGGACCGGTTTCTGGCATTCCAGCCTTCTTCGGCCCGGCTTGCTTGAATCCTGATGGAGCAGTGAGAAAGGGACTCATGTCTGAGTATACCCTGCCACACCTATAGTGGCCAAAAACGATTTACAAAAAGGGGGTGGTGATGAACAGAGTGTCTGAGTTAAACAGACCACTCTTACCCAGTCCAAAGATCAGGGCTTGATCCATCACCGTTATTTATCTCACTGCCCCATCCCAGCTCAGAACCTGGCTATATGCAAATCAGTCTGTCCCTGGCCCAGTGCATCATGGGAACAGGGCAGACTAAACTACCAAGCCAATTCTTCACCAGAAAGGAGACAAGCTACCGGGGACCGGTTTCTGGCATTCCAGCCTTCTTCGGCCCGGCTTGCTTGAATCCTGATGGAGCAGTGAGAAAGGGACTCATGTCTGAGTATACCCTGCCACACCTATAGTGGCCAAAAACGATTTACAAAAAGGGGTTGGTGATGAACAGAGTGTCTGAGTTAAACAGACCACTCTTACCCAGTCCAAAGATCAGGGCTTGATCCATCACCTTTATTTATCTCACTGCCCCATCCCAGCTCAGGACCTGGCTATATGCAAATCAGTCTGTCCCTGGCCCAGTGCATCATGGGAACAGGGCAGACTAAACTACCAAGCCAATTCTTCACCAGAAAGGAGACAAGCTACCGGGGACCGGTTTCTGGCATTCCAGCCTTCTTCGGCCCGGCTTGCTTGAATCCTGATGGAGCAGTGAGAAAGGGACTCATGTCTGAGTATACCCTGCCACACCTATAGTGGCCAAAAACGATTTACAAAAAGGGGGTGGTGATGAACAGAGTGTCTGAGTTAAACAGACCACTCTTACCCAGTCCAAAGATCAGGGCTTGATCCATCACCGTTATTTATCTCACTGCCCCATCCCAGCTCAGAACCTGGCTATATGCAAATCAGTCTGTCCCTGGCCCAGTGCATCATGGGAACAGGGCAGACTAAACTACCAAGCCAATTCTTCACCAGAAAGGAGACAAGCTACCGGGGACCGGTTTCTGGCATTCCAGCCTTCTTCGGCCCGGCTTGCTTGAATCCTGATGGAGCAGTGAGAAAGGGACTCATGTCTGAGTGTACCCTGCCACACCTATAGTGGCCAAAAACGATTTACAAAAAGGGGGTGGTGATGAACAGAGTGTCTGAGTTAAACAGACCACTCTTACCCAGTCCAAAGATCAGGGCTTGATCCATCACCGTTATTTATCTCACTGCCCCATCCCAGCTCAGAACCTGGCTATATGCAAATCAGTCTGTCCCTGGCCCAGTGCATCATGGGAACAGGGCAGACTAAACTACCAAGCCAATTCTTCACCAGAAAGGAGACAAGCTACCGGGGACTGGTTTCTGGCATTCCAGCCTTCTTCGGCCCGGCTTGCTTGAATCCTGATGGAGCAGTGAGAAAGGGACTCATGTCTGAGTATACCCTGCCACACCTATAGTGGCCAAAAACGATTTACAAAAAGGGGGTGGTGATGAACAGAGTGTCTATGTTAAACAGACCCCTCTTACCCAGTCCAAAGATCAGGGCTTGATCCATCACCGTTATTTATCTCATTGCCCCATCCCAGCTCAGAACCTGGCTATATGCAAATCAGTCTGTCCCTGGCCCAGTGCATCATGGGAACAGGGCAGACTAAACTACCAAGCCAATTCTTCACCAGAAAGGAGACAAGCTACCGGGGACCGGTTTCTGGCATTCCAGCCTTCTTCGGCCCGGCTTGCTTGAATCCTGATGGAGCAGTGAGAAAGGGACTCATGTCTGAGTATACCCTGCCACACCTATAGTGGCCAAAAACGATTTACAAAAAGGGGGTGGTGATGAACAGAGTGTCTGAGTTAAACAGACCACTCTTACCCAGTCCAAAGATCAGGGCTTGATCCATCACCGTTATTTATCTCACTGCCCCATCCCAGCTCAGAACCTGGCTATATGCAAATCAGTCTGTCCCTGGCCCAGTGCATCATGGGAACAGGGCAGACTAAACTACCAAGCCAATTCTTCACCAGAAAGGAGACAAGCTACCGGGGACCGATTTCTGGCATTCCAGCCTTCTTCGGCCCGGCTTGCTTGAATCCTGATGGAGCAGTGAGAAAGGGACTCATGTCTGAGTATACCCTGCCACACCTATAGTGGCCAAAAACGATTTACAAAAAGGGGGTGGTGATGAACAGAGTGTCTGAGTTAAACAGACCACTCTTACCCAGTCCAAAGATCAGGGCTTGATCCATCACCGTTATTTATCTCACTGCCCCATCCCAGCTCAGAACCTGGCTATATGCAAATCAGTCTATCCCTGGCCCAGTGCATCATGGGAACAGGGCAGACTAAACTACCAAGCCAATTCTTCACCAGAAAGGAGACAAGCTACCGGGGACCGGTTTCTGGCATTCCAGCCTTCTTCGGCCCGGCTTGCTTGAATCCTGATGGAGCAGTGAGAAAGGGACTCATGTCTGAGTATACCCTGCCACACCTATAGTGGCCAAAAACGATTTACAAAAAGGGGGTGGTGATGAACAGAGTGTCTGAGTTAAACAGACCACTCTTACCCAGTCCAAAGATCAGGGCTTGATCCATCACCGTTATTTATCTCACTGCCCCATCCCAGCTCAGAACCTGGCTATATGCAAATCAGTCTGTCCCGGGCCCAGTGCATCATGGGAACAGGGCAGACTAAACTACCAAGCCAATTCTTCACCAGAAAGGAGACAAGCTACCGGGGACCGGTTTCTGGCATTCCAGCCTTCTTCGGCCCGGCTTGCTTGAATCCTGATGGAGCAGTGAGAAAGGGACTCATGTCTGAGTATACCCTGCCACACCTATAGTGGCCAAAAACGATTTACAAAAAGGGGGTGGTGATGAACAGAGTGTCTGAGTTAAACAGACCACTCTTACCCAGTCCAAAGATCAGGGCTTGATCCATCACCGTTATTTATCTCACTGCCCCATCCCAGCTCAGAACCTGGCTATATGCAAATCAGTCTGTCCCTGGCCCAGTGCATCATGGGAACAGGGCAGACTAAACTACCAAGCCAATTCTTCACCAGAAAGGAGACAAGCTACCGGGGACCGGTTTCTGGCATTCCAGCCTTCTTCGGCCCGGCTTGCTTGAATCCTGATGGAGCAGTGAGAAAGGGACTCATGTCTGAGTATACCCTGCCACACCTATAGTGGCCAAAAACGATTTACAAAAAGGGGGTGGTGATGAACAGAGTGTCTGAGTTAAACAGACCACTCTTACCCAGTCCAAAGATCAGGGCTTGATCCATCACCGTTATTTATCTCACTGCCCCATCCCAGCTCAGAACCTGGCTATATGCAAATCAGTCTGTCCCTGGCCCAGTGCATCATGGGAACAGGGCAGACTAAACTACCAAGCCAATTCTTCACCAGAAAGGAGACAAGCTACCGGGGACCGGTTTCTGGCATTCCAGCCTTCTTCGGCCCGGCTTGCTTGAATCCTGATGGAGCAGTGAGAAAGGGACTCATGTCTGAGTATACCCTGCCACACCTATAGTGGCCAAAAACGATTTACAAAAAGGGGGTGGTGATGAACAGAGTGTCTGAGTTAAACAGACCACTCTTACCCAGTCCAAAGATCAGGGCTTGATCCATCACCGTTATTTATCTCACTGCCCCATCCCAGCTCAGAACCTGGCTATATGCAAATCAGTCTGTCCCTGGCCCAGTGCATCATGGGAACAGGGCAGACTAAACTACCAAGCCAATTCTTCACCAGAAAGGAGACAAGCTACCGGGGACTGGTTTCTGGCATTCCAGCCTTCTTCGGCCCGGCTTGCTTGAATCCTGATGGAGCAGTGAGAAAGGGACTCATGTCTGAGTATACCCTGCCACACCTATAGTGGCCAAAAACGATTTACAAAAAGGGGGTGGTGATGAACAGAGTGTCTGAGTTAAACAGACCACTCTTACCCAGTCCAAAGATCAGGGCTTGATCCATCACCGTTATTTATCTCACTGCCCCATCCCAGCTCAGAACCTGGCTATATGCAAATCAGTCTGTCCCTGGCCCAGTGCATCATGGGAACAGGGCAGACTAAACTACCAAGCCAATTCTTCACCAGAAAGGAGACAAGCTACCGGGGACCGGTTTCTGGCATTCCAGCCTTCTTCGGCCCGGCTTGCTTGAATCCTGATGGAGCAGTGAGAAAGGGACTCATGTCTGAGTATACCCTGCCACACCTATAGTGGCCAAAAACGATTTACAAAAAGGGGGTGGTGATGAACAGAGTGTCTGAGTTAAACAGACCACTCTTACCCAGTCCAAAGATCAGGGCTTGATCCATCACCGTTATTTATCTCACTGCCCCATCCCAGCTCAGAACCTGGCTATATGCAAATCAGTCTGTCCCTGGCCCAGTGCATCATGGGAACAGGGCAGACTAAACTACCAAGCCAATTCTTCACCAGAAAGGAGACAAGCTACCGGGGACCGGTTTCTGGCATTCCAGCCTTCTTCGGCCCGGCTTGCTTGAATCCTGATGGAGCAGTGAGAAAGGGACTCATGTCTGAGTATACCCTGCCACACCTATAGTGGCCAAAAACGATTTACAAAAAGGGGGTGGTGATGAACAGAGTGTCTGAGTTAAACAGACCACTCTTACCCAGTCCAAAGATCAGGGCTTGATCCAACACCGTTATTTATCTCACTGCCCCATCCCAGCTCAGAACCTGGCTATATGCAAATCAGTCTGTCCCTGGCCCAGTGCATCATGGGAACAGGGCAGACTAAACTACCAAGCCAATTCTTCACCAGAAAGGAGACAAGCTACCGGGGACCGATTTCTGCCATTCCAGCCTTCTTCGGCCCGGCTTGCTTGAATCCTGATGGAGCAGTGAGAAAGGGACTCATGTATGAGTATATCCTGCCACACCTATAGTGGCCAAAAACGATTTACAAAAAGGGGGTGGTGATGAACAGAGTGTCTGAGTTAAACAGACCACTCTTACCCAGTCCAAAGATCAGGGCTTGATCCATCACCGTTATTTATCTCACTGCCCCATCCCAGCTCAGAACCTGGCTATATGCAAATCAGTCTATCCCTGGCCCAGTGCATCATGGGAACAGGGCAGACTAAACTACCAAGCCAATTCTTCACCAGAAAGGAGACAAGCTACCGGGGACCGGTTTCTGGCATTCCAGCCTTCTTCGGCCCGGCTTGCTTGAATCCTGATGGAGCAGTGAGAAAGGGACTCATGTCTGAGTATACCCTGCCACACCTATAGTGGCCAAAAACGATTTACAAAAAGGGGGTGGTGATGAACAGAGTGTCTGAGTTAAACAGACCACTCTTACCCAGTCCAAAGATCAGGGCTTGATCCATCACCGTTATTTATCTCACTGCCCCATCCCAGCTCAGAACCTGGCTATATGCAAATCAGTCTGTCCCTGGCCCAGTGCATCATGGGAACAGGGCAGACTAAACTACCAAGCCAATTCTTCACCAGAAAGGAGACAAGCTACCGGGGACCGGTTTCTGGCATTCCAGCCTTCTTCGGCCCGGCTTGCTTGAATCCTGATGGAGCAGTGAGAAAGGGACTCATGTCTGAGTATACCCTGCCACACCTATAGTGGCCAAAAACGATTTACAAAAAGGGGGTGGTGATGAACAGAGTGTCTGAGTTAAACAGACCACTCTTACCCAGTCCAAAGATCAGGGCTTGATCCATCACCGTTATTTATCTCACTGCCCCATCCCAGCTCAGAACCTGGCTATATGCAAATCAGTCTGTCCCTGGCCCAGTGCATCATGGGAACAGGGCAGACTAAACTACCAAGCCAATTCTTCACCAGAAAGGAGACAAGCTACCGGGGACCGGTTTCTGGCATTCCAGCCTTCTTCGGCCCGGCTTGCTTGAATCCTGATGGAGCAGTGAGAAAGGGACTCATGTCTGAGTATACCCTGCCACACCTATAGTGGCCAAAAACGATTTACAAAAAGGGGGTGGTGATGAACAGAGTGTCTGAGTTAAACAGACCACTCTTACCCAGTCCAAAGATCAGGGCTTGATCCATCACCGTTATTTATCTCACTGCCCCATCCCAGCTCAGAACCTGGCTATATGCAAATCAGTCTGTCCCTGGCCCAGTGCATCATGGGAACAGGGCAGACTAAACTACCAAGCCAATTCTTCACCAGAAAGGAGACAAGCTACCGGGGACCGGTTTCTGGCATTCCAGCCTTCTTCGGCCCAGCTTGCTTGAATCCTGATGGAGCAGTGAGAAAGGGACTCATGTCTGAGTATACCCTGCCACACCTATAGTGGCCAAAAACGATTTACAAAAAGGGGGTGGTGATGAACAGAGTGTCTGAGTTAAACAGACCACTCTTACCCAGTCCAAAGATCAGGGCTTGATCCATCACCGTTATTTATCTCACTGCCCCATCCCAGCTCAGAACCTGGCTATATGCAAATCAGCCTGTCCCTGGCCCAGTGCATCATGGGAACAGGGCAGACTAAACTACCAAGCCAATTCTTCACCAGAAAGGAGACAAGCTACCGGGGACCGGTTTCTGGCATTCCAGCCTTCTTCGGCCCGGCTTGCTTGAATCCTGATGGAGCAGTGAGAAAGGGACTCATGTCTGAGTATACCCTGCCACACCTATAGTGGCCAAAAACGATTTACAAAAAGGAGGTGGTGATGAACAGAGTGTCTGAGTTAAACAGACCACTCTTACCCAGTCCAAAGATCAGGGCTTGATCCATCACCGTTATTTATCTCACTGCCCCATCCCAGCTCAGAACCTGGCTATATGCAAATCAGTCTGTCCCTGGCCCAGTGCATCATGGGAACAGGGCAGACTAAACTACCAAGCCAATTCTTCACCAGAAAGGAGACAAGCTACCGGGGACCGGTTTCTGGCATTCCAGCCTTCTTCGGCCCGGCTTGCTTGAATCCTGATGGAGCAGTGAGAAAGGGACTCATGTCTGAGTATACCCTGCCACACCTATAGTGGCCAAAAACGATTTACAAAAAGGGGGTGGTGATGAACAGAGTGTCTGAGTTAAACAGACCACTCTTACCCAGTCCAAAGATCAGGGCTTGATCCATCACCGTTATTTATCTCACTGCCCCATCCCAGCTCAGAACCTGGCTATATGCAAATCAGTCTGTCCCTGGCCCAGTGCATCATGGGAACAGGGCAGACTAAACTACCAAGCCAATTCTTCACCAGAAAGGAGACAAGCTACCGGGGACCGGTTTCTGGCATTCCAGCCTTCTTCGGCCCGGCTTGCTTGAATCCTGATGGAGCAGTGAGAAAGGGACTCATGTCTGAGTATACCCTGCCACACCTATAGTGGCCAAAAACGATTTACAAAAAGGGGGTGGTGATGAACAGAGTGTCTGAGTTAAACAGACCACTCTTACCCAGTCCAAAGATCAGGGCTTGATCCATCACCGTTATTTATCTCACTGCCCCATCCCAGCTCAGAACCTGGCTATATGCAAATCAGTCTGTCCCTGGCCCAGTGCATCATGGGAACAGGGCAGACTAAACTACCAAGCCAATTCTTCACCAGAAAGGAGACAAGCTACCGGGGACCGGTTTCTGGCATTCCAGCCTTCTTCGGCCCGGCTTGCTTGAATCCTGATAGAGCAGTGAGAAAGGGACTCATGTCTGAGTATACCCTGCCACACCTATAGTGGCCAAAAACGATTTACAAAAAGGGGGTGGTGATGAACAGAGTGTCTGAGTTAAACAGACCACTCTTACCCAGTCCAAAGATCAGGGCTTGATCCATCACCGTTATTTATCTCACTGCCCCATCCCAGCTCAGAACCTGGCTATATGCAAATCAGTCTGTCCCTGGCCCAGTGCATCATGGGAACAGGGCAGACTAAACTACCAAGCCAATTATTCACCAGAAAGGAGACAAGCTACCGGGGACCGGTTTCTGGCATTCCAGCCTTCTTCGGCCCGGCTTGCTTGAATCCTGATGGAGCAGTGAGAAAGGGACTCATGTCTGAGTATACCCTGCCACACCTATAGTGGCCAAAAACGATTTACAAAAAAGGGGTGGTGATGAACAGAGTGTCTGAGTTAAACAGACCACTCTTACCCAGTCCAAAGATCAGGGCTTGATCCATCACCGTTATTTATCTCACTGCCCCATCCCAGCTCAGAACCTGGCTATATGCAAATCAGTCTGTCCCTGGCCCAGTGCATCATGGGAACAGGGCAGACTAAACTACCAAGCCAATTCTTCACCAGAAAGGAGACAAGCTACCGGGGACCGGTTTCTGGCATTCCAGCCTTCTTCGGCCCGGCTTGCTTGAATCCTGATGGAGCAGTGAGAAAGGGACTCATGTCTGAGTATACCCTGCCACACCTATAGTGGCCAAAAACGATTTACAAAAAGGGGGTGGTGATGAACAGAGTGTCTGAGTTAAACAGACCACTCTTACCCAGTCCAAAGATCAGGGCTTGATCCATCACCGTTATTTATCTCACTGCCCCATCCCAGCTCAGAACCTGGCTATATGCAAATCAGTCTGTCCCTGGCCCAGTGCATCATGGGAACAGGGCAGACTAAACTACCAAGCCAATTCTTCACCAGAAAGGAGACAAGCTACCGGGGACCGGTTTCTGGCATTCCAGCCTTCTTCGGCCCGGCTTGCTTGAATCCTGATGGAGCAGTGAGAAAGGGACTCATGTCTGAGTATACCCTGCCACACCTATAGTGGCCCAAAACGATTTACAAAAAGGGGGTGGTGATGAACAGAGTGTCTAAGTTAAACAGACCACTCTTACCCAGTCCAAAGATCAGGGCTTGATCCATCACCGTTATTTATCTCACTGCCCCATCCCAGCTCAGAACCTGGCTATATGCAAATCAGTCTGTCCCTGGCCCAGTGCATCATGGGAACAGGGCAGACTAAACTACCAAGCCAATTCTTCACCAGAAAGGAGACAAGCTACCGGGGACCGGTTTCTGGCATTCCAGCCTTCTTCAGCCCGGCTTGCTTGAATCCTGATGGAGCAGTGAGAAAGGGACTCATGTCTGAGTATACCCTGCCACACCTATAGTGGCCAAAAACGATTTACAAAAAGGGGGTGGTGATGAACAGAGTGTCTGAGTTAAACAGACCACTCTTACCCAGTCCAAAGATCAGGGCTTGATCCATCACCGTTATTTATCTCACTGCCCCATCCCAGCTCAGAACCTGGCTATATGCAAATCAGTCTGTCCCTGGCCCAGTGCATCATGGGAACAGGGCAGACTAAACTACCAAGCCAATTCTTCACCAGAAAGGAGACAAGCTACCGGGGACCGGTTTCTGGCATTCCAGCCTTCTTCGGCCCGGCTTGCTTGAATCCTGATGGAGCAGTGAGAAAGGGACTCATGTCTGAGTATACCCTGCCACACCTATAGTGGCCAAAAACGATTTACAAAAAGGGGGTGGTGATGAACAGAGTGTCTGAGTTAAACAGACCACTCTTACCCAGTCCAAAGATCAGGGCTTGATCCATCACCGTTATTTATCTCACTGCCCCATCCCAGCTCAGAACCTGGCTATATGCAAATCAGTCTGTCCCTGGCCCAGTGCATCATGGGAACAGGGCAGACTAAACTACCAAGCCAATTCTTCACCAGAAAGGAGACAAGCTACCGGGGACCGGTTTCTGGCATTCCAGCCTTCTTCGGCCCGGCTTGCTTGAATCCTGATGGAGCAGTGAGAAAGGGACTCATGTCTGAGTATACCCTGCCACACCTATAGTGGCCAAAAACGATTTACAAAAAGGGGGTGGTGATGAACAGAGTGTCTGAGTTAAACAGACCACTCTTACCCAGTCCAAAGATCAGGGCTTGATCCATCACCGTTATTTATCTCACTGCCCCATCCCAGCTCAGAACCTGGCTATATGCAAATCAGTCTGTCCCTGGCCCAGTGCATCATGGGAACAGGGCAGACTAAACTACCAAGCCAATTCTTCACCAGAAAGGAGACAAGCTACCGGGGACCGGTTTCTGGCATTCCAGCCTTCTTCGGCCCGGCTTGCTTGAATCCTGATGGAGCAGTGAGAAAGGGACTCATGTCTGAGTATACCCTGCCACACCTATAGTGGCCAAAAACGATTTACAAAAAGGGGGTGGTGATGAACAGAGTGTCTGAGTTAAACAGACCACTCTTACCCAGTCCAAAGATCAGGGCTTGATCCATCACCGTTATTTATCTCACTGCCCCATCCCAGCTCAGAACCTGGCTATATGCAAATCAGTGTGTCCCTGGCCCAGTGCATCATGGGAACAGGGCAGACTAAACTACCAAGCCAATTCTTCACCAGAAAGGAGACAAGCTACCGGGGACCGGTTTCTGGCATTCCAGCCTTCTTTGGCCCGGCTTGCTTGAATCCTGATGGAGCAGTGAGAAAGGGACTCATGTCTGAGTATACCCTGCCACACCTATAGTGGCCAAAAACGATTTACAAAAAGGGGGTGGTGATGAACAGAGTGTCTGAGTTAAACAGACCACTCTTACCCAGTCCAAAGATCAGGGCTTGATCCATCACCGTTATTTATCTCACTGCCCCATCCCAGCTCAGAACCTGGCTATATGCAAATCAGTCTGTCCCTGGCCCAGTGCATCATGGGAACAGGGCAGACTAAACTACCAAGCCAATTCTTCACCAGAAAGGAGACAAGCTACCGGGGACCGGTTTCTGGCATTCCAGCCTTCTTCGGCCCGGCTTGTTTGAATCCTGATGGAGCAGTGAGAAAGGGACTCATGTCTGAGTATACCCTGCCACACCTATAGTGGCCAAAAACGATTTACAAAAAGGGGGTGGTGATGAACAGAGTGTCTGAGTTAAACAGACCACTCTTACCCAGTCCAAAGATCAGGGCTTGATCCATCACCGTTATTTATCTCACTGCCCCATCCCAGCTCAGAACCTGGCTATATGCAAATCCGTCTGTCCCTGGCCCAGTGCATCATGGGAACAGGGCAGACTAAACTACCAAGCCAATTCTTCACCAGAAAGGAGACAAGCTACCGGGGACCGGTTTCTGGCATTCCAGCCTTCTTCGGCCCGGCTTGCTTGAATCCTGATGGAGCAGTGAGAAAGGGACTCATGTCTGAGTATACCCTGCCACACCTATAGTGGCCAAAAACGATTTACAAAAAGGGGGTGGTGATGAACAGAGTGTCTGAGTTAAACAGACCACTCTTACCCAGTCCAAAGATCAGGGCTTGATCCATCACCGTTATTTATCTCACTGCCCCATCCCAGCTCAGAACCTGGCTATATGCAAATCAGTGTGTCCCTGGCCCAGTGCATCATGGGAACAGGGCAGACTAAACTACCAAGCCAATTCTTCACCAGAAAGGAGACAAGCTACCGGGGACCGGTTTCTGGCATTCCAGCCTTCTTTGGCCCGGCTTGCTTGAATCCTGATGGAGCAGTGAGAAAGGGACTCATGTCTGAGTATACCCTGCCACACCTATAGTGGCCAAAAACGATTTACAAAAAGGGGGTGGTGATGAACAGAGTGTCTGAGTTAAACAGACCACTCTTACCCAGTCCAAAGATCAGGGCTTGATCCATCACCGTTATTTATCTCACTGCCCCATCCCAGCTCAGAACCTGGCTATATGCAAATCAGTCTGTCCCTGGCCCAGTGCATCATGGGAACAGGGCAGACTAAACTACCAAGCCAATTCTTCACCAGAAAGGAGACAAGCTACCGGGGACCGGTTTCTGGCATTCCAGCCTTCTTCGGCCCGGCTTGTTTGAATCCTGATGGAGCAGTGAGAAAGGGACTCATGTCTGAGTATACCCTGCCACACCTATAGTGGCCAAAAACGATTTACAAAAAGGGGGTGGTGATGAACAGAGTGTCTGAGTTAAACAGACCACTCTTACCCAGTCCAAAGATCAGGGCTTGATCCATCACCGTTATTTATCTCACTGCCCCATCCCAGCTCAGAACCTGGCTATATGCAAATCCGTCTGTCCCTGGCCCAGTGCATCATGGGAACAGGGCAGACTAAACTACCAAGCCAATTCTTCACCAGAAAGGAGACAAGCTACCGGGGACCGGTTTCTGGCATTCCAGCCTTCTTCGGCCCGGCTTGCTTGAATCCTGATGGAGCAGTGAGAAAGGGACTCATGTCTGAGTATACCCTGCCACACCTATAGTGGCCAAAAACGATTTACAAAAAGGGGGTGGTGATGAACAGAGTGTCTGAGTTAAACAGACCACTCTTACCCAGTCCAAAGATCAGGGCTTGATCCATCACCGTTATTTATCTCACTGCCCCATCCCAGCTCAGAACCTGGCTATATGCAAATCAGTCTGTCCCTGGCCCAGTGCATCATGGGAACAGGGCAGACTAAACTACCAAGCCAATTCTTCACCAGAAAGGAGACAAGCTACCGGGGACCGGTTTCTGGCATTCCAGCCTTCTTCGGCCCGGCTTGCTTGAATCCTGATGGAGCAGTGAGAAAGGGACTCATGTCTGAGTATACCCTGCCACACCTATAGTGGCCAAAAACGATTTACACAAAGGGGGTGGTGATGAACAGAGTGTCTGAGTTAAACAGACCACTCTTACCCAGTCCAAAGATCAGGGCTTGATCCATCACCGTTATTTATCTCACTGCCCCATCCCAGCTCAGAACCTGGCTATATGCAAATCAGTCTGTCCCTGGCCCAGTGCATCATGGGAACAGGGCAGACTAAACTACCAAGCCAATTCTTCACCAGAAAGGAGACAAGCTACCGGGGACCGGTTTCTGGCATTCCAGCCTTCTTCGGCCCGGCTTGCTTGAATCCTGATGGAGCAGTGAGAAAGGGACTCATGTCTGAGTATACCCTGCCACACCTATAGTGGCCAAAAACGATTTACAAAAAGGGGGTGGTGATGAACAGAGTGTCTGAGTTAAACAGACCACTCTTACCCAGTCCAAAGATCAGGGCTTGATCCATCACCGTTATTTATCTCACTGCCCCATCCCAGCTCAGAACCTGGCTATATGCAAATCAGTCTGTCCCTGGCCCAGTGCATCATGGGAACAGGGCAGACTAAACTACCAAGCCAATTCTTCACCAGAAAGGAGACAAGCTACCGGGGACCGGTTTCTGGCATTCCAGCCTTCTTCGGCCCGGCTTGCTTGAATCCTGATGGAGCAGTGAGAAAGGGACTCATGTCTGAGTATACCCTGCCACACCTATAGTGGCCAAAAACGATTTACAAAAATGGGGTGGTGATGAACAGAGTGTCTGAGTTAAACAGACCACTCTTACCCAGTCCAAAGATCAGGGCTTGATCCATCACCGTTATTTATCTCACTGCCCCATCCCAGCTCAGAACCTGGCTATATGCAAATCAGTCTGTCCCTGGCCCAGTGCATCATGGAAACAGGGCAGACTAAACTACCAAGCCAATTCTTCACCAGAAAGGAGACAAGCTACCGGGGACCGGTTTCTGGCATTCCAGCCTTCTTCGGCCCGGCTTGCTTGAATCCTGATGGAGCAGTGAGAAAGGGACTCATGTCTGAGTATACCCTGCCACACCTATAGTGGCCAAAAACGATTTACAAAAAGGGGGTGGTGATGAACAGAGTGTCTGAGTTAAACAGACCACTCTTACCCAGTCCAAAGATCAGGGCTTGATCCATCACCGTTATTTATCTCACTGCCCCATCCCAGCTCAGAACCTGGCTATATGCAAATCAGTCTGTCCCTGGCCCAGTGCATCATGGGAACAGGGCAGACTAAACTACCAAGCCAATTCTTCACCAGAAAGGAGACAAGCTACCGGGGACCGGTTTCTGGCATTCCAGCCTTCTTCGGCCCGGCTTGCTTGAATCCTGATGGAGCAGTGAGAAAGGGACTCATGTCTGAGTATACCCTGCCACACCTATAGTGGCCAAAAACGATTTACAAAAAGGAGATGGTGATGAACAGAGTGTCTGAGTTAAACAGACCACTCTTACCCAGTCCAAAGATCAGGGCTTGATCCATCACCGTTATTTATCTCACTGCCCCATCCCAGCTCAGAACCTGGCTATATGCAAATCAGTCTGTCCCTGGCCCAGTGCATCATGGGAACAGGGCAGACTAAACTACCAAGCCAATTCTTCACCAGAAAGGAGACAAGCTACCGGGGACCGGTTTCTGGCATTCCAGCCAGTGAGACCCTTGCTCATTGTTTAATTATTTTGTCCACCATAAGCGTGGAAGGGTATACTCAGATGTGAGTCCCTTGCTCATTGCACCATCAGGATTCAAGTAAGCCGGGCCGAAGAAGGCTGTAATGCCAGAAACCGGTCCCCGGAAGCTTGTTTCCTTCCCAGTGAAAGAATTGGCTTTGTAGTTTGGTTTGCCCTGTTCCCATCATGCACTGGGACAGGAACAGACTAATTTGCATACAGCCAGGTTCTGAAACTGGGATGGTGCAGTGAGCTAAAAAACGGTGTTGGATCTAGCCCTGATCTCTTGACTGGGTGAGAGCTTTCTGCTAAATTCAGAGACTCTGTCCCTCACCACCCCTTGTAAATATTTTTGTCCACCCTAAGCGTGGAAGGGTATTCTCAGATGTGAGACCCTTGCTCATTGCACCATCAGGATTCAAGCAAACCGGGCCGAAGACGGCTGTAATGCCAGAAACCGGTCCCCGGGAGCTTGTTTCCTTCCCAGTGTAAGAATTGGCTTTTGTAGTTTGGTTTGCCCTGTTCCCATCATGCACTGGGACAGGAACAGACTAATTTGCATACAGCCAGGTTCTGAAACTGGGATGGTGCAGTGAATTAAAAAACGGTGTTGGATCTAGCCCTGATCTCTTGACTGGGTGAGAGCTTTCTGCTAAATTCAGAGACTCTGTCCCTCACCACCCCTTGTTGTAAATATTTTTGTCCACCCTAAGCGTGGAAGGGTATTCTCAGATGTGAGACCCTTGCTCATTGCACCATCAGGATTCAAGCAAACCGGGCCGAAGACGGCTGTAATGCCAGAAACCGGTCCCCGGGAGCTTGTTTCCTTCCCAGTGTAAGAATTGGCTTTTGTAGTTTGGTTTGCCCTGTTCCCATCATGCACTGGGACAGGAACAGACTAATTTGCATACAGCCAGGTTCTGAAACTGGGATGGTGCAGTGAGCTAAAAAACGGTGTTGGATCTAGCCCTGATCTCTTGACTGGGTGAGAGCTTTCTGCTAAATTCAGAGACTCTGTCCCTCACCACCCCTTGTTGTAAATATAGTTGAAGATAGAAAGGCATTGTGCCAACCCTCCACTTCGTTGTTTGTCTTGGCTTCTTTGTTTAGGGTTGGTAGATATATATTCCACCAAGGTATTAGGAATTTAGGTTGGCGTCTGTGGCCTGACCTGTGTAGTCTCCCCACCGAGGTGTCCTCAAAATAATCCAAAAGTGGAGCTAGTTTTTGTTTGTTTTGTGTATAGAAAGGACTTTTTATTAAAAGGGTATAGTGTTCAGCCACATCGGTGATTGGCACGTATGCTAGGGCTATTAGGTGTTTTATTTGGTATGCAAAGTTAGTATTGGTTGCATACTCAACACTAAGGGGTCAATTAGGATGTCGGGCGGATTTCCTCCGCTATGCTGGCGGTAGCCACCGCCACCCTGGCTGAGGAAATCCGCCCGACATCCACAGCCCAATTCGCCGCCGCCATATTAGTATGGCGGGGTGGACCGCGGCGGTGAGAAACACCGCCCGCATGTTTTCCGCCCCGGTCGCCTTGCGACCGGGGTGGAAAACGAGTAACATGGTGGCGGTGTCTGTTAGACACCGCCCGCCATATTACAATGGGCTTTCCCCAATGCATTTCCGTGGCGGCAATGCCGCCACGGAAAGGCATGCGGTGACTCCCTGCGGGGGCCGTTGCGGGCCCCCTGGGAGTCCCTGGCTTGAAGTGTTGCACATGGGGGGTACCTATAGTACCCCCCGCATTTCAAAGTGCAACATGGCAGGCACCGTGTAGTGCCTGTCATGTTGCCCCTTGAAAAGCAAAACGTGCACTTTTCACATAACGGCGGGCGGAGATTTCTGCTCCGCCCGCCGCAATTGCAACCATACAGGATGCGCCCGCCTGTGTGGTGGGCGCATCCTAATGCCCTGATCGGGACCCCCACCCTTATGGCGGCCGGTCCCTGGTCCTGATATGATGGCGGGCGGACTAAGTCCGCCCGTCATCATAATGGGCCCCTAAGTGTTGATTTTTGCAAATGTCTCCATAGACATTGGTTAAAATGGAAGTAACATCCTTGTATGGATGTGTGCAGATATGTTTTAAGAATGGAATTAATCATTGCTTGTTCGAAGTCTATTATAATTTTTAGGGGAAAGAAGTCTGATGTTT
The DNA here is from genome assembly GCF_964263255.1 of Lissotriton vulgaris. Lineage (NCBI taxonomy): Eukaryota > Metazoa > Chordata > Amphibia > Caudata > Salamandridae > Lissotriton > Lissotriton vulgaris. The sequence continues at coordinate 927,005,668 of NC_141699.1, forward strand.
CTTCTTTTATTTTGTTTAATATTTCTGTGTAAGTAGATGTTTGTTTGTTTGGTAACAAACAATAGATGATTGGAATGCAGGTATTATGGTATTGACCATGTATGGTATATAATTGATAGAATGGTTTAGGGCATATGGTAAAAGTGCCATCCATCATCCATGTTTGACTTTCTTTTAATTTTTTTAGGTTGTTGTTTGTAGCAAACATTATTATCCTTTATCTTTGTTTTTGTTATCGTAGAAGATAAAAGGTTCATCATTATGAGTTATGGTAAGCTCATTTGGAATTATGATCTCTTCAAAAGTTTTAGGTATTGGTATTGTTGGTCTAGTGGATTTTTTGGTCCTAGCTATGGTTCTTTTTATAGCAGCTATTGATGGTAACTGACCTCTTGCCTCTCTAGGTACCCTAGGTAGTAATTCCTTAAGTATTACACTTGTTGGTAGGTCAGAGGTGCTGCCTAATTCCTTAATATTTTCTAGAGTAGATCTAACCTCTATTTCTGAGATACTAGGTGGGTGGTTATGTTCAGTAGTATTAATTACACTTGTTTCTCTGGTTGTTGCACGCCCATAGCATTTGTTAGAGTAATACTTAGTACATTTCCAGTTAACTTTAAGGTATTTTTGATTTTCCTGAGTATAGGTATACAAATCTTGCTTCTTCTGTCATTGTTGTTTTCTTAAATCTAGAAAGGGTGTATTAAATATTATTAGGAAAAGTATTTACTTTAAAAGTGTAAATAGTTATTTATGTACACTTTTTAGGTACTTACCAATAATAAAATTGTAGATTTTGAAAGTAGATGGCTTTTTTGCTTGATGCTTTTATAGATTTTACTGGTCTGTTGAAAGAAAGAGAAGAATATTTTAGGTAATGTTTATATGTGTATTTTGGTTACACATTTGGTAGGGTGCTATCTTTTATTATGAAAAAGTTAAGTTTATTTAATTTAAAATAGAAAACATTTTGTTAAAATACATTTTAAAATTTTAATAAAGTCAAGTACTAACATTGTGGATTTTTTGAAGCTAAATAATAGTACATGTGTATGTATTCTATAATTGCCAAGTGTTAATTCTTAGTTGTTGAATGTAGATTCTTTGTTGATATATTGCTGCTTTTCGTTTTTCAGTTATCTGTTGAAAAAAATAAATGAATGAATAATAATTTTTTCAGTATTTATAATTGAAGTTGCATTTTTTGAAAAAGCATTTCACTTTTTGTGTCTTTTAAACCTGTGTTTACTAATTTAAAATAATTAGAAAGTTAAGTAGGATTTTCTTACATGCTTATATCATTTTAGATATTTATTTAGCTTTTCTTTAGTGTTTATAAAGGATATTTCATATACTTACATTATAAGTAGGTTGTAGTAGTTTTGTAGAAAATGTTCATCTGTTTTTTAAAGTTGAATCTGTTGTGGAAAAATGTAGAGATAGAAAGAAAAATCAGTTATAAAGTTTTGACTATGAATAGTAGGTTACATTTGATGTGATTTTTTATTCTGACCATAAGATTACTTACTTTTTGTAGTTTGTAGTATTTTCCTTAACAGAAGAATCTTTAAGGTAGTCAAAAATTTTGCAGTGTATCTTGAAGCTAAATATTTTCTGCTGGTTTTAGAGTATTATTTTAACTTCTTTATATAGGGTATGTTTAATTAGTGTTTGTTTGTGATTGGTTACATACCTTGAAATGTGTTTGTATTGGTTAGTTTGATTTTTTTTTTAAGTAAAGTTATTAAGTTAGTTGTCTGTTAAATGTTTATCCAGAGAAGTAGTGTATTTGTAAGTATTTTACGAATACTTTATAAAATTTGTATAGCTTGTAAAAAAGTATAATATATATTTAAAAATGTGTATATATTAAATGTGTGTGTATACATTTTATTTATTGATGTAGTAATTTTTAATAATTGTTTTAGAGAGATATATTTATATAAATGTGTTTTGTATGTAAAAACATATTTATATGGGTGTATTTTTAATAGTTTTAATGTGTAGTGTGTTTAAAAAGTTTTGTTATTCATTTAGAGCTGTCGATATTTAGATAAAGTCGAAATATTTGCAGTCGATATTTGTGTAATCGATATTATTTTTATGTGCTATATTTAATTATAAATGTCGATGTTTTATATTTCGATAAATGTGATATCGAAATTTGTGCAGTCAATGTTTTTGTATATCGATATTGTTTGATTAATGTTTTAGTACTTTATTAAATAAATATAGGGTGTTGATGTAATTGTAATCGATATTTGAGACACAATATTTGTGTAGGTCGATTTTAGTGAAATCGATAATTTGTCAGTGATTCACTAGATTTAGGGGTCTTACAGGTAGGAAAAAGGTTGGGACCAATGGGTCTCTTCCCTGGGGTGGGTACACCCCCTATTATGCCATGCTCCAGTGGGAGGGGAAGTAAGCCTTTCCCTGATGGTTTTAGTTGTGCCTCACCTTGCTTCCCCCATCTGAGGGTTGGAGTTGGCAGAGGTGGGGACACCTCTCTTCCTCACTTGTTTTTCCAGTCGGTTCTCTCACTCAAAGTGTGGGTTAGAACCAATGGGGACCAGTTGCTGAAAGTAGCAAGTGGCATGGAGGAGCGCACAAAGGCGGCAAGCTTTTGAAGCTTCCCATTTCTGGACCCTGCCCATCCTGGGGAAGAAGGCTTGGCACCTCGTCCCAGGATGTGCATTGTTTCAGGCCCCAGAGAGCAGCAGACTCTGGACCCAGGTGTCCAGAAACATGTCTAGTGGTGGCAGCTGAAAGCAGCCTCTCAGCCTGGACACTATTGATAGGTTAGTTTTCAGGGGGCATCTCTAAGAAGCCCTCTGTGCACACTTTTCATTAAATCCTACACTGGCATCAGTGTGGGTTTAATGTGCTGAGAATTTTGATACCAAACTTCTCGGTTTTTAGTGTAGCCATTATGGTGCTGTGGAGTTCGGAATGACAAACTCCCAGCACCATATACTTTTAACACGTGGCTGCTTGGCAGATTCTTCCCCTGTGCTGGACCTTAATGTAAATGGGTGTGGTGAGCACCCTAGAGGTATTAATCGAACAGAGGTTGTTTGGGTCACAGGGATAATTTTTTATGACCACTCAGCACTATATTCCCCGAGAGTAACTAAGCAAAATACAAATAATAGTGGAGGGTCAAGGTTTGGATTTTTTCTGAAAAAACGACTATGTGTAAGAGTCAGTGGCAATAGTCCACTAATCTGGGTACTTCATTCATGGTTATTGAAAAAATACCCATCAGTAGCTCTTCCTTGGCGCCCTTTTCATCATATGGGTTCCTTCTAACCAAGAAGGATAGTATTTTGATATGGTCAATTGGAACAGCATAGGGACCAGTGATGGTATAATCAGGTCACAGGGAGCTTCTGAAAAGCAGTGCGGGGGGGTGTGTGTGTTTTAACGTGCAAAAAGTGCAGGGTAGTGACATTAAAATTAGATAACCCTGAGGAAAAATTATTTATTAGAGACCTCAGTGTTTCTAAGATTTTAAAACGTGCGAAATTGGTAGTTTCACCTAATAGCTACCAACAGGTTGGTCGACATGACATGTTTCAGCAGACTTTAGATCACAGAGGTATCAACTGCATTCATCAGGACCTGTATCGCTACTGCTAGTTGTGTATTGTAAAATAAATAAGAAAAGGAAATCTTTCACCTGGGTATTAATGAAGGATCATTCTCCCAGCTAGGAAGTCCAGTGTGAGACAAACATAGTCGAAAAAAGAACAGAGAAAATCAACAATTAGTATATCTACAATATCCAGAGCAATTTGCATGGTATATCATATCAGTAAAGAGAACCACATATGTTATCCTCTTCGTAGTACTTTAATTCCTACTATAAACCACCATACCTCGAAATGATATGTGGTAGGACTCTCACTTACCATATTGTGCAGGAGAGTACTGCCTCACCTCACCTGGCTCACAGCTCAGGTAATTGAAGCACCGCTCTAAAATGAGAAGAAAAATGGACAAAGACATGTCAGCATACGCCGACTTCACACTTAATCACAGCTAATTTCAGCGTGCTTGTGGGTTTAAGCGGCCGATTTTACCAGTTTAGGACCTCGGCAGACTTAAATATCATTGTAGATGTCAAACCTCTATTAGTGGAAAGGAGTGTCTCTTGTTAGTTATTTTTTGAAAACAGAAGGCGGTGAAGTTTAAAAGCGGCAACTAAGTATATCCAAAATCACCGCTTGGTCGTGACTTATGACGGGTGAGCCAAAGAGATCATGCGCGATGTGTGTTAGCATCTCCTGATCTTTGTGAGCTCGCATTGGGTTAAACACGCACTAAGTGGGACTGTGTTAGTCGCCACGTATATTCCGCCGCTTTTGGTGGAAAGAAAACACATGCGCCTCCGCTAACTCAGCGTTTTTATGTTACAGATCGAGCGGGTGCAGGCTCTCACCAACGGCGTAGTACTGCACTCCTACTCTGTACAGGTCTCGGAGGAGCGTGCACATATGGTTATGGAAAGCTCGTATAATCGCTAGCAGACAGGCATAGAGCCATCGTCTCTTACCTGTCCGTCGATACTTCCAGCGTCCCTCTGGCTGTAAGGGGAGGTAACGCGCGTTGTTAGGAGCAACAGTTATGCTTCCCTCGCTAGGCGTGTACCGTCACGCCCACTGCCCTGAGGATTGTGGGGCATGTAGTTCTAAGGCATAGATGTCCGTTAGCTTGCCTAATCCGAGGCGCTAGCAATGCAGTAGTTAGATGCGCAAGCATACGGACCAATGGACATTACAAAATAGTATTACTATTATAGGAATTAGTTTGCATAATCCGAGGCGCTAGGCATACGGACCAATGGACACTACAAAATAGTATTACTAATGTAGAGTTGGGAATGTTAACCGGCTTTGCCAATGAGGGGATCTGCACAATCAATTGTTGTGGAGTATGTAATGTAACTGTTCATAAGGTGGAAGGCAAAATCTTCTGTTACAATAAGATCTCGCACAATGTGAAAGATCATGACTGATGTAAATAGCATCATAAGGAGAGGACAGACGTAGCCCTTTAACCTGGTCAGAACTAATGCCAAAACCCTGAATGGTTTAGTGTATTCTGAGTGTACCATCACACTAATATAATGGATTGAAAATTAGAGTGACATCCACGGTATGTCATCATTCAGCCCATCTTTGTCTGAGTTCAGGGTATATACCCATTTCTGTTCTTTTCTGAACAAAAACCTGTTTATGTCTGTCACATGATTAGGTATAAGTGGTTGTTCGAGCACAGTCCAACGAAAATCATTTGGGCCATGTCCCACCTCTAAGAAATGGTTGGTCATTTTGGTAGACTGTTTTCGACACCTAATAGTGCTCCTGTGTTCGGAAATGCGTGTCTTCACTTTCCTTGTCGTCATCCCCACATATTTATACTCACAGGGGCAAACTATTAGGTAGATGACATTTAGACTGTTACAGTTGGTAAAACGCCTTTGTTCCCACAGACGCCCACCCCCAATGTCGATGGTTGTCGATTTGGAAGTTAGCGGACATGCAGCACAACTACCACAGGGATGGTGCCCTGTCACGGCTGGCATATCCCAGAGTGTTCCTATTGCTCTGGGGGTCACTGATCTGGGTCTAGTGTGGACCAGTTGGTCCTTTAGATTTCTACCTCTTTTGAAAGCAAACAGAGGGGGAGGTAGGCTGTCATTACCCGTATTCAGAATACTCCAATGCTTCTTTATGATCTTTTGAATCTGATTGGAGCGAGTGCCAAAGGTATTGACACAGGTGATACGGGGTTCTGGCATTTTGGGTACCGATGGCTCCAGAAGACTTTCACGGTTGTTGTTGAAAGCCCGCTTTTTTGATCTTCGTATCAGATGTTTAGGATACTTTTTTTCAAGTAGATTGTTCTCCAATGTTTTGGCATGGTTGTCGAAACTCTCCTTGGTGGAACAATTCCTCTGTATTCTCAGGAATTGTCCGTAAGGCAAGTTGTCTCTCAGAGCTTTTGGGTGACAACTCTCATAGCTCAATAGAGAATTTCTTTCCATTGGTTTTCGGTAGAGTTCGGATTGGAGACCAGTTGGGGTCACATTAATCTTAAGGTCCAGAAAGGCCAGGTGTGTATTGCTGTACTCAACTGTGAACCGAAGGAATGCATTTCTGCTATTCAGCCATACGTGGAAGGTTTTCAGGTCATCCACAGTACCGCGCCAAATCACAAGGACGTCATCAATATAACGTTTCCATAGACGTAACGAGGCTAGGAAAGGATTGGTTTCAGTGAGGATGACTTCTTCTTCGAACCGGTGGACGTAAAGGTTCGCCAGGCTTGGGGCAAAAACACTGCCCATGCTGGTCCCAGAGACCTGTAAGTACATGGAATCTTCAAATTGGAAATAATTTTCGGTCATTGCTAGGGTGGCCAAAGTCATAATAAAAGAGACCGGAGTGATTGAGTCTAAATCACGTGTTCGTAGCAGGGTCTCAACAACATCAAGGGTCTCCCTTTGAGGAATTGACGTGTAGAGAGATTCTACGTCGAACGATACCAGTAGGTCCAGGTTGGCATCAAACTCAATATCTGGTAGAATCTTTAGAACATCCTTCGTGTCTTGGAGGTATGTCGGCATGTTATGGACCATGGGTCTCAAAAAGTGATCTACAAAAGTAGAGAGGGGTTCGAGCAATGACCCAATGCCCGATATTATTGGACGTCCAGGTGGGGGCCTTTGAGGTTTGTGTACTTTAGGTAGCACGTAAAAGTATGGGATAACAGGATGTGACAGTTGTAGATATGATGCCTCCTTTGATGTTATCCATCCTTCAGATAGTGCTTCTTCCACATATTGTTTTATGGCCAAAGACAGTCTAGCAGTGGGATCCTCAGTGAGTTTACGATATGATCTCACATCGTTGAGTTGTCGGATACATTCCTCGCGGTAGGTGGTGGTGTCTAGGACCACTATAGCTCCGCCCTTATCGGCAGGTTTGATCACTATCGAGCAGTCCTCTTTGAGATTCTTCAGAGCTATCTGCTCTTTTTTCGGGAAATTGACAAAAGGCTTACAGTCCTGTTGCAACAAATTCTTTACATCGCTACCCACTGCTTCTTCGAAGGCAATGACCTTAGCTGGAAGTCCTGTGGTGGGTGGATTGAAAGTGGAGGGTTTTTTTAGACCAGTATTGTGGTCCATCAGTGATGTATTACCACCATCTTCGTTGTCTTTGGCGAAGAAGAAGTGCAACCGGATTTTCCTGAAGAATTTGCCCATCTCAATGTGGGTCTGGAATGGGTCGCCGATGTTAGTTGCTACAAAACCCAGTCCTCTATTGAGCAATTTAAGCTCCGTCTCAGAAAGTGTTCTTGAACTGAGATTTATCACGAGGTCGTTCCTGAGGTTGTCGCTTGGTCCTGTGGGATCTGTTTCCCGTTCCGGAGGCCCATTGACTGAGGTGCGAGGTTCCATTGCACTTGGTTCTGCTGCTGTCCTCTCCTCCTCCCTCTCTGTCTCCCCCTGCCATACCCTAAAAAAGGCTGGGAATTGAAATCAGGGAAGAATTGTTGGGGACCAAAGGGCATCATCTGTTGGGGGAAAGGGGCCCCCTGAGACCAGGGGTTAGGTTGCCACCATGGTGGAAACTGGGGTTGGATATAGTTCTGACCAGGTCCTCTCCAGTTCCTTCGATTGCCTCTCCCTCGGCCTTTGTTGTTGGTGTTGCTACCTAGGCTGGACGAATCTGAATCACTAGATCCATCGCCAGAGCTAGAAGTATCATAGCTCGACCCTCCTTTGTGACCCTTAGAATTATATACTGGGGGGACAAAGGAGTCGCTGGTATAGGGATAGATTTTCTCAGTGGCAAATTTTTCTATATCTTTTTTACACTTCTCTAGTTTCTTAAACAGAATAGAGTCACTGAATTCTTTGTTAGCCTTATTATTTTCATCTAGATTCTTTGTGAAGATTTTACTCGAGAGTGTAGTTCTGATCTGCCCTTCTAATAATTGGATTTCGACCAGAATTTTATCGGCCGCCTTTTTTGCTGTCTTGATTATAAGCACTAACCAATCGCGGGTGCACTTCCACGCGATTAGGTACCAATTGTTCAGGAATTCCTTATCATCCAAAAAGAGCCTAGGAGCATTAGTCACAATTAGTCCACTGGGTGCGCAATTGCCACGTAAGTACTGGGCCATTACCACGCCATGGGCACAAATACGTGATTGGCTCTTTTTCATAGTTAGAATTTTTGCCCAACCTTCATCGGTGCTTACTTGAGGAGTAGGTATGTTATCCAGAATACTAGGATTATCATCTAAAATGGATTGAATCTCTACTTCATCAAAGGAAAGGCCAAGGATCGTTGCCATGATAGTATATAAACCGCACAAAATGCACGCACAGAAAGAAGTAGTGAAGGTACGTATAGTCAATGTCTATCGAACTCTCACAGAGGGGGTAAAGAGAAAATTATAAAAACATAGACCCGCGGCCTTAGCCGCACAAAAGCATTAATCGAACAGAGGTTGTTTGGGTCACAGGGATAATTTTTTATGACCACTCAGCACTATATTCCCCGAGAGTAACTAAGCAAAATACAAATAATAGTGGAGGGTCAAGGTTTGGATTTTTTCTGAAAAAACGACTATGTGTAAGAGTCAGTGGCAATAGTCCACTAATCTGGGTACTTCATTCATGGTTATTGAAAAAATACCCATCAGTAGCTCTTCCTTGGCGCCCTTTTCATCATATGGGTTCCTTCTAACCAAGAAGGATAGTATTTTGATATGGTCAATTGGAACAGCATAGGGACCAGTGATGGTATAATCAGGTCACAGGGAGCTTCTGAAAAGCAGTGCGGGGGGGTGTGTGTGTTTTAACGTGCAGAAAGTGCAGGGTAGTGACATTAAAATTAGATAACCCTGAGGAAAAATTATTTATTAGAGACCTCAGTGTTTCTAAGATTTTAAAACGTGCGAAATTGGTAGTTTCACCTAATAGCTACCAACAGGTTGGTCGACATGACATGTTTCAGCAGACTTTAGATCACAGAGGTATCAACTGCATTCATCAGGACCTGTATCGCTACAGAGGAATTGTTCCACCAAGGAGAGTTTCGACAACCATGCCAAAACATTGGAGAACAATCTACTTGAAAAAAAGTATCCTAAACATCTGATACGAAGATCAAAAAAGCGGGCTTTCAACAACAACCGTGAAAGTCTTCTGGAGCCATCGGTACCCAAAATGCCAGAACCCCGTATCACCTGTGTCAATACCTTTGGCACTCGCTCCAATCAGATTCAAAAGATCATAAAGAAGCATTGGAGTATTCTGAATACGGGTAATGACAGCCTACCTCCCCCTCTGTTTGCTTTCAAAAGAGGTAGAAATCTAAAGGACCAACTGGTCCACACTAGACCCAGATCAGTGACCCCCAGAGCAATAGGAACACTCTGGGATATGCCAGCCGTGACAGGGCACCATCCCTGTGGTAGTTGTGCTGCATGTCCGCTAACTTCCAAATCGACAACCATCGACATTGGGGGTGGGCGTCTGTGGGAACAAAGGCGTTTTACCAACTGTAACAGTCTAAATGTCATCTACCTAATAGTTTGCCCCTGTGAGTATAAATATGTGGGGATGACGACAAGGAAAGTGAAGACACGCATTTCCGAACACAGGAGCACTATTAGGTGTCGAAAACAGTCTACCAAAATGACCAACCATTTCTTAGAGGTGGGACATGGCCCAAATGATTTTCGTTGGACTGTGCTCGAACAACCACTTATACCTAATCATGTGACAGACATAAACAGGTTTTTGTTCAGAAAAGAACAGAAATGGGTATATACCCTGAACTCAGACAAAGATGGGCTGAATGATGACATACCGTGGATGTCACTCTAATTTTCAATCCATTATATTAGTGTGATGGTACACTCAGAATACACTAAACCATTCAGGGTTTTGGCATTAGTTCTGACCAGGTTAAAGGGCTACGTCTGTCCTCTCCTTATGATGCTATTTACATCAGTCATGATCTTTCACATTGTGCGAGATCTTATTGTAACAGAAGATTTTGCCTTCCACCTTATGAACAGTTACATTACATACTCCACAACAATTGATTGTGCAGATCCCCTCATTGGCAAAGCCGGTTAACATTCCCAACTCTACATTAGTAATACTATTTTGTAGTGTCCATTGGTCCGTATGCCTAGCGCCTCGGATTATGCAAACTAATTCCTATAATAGTAATACTATTTTGTAATGTCCATTGGTCCGTATGCTTGCGCATCTAACTACTGCATTGCTAGCGCCTCGGATTAGGCAAGCTAACGGACATCTATGCCTTAGAACTACATGCCCCACAATCCTCAGGGCAGTGGGCGTGACGGTACACGCCTAGCGAGGGAAGCATAACTGTTGCTCCTAACAACGCGCGTTACCTCCCCTTACAGCCAGAGGGACGCTGGAAGTATCGACGGACAGGTAAGAGACGATGGCTCTATGCCTGTCTGCTAGCGATTATACGAGCTTTCCATAACCATATGTGCACGCTCCTCCGAGACCTGTACAGAGTAGGAGTGCAGTACTACGCCGTTGGTGAGAGCCTGCACCCGCTCGATCTGTAACATAAAAACGCTGAGTTAGCGGAGGCGCATGTGTTTTCTTTCCACCAAAAGCGGCGGAATATACGTGGCGACTAACACAGTCCCACTTAGTGCGTGTTTAACCCAATGCGAGCTCACAAAGATCAGGAGATGCTAACACACATCGCGCATGATCTCTTTGGCTCACCCGTCATAAGTCACGACCAAGCGGTGATTTTGGATATACTTAGTTGCCGCTTTTAAACTTCACCGCCTTCTGTTTTCAAAAAATAACTAACAAGAGACACTCCTTTCCACTAATAGAGGTTTGACATCTACAATGATATTTAAGTCTGCCGAGGTCCTAAACTGGTAAAATCGGCCGCTTAAACCCACAAGCACGCTGAAATTAGCTGTGATTAAGTGTGAAGTCGGCGTATGCTGACATGTCTTTGTCCATTTTTCTTCTCATTTTAGAGCGGTGCTTCAATTACCTGAGCTGTGAGCCAGGTGAGGTGAGGCAGTACTCTCCTGCACAATATGGTAAGTGAGAGTCCTACCACATATCATTTCGAGGTATGGTGGTTTATAGTAGGAATTAAAGTACTACGAAGAGGATAACATATGTGGTTCTCTTTACTGATATGATATACCATGCAAATTGCTCTGGATATTGTAGATATACTAATTGTTGATTTTCTCTGTTCTTTTTTCGACTATGTTTGTCTCACACTGGACTTCCTAGCTGGGAGAATGATCCTTCATTAATACCCAGGTGAAAGATTTCCTTTTCTTATTTATTTTACAATACACAACTAGCAGTAGCGATACAGGTCCTGATGAATGCAGTTGATACCTCTGTGATCTAAAGTCTGCTGAAACATGTCATGTCGACCAACCTGTTGGTAGCTATTAGGTGAAACTACCAATTTCGCACGTTTTAAAATCTTAGAAACACTGAGGTCTCTAATAAATAATTTTTCCTCAGGGTTATCTAATTTTAATGTCACTACCCTGCACTTTTTGCACGTTAAAACACACACACCCCCCCCGCACTGCTTTTCAGAAGCTCCCTGTGACCTGATTATACCATCACTGGTCCCTATGCTGTTCCAATTGACCATATCAAAATACTATCCTTCTTGGTTAGAAGGAACCCATATGATGAAAAGGGCGCCAAGGAAGAGCTACTGATGGGTATTTTTTCAATAACCATGAATGAAGTACCCAGATTAGTGGACTATTGCCACTGACTCTTACACATAGTCGTTTTTTCAGAAAAAATCCAAACCTTGACCCTCCACTATTATTTGTATTTTGCTTAGTTACACCCTAGAGGTATACCTCATGACGAGCTGAGCTTGTCATGAGCACGGAAGGGGTTAATGGCACCACTGCACTTACAATGTCTAAGAATGGACTTAGACACTGTATGGGGTACAGGGCTTCTGCACCTGTACTTTCATGTCTAGTATAGTGCACCCAACTAGAGGGGTGACTGATCTATTCCAGGGAAGTTAGTTGTAGGCATTGTCACACAGGGATGTGTGCCATGTTGGCTCTTCACTTTGTTATGCACCAAAACATGTAGCCTCCAAAGGTAGTGTTTGAGTGTGAAGGTACAGGGCCTCCAAGGATGGCACAATAAGTGCTGCAGCCCTTAGAGGCATTCTCTGGTCACACTGCCCTGGGTACCTATGGTACCATTTACCAGGGGCTGACCTGTGGCCAGAGATGCCAATTGGGTTTAGGCTTCAATGCAGTTTTAGGTAAAGAACAAAAAAGGCCCTGGGTACCTGGTTAGCAGGAGCTTTCGGCACACTCAGGCAAAGCACATCAGCATTTTAGCAGACGGTGGGAGCAACCATGCAGAAAGAGGGCAGTTTCTCACACCTAGCAAAGGGCATAGGAGTCCAAGAGGAGTAGAGGCTCTAGAGGCGACGAGTGTGAGTGATCAGAGCTGTGGGTGGTTGCGCATAAAAAGACCGAGCCATCGGGGAAGACACGAGCAGGACTTGATGGTCGTTGGAATCTGCTTCTGGGATCCCCTGGATGAGGTGGTTGGGATGGTGGCATAGAGGCTCCTGTGGCATTCCATGAAGTGAGAGAATGCCCGGGTGATATAGCAGGCTCAATTGAAGACATGGGAGTGAAGGTTTGGGTCAGCGCCCCTTCTTGGAGCCCTTGCAGAGTAGCAGGGCCCAGAGTGGGTGTAAATAGATAGAAAACAGGCCTAATCTAGTGGCCTCATAAAAGACAGGGGGACTGTGAAAAGCAGATGAGTTGAGGCCCCACCGAGGATGGGCACATCCCTTTGGCAGACATTTGATGAGTGTGAAAGGAGCTGAGTGAAGTGGCTTGTCACAGGCCAACGGAGGCGGTGTAGGCAGGGCCCAGGCTAGGGGCTACATCTTGACGGCAACACAACTGCTCCTGTGGCCCCTTCCAGGAGGAGAGACAGGCTGGACAGGCTGAGAGCTTTCAGAGCTTCACCGGGCACAGACAAAGGCTTGTAGGGGATGGCCTTGCATAGAGATATTGGTCGGAGTTCCAAAAAGTAGTTAGGTCCTGAGATGACACGGCAGGGCATAACTTGGGGCCTGCGTCACAGACCTTGCAAGCCCCAAAGAGTCAAGCATTTTCTCCTGGGAAGAAATTGGTGAGTGGGGTGAAAAGTGGGAACATTCTAGCTAAAGGTGGACAGCGGCTGAGGAGCCTAAAAGCAGGAGGGGACAGATTTAGTATGGAACACTGAGGCCGGCTGCAGGTGGGCCCACGAAGATAGATACGAGGGGCCGGGTCCTTCAGTGAGGTCATGGAGCTCAGAAGGAGAGAACGAGTGAGTGTTCCAGGAAAAGACCTCCTTCTTTAGCCTCTGAGTGTGAGGAGTCAGTTGGCTTAGAGACCGCATCTGAGACCTCCACTCCCAAATGGTTTGGAGTAAGTGGGGCGGGAAGACTGGAGAAAGCCGGGGAGTGAGCCCCTGGATGAGGTCTGGAGAGGTCTGAGGTAGAACAGCCTGGAACACTGTGATCCTGGTGGGCTTCCGCCAGACTGTAGAGGCACACCGGAAACTCTGGAGATCGAACAGTAACTCTCATACATGGTTAAGCCCCTCTGTAGATTGCAGGTCACAAGTGAAGACTGTGAGAAATGGATACTCCACATAAGTGAAGGTATAGCCATGATGGCGTCAGACTGAGCAAAAAATGGGGGCACACTCAAGGATATGTTCATGAAACAGGTGGCGTCCCAGGATAGGGAAGCACTGTAAATGGTGAGCAGGGCAACCTCGCCTCCCCGGGAAGACACAGAAGCCCTCATCACCCACTCTTACATGGAATCCCTGTTCTTTTAATTGAGATGACCTAAAACACGTCAAAAGAGACCTCACCTGTGAGTTACAGTCTGTCAGAAAGGAGGTGACAGGTATAGGAGATTGAGTGGATGCCCGGGAGGCACATGAGAGCACACATGATGAGGAGATTGAACAGCTGCAACAAGACCTAATTCGACTCACAGATCAGCAGTTGGACTTGCAGGACCACGGGGAAGATCTTGAGAATCGCTCGAGAAGAAATAATATCCATTCAATGGGGCTCCTCACGATGCGAAAAAGATGTGGAGGCATATGTGATGGAACTCTTTGCATGGGTCTTGAGGGATGTAGCAGCAACTGAGATCCACCTGGATAGAACGCACAGAGTTAACCGTGGCAGCCCAGGACAAACGCAGTCAGAAGATATTTTAAAATATGTGCACAGCTATACCCTGAAGGAACAGATTCTGCGAGTAGCCAAGGCATCAAGGCAAATACCCTTCTAAGGCCATCCTATACAGCTCTTTCAGGATCTCGCTGCTTCCACACTCTAGAAGCGGAAAGAGTTTTGGCTGGTCATGTCCTTCCTACGGGATCATAAGATTCCCTACTCTTGGGGCCACCCCTTTAGGCTGATATTTTGATGTCAGGACCGACTTCAGCACCTACGCTCCTTGACTGAGGTATGTGCATTGCTGCAGATTGACATTCAGGGTCTGGAGAACACAGGAGCGGGGAGGCAAAAGAGCAGAGAAAGTAGACAACTGAGGTGGTGACGGGTGCCCCCGGAGAGGGGTAGCTGCAGGCCGTATTCAGAGAGCATTTTGTTGGATAGGCGAGCCCTGCTTAAAAACCTATCGGAGGACTCAGGTTCCCAAGACCACGCCTTAAGAAAGGGGATTCAGGGGGCTAAGGGGGGGCGCTGGGAAGAGAAGAAGATGGTCATGTTCCCTGTTACATTTTTCCAAGGAACTGGGGTGGATTTTCATGTCCATCCTGCATTTTTGAGACAATTGTTGTTCTTTGTTTTTGAATTGGGGGGAGTCCGGGTGCTCTACATAACCTTATATTTTTTAAACAATGCAAGCATGGTCAAAGGGAGTTTCTATAGAGATAAGACAGGGAAGAAAGCGATTAGTAGGAGGGGAAAACGAATAGTGCATAAGGCTTCTCAAAAGATCCCCATGGTAGGAGGTTTAAAGGTGCTGTCTCCTAATTTTATGGGGCTTAATAACCCGGTCAAGAGTCATGCCATCATCTCTTACTTGGAACAGGCACAGGCGGATATTTGCCTACTCCAGGAAACCCACCTGCAGGCTAGTGATTGGCAAAGGTTACGAACCAGGGTTTTTACCCAGCAGTTTTTCTCTTCCTCGCCAGAAATGCGGAAGGGGTGGCACTGCTTTTCTCACATGCATTTAAAGGAAAGGTAGGAATAAAAATTGCAGAAATCGAGGGCCGTCTTTTGCAGTATCAGATCCATATAGCTAAACAAGCTTTGGTGGTAGGCTCAATCTACTTCTCAAACGAAGGTCCGGAAAAATTCCTACAAGGGCGATGGTGGATATTAGGTCGATGGGTGACTGCTGGGGGATCCTCGGGGACCTCAATTTAGTATTATACAATGAATTAGACCGTTTGGCTCAGAGACAGGGGAAAGCTGGGGCATTATCAACAGAAGGGTCCCAATGGCTAAAGGAGTTAGACCTGAGAGATCTTCTGAGGGACAAACACACAGACACGCAAGACTACACCTTATACTCCCATGCACACAAATACCATGCTAGACTAGATTATTTTTTAGGGTTCCGGTAAGTACAAGAAGTTCTGGAGTCGATAGAGATTGAGCCGCACACCCTTTTGGATCACTCCGCAGTTTGTATGAAGCTGTCTCTCCCGGTGGTGGGAACCCGGGTTCATACTTGGAGACTGCAGCAGTCTATCCTGGCCAGATAGGAAGTGGTTGAGCAGATAAAAGTAACAATAGAGAAATCTTACTAACATACGAAGCACCTGATGTCTAAACCTTGATGGTCTGGGGGGCCATGAAGGCAGTGTTGAAGGGGGAATTTATCGCCATCTCGGCAAAGGAAAACAGGATATGAAGGGAAAAACGTTCCCAGCTTTAACAACAGGTGAGAGAGCTGGAACGCATCCATCATCCCACTGGGGTGCCCAGTATATAACAGCAACTTGAAGCAACCAGGAAACAATTAGCAGGACTAGACTTCGATTATGCTGAATATGCTTTCCTACATCTCAACTGTTCTTTTATGTTGGGGTAACAGGTGTGGCAGGTTACTGCCGAACATGCTTAAGGGACCGAGGCAGTCCACTGTGGTAGAATCTCTGTGGGTGGAAGATTACACTTTGGTAACGGAAGATGAGCAGAAAGTGGAGAGGTTTAGAACTTACTATGCAGCCCTATACGACTCACAAGCTTATCCCGTCTCAGATATTAAGAGATATTTGGTGGGCGCTAAAGTCGCACGTCTCACAACAGATCAGGTAATTAGTCTGGAAGCACTGATTGGAGTTGAAGAACTGATTTCAGCGATTTCCAGGTTAGAAATGTGTAAGCCCCAGGGCCCGGATGGCTTCCAGGTGGCTTTTTACAAGACCTTTTATAGGGAATTGACTGTGCTCCTCACCAGTTTCTTTAACTCCATTAAGGGCCTGGACACCCTCCCATTGTTGATGGCGGAGGCTTCAGTAATGGTCATAGCCAAGCCAGGGAAGGACCTGTCGACCCATCTCCCTCTTGAACATGGACTTTAAGCTGTGAACTTAAATCTTGGCAACCCGCCTGTCTCCGTTCATGCTGGGATTAGTAGAGCCCGATCAGGCTGGGTTTAATTCCAACTAGACAGTTTACACCTGATAGATAAGGTCACGCGTTTGCGTTGAGAGACTATGCATTTCTCCATAGATGTGGAGAAAGCGTACAACCGAGTCCACTAGCCATATTTGGCTGAAACACTCCCTCAATTTGGTTTGGGTTAAAGGTTCTGGGCCTGGGTGTTAGGCAGATATGGCAACTCAGTGGCTTTGGTGAAGGTGAGCGGTCGCAGCTCGGTATGCTTCCAGATTCAACAAGGTACCAGGCAGGGATGCCCCTATCTCCCCTCCTCTTTGCGCTCTACATGGAGCTATTCGCACAAAGAGTGTGGGGCAGCCCAGGGGTGACGGGAGTGTGCTTTGGGGGAGAGAAACACCTTTTAATGCTCTGCGCTGACGAGGAGTTGGTCGTGTTAGAGAACCAAGGAAGAGGTTAGCAAAACTAATTTTCATATTATAACATAGGAGATTTAGTTTTAGTGACACAACAACAAATTAAAAAATGACAAAATTATTTTAATCCATCTCCTTTTGAAATAACGCAAATGCATGGATCTGCTATTTCAGCTAAAAATGACAATAGAGTGATAACAAGGAACAAAACATTTAAAAAAATGTAATTCAAGCACTGAAAAGCAAGCAAATACACAATTAGCTGATCAGTGTTTGGAGCAATCAAATAGAAAATCTGAGAGAGTTTCCCAGAAACCAAATCGATTAATAGAACATTGCTAAATGTTGGATCTCTATTTTATTAAATTTGTGTTATTTTACTTACTATCTCTCTCTTCTTTCTTTTTTTATTATTTTCTTTTGTTTCCTTTTCTTTAAAAAGGAGTGAGGGGAGAAATATCATGATATAATGTCATTGGAACTAGAACCTCAGGAATTGAAGATTGGGGGTGTGGAATGTAAGACAGGCAGTTGAGAAAAGATATGTTAGCTGGGAGCATTGTGCTGTATTTGACAACAATAAATCTAAAGAAAAGGGCATCCTGTTTTGTGTGATATATGAAGATAACAAGAAAGGTGGTGGTGGAAACAGAAGGGGAACACCAGTGCCCAAACTGCTTTTTCTCATGGGCATGTAGCAGTCAGGTAGCCACACCTCTAGAGTGGGCTACTGGGTTCCTAAATTTCAAGGAAGGGTTCAAACACTCAGAAGTGAGCAGGATAGTGCACACTGGGATTGCTAGATGCCACACATAGCCGGAAGTCATCATAGGTGCTGGAGGGATCCTGGCAGTCCATTGACTGGTGACCGCATCATCCCCCACAGGGATCTTTTTGTGCATAAATGCCTGACTTCACATACACCTATAAGTAAGGTAAGATTACATTATTAACCCCTTCCCCACGGATGACAAAGCCAGCTCGTCATGGGCGTTACCTGCGCTGCGCGGATGACGAGCTGGCTTTGTCACGTTACGCGGGATTTTTAAAAATGCCGCGCACAGCGGGAAAAGCCGCCGCAGCGATGCGGTTAAAGAAAGTCACAACTTATATATTCCTTCACATGTTTACTTTTAAAGCCTTTAGAGGATTGGTAATGTCTGTTAAGTGCCAGGGAATATGTAGCTAACTACTACAGAAATAATGGTTCTCGGATAAGGGAATAAAAGAAGTCTTCCAAAATGCACTCTCCTTGTCTTCGAAGAATGTACAAATACATATTTTACGCAATTTTGATATGACTTTTTTCTGAATTCAGAATGTCATCCATGCCTTAGAAATGTATACCGTTGTGTGTGTACTTGAGGTTCTGTACACTTTATTCACTTTTCACATAAAAACCGCAAAATATAAAATACTGACCTGTGGTTTATATGTATAGTATTGTTAGTGTAGGGTTCTAATAGAATATTGGAGAGGGAATGTGATGATGCGGCGGTGGTTGGGCCAGCAGTTAAGCATCGATTTCACCACAGCTGTGCTGATCGTTCCTGTACTCTTCACTCGCGGGCATTGGTTACTTATTGTAACTAACCTATTTTGTTTCATCAGGATGCGTGCAATATCACGCTTTACAACAGTTGGCTACGGTTTAAGAGGTAGGATTACCGCCCACCAAGTTAAAGGAACAGCTGGTTGAAGTATGTTATACTTCACATGTTTTTTTCCAAAACATGGGTTTAGCAGAATTTGCAGTGCTCCCGTACAAAAAAGAGGTACTGTACCATTTATATTGTTATACAAGCACGTGACCAGGAGCATGAGATGCTAGTACCTTTGAGCGCATTGTGTATGTCATCCTTTCAGGGCCGGACTGGGAACCAAAACAAGCCATGGCAAAGTGCTCGGCCAGGCCCCCCAGGGTTTGGGAGTGCCGCTGAGCTGTTTGCTAGGGCCGGTTTGGGCCGATATTGCAGCTATACTGCAAAAAAGACCCTGTAACAAAAACGGCCCACCAGAGAAATGCCTGATGCCTTCTACAGCCAGTCCAGCCCTGAATCCTTCTTTCCATGTGTGATGTGGCAAGGCCTATCAGCCTTAGATATGGGCTCGCACACGACGCTTACACGGCAGCCATCTTAGTACAGCAACATTTCTGCGTATCAGTGATACCCACACTGTTTATTGGCATTTCATGTTCCACAAACAACAGCTTGTCAGTGATAAGGACACTTTTGAGTCATTTTTGTAGGAACAATTGTGTGTCAGTGATATGCACACTTTGTAATTATACCATAATTTGAAAACCAGCTTGTCAGTGATATGCACACTTTGAAATTATCCTATAATTTGCAAAACAGTGCGTCAGTGATATGCACACTTTGTAATTACTCCATAATTTGCTTTTAATTTATTGCTTGAAATTTGATAAGCATAAAAGAAGAAAACAACAACAAAGAAAAGGATGCAACTGTAAGAAAGCCCTTTCTCAACTTTTTTTTGACACATTTCAAGGAAGTGTATCACTAAAAGGTGTGCCGTCCTATAAATATTTTTGGGGACACTAGTGGTTTTTTTTTCCTCTTACTATATTTTTTTACATTTTATACACTGGAACATTTTCAAATTCAGTGGAGTTATCTAAAGTTGGAAGCAACGCAAGATCGCCATGGCTACCAGTTATATGTTTAACCGACCAAGTTTATATTTACCCGTACCTTGCAAACCTGCTTTAATTTAGAAACAATGGTACAAAAACATTTGAAAATTATTTGGCAACAATTACGGCAGATAATTGTCTGTTGAAAGGAAGTTTGCGTAATTAATGAGTTTCTTAGGTAATGCAGCTTTGGAGATTTTTGAAATTTTAGAACGTATTCCCGCACCGTCTAAAAATGCACTATGGAATGTTTTATGGAGGCAATTTGCAGATTACAAATACAATTCACTAAAGAACACAATGTCCTGAATGAACAACACAGTTTTTTATAACAGAAAGCAATATGGAGACGAGTCAGTTGAAGAGTATGTTGCTGCTTTGAGGGTGTTGGCACTAACTGTGAATCTAGTGCAATTGTTGATACATACATTAGAGACCAATTTGTGTTCAATTGTGAATCAAAAAACATACAGGAAAGTTTGACGTAATCCCAAATTATTCAAAGTTTTAGATCTAGGTAAGGGGATAGAAAGATCAATGCTGTCAACAAAAGCTTTAGCCTCTGATGAAAAACATTTAAGTTCACCTGCATGTGTAATTAACAACAGCAATAAACAAAAATCGGGTGTTTGCACACAAAATGCAAATTGTTTTAAATGTGGATCTAAAACACATCTTGCAATTTATCCTAATTGTCCACCTATAAACACAAATTGCAGTAAGTGTTTCAAAATGAGACATTTTAAGGGGTTTGTCGTTCCAACAAATTCAGCAATAACATCACTGTTAACAGCATTGGGAGTATAGAAAATACATTAAGGAATTTAGTTTTACAATTGTATGATGCTGAATCTAATGTGCATAGAAACATGACTTGTGCAGGGTTTACAGCCCTATTAAGGATTGTGCATATTGGTGGTGTTGCTGTTGATCTTATGTCAGACACAGGTTCCCCAATTACCATTTTTATCAGAAAATACTTCAAAATCAAAATTGGATAATATTACTTTAAACAATACAGATATATTTTGGCATAAGCCTCTTAGGTTACTTTGAAGATTGGTTGGAGTTTCAAGTCCGCCCAGTTCTCACAAAAATATATGCTGCCATTGGTGGCAGAGACATTGTTGGATGACACAATTTGTGTATGTTAGATGTAATGTTGTGCCCGGGCACAGATTGTCCCCTCAGATTGGGAGAAATCTCATTTAATAATGTAGGACTGCTACAGTAAACGGTTCAGGATGTAGTTAATAAACATGCTAATGTATTTTAACTTACTGATGGACAGGTAAAAGGATTTAAGCACAAAATAAAACGAAAAAAGGGTGCATCACCTGTACAACATAAAGTACGCATGGTACTACTTATTGTTCGTGAAGAGTTAAAGACAGACGCAGAAGGATTGCATAGTGGAGGCATAATTGAACCCACTGATAGTTCTGAATTGGTTCCAGCCATGGTTATTGCAACAACAACTGAAATAACAGAGATATTCACTTCTGTGCTAACTTGAGATCCCTGAATGAGTGTATTAGTGTGGATTGTCATCCATTACCTAGGATATAAGAATTATTGCTGTCTGTCAATAGAGTAACATATCTCTCTATTCTCGACCTCAAATCAGCATATCATCTGGTTTCATTGGCTGAGGATTCCAGAGATCCCACAACTTTCATCATGTCATCTGGAGCTTTTCGGTATCTGAGGTTGCCATTTGTTCTGACCTCGGTGGATATTGTCTTCCAAAAACTACTGTATGTTATTTTTCAAGGATTGGAAGGTGTTCAAGCTTTTCAAGATGACATCTTAATATTTGCAAAGACGATCAATGAACATAATTAATTGTTAGACAAAGTGTTGCGAGTCCTTGGAAGTAAAGGTATGACAGTAGAAGTGGACAAATACTAATTTCTAGTGCAGGATATTGATTATTTGGGGCACAAAATTACTAAGGATAGCATCAAATCCAAATCAGATTTAGTGGATGCTGTTGTTATAGCAAGCCAACCATATGACAACATCCCTTTTAAATCTTTTTTAGGATTAGGAGAGTACTATGCTAGGTTTGTTCAGGGGTGTGCTATTTTTACTAAACCACTGTGTAAGTTTCTCAAGACAAGAGAACAATTTTTATGGACTGAATTGCAAGAGGAGGTATTTCAAAAGGCTAAGGGCCTTATTACGAGTATGGAGGTCCCTTATTCACGGTGCCGGTCCGGCCACTGACACCACTGCGGGTCCACCCGCAGTATTCAGAGTGTGAACGTCAGACCGCCATAGGATTGCTGCATCCGTTGGGGACGCATGATCCTGTGATGGTCGAGCAGCGGAAGGGGGGAGTAATATGCTGGCATGAATGCTGCAGCACTGCTGTGCATATTACGAGTTGCCTGTCCACCGGCCCATTCATGGCAGTGAGCCTGCCATGAAAAGCGTGCCAGAAGGGCAACTAAGGTGGTCCAAACAGGGCCCCCTGCTGCTCCTGGGCCTGGGGGTGCATGCGGCAGGGCACATGTTGTGCCCCCCTAGAATCACACCCCAGTACCTGCATGCCACACCATGCAGGAATATGATTTAGGCACCGTCTCCGCAGCGTCTGCAGTTAAGGCTTACCTATGAGCCTTATACAGCCACCTCTGTGAGACTGCCCCAGCACCGCCCGCAGTGGTTTACAGTTGCAATGCGGTGGGCAGCGCTCAGCTGGCTTGTTGGTCCTCCTATCGGCACAGCGGTAGCAAGCCAATAGTAATAAGGCCCTCAGTCACTATGAGTTGGAGATCTTTCCCTTAAACTGCTTGTTTCCTCTACCAATTGTTATGTCACAGTGAATGCTAGTTCATTAGTATTGGGTGAAGTTTTTAGTCAAGTCGTAGATGTTAATCCTTTACATCTGGAGCCTTGCGAGGAGCTTAATTGCAATATAGTACTATTGAAAGAGAAGCTCTTGCTTGTGTATGGGCAGTTAAAAAATAAAGAACATTTTGTGGGGCAGGCAAATTGTTCTTTCAACAGATCATAAACCCTTACTGCCAATGAAGAGTTTGGTGGTGCTGCACCAGGGTCCGCCACACAGGCAAACCTGTGGTTAGGCCGCCCGCCAGATCAGACGTTTCCTCCTGTCTTGCAGGCTTTTTTGGGGTGTTCCCACCAAAAATCAGGCACCACAATGGTAACACCAAAAACAGTTCCTGCTCGGCATGCACTCGAAAGTCCATGCTCTGCAGGAACTGGTGTGCATGCACATAGGGGGGCACATGCTGTGCCCTTCTGCTAGAATCCATAGGGTACAGAGCCACCAGGGGAGCCCTGTAGGGACCCCTTTGTTTCCTCTCTGCCCGGTTTTACATGGAGGAAAAACCACCAATTAAACTTTGGCAGAGAGGAAACTCCTAATATGCTTGGCGGGACCATGGCGGTCCCACCAAGCACACTGAATGCCTTCTGACCACCACAACACCACCAGGGAATGGCAGTTCTCTGGCAGCAGTGGCAGGGTTGTGGCCGTTCCACTGCCCATCTAATAATAGGGTAGTGGGGACACTGCTGCGCCATTGCAAGTCTGGCGTTCCGTGGACTACCAGACTGGTAATCAGCCCCTAAGTGTATTTGAAGGATGGGCAGAAATCTAACAATGCTTCATCAAGACTAGTGAGATTGATATCTAGACCACAAGATTTTAATTTTGTAATTAAACACATAGCAGGTGGAAAAGATCTGACAGCAGATTGTTTGTCTAGATTACAGCAGAAGAGTGTGATGGAAAAAGATGAACTGAATCAGCATGAATATGAGGTTGCTGCCATCGATGCCATTGACATGTGTGATGGGGCTATATCAGAAGCAGAATGGCTCAAATGGAGTGCAGGGGATAGGCAATGTTCACTTATTAACAATACATGATAAAGGGATGGCCACCATTCAGAAATTTGAGTAAAAAATTGCAAAGCTTTGCTCAAGTTGATGGAGAATTGAGTGTGGAAAATGTGATGCTTTTGAGACTGGATTTGTTTGTTTCTCTGGAAGGTGTTAGGCAGAGATTGATTAGGACTGCTCACCAGGGACATCGTGGAGTGACCTCTAAAAAAGCAAACACTCACACAACATTAATTGTGGCCAGGCATGGACTCTGCAATTGAAAGATTAATGGCGGTCGCCGCGCTGTGAAGAAGCGATCTTACTGACCTTTTCAGTAAATTTTTTCACTCTCTGCACAGTTCCGCTTGGTAGCTGCTGCCCCCTGACCCTTCCATGTCCTGTGTTCAAGCCCCCTGATCCCCGGTGGTCCAGTAGGGAGCACTGCTGCTCTGCTGCTGCTCTATGCCCTGTTCTCTGCCTTCTGTCTTTTTTCTCCACTGCTCTCTTTCACTGTTCTTTTCTTCTTTCATTGCTTTTCTAATCTATATCTTTTTTCACTTCTCTTATTTGTCCTCTTCTTGTACCTTTTTTCCTTTCGTGCCCTTGTGGTGGCTCATCCCCCATGGCCCTGCACCTCTCCAGTGTTGTTTTCCTGCTACCCGCCTCCCAGCTGTTCAGCCCTCTCCAACACTACTTAATAGCAGCTGCCTTTTTCCACTGCAAGAGGAAAGAGATCTATAACAGTCTCACAACCCAAGACCCACCCACCCCTCCTGCTACCCTCACTTTCAATGGGTAAACAGCGTTTACAACACTGTCTCCACAACCCGGTACCTTTACCACGCAATTGTTACAATGACCGTGTTGTTACCACGTGTACCATTATATCGCAAGTCCTTTCAACGACTTGGTGTAGGGTGCACACTGGTGTTGGATTTACAATCCAACACCTTCCCTGCTGTTGCAAAAACTTTAGTAGGAATAGTAAATAATACTATTTCTAACTCCAGCTCACCCCCTACAGCAAGTCATTGTAATGACTTGCAGTGTACTGGTTCACATTGTAACAACGCAGATTTTGTAACAACCGTGTTGTAATGGCATGCAATGTTTTCGCATGCATTGTAAAGAGACATATTTTGTACCGCAACTATATGAGTAGCGAAGTAAGCGATTGCTGTTAAAACCTTCGTATTTTTTCTACGACAGTAGGTAAACAACTAGTCATGTGATTTTCACATGATGCCCCTTCCAACCATGTGATCATCACCACGTGATGGGCCATAAAGTATTTAATCAGAGGACCTCCACCACAATAACTGATACACTTTTTTATTGAAGAAGACGCCGGCAGCCATTTCCAACCCAGTCACATTAAAAGCCTTGTTTTATCAGGTAAATGTTAGAGTTAGGAATAGAGACCTTGTCACATACTTAACCATTCGTCCTTTCTGTACAGATTCTTAAAACAGTATTTTATTTTATTTTAATTTTTTAGAAAGTTTAATAATCTGTAAACCCATCCAGCTATACTTTTGGGACATCATCGTATGTCTATCGCATTCTCCCCAATCTCCTTTTTACATTAGGTAACTATGGGGCTATGATTCTTTGCGACGCATTATATCAACTAACACGTCCTTTTTTATAAGGTTTCTACACTGGTAATCATTTACTAACTGTTTTTCAGAGGTCCTACTGTTTGGTGACGTTATTGATTTTAGCAATAGCGGGAAATCATCCCTTGTCCAACATAGCTATACGAGGCATTATTAATCTAAGGGACTTGTTACAATGTAGATTTTCTTATGTACATTATACTTTTTATGAATGAAAACAGACTGACAGAAGGGATTTCTGAATAGAATCTTTATCATTCTTCTCCATAGAAATCCTATCACTTTATGAAACCTTTGATTTTAAAGTTATTGAGACATCGCCGTGCATTTAGTGCATCGGATTTATATCAGGTAATTCTTTTCTTCATTGAGGCATTCCTTGTGAGAAATGTTTTGTACCACATGAGGTACATAATAATTGAGGATGGATCTCAGGTATAGACTTAACATTAATAAGATATCTCAGTGCCATTCTTTCACATATATTGTTCTATACCGTGAAGAATTGGAATTATACACATATAATTAACATCCAACAGGGTTTTATTTGTCCTTACTTTGAGGTTTTTTTAATCGATTCATAAAAATTTAAGTATTGGCCTAAGCAAGATCTACTTTAACACAAAATAATTTTTTAGAACTCTCCCTCATTGAAGAAATAAGATTCAATAAATAGGTTTAATTAGATAGAAGCCATCATAAATACTAAGTATGACCACATCTCGACACACAGTTCAGCAATAATGGTAATATTTTTTGTTTCAGCTAACTATCAAAATCAAGGCTGATCAACTATGGAGTTGAAGTTTTTTATCCCAAGGCTATAACCGCATTCGAGTAGCACTTGTGAGTTATTGGTTAATTATTTTGTATTTCTATCCCTTTTTTTCTATATCCTTGAATGTGTCACTATTATCCTCTCCTTTTTATATATCGATAAGAACTAAATGTCGCTAGGAGCACTCAGATACAGAACCATAGAGAATTATGAACTGTAATGTTTTTCAGATAGGAAGATTTCTGGATTACGAATAGGTATTGTTGTTACGAATAGATATTGTTTTTTGCTGTATATGTAAAAGAGAAGTTAATGGTTTTAATATATGTTAAATGTTAGAATATATGTTGCTTTATGGATAACAAGATTTGGAAAACTGAGCACGTTTTCTCTTTTTCATTATTATTTTCAGATAATTGTGTGGCTTTTCCTGATGAAGGCGTTGTGTACGCCGAAACGCTCGTCGAGTTAACAAAGATATTGCCACTCTCTAACCCTTTTTTTCTATATATATTGATTAAATGTGATATGTTATATGATGTATTTTTAATGTGCTTTTTATTAATATAATTTATGTAGAAAATAAGATAAGGAATTATCAAAATAGTAACATCTTTGAACATACTTTCCTAGTTTTCCTTTGGCTCTTCCTATGTTAAACATATTATGTGTTTTGCTTACCTTATCTATATCGCCTAGGAGTTATTGTCACTACTATTGTAAAGAAACATATTCATTCAATGTCTGCAGACCTTGCCCAACTGGACCACCCTCACCTTGGACAACACCCTCAGAATCACGAGGAGCATCCACTCCGGAACCCTCTCAGGTCCCTGCCCTCACCACATCATCAACAGAGGTAGAACTTCCATTCCACCCAAACTCTGCCGCACCATCATCTACTCCATTGAGTCTGCAACCTTTCTGGATGACTGGAAGCATTCAGAGATCAACCCCCTGCTGAAGAAATCATCTGCTGACCTGATGGACCTCAAGAACTACAGACCCATCTCTCTGCTCCCCTTCCCAGCCAAAGTCAACAAGAAAGCCATCAAAGCCCAACTCACTGAGTTCATCAAAACAAACCACATCTTGGTCCTCTCCCAATAGGGCTTCAGAAGCAACCACAGGACTGAGACTGATACTGCTTTCCTCATCGTACCCTCCTCAGCTGAGGCAAAACTGCTGCCCTCATCCTACTTGACTTCTCAGCTGCCTTCGACACCGTCTCCCACCACACACTCTGCGCTAGACTCCATGAAGCTGCCATCCATGACAAAGTCCTAGAGTGGATCTGCTCCTTCCTCACAGGTCGAACACAGAGAATCAGACTTCTACCATTCAAATCAGTACCCACAGAAATCAGCTGCAGAGTACCTCAGGGATCCTCCCTGAGCCCCACCCTCTTCAACATCTAAATGGCCCTGCTGACAGCCATTGTCTGAAGCAACAGACTAAACATCATCTCCTACGCCGATGACACCCAGCTGATTCTCTCCCTCACAGATGAACCCACAGCCGCCAAGAACAACTTCCACGACGGGATAAAAGTAGTCACCACCTGAATGAAGAACAGTTCCCTCAAGCTCAACTCAGACAAGATTACAGTCCTCATCCTGGGCTCTGCCCCTTCCACCTGGGATGACTACTGGTAGCCCGCAGCACTCAAAGCCCCCCTCACATCCACAGACTACGCAAAAAACCTCGGCATCTTCCTGGACTCCTCGCTCTCAATGAATCACCAAATCAGTGCTGCTTCGTCCTCCTGCTTTCACACGCTACGCCTGCTTTGTAAGATCTTC
Organism: Lissotriton vulgaris; assembly: GCF_964263255.1. Lineage (NCBI taxonomy): Eukaryota > Metazoa > Chordata > Amphibia > Caudata > Salamandridae > Lissotriton > Lissotriton vulgaris. Next base: position 927,033,536 of record NC_141699.1, read on the forward strand.
AAGTGGATCCCCACCAAGTCCTGGAACACAGTCACCCATGTGTTCAACAGCAGCAGACTTGACTGCGGCAATGCACTCTACACCAGCACAACTGAGAAGCTCCAAATGAAACTGCAGAACATCCTTATCACCTCTGCCAGACTCATCCTGAACATCTCACGCCAAAGCCACATCACCGGCCACCTGCGAGACCTTTACTATCTCACGATCAACAAAAGAATCACCTACATGTTCCCCACACATGCCTACAAAGCCCTCTTCAACTCCGGACCTGCATACCTCAACCACCACTTCTCCTTCTACACTCCCTCCAGACATCTCTGCTCCGCCCAACTGGCCCTTGCCACAATCCCACAGATCCACAAGACCACAGCTGGAGGAAGATCCTTCTCCTACCTCGCTGCAAAGACCTTGAACTCCCTGCCTCAGCACCTCATGCAATCACCATTGCTGCAGCAATTAAGGAAGGATCTCAAGACCTTGCTCTTCACAAATCCAAACCCCCCCACCCAGACTCAGCGCCCTGAGACCACCATGGGTGAGCAGTCATGCTTTATAAGAAACCCGATTTATTGGTTGAAAATTTGTGGGTGCATGTGCTATTAGTGCAATTTCATACAAAAATTGGAAGGTGATTTGCGAACCATCTAATCTTTCGGAAGATCCCCGTGTACTATGGGAAAGAGCGCCAATTGACGTTTCGCGACCATACAATATTGTGGGACCAATAATTTTTTTAATTGTTCTTAGTGACAATTTTTCTAAATGGATTTAGCATAAATGTATTAGTAATCCTAGTACAGAAGAAGTAATAGACTTCTTGATGTACGATTTCAAGATTTCAAGATTTTTATTTTGGGAGATCGGTCTTTTTAAAAACAAAAAACATTACACCAAATAACAGTTTTTAAATAATACTACTACATATATTTATACACATAGAATAGCTTGCTTAATCACACAAAAATAATCAATAAGTTACTTTTATGCATCTAATGTTTAAAATTTCATTTTTAGAGAATCTTTTTTACTCTCTTTGTAATTTCAACCGATTTCCTTTAAATACACATTTAAAAATTTCACCCCTCTACATGCTAGTTGGATTGAGGTTCCGCTTAGCCAGGTGATTACCGCTTCTCTGCATGAGCGTATATTCAAATTGTTCAGTAGAGATTTTAAAAGTGCTTTCCGTTCTTTTAGTAAGACAGGGCATACACAAAATATGTGTTAAATGGATTCATCTTTATAACCGCATAGTCTGCAGTCTTTATTTTCCCTTTTATCCTTCCATGCTGGAATTAAGTCTTTTGTTTCCCACATGCCCAGCCGCAACCTCATAAATTGATGTTTTAGAGTACGTGAGAAAAATGCTGATAAATATTCCTGGGGCTTCTTTTTCCCATATGAGTTAATGACTGTCCAGGCATGCCGTCTCTGTAGTAGGGTGTTCTCGTCCTTTGAATGAGACAAACATTTTATTGTGATGTTAATTAGTTTGTTGAATTCCTCTTTTCCTATGCTAAGATTCCAAGTATCTAAAGCGGAGATGTCCGTTATCACCTGGTTTAAGTAACTACCCCAGGAACCTTGCATTTTCTTTCCTTTTTGACTTTCTATTTCTTTCCAGCATAGATGATCTATTGTTCCACTAGCAGAGGCACACAACCTCCAGCACAGTTTTATAAAAGCTCCTTTGCTGCGAAATTCCTGGTTTAATAACCCAAACTCTAGCCGCACCTGAGCAGGCGAAGCGCTTTGCTGGATATGGAAGACTTTTTTATATACTTTTGTTTGAATTTCGTTTAAAACCGTGATTTCACATCCTTTCATTATTTCAGTGCCATAGGTTACTGTTGGTATTAACTGTGCCTGCATTACTGTTAATAAATTGCCATGTGATGGACAGCTTAATTTCTTTTTTAATACATTAAAGCCATGGATCAGATTTTGAGATTTTGACTTCATTGAAATGAGCTGTGATTTGTAGGTTTATTTTCGTTCTACCATAAATCCGAGATATTTGTATGAAACAGCTATTTCTACTTTCTTCCGCTCTATATACCATGTGAATTTCTTGTTTTTAGCATCAACTAACTGTACGACCTTTGTTTTTGTTAAATTCAGTTCTAGCCCTTGTACTTTTAAATATTTGACTAAGGCATTCATTCCTCTTTGGAGACCGATTTGCGTTTGACTTAGAAGTACTAAATCATCAGCGTATTGAAGGCACCTAATTTCCTCATTACCAATCGATGGAGGGTGACTATTGATTTCCAAAAGGGCATCTTCAAGATCAGATATGTACAGGTTAAAAAGTGTAGGAGCTAGCACGCACCCCTGTTTCAGGCCATTTTGGGTATTTATTTTCTTAGTTACCCACCGGCCATCTCCTACCTTTACCTGGCTATATGTACCCGAATATAATTCTCTGATGGCCTTTAACAGATTTATAGGGATGCCCCAGCTGATGAGTTTTTCCCAAAGAATTTAACGGGGCACGCTGTCGAAGGCTTGCTTGTGGTCCACAAAACAGGCGAACAGGCAGGTTTTTTTAAGTTGGCTTTTTCGGCTAACAATGTTAGTGCCGTTCGATTTGTTAGAGTTCCTGCACCCACCCGAAACCCTGTTTGAGATCTCGGGATGCGGTTATTTTCACTGGACCATTTTTTTAGTTTGGTTAGTAGGCAACTTGCATATAGCTTTGCTTCGACATCAATTAAAGGCAATTAATCTATAATTGATCGGCATTGATGACTTTCCCCCTTTGAAAATTGGCTGTATGATACTTCCCCTCCAGGATTCAGGGATTCCATTTGTTTCAAACAATTCATTAAAGAATGGGGCAAAATAATGAGCCCAATATGAAGCTTCTCCCTTGAAGAGGGCATTTGGAATGCCATTTGGTCCTGGCGCGCCCTCCAAGTTTAGCATCCTGATGATTTTTATTAGTTCGCTTACTTCTATTAAGTTGTCGGAGCTTTTATTTTTTGGGAAGATTAGTTTGTTATTCGCATTTGAGCCCACAGGGAGTCTTTGGGCTTTTTGTTCTGTTTGCCTCCAACTTTTTTGCCGTTGGGGTTCCTGGGGTTGGATTAGGTTTTGATTCTTTATACATACTCTTTATGTGGTCTACCCATTCTTCCTCTTTTATCCCAGCATTTTGATGTCTGTTTTTTCCGAGTGTCAGTAAATTTATCTGAGACCAGAAGTGGTTTCCATTCCGTTGTTTGCTAGCCAAAAGGAGTTTATTCCATATTACGGCCTGATAACTTAATTTGGCTGCTCTGCAGTTTTTCTTGTACTGTTTTCTTAAGTTTTTGAGCACGCTTCTGTCAGGTCTACCCCCTGATTTTAATTGATTTGAGATTGATCTGATTCTGCGTACTAATAGGCTTTTTTTCTTGCGAAGTTCATAATTGAACCAGGGATGGTGGTTGCTTGTCCACACAAGCTTCTTCTGGTGCCTGGCAGAATGATCACCTTTGTTGACTGAAAAGAGTTCCTATAAGGATCCTGTTAGGGTGTCCCAGGCTCTTAATCTTTCACCTTCCCTACTTTGTGATGGGTCTGGGCTTGCGGATTCCATTGAAATGTCTTCACTTGTACCCGCTTGGTGGTATACTTCTGCCATCACTTTTTTGATCCCTATTCCACGACATTTCAGTCTTTTTAAATTGTAGGCATGTGGCGTGTAAAAAAGATTTTTTGCGGCTGTCAGCCTGGATGTAAAGTGCTCTATTTGCAATAATTGTGGCATGTGGTCGCTTTCCATGCGTGGGACAATTAGGAATGTTCGTGTTTGACATGCTACAGATTCACTCACTATGGTATGATCGATTATTGAGCTTTTTTACCCACTTAAATAGGTTATTGCCGCCGGTGAATCATCTTTTGTATTTCCGTTGAGGTGAATCAGTCCCAAAGATTCAAGTCGTCGTCTGAAGTTATTTCCCTTTTTATTCATATTCCCTGCGGCAATACATAAGTTAATATTGAAATCACCGGAAATGATGAACTGTACCTGGCAGTACAGCCTCTGTAATGATTTTATTATTCCTAACAATGTATTCATATGGTCATCTTTTGTCTCCTCACTCGGGTCGATATAAACATTGAGTAGTATTAATTTTGTTGCTGTCCCATTACTTTTGTGCTGTTCCAATTTGGATACAAGGACCCAATTCGTCCCGATAGTAAATTTTTCTAGAGTCCAATCCAGTTTGGTCGAGAAATAAGAAGATAGGCCGCCCTTTGGGTGACCAAATTTAGCAGATTTTGTTGCTGGCTCGTGATGGCCGTCAAAGCCTGTAATATTGTTCTCAGTTGTGCTCCATGTTTCTTGGGCTAAGATGATATTGTGTTCTTGCAGAAATTCCACTGCATCGGGGTTTCCTATGAGGTTTTCCAGGCCGTTGGTGTTCCAAGAGCAAATGTTAATCAGTTTTTGAGTTTCTTGCGATACTTTGGTTCCTCAAGATTGCGAGTTAAGGTGACGTTTTGGGGCCCCAACCTATTGTCTTTAATCCCTTGTTTGATTATATTCTTGATGTATGATTTCCAAATAGAATGGTTTCCAAGAAATCTAATATCAGACTTGTATCTCATAGAACTACGACATTTTTGAATTCATGTGGTGTTACCATTGAAAGATTACCACTCCTTTGTCCAAATGTTAATGGTCAAGTTGAAAGTGCTAGAAAAAAAATTGAAAGCAGGTATTCAATCAGCCGTAGCAAATGACATTGTTGTTGAAATATTTTTGAAAAGCAAAATTTGGAGTTACCACAACACTCCACACACTTCTACAAGGATTTCTCCTTATTATTTATTGAGAGGGAGGAATTCTCGTGACATGGTTTCTCCTGGAATGAACAATTTAGGTGTGTGTATTCAAACCACATATAGACAAATTTGGAAAAACTATACAAAAAGCAAAACATAATCCACGGGATAAACAGATCATATGTAAAGACTAATTTGATAATGTAAATAAGACAAAATCCAAAGAAATCAGCAATGGTGATTGGTTAATAACATCCAAACCCCACATTGCTCCCCAGGGTGAATCTTCATATAGGGATCCTGCGCAAGTAGTAAAAGTGACTGGTAGTGTGGTAGTAGTGTGTGAAAGAGGATGGTGGAATAAAAGGGCTGTAGTTGATCTCAAACCTTTTTTTCGAAAGTAGTGGAATAGTACACCCGGAAATATAGCAGTCAAATCAAGCATAGAGGAATGAACGTGAAACAGATTCATATATCATATCGGGGACGCTATTGCCCATTTATCATTGGATCAGCTATATATGGTGCTCACAGATTTGGATCAGGAATATGGAAACTATCGAATTGCAATGTATGCTTGATTTGACCAATGAGTTTGAAGACTACTATCGCGAATATAAGCACCAGGAGTGTAAAGAATATTAAGAGACTACAGTCCTGACAAACTTCAAATGCTCATTTGAACTAAACACATTGACTGGATGTTTGTTTCATGGAGAATTTGTACATGAATATAAAAATAAAGGAAAAATATATTTTTTTAAAACACAACTAAGGATTTGTGAACTGCTATATTTCCAGTTGCGCCTTTAAACTTCTTTAAGAAAAAAATATTTGGCTTGGCAGTGTGTTAGAACTGGCATCCTTATTGTGATTTTCCCATGTCTTTTTGCCTCTGCCACCTGTATTTTTGCTGTGTGCTGGATTTCATTTTTGCTGGTCTTGATGCTTTGAGCATTTTGCCACTGCTGATCGGTGCCAAAGTGTAAGTGCTCCCTAAGTAAATTGTACATGTGGATTGGTGTTTCCATGATTGGCATGTTTGACTTACTACTAAATCCCTAGTACAGTGCACTGTGTGTGGCCAGGGCCTGTAAGTCAACTGCTGCTACAGCCACTGCAGTGTCTGTATGCAATCTCTACTGCCATATTGACCTGGCAAGTGTACCCACTTGCCAGGCCCTAACCTTCCCTTTTATTACACATGAGTCACCCCTAGGGTAGGCTCAAGGAACCCCTGTGGGCAGGGTGCAGTGCATGTGAAAGGTAGGACATGTACTGGTGTGTGTGACATGTCCTGAATATGAAATACAGTGTATTTCGTTTTTCACTATGGAAAGGCTATCTGTCCCATAGGATAGAATGGGAGTATATGTATAACATCTTATAAGTATAACTTCCCATTGGGACAAGATAGAAAGATGGAGCTTAGTATGCCTGTACTCAGAATAAAAAAATGCATCTTTTTGTAAAGATGATTTTTATATTGTGTGTTTGAAAATACCACTTTTAGACACAGCGTACAGATTAGGTTAAATTAAGGGAATTTTTGGAAGTAATGTTGGCTTTATTGTTTGACTTGCAGCGATTCCATAGAGCAGAAATATACGGATAGAACTACAGTTGCGGATCAATTACCAAATGAAGGTAGTGATTTTAAACAGTCAGTCTTTTAAAACCAAAATGTAAGGATTTCGGGATTGTTCGTACTTCAACCAAGTGTTAATCAGAATGGCACAGAACCATGTTCCTTCACTATCGATTAAACAGTTACAAAGTTGAGGACCAATTGCCGGAGAAGGTGGGGATTGCATTCTGAACAGTCATTTTCTTTTGATTAAACAGCAACAAAGAGTCATATAGTTGAAGGGTTATGTTCAGACAACTGATAACTTGAGCGGCTACTAAAGCTTCAAACAGGGTTGTTTAAACTTAAATCTGAGGTCTCGAGACCGGCTCGGTATATTATGTTCACAGCTTGACCCTTTTCTGTTTTTAATACAGTCTGACTGAAACTGCATCACAATCAACTTGAGACGCAGAGCATTTGAATCCTCGCATTGCATATGGTGCGCACAAGATATTGCAAGGCATACATTATGACGCTCTCTCTCTTCCCCCTTTTTTTAGAATCTTTCAACATTTGTGTTGTCAGTGTAGTGTTTTAAAAGCTGCCACTTACAGGATAAAATTTGAATTTGGTATTTTTGTTTTCTTCTTTTTGTGATATATGTGAAATGTGATGTAATGAGATATCATTGATATGACTATTGATTATGTTTATGTATTATGCAATATTTTTCGTTTTGTGGTTCTCATAATTTCAATAATCAAAAAGTATTATGAACAGAAGACAAAAGTGAGGTCTATACAAATATTGGGAAAATAAAACAATTTTTTTTTACAATCACTTTGAGTGTCACGTGTGATGGTGTAATGGATGGTTTATTGATCATCAGTAATGGCAGTGGTGATGTTGTTGGAGAATTTCAGAAAGTGGGCATTTTCTTGCTTAGCAATCCTCTGTGCATCTGCTGGTTTGTGGATTTACTGTCTGGCTTTGGAGTGACAGGGGCTGGGGATGTGCATTCTCTTCAGACATACACTGGGGTGGTTGAGGCGTGTTCTGCATTTCCTGGATGAGTCAAGGCTGGGCTCATTTAGAGTGGCAGGAGGAGATTTCCTTGCTCCTGAATAGGCTTGGTTTGCCCTGGACAATGCTGCTCCCACCTTCTGCCAGGATGCTGGGCCAGAGAGGACAGAATTGGTTTAGACTGAGCACAGACACTCTCTGCCACAAGAGAACAAAGGGAAATGTGGACTTTAGAACTTGCTTGAATTAAGTAACCTGCCAAAAAGAAGAGCTGGGGAAACTGTGAGGAGAGACTATAACGTTGCTGTGTACTTTGCTGTGTTGGCCTGCAGTAGCTGCTTCTGTCTTGGGCATAGAAAGGACTGAAATTTCTGCAACTTCTTTGTTTGAGTTTCCCCAAGGGCTTGAGATAGAGCTTGGCCACAGTTCAAGAAGTCTCAAGAACAGCAAAGACTTCACCTTCCTACAGGTACCGCCTCTGGGAACGCGTGTCAGTTGTCACAGAGAGAAACCGCAACCGGACACTGCCACCAAGACCGCCAGCGGTTCCTTGCCCTGAAGGTCCCACAGAGTGCGCCGACGACTATGACCGTCGCTGCCACCGAGCTGCTGCTTACACTGTTTTCTCTGGGCATCGCACTCCGCACCACCTTGCTTCGCTCTGCCACACTGGTCTTACCGACGATGCTGTTCACCAGCTGACATTGCCGTCGTGGTCTACACCGTGGACTTGGGGCTCCGCCCCAAGCACCACCCCGTCCCACACCGCAGCCGCGGCCCACCAACGCCTGTTCCCATTGACGGACACCAACCTGTGCACCGTGACCTGTCAGCACCGCAAGGAGCATCGCCCCACTTTGCACCGCAGCCCCGGTCTCACACTGCTGCTGAACGACCGTTAGCGGACCGCTGCCTGCACCGCAACCAGAGGGCACCGCACACTGCACCACATCGCTCCACTTCACACTGCAACCGAGACGCTTGCTGCAACTGGCCCGCGCCGACATGGTCAGCTGGAACCAACGGTGCTATTTACAAGGCTTCTGACACCGACGCCGGTCCGCAGTGATGTGGTCGACTGAAACTGAAGGATTTGTTTGCGTAGAACACAGCAGGCTGACCAAACAGTCAGGGCCCCCAACATTGGGCTAGCCACTCTTTCACCGTCCTCGAGCAGACCCACCCACCCGCCCATCCCCAATCAAACCCTTCTGCTTTATTGCAGTGTGAGAAGCAGAAACCAAATGCTATTTATAATACCATTTTATATTTCTTCTTCTCGCGCTGCGAGAAAGCAGAGGAGGGATGCTCCTCCACCCACATGGAGGAGCTGCCCCTGGTTCTAATAGAATGTTGGGAAGGGGATGTGGTGATGTGATGGTGTTTGGGCCGTTTTCATTTGACTTTTTCTGGATTCGGGACGTTATCTATGCTTCAGAAATGTATATTGTTGTGTGTTTACTTGCAGTTCCATACTTATTTACTGTTACACATAAAAACAGGAAATATGAAATACTAACTGTCATTTACAAAAGTTATTAAATACTGAAGTAAAATATTTCATTTTTACCTCAACCTTTGTCTGGAAATTCTGTTAATCAACATTTTGCAAATAAATTATGCTTTGGTACGTATTTTAGACAACAAATACACACTTTTTGCAGAGGTTTTTAGCCTTTTTAATGTTGTTGTATTGTGACTGGTTTCTCAAAACAGTCAAAAACAAATCCCAAACTTTGGCTACCATTACAGTAATAATATTATTCAAACAGGGCACACATTTTGGGTATGGGTATCAAAGAGAATGGGTCAAATTCGAAAAAGGGCTCACCGCCAGCAGTGACTTGACCCATATGATTCACAAATGCAAGACATAGCTTTAGACTCTAGTTGTAACAGCATGAGAACAAATACAGGCTGGCCTAGTGTGCTCAGCGGGTGGTCTTCTATCAGCTAGGCATACATGCACAGAATAAGTATTTATATCGATGAAGTGTTCTTTTGCAGACAAGAGGCCTGAAAATTGGGGACATAGCTCCAGCATGGGAGCATTTCTTGACACTGCTCCTTCACCAATGGCCGGCCCCCAGTCACACTTATTAGTGTGATTGACGGTGCAGGGCCTAAATAGGCCATGTATTGTCAATCAGACTGTACATGTAAAATGGGCCTGTTGTCAAGGAAAACAAGCATTGGCAAAGACAACAGGTCTCGCCAATGCAAGAGCTACTGGTGTTGCCAATGTCTTTTAGCCAGGTTGTAGAACAGCATGGCTGTGCAGCAAGGCTAATATTAAAGTTTTTTTAAAATGTCACAATGCATCCAGTACTTTTTCTGACTTTACTTTTAGCCATGCTGCACAGCTGCACTGCTGTTCAATATGGCTAAAAGACATAGGCAAAGAGTATAGCTCTCACATAGGTGAGACCTATTGGCTTTGACAATGCTTGCTAAACAGGGCTGATAGTCTGCAAAAAGGAATGCTTCCCAACTAACGTATATAATACTATGTACTATGTTCCATACTGAGTGACATTTCTAGAAGGTCTGGTTGATGATAACTGTGAAGGGGGAATGTGTTGACATTTTAAGTTCATTCGTATTGCGTGCAGAGTAATGTCTGTTCGGGGTGGGGCAGTTGTAACCTCCCCACTAGTGGCTGCACTATGGCATTTCTTGTTTAAGGTTCAGGTTGAACTTTTCTTTCAAGTTTGGTCCTCTGTTGTTTCCCAGAGGAACCTGGTATTGGGGAGGTTATATAGTTATACATGCTTGGCCTTCCTACATATGATACCAGATAGGCGTAGTAGTTCACATGCTCTGCAGCAAACGTATATTTTGACTGCTGATGGCGTCACTTAATAAATAGGCACACTGTACCTGTAATGTATGGGGAATAGGATCGGTCCATAAAAGGCACCGAATACTAGCACAATTGAACAGAAGGAAAATTAATATAGCTTTCCTACAGGAAACTCACCTTAATCATGATGAAGCGCTTAAGTTGCAATGGAAATGGAGGGGACAAATGTTTTTCACGTCGTATTCAGCATTTTCATGAGGGGCAGCGATCTGGGTTAGGTATTATACCCCCTTTATGCTACTGGAGCAGAAAATAGACCTACATGGCTGATATGTATAGATCCATGGCTTACTGGATGGGGCACACATAGCTATAGGGAGTGTATATGCGCCAAACACTGACCAAGATAGATATTTGGAAACTCTTAGTATGGCATTAACGGACTGGACTGATTATCCTTGGGTGATGGGAGGTGATTTCAATGTGGTATTAGATCTAAATCTGGATAGGTTACACCCTCCATTGCATGCAACTGAATGTAAAAAACAAGCAGAGGCGCTCAAGAGATGTGCGAAGGGATGGGAACTGAAAGATACTTGGCAACTGATGAACCCAGGCCATAAGGAATATTCCTTTTATTCCCCATCATACACGCATAGATAGAATTTTTTGCTCCAGGGCTCTACTTGATTTTATTAACTGTGTGTTACACATTATCGGATCATAACCCAGTGCAGTTGACACACCAATGGGGCAAAATCCCGATACCGACCTGGAAGTTACAACCCCTATTACTGGAAGACCAAGTTTTCCATAGCACATTATCTGATGCTATTGTTAACTACTTCTCCGAAATTAGAGGGACTGCTAGTATGCGTCAATTTGAATGGGAAGCCTTCAAAACCGTTATAAGAGGAGTAGCGATTAGCACGAAAGTGGGAGCTCGGCTCCCCCTCATTGATCGAATCAAAGAGCTTGAAGGCAGACTGAGCACATTAGAAAGGGAAGCTGCAAGAACAGACACGCAACAGGCTCAACTACAGGAGGCCAATATACAATATGCAGAGCTTCTGGAGGAACTGCGCATAGTGGGCTATCGACTTTATACACAGAAACACAGAAACAACACTCCCAGGCGGATAAAGTGGGACCCCTTCTAGCAAAACTGGTTTAAAATGCTCCCCCGCCATCCCCTATTCTGGAGATTTGGACTAGTGAGGGTAATATAGTTAGCATTCAAATAGAAATTAGCACTGCATTTATAAGCTATTATGAGTACTTTTCCAGACAACTGGTAGGTCATAGAGATACAGATTGTGAGCCTTTCTTTGACGGTTTGCAAACTCCACAGCTCGCAACATTAGGGAGCATTATACTGTGCAGATTAGGACCTCCAACAACTCTATGAAAGAGATTTTTAAAACTGTGCAAAGTTTTACTAATTCGCAGGCTTCCCAAACTCCCATTCAGCCCTCAGAATCCTTATGTAATAGCTTAGCAACTTTCTTTCATGATACAATTACAGATATTTATGCTGTCTTCCCTCCTCCAAAAGAGCATGTCTTGGACTCTGCTGCGGCGGGCCTTACCCAAGTGTGGTCATCCTTTACAGTTTTTTGAGAGCAATCAATCTTTGATAGATCTACATAATGTAAAATAAGGTTCTCCAGCGGACCCATGTCCGGACAGGTTTTTTTAGGATCCTGGCCTCAGGGCTGAATCCAGCTCTAAAGGCTATTTGGAATCAGTCGCTGGAGACAGGTATTTATCCGGCAAACTGGAAAATAGCAGCGGTTCAGCCTATTCTAAAAAAAGAAGGTGCTGATCCTGCGGTCTTGAAACCTATTCGACCCATCTCCTTGCTCTCAACCCCCGCAAAAATTCTGGAAAAACAGGTACAGAGACAGCTCTCTGCTTTTTTAGATTCTAATGATTTGTTACACGGTTCTCAGTCAGGTTTCAGAGCGGGTTTCAGTACGGAGACAGCTCTGCTAGAAGTTCCTGAGACTCTGCGGAAACCTTGGATCAGGGACACTGTGCAATGCTCGTGTTATTAGATCTTTCTGCAGCATTTGACATTGTGTCCCAAAAAATCCTGCTGTGCAGATTAGAAAGTCTGGGAGTGTCGGGCAAGGTGTTATCTTGGTTTCATACTTTACTTGAAGGTCGGTCACAAAATGTGGTTCTTCACCCTTTTACCTCAGAAACCAAGTGGCTCTCGTGCGAAGTATCTCAGGGTTCGGCTCTATGCCACACTCTTTTTAATATTTATCTGGCCCCCTTAGCTGTGGTGGTGGAGAATTGTGGTTTGAAGATCATTAGTTATGCAGATGATACACAACTGATGTTCTCATTTAAGGAAAAGGAGGGTGTGGGTTTAGCCAGCTTCAAATCGTGTCTGCTAAACATTGTTGCATGGATGACAGACAATTGTTTGAAGCTGAATACAGAGAAAACGGAAGTTCTTTTCTTCAACAACAAGTCCCCCTTGCAATCGGCTCTGTGGTGGCTGTCCGAACTTAATCCTCCCCAGACACCGGTCCGGACTGCCCGGAACTTAGGTTTTAAATTGGATACCGCACTCTCAGGAAAGGAGCATATTGCGCAGGTGTCAGCAGTGTGTTTTTGGAAACTCAAGACCCTGCGCAGATTCTTACATTTTCTCCCTGCAGACTGTCGGAAAACAGTCATCCATGCAGTTATTACATCACGCTTAGACTATGTTAATAGTCTATTCATTGGACTACCGGAATATTTGATGGCCAGGCTTCAGATTATTCAAAATGCGGCAGTTAGACTTATCAGAAATGTTCCGATAAGACATAGCATCTCTCCTCATCTGGTGAGTTTGCATTGGCTGCCGATAAAGAAAAGAGTCCTCTTTAAGACACTGATTTTGCTTCATCGGGCTTTGCACGATGTCGGCCCAAAGTATTTGAAAGCTAGAATTCAGAGGCACGTGCAATCAAGGACATTACGTTCCAATCATCAGAACTTCCTGAAGGTCCCCAGATTCTCAAAAGTTAGAACGGGCGAGCGGGCTTTCTCAGTTCGTGCCCCCTCGCTCTGGAACTCAATGCCTGAAGCGCTTAGGAAAATTCCTCAGGAATTGGCCTTCAGAAAAGCTCTGAAAACATGGTTGTTTTGTTTGGATTAGGCTGGTCTCCCACTCTGTGTGGGGTCTTTCGGTCTCTGTAGTTGTGACTAGCGCCGGGACATTTCCGTTGGAGGTAGCAGTGCGCTATATAAATGACAATAATAATAATAATAATAATAATAATAATAATAATAATAATAATAATAATAATAACAATAATAATAACAATAATAATACAGCAACACAGCAAAGAACTGGCAAACCCGGTGACTAGTGTAGAAATCAGACAGGCGAACAAAGCTGTACAACGCAATAAAACTCCTGGAAATGATGGCCTACCTATTGAGTTTTATGCTGTATAAATTGATCTGCTAGTGCCCCATTTACAATGCCTATATCAAGCGTCATTGTAAATGGGTATGCTCCCCTCCACTACATTGCAAGTGACCGTGGTTTCACTGCTGAAGCCCGGACGAGAGGGTTCCGACATGTTGGAATCAAGGCCTAAGGCCTTTGTCGCTGCTAAATTCTGACTATAAAATATTGAGTAGACTCTGTCAATTTATCCCGCAATTGATACATACTGATCAATGTGGCTTCATGCCAGGCAAGAGTACGGCGATTAACATTAGAAGATGGCATCACATCATGACCAGTACACTTGACACAGACAAGAAGAAGGGTTGCATTTCACTTGATTTGCGGAAAACTTTTGACTCGCTGCATTGGAATTATATGTTATATGCCCTCTCTAGGTTCGGGATACCAGTGGGATATGTTAATTGTGTGCATTTGCTCTATATGAATCCCACAGGGCGAGCATGTACGGCTTAACATATTTCACAACATTTCAGTGTTGCTGGGGTTATGAGGGAGGGTGGCCCACTATCGCCATTATTGTTTATCTTAGCGCTGGAACCCCTTCTGCATACACTTCTGTCCCTAATGGGATACAAGGGACTACTGAGGGGACACACAACACATATTGTTTCTGCCTATGCAGATGACCTCATCCTATATATCAATGATAGGGATGAGGATCTTGAACCTCTGCCCTCAGCTTTTGCTCTTTTCCAGGCGTTTACCGGCCTCTCGGTAAATGCCAGTAAATCTTGTGCCTATTTTTTTGGTGATCAAACACGTACTGGTCGGTTAAGCTTCGGGAACTGGACATTTAACATAGCGCCTGATACCTTTCGGTATTTGGGAATTCAGATTTACCGGGACACAACAGATTTGTTGAACAATAACCTAATCCGTGCGGTAATGGCTCTCAAGACCCAAATTCAGTTTTGGACCTCGCTGCCTCTATCGACGGCAGGACGGATTGCCATAACTAAGAAGGTGCTGCTCCCGAGATTGCTTTATTATTTCACAAATCTGTCTATACACGGTGCCAGCAGGGGTTTTTAGATTGTTGAATTCCTTAGTGATAGCATTGATTTGGGGCACAGGTCGCAGATGTATCGGACTCATGAAATTACAACTGAGTACAAAACTGGGAGGTCTGGGGGTACCAGACTTGAAGGTGTTCTGTTATGCTTGACAGCTGCAGTGTCTGGCGTACTGGGTGGCAGGTCGTAACTTACAAGAACTAGATATGACTCACCGGGAGTGGGAATGCAGAGACATACATAGGCTCTTAATGCCAGGGCCAAGATGCCAATGTCAACACCACATCTGTTACGGATAGCAATACTATATTAGAGAAGTGCGCTGAGATTTTTCAAAACGGTTTATACCATATGCTCCTACTATTCTGCTGCTAGGGATTCCCACACAATTGGGTGTAGTTACTAATCGACAATAATTGACTTGGACAGACACTGGGATTACTACAATTTGGGCGTTCTTCTCGGAGGTTACCCTAGTGTCACATGAGGCCTTTGTACGAGAGCATGGGGCGCCAAATAGACTGTTCTTATTACACGCTAGTATGTCTAGATTTATTCGGGACACTTGGGATCAGGGGGTAGTGAACCAGATACACACGCACTACTCACTATGCAATACCTAATGGGAAACGGGGCACACCTGAGGGGGAGGGAACGAGGGAAGAAGGGTAACCAACTTCTTAAGTTCGCTAATCTGGTGCTTCTGTTAGCCAAGAGGAACATTACAACACGATTGAAAGCCAATAGAGCGACATCTCTACAGGACAGGCATGCGGAAATGATTAGGTGGGATAAGGCGGAAGGGGCTGAATTGCAGAGAGAAGTACATAGGGGATTACGTAAGACACCGATATCTATTGCTTGGAATGCCTTAATGGAGGAATATGCCGCAACTGATATACAATTGTACATAGGAGATATAGATGCATTTACCCAAACCCCAGACTGACGTTAGTCACCGCACATACGTACGATAACAGCATTTTCCATTACAGGACAAGATGGGTTGAGGATAGGCCGGCCCATAAAGAAATTATGCAAGCGAGTACATGGTAGGAGGATGTGAATAACTAGGTGATGGGAAGTGTTTGTCAGGCATGTGGGGCGAGGGAGGGAGGGGGAGTTTGATGTAGTAAGTTAGATGAAAAATGTCAAGACGTATTTATTTGACTTTATTTGTACTACAAATGACGTATGTTTGCTGCTTTCTAAAGGATGCGCATGAGTAATAATGTTGTATATTGAAATGTAACCAGGAACAGTCCTTATTGGATACGAGAGGTAACGCAGTGTCATTCAAGTTATGTTAGAGGCCATCAATGATTGTACAGAGACTTTTGTCAAAGTGAGGAAATCGTATATGATATGTTGTATAAATATACTGTAACAATATGTAGCCTCCTTTTATATATGATATTGTTGTATGAAAAATCAATAAAATATGTTTTAAAAAATATATTTATAACACCAAGAAAGACAGGTAGAGGGTGACCATCAATGGATAGAGTATAGAGGCTCTGAGAGACACAGGAGCCAGTATGACTACTGTCAGGTGCCACCTGGTGTCTGTAGATTAAGATATCCCTGATGTACTTTACCAAGTTGTGGCAGTAGACAACATTGAGAGCTTCTGTAAAGTAGCTCAGGTTCCCTTTGAGGGGGTGGTGGGGTCTCAGGTTCCTTGTGAGTAGCTGTGAGCCTATCCATGCCTGAGAAACCACCTGGAACACACCACCTGGATGGAGATGGAATATAGCTTCCAATTGGAGATGTTGGGATTGCCTGAGTGGGCATGCCTGACCACACGGTCAATGGCAGCCCAGAGTAATCAGAAGTACCTGGAGCCTGAAACAGTGGCCACGGTGTCTGCCAAATGGAGGAAGGACAGGGGATGTGGGAAACCAGCTCCTTAAATTCTCACTGTCGGGAGAAGGCTGAACCTGAAGAGGATGCCCCAGAATCCAACCGGGAAGAGGTTACTGAACTGACAGACTTGTCTGAGCTGACCCATTGGCAGCAAGAAGGGGGTCCCACCAGAGCAGAAGGCATATCCTACTCTTGTGGTTCTTAGGCGGCAGGCTGAGGAAGAAGCTACCAAAAGAGGCTAGATCACATGTAATCCACTGGGATAATTGTCTTATTTATAGCAAGCCTAAGGTTGCTGAGCCTGGTGGTACCCCTGCACTTCAGAACCTTCCTGCTGGGTTTGGCTATTGATGTGCCTTTGGCAGGACATTTTGGGCAAGGCAAGACCTTTGACAGACGTGTCACCCACTTTTACTGGCCACAAATGCAAAGGCAATCAGATGCATTTTGACAGTCTTGTCCAACTTGAAATTGTGTGTGTTCACAGTAATGGGTCAGTGGATAGATTCAATCATACCCTGAAAGGCATGATTGGGAGTTTGTCAGAACACATGTGGCATAAGTGGGACATCCTCTTGCCATGCCTTCTCTGCGACCACAGGAAGGTACTGATAAAATTAATTTGTTTAGCTACCTTATTTGTGCTTTGTTCCTATGTTAAGTTACCATTCGCGGCGCAATTTTAGGTTTAGCCGCCATTTTGAATCATGACGTCAACCGCGTATTCCCTTCTCGAGAAGCAGGCAGCGGAAAGCTCCATTTACCCAAGGTTAGGCCTTGCTTTGCTAATGAATACACTGTTCTTATTAGCACATTCCTTTCCCATAGATAGAGGCTTTCTCCCACCAGCCTAGTGGTAGATACGAACAGAACGACCTTGGCATAACAATAATGTCTTGAAAATGGGTAGTTCAAGACTGGGAGTCTTGAAGAAACTAGGCGCAAAGCTGTATGCAGTGTACCTAACTAAATTAAGATGTTAACATACATGCATACACCTTCATTCAATGTTAAAACACATAAATGTTTTTGTTTAAACAAAACTTAATTGGTTGATTCACAGTTTGTTGAATCTAATTAGCTACTTGAGTCATTATGTCATGACACAATTGATTTACACGTTGCTTGTAATCTTTACAAAGTACGTAACATTGGTTCATGATGGTGACATGGTAATTATATCAATGATGATTGATACAGTTCAGCCTGATGCATTTCAGGACCTCCTGTCCCTTCCTCAGGCGCCACTAGAAATCAAAAATAACAAATTTTAGCTTGAAATGATCCCTTTCTGTGGGACTACAATGCCAAATATATATATATTGAATATATGCACATGCATCAGAACCCAATAATATCGGTCGAATACATCAGGTACCTAATACACTAATTATTAGGTGCATCTTGTGAGTGGACAATCTAGAGTAATCCCGTGAGTGAAGCGATAGATATGGAGTTTACGTGATTCCAGTACCATTAGTGCTGTTACTATGGAAAACTGTGATAAATAGAAGTGCACTACCACGCTACTCAGAGCTTATGGTCATGCTCAAAAATTGGAACGTGCTCATCTTATATTAACAGCACAGAAGGACTTGCGCTGTCTATAGTAAGAGCACGTTTTGTGCAGGTAAATAAAATAAAAATAAAAACAGTGAGAGATATGCTCATGCGGCATCATGGAAATCATATGCAGAGGACCTCACAGTTTGGTCAAGGAGGGCTAGGAGGAAGCTCTTAGTAAGCCACCCCTGGATGCATTTAACTACATGCTGGCCATCTGAAATCAGACATCCCTCTTCGGGCAACTAGCTCTGCTCAGGTGAACCTGGAAGCAAGCCAGGTGGACATGAAACATTGGTATAATCAGAATACCACTCTAGCTGAGTGCCAGCCTGGTCAGAAGGTGTGGGTGATGGAGCCAGTTGAGTCCTGTGCTCTACAAGACAAGTCATCTGGCCCATATAAGGTGAAGGAGCGCAAGAGTGATATCATTTACCTGGTGGACTTGCTGACTCCTAGGAACCCCTTGAGGATCCTGCATGTGAACTGCCTCACACCCCACTTCAATAGGTCTCAGTTGGCCATGCTCTTGGCTACTGATGATGGGATGGAAGAGGAAATTTAACTTTTCTCTGACCTCCAGTCTGCCAAGGAATAGGATGGGTCAGTGATCCTATACTCTACGCTGACCCTGAGGCAGCAGAGTGACTATCAGCAGTAGCTGAGGCTGCTTGCTACTCTGTCTCACTCACCCGAGGAGTCATCTATTGGTGCACTCATGATATTGACAATGGGGACAGTCCACTTGTGAAACACAAGATTTATAGGTTGACAGACAGATTGAAGTCTTGCATCAAGGAGGAGGTGTCCAAGATGTTAGCTTCAAGTGTAATTGAGCCCTACGGCAGTCCCTGGTCCAGCCCAGTGGTCTTGGTTCCCAAAGCTGCTGCACTCAGTGCCACCCCAGGACTATGGTTCTCTGTGGACCACTGTGGGCTCAATGCTGTCACTAAGACTGATGCCCACCCCATTCCTTTAGCTGATGAGCTTATATATCAACTGGGAGCTGCCTAGTTCCTCAATGCATTTGATCTAATGTCTCAGTAATAGCAGATTGCCTCGACCGAGGGGCCATAGTAAAGGTCAGCGTTCTAAACATCAGAAGGGCACTACCAGTTTCGAGTCATGCCTTTTGGGTTGAAGAACGCCCCTGCCACCTTTCAGAGGTTGGTCAACCAGGTCTTGATTGGACTGGGGACTTCAGTGCTGCCTATCTGAATGACATTGCGGTATTCAGCTCCAGCTGGGAGGACCACTTGCGCCACCTCTGGGAAGTGTTGAAGGCCCCACAGAAGGCAGGTCTCACTCTCAAGGCCAGTAAGTGCCAGATACTACAGGGATCCGTGGTGTACTTGGAGTACAAGGTTAGAAGTGGCCAGGAGGCGCTCCTACAACCCAAGATTGACACCATTCTGGTTGGGCACCCCACAATAACCAGACAGATGTGAGACCCTTCTTAGGTCTCACTGGGTAATACCACAGATTTGTCAAAGGAAACAATGCCATTGTCCCCTTGACTGAGCTGACTTCGAGGAAGCAGCCATGACAGGTGATCTGGACCGAGGCAGGCCAGACCACTTTTGATACCCTGAAGGAGGCTGTGTGCACAACGCTTGTGCTCAATGCTCCTGATTTCTCCAAGGAGTTTATGGTGCAAACTGATGCCTCAGAGCTTGATGTTGGAGCTGTGCTTTCACAGGTGAGCAAAGAAAGCCTAGATCAACCCATAGCTTTCATTTGTAGGAGGCTACTTACCTGGGAACAGAGGTGGAGTAAAATTGAAAGAAACCTTTTGCTGCGGTTTGGGCACTGAAGAAACTAAGGCCCTACTTGTTTGGGATCTCATTTCTGTGTTCAGATGGTTGATGCAGATGAGGGGTGAGAACCCAAAACTGTTGCAGTGGTCCATCTCCCAATAGGAAATTGACTTTACGGTGGAACACCGCCCTGGAACGGAACAAGCCAATGATAATGGTCTGTCAAAGTTCTTCTGCCTAAGTGAAGAGAACTTCCATGAGGTTGGGTAGTTCTCCCTACTTTTAGCAGGGAGGACACATGTTAGACCCGGCATCTTTGACGTGTTTTTCGACTGTCTTTTTTTGCTTCTGACCTCATGTTTTGGGCTGTGGGCTGGGTTTAGTTTTTGCTGGTTTTAGAACTCTGGACACTTTACCACTGATGATGAGTGCTAAAGTGCAATTTTTCCCAGTGTAAATTGTAATTGTAATTGCTTATCCTTGGTTGGTATATTTCATTTACTGGTAAATCCCTAGTAAAGTGCACTGTGTGTGCCCAGGGCCTGTAAGTCAAATACTACTAGTGGGCCTAGAGCACTGATTGTACCACCCACTTGAATAGCCGTGCAACCATGTCTCGGACCTGCCACTGCAGTGCCTGTTTGGGCAGTTTTGAACTGCCATGTCGACCTGGACCAAACGTTTCCTTTTATTACATATAAGCCCCTCCCCAAGGTAGGCCGAATATAGCCCCTTTTGCAGGGTGAAAGTAGGACATGTACTGGTGTGTTTTACATGTCCTGATAGTCAAATACTGCTAATTTCATTTTTCAATATTGCAAAGACTATTTCTCTCATAAGGAGCTGCCTTGTAACCTCTTACAAGTGTAACTTCCAACTGGGATAGCGACAGAAATTTGGAGTTTGGGGTCCATGAACTCACAATTTAACAATACATCTTTTACAGAGGTTGTTTTTTAAATTGTGTGTTTGAAAATGCCACTTCTAGAAATGGATCCTTTTCTTATATTACCATTCTGTACCTCTGCCTGACTGTGTAATCCATGCCTGAGGGAGGGTGACAGTTGGGTTGTTTGTGCATTCACTCGAGACCGTCACACAAAGGAAGCTGAGGTGTGCCCTGCCAATCCTGATGGCCCATCCCCAGTCTCATGGGTCTTCCTGAGCTAGTGGGGTGGGAGGAGTTGTGACTGGCTGTGCTTATCCTCACACAAAACTGGTCAGGGAAAGGTAGAGTCCTTTGCACTACAAAGACTTTACTTTAAAGTTTGCCTACTTCAAAGGTAAAAACTGGTATAAGTACTGCAGCTGTGAGACCATAACTTCAGTACACCTCTGGGTTATTAGGAGATTCTGCCAGGAAGAAGAGCTGGATTCTGTCACTCTGCTTGTTGCTTTGTTGTGCTGGCCTGCTGCTTGCTGCTTCTATCCTGGGAGATTAAAAGGAGTGGACTTTGCTTTCTACATCCTGCTTGCCAAGGTTCTCCATGGGCTTATGTGTGCTTTCCCCCTGTTAAGAAGTCTAAGGGTCATCAAAGACTTCGTCTGCAGACCCCGAACTCTTCTGCTGTGGGTTTTGACCTGTCAAGTGGTGCCTATTCTAGTTCTGGGCCCTTGGGAGGATTTGCTGCAAAGAACCAAGAAAATCAACACATTGCCTGTTCTGCAGCTGGAAAATCTACTCAGTGACTGTTTCCCCACTGCCGCATTGACCCAGAAAGCTGGGATTTTCGATGCATCGCACCTGTGCGCCAATTTCTTCATCTACTTTGCCCAGCAGTAAGGAACTAAGGATGTGTGTCGAGAGATCGATTTACCTCCCCTAATCGTAACCTCCCCTGACAGTACAGAACCAACGCATTACCTCCCCTCCGCTGCAACAAGGAACCGACGCATCACCTCCCCTGGCAGTAAAGAACCGACACATCACCTCTCCTGGGAGTAAGGACTTGAAGCATCAGTTTGTTTCTCCAGTGCCTAACCTCCCCTGCACCTGTTTTTGTCTTTGATTTGGATGCATGCCAGGTACTTTGTGTTAAAAGTAAAGCATACATTGGTTTCCGATGGAGTGAACTGTTTCGAACCTTTTTAAAGTGATATCTTTGCTTGAGTCTGTTGGATTTTTTTCATTTTGGTCTTGTTTTATTCAAATAAATGTTTGGTATTTTTCTAACTTGGTGTGGTGTCCTTTTGTAGTATTTTCACTGTGTTACTGTGTGTGTATGTACAAAAATGCTTTATGCATTGCCTCTGAGATAATTCTGACTGCTTGTACCAAGGTACCAAGGGGGTAAGTAGGGTTTTTTTTAAAGCCATGTGCATCATGGGCAAGGTTTTCTAGAAAGATCCCAGGGCACCTATGGAAGTTATCCACTGTACACGCCAAGTATTCCAATATGGCTATATTTCCCCAGGTGCAGTTAGGGCAACACTTTGGAACACCCGCAACTTCTTGGTAAGCATACCAAGCTACCGCACGCCTGTGTAGTAAAGTAATAAAACGACTCACAATTATATCAACTCCAAAACACAGAAAGTGGGTAAAGATGTACAGGTTACCGCTCTTCTTTGACAGTGAATGTCTTAACACAATTGTCACCTTATTTCTGCACTGTGGGTTCTCCTTCCATACATATGCACTCAAGGACCACAGCCACTACGCCTCCTGGTCCAGGTGCCAAGAATCATACAAATGTTGTTATACGATAAGCACACTTATCCTGTACAGTTATGTTTCATTTAAATGCATCCCCCAGGCAGCACACTTGGTTCTGTGTAACAAAACCCTCTGTGGAGGCTGCAAAGGACATATTGGCGATATAGAAACATTCCAAAATAAATACCTACATTTTTTGACTAAGATATCAAATGTGTGTGTTTTGTGCAAACGTTTATATTTATTGTCCGTTTACCTCACCCATTAAACAGGACATAGATCAAAACTATGAGGGGCAACAAGGGTACCCCCACAGCGCTATGCCACTAAGATGTCCATTGTATGCCTGTGTGTGCGTATGTGTGAAATTTACATTAGCAAATGACCTCGAAAACTTTTTCAAAGTATTGTTCGTTCAAAAGCTAAAATGTAAATCTGTCAGAAATGGTTCCCTGCCATTATGTCACCTCTAGCCCATTACCACCCCATACACAACACACACACACACATTAGAGAAATAGAAATCTTTACAAGAAGCCACATGATGGATGGTAGGTAGGCCATATTAAGCCGACATGAAACCAAAGGTCAGTGGAAATGTGTCTTAATAGAGTGTCTCAAATGAAGTGTGTCTCCGTTGAAAGCAGCCTGCAATTGCTCCAGTCATTACCATAGAGAGCTTAACGTGGCATGTTGACGCGCCATAAAACTCACACTTTCTCCCCATCCCGGCCCCCACCTCCCAGAAAAAAAGACTCTTTGAACAACCCTGGCTTCATTAGACCTTCTCCTTTTCTTTTCCTTAAAACCCGTTTCCTCGCCTTTAGAATCGCGCCATCAAATCAAAATGCCTTCTCTGATCACTGCAGAAAGAAGAAAGTAAAGTTAACTGACGCCTCGATTCAGAAGGCCCTTCTTCCTGACATTATTATCCATTTTATTGTGATCCAGGACAAGTGCCCATTCGCGTGGTTTTTGTTTGCAGGGAATCTAATGTCAATGATTTAGCTCTTCCCGAACAAAAAAATTACATATACTTGTATACAGGGAGGTGGGGGAGTAGGCCTGTTAGACGTACATATTTTGTCGGTGGTGAAAAGGCTGGAAAGACTCCAGACTTTGGTCTTTCAGTATTTAAGTATGACTCGCCGATTGCCATAGAAATCCTAACTTACCATGAAGATGCACCGTTGGGAAGAAATAGGTCTTTGTGGAAGGGCGGCTTTGATGTCTGAGGCACAATATTCAGGCTTTCAGCTGCGGCTGTCTGCAGTACCTTGAGAGCAACGGGGTGGACATCTGTAACAAGCAAATGAAAAATTAAAGGTGATTACCCGCAGAACCAAGCGGGTTTGTAAAAAAAAAGAAGAGAGAGAAAGACCAGAATGGATAAGAGAAGAGGGGGTAACAAAATCAAACCTTGAGCCATGGGAAAACTCCCCTGCGGATGCCAGACTTTTTTTGGCCCAAGGTAGAATTTTACGCTTCAGAAAGAAAAGTCTGGTAACACGGCCAGTATAATACAGTACTACAAAACCGTTGGGGATAGACACCAACTCGGCCGTGTGGCTGTGAGCCGCAAGGTTTTATTTTCCATGCGCCTAGAAGACTTACAAAGATGGAGGCATGCTAAGGGCGCCAAAGCCTCTTTTTAAAAGTTGTTTTCTGGAGACTTTGGGAATGGAATCGGGTTTAAGCAGGATTATATGTATCTTCTACAGCTGTGCAGACTTTTGGGGGCCAGATACCAGCTTAATCCCGCTTTCTATTTCTCACAGCGGCCCGATTGTTCGCACCGAGCAGGGCGCCCATCTACCGCTGGGATTTGACTGAAAAAAAAAGAGAAAAGGCCTTGGAGGCTTCGCTATAAAGTCTGCATCCCGGAGATTTCCGAAAGTGTGAAGGGAAAAACAGCACAGAAGTGGATTCTCGACGTCAACAAGGAGCACATTCAGGTATTTCTCGGTTTGGAATTCATAAACCTTGCAACTATGAGAATTGCTTTGTCTGCAGAATTAACTAACGTGCACTCATTTTTTTTAAAAAAAATGCGTTTTTCAAATGTTTCAACTCCAGTAGTGTTTTATTTACAAAATGAGAAAATAATTTACAAGACATCTGTTCTGCGATTAGAAAGACTTTTTTTTACGTGTTCCACTGTTAATTCAGAAAATGTAAAAACGTACAAATGCGTTTAAATAGACTTTAAACTGCACAACGTCACTCACAACATTCATGAATATTTTGACCTGGTACCACCAACGCCCTCCCCCGGTCATCATTTTCTGACATCAAAATATGTTTAAGAAATACACGTGAAGAAAGAAACTTTACAAATGTAAAATGTAATGGGAAAAATGCAATTAGGCCCGGGCTGGCATTTTTTTTCTTCTTTTGACAAGGGTGAGCAAAATATACATACCTGGAATGATAATGGGATTTGGTATTTACAATATGATAATAAGAAGCTCGAGTTCCTCGTTTATATACGAATTGCCAACAAATGTTGTTTTTAAACAAAAAAGTACATGAAAAGTCCAGCTATCAAAATTGTTGGTCAATAAAACACTGCTACTAAAATTGATCAATCTGTACACTGTTTAGAAATCAGTATTAAAACACTTTGGTTCCTTGATACAAAAAACGTGTAAAAGTGGTGATTCGTAAACATATAAGCGAAAGAGAGGAAATGGGTTTATCACGGCCCTTCACAAGATGGCAGGCGAGGGGAAGTGATTGGGAAAATCATGGCTCACATTAAAATAATATTTTCTGAAAAAGCACGCCAAGAGGACACAATGCACTTAGTTCTGCCTTTGTTGTGTAGTGTCTCCGTATTGGCCCATCCCTTGAAGTGAAGCTTTCCTGTTCGGGTGCGCTGCTTCCGGTTCCGGTGCGGTCTGGGAGGCCTGAGTCCTAGTAGTTGGGCCTAGGCTCGCAGTCTGGGTAGCGGGTGTCCCCGGGCTCCGGGGACGGCGTGTTACTCGGAGGGGTTGGCATGCCTGCAGCCCCCGAGCCCTGGCACACATACCACTCGCTCAGGTTGGCCGCCCGAGAGGATGGCAAGGGTTCCGAGTGGGAGGAGGAGGCTGGAGGCTCCTGGCCCGAGTCCGAGGAGGGGGACACCAGGGAAGGAATGGACGACTCGTAGCCCGAGCTCGGGGGAGGGGACTTGCAGTGCACCTTCATATGTTTCCGCAGGGAGCTGGGGTGGGTGTACGACTTGTCGCAGCCACACACCTTGCAGTTGTACGGTTTGTCGCTGGTGTGGACGTGAGAGTGCTTCTTCCGGTCACTGCTGTTGGCAAAGCGTCGGTCGCAGCCGTCGAACTCGCATTTGAAGGGCTTTTCACCTGAAAAGTGCAACAAGCTAACATTAAAAACCTGCAGAGGTTTCTTGTCAGGCAGCAACGAGCACAAAGGCAACACAAGGCTGTTACTCACGAATGTCACTGCACTCACAGCACCCATCCAAGTACACACACACTTAGTTGTGGCATCTCTGTACCCCTACAGAACTCGTCAAAAGCCACGTTAGATTTTTAACAGTTCCTACCAGCGAGAAATGTGCAACAGCTGGGATTCGGCAATATGGTCTCATCCACATTCTCTGTGCTATAATTTACAAAAGGTGTCGTGGCGCGCCAAAAGCTTACCACATAGCTTCTCGGCGCTTTACACAGGGGATTATGTCTCCATTAGTCCAACAACTGTCTTGAAGTTACAAAGTCAAAGTATGCATGTAAATAGCACAGAGGTCGACATTAGCGTCAGTGGGTGCTTTGAAAACTGCAAAAACACCGATTCACGGGTTAACGGATTCGCTCAGAACAATTAAGAGGGTAAAATAATAATCCCAGGAGGATAGAGTAGCATAGATGTGTGCAACCGCAGAGCAGTGTAAAGCAAACCGAGAGTAAAGGTGTGTGTGTGTGTGGGGGGGGGGGGGGGGGGGTCCTGGAGTTTGGAAAGTTATACAGGAAGTGCTGTTTCAACCGATGATAATAGGAAGGGATGTGCGTGTGTTTGGGGTGGGGGGTCTTTCTAACATAGGATAGGGGCGCTCTAAAAACGAAGGTATTGTTGCAATGAAGCCATGTAAAAAGAAGGAAGCCCTTCAGAATTACCAGACTGCCATTACTTCTTACACTGAGCACGCATCCATTATTAAGACTTGAGTTACTTTTCGCACCAGTGCTACATCTATTTCGGGCAACCCCCACATCTCCATATCACACCCCCCCCCCCTAACTCTGTGGGTCACTACAGGTTAAGAATCCCACTCACCCAAAAATACGCCTATAGTTTCTTGGTAATTTTTCTCGGGTAAAGATGTTCTTGGTTATGGAGACGTGGTGTTTTGCATAACGCTTTGTCAATAAATCCAAATTAAACAATGGCCAACCTTCTGCATCTACTAGATCCAAAGTATGCTGATTGTCTGGTATAACAAACTGTGCTTATTGTAAATAATAATAATTAAAGACAGGTTTTCCAGTTCGTGAGCCGTTGTCACCCAAATCTACCCAAAATCCAATTTTTTCTCTCTCTATTGCCACGCGCTAGTTCCTCCTCTGTACTTAGCTGAGGGATAAGGCAAGCCACCGAGGCCATAATTAAAAAGCTGCATCTATGCTATTGCTCGCGAAATCGCTTAATTAAAATAAAACTACTGTTTCGGATGACTACAATTACCGTTGCCGCGGAGGGCTCGTTTTTAGGCCACGGTGACGTTTTGCCAGTTAGGACAAGGCTCTAATTACCGCTAACAGTGGTGCCGGGCTGAGCTGCAGATAAGAGGGTGTTATTGTTGTTTCTTGCCACACTGAAGTCACTCCGATGCGCAAATGTTTTACTATGTGCATCAGCCCCCTTTTGGAAATGATCCAGAGCGCACCTCAGTGAAGCAAATATCTGGCACAGGGCTCTGACGGTCTGAACTCGGGTCTGAGCGGGCAGTGCCCTTTGAAGCCTGAGTTCCTCAAGGCCAAGCTACAAACCAACATAGTGTATGCTCCACATGAACTTGAATAACGTTATTCACAAGGGAAGGATACGTAGTTCCACAAACATACAACCAGCTAGATTCAAAGGGAACCGTAACAGATGCCTAAAAACTGGGTAACCGACGTTGGAGAAAACAGGGATGGGCCAAATACTTACAGCTCGTTGTCATTACACCATGAGTGTAATGTAAACTTTGATTCATGAAACTCATCAAGGCTAAACCTGTGTAGGATATAATTGAAAGCCAGGTGTATTTTGTCTGGGCCGAAAGCATGGCGGCCCCTACTGGTGGGTGAACTCGGATTAACCCTTTTGTGAACCTAGTGACTTCGACGCTTCCCCATTAGCCAGACGGGGTAACATTTTTTATGGATTAGAATTCGGCATAATTTATTGGGGAGTGGTTCTTTCCCCCCTTCTCTTTTCAATTATCTTCATGCAAATTCGTTTGTCAGACTTCTGCGGCAATCAGAATGAAAGCCCATTGGTCTATCGCCCCTCACGTTTCCAAATGTGGCTTTCGAAGGAAGCGATGCTGCTTGTAACACCTCGACTGGGGGCAGGTTTTGTAGACATATCTTCAGTGGGTACAGGGAGGCGCGCTTGCTTACCAATAAGCGCCCTGGAAGTGCAGCTCTACATAAAAAAAACAGTTTGACCCCGAGCCTCTGGCGCTGAAACCAGCAATCAGGCACGTTAGTGTAGAACAAGCAAGCAGTAAGTTAAGAGCCCCCGGGGAGGGGGCGCGCATAAAGCACGCCGCCGTGCAGCACGCCGTGCACCCAGGTGAAGGGTGCGCGCTGGCTCAATCTGTCAAAGCGCCTCGCGCGACTCCATTCATTCCACACCTTCTTCCCTCTCCGGGGAGCGGAGAGGGGGTTTTCAGAGGGGGCGCCATAGTCTTCCATTGTCACAAACTGTCTGACGACACGTTTCATCTCATGTTTATGCCGCACACGCGTTTCATTTTTTTTATCACGCGCTCACGCGTAAGTGCTCAGACGCACGCGCGTAATATTGGCCACAGACACGCTTTATCTTGAGTCGCAGGCATACTTTACGTTTTATCCTATACACGCGCGAATTTTCTAGTTTCTGGCACAGCCGTCACACTGCTGTTTTACTGGCACATGCACTCACTTTTTACACACTACGCACTGTAAGTTTTATGACAAAACATTCACAAACATACAAACATGCCCACTTTATCTCGTATCTCACAAAAGCCACGTATTTTTTCTCATATACGCATACTTCACAATTTGTCATGTCCACTGTATTTCTTTACAGACACATGCGCACAAACACGTGCACAGCACTACTAAGCACACACCTTCTGTATGAATCGAAAGATCTATCTATCTATCTATCTATCTATCTATCTATCTATCTATCTATCTATCTATCTATCTATCTATCTATCTATCTATCTATCTATCTATCTACATGTCCGTCTATCTGTCTGTCTATGTCTGTCTGTCTATCCTTCATTCACACGCATACTTTGTTTTTTGCCACATCCATTATGCATTTTTTTACTCATATTTCCTATGTCTCACTCCCACACACACCGTATTGTTGCTACACACTGGCTCCATATTATAACACGGCTCGTATCTGTACCAGTTACTGGTCTACCACCAACACACACACACACACACACACAGGCACACGCACAGGCATGTCAGCACGAACACAAATCTCAGCACCATTCCTGTTGCTCTCCACACATAATCGTGTGGCATAATGTACCGTTGCACACGTGTAGCCTTGTCCCCAAAAGAGCCCAATCGGCCATTTTATACCAGAAAGCATAACAACGGTTAAACTGTACAAGCAGGGTTCCTGAATCCAACCTCCACATTCACGTTTCATCCTTTCTTTATGAAAGGGTCATGTATGTTTCTCCACCGAGTGTGTTTGTGTGATCCCGTTTGCGTTGTTTTTGTTCTTTCCCTGTGCACCTGTTGAGCAAGACCCTGGTTTGTTTTGTTTTCTCAGGAGCTACCACTTCATCAACAAACAAAAAAAACGATTTCTAGACAACACCTATTCTTCAAGGCGCTCAAACACGTTCTGACACTTTGATAACTATGTATGCCTATATAGGAAAATAAAACAGTGTCCGTGGGCCGTGCTACTGCTTACTATGTAGACCGGAGCACGCGTTAATGTCACAGACTGGAATACACGTAAAGAGATCTAAGCACGCCCTAAATGTACCTAACAGAAGGAAGACAGTTGCGGCCAATATTTCATGGCACCCCTTTCCTCGACATCAAAGCCGGGGTCTTCAAAGGAATTGCTAGGTTGTTTACCTAACTGTGCCTTCCTCGGGGATGGTGTGGTGGTGGTGGTGTGTGTGCGCTTGTGGAGGGCGGGGTGGAGACGGGGGCTTGCAGCCTGTAAGGCTTGGCCACGCTACAAGCGGAATCCAGGCGGTGTACACGGAAGAAAGGGGATATCTAAAGCACGTCTACACGACAAAGCAACAAAAACACTAAAGAGACCACGTGTGCTTAAAACCGCAATCCAGCTACAAACGCTGATATTCCCCACAGTGCAGAAAGTGGGCACCTCCGCATGCGCAACATCATTATTTCATCTAAAGTGTGCATTCTGTTCATCACCCGGCTGCTCCGGTAGCTGCGGTTAGAAGTTTAGTGCCTGGAAGGATTATGTTGTTTTCGTGGTGTTTGCTACTTTGTTTCAGTTTTGGAAAATACTACACTTTTGAAAGTCTGCTGAAAGGGAAGAAAAGACCAGTTTTGAATCTGCGGTACCATATAACCGCATGGCCCAGACTAGGAGATCCGAGGATGCGCTTTCTCAAGAAATGACATTAATTATACATACAGGGAGTCCTCGGAGCTCCGGTGTCTGTGCACACAGTTCACCTCAAACCTCCATTCAGAACTGACAGATGTTAGTATAACGTGCACCAAACAGATACCCTGGAATACAGTATTAAACCAATTGCACAAATTCTACCCAGGAACTAAACATTTACAAGAAAGCCACATATTAGTGTACTTTTTAGACACGTTCTGCAAACGTTTATCTAAACAAATCTAAAAAGAGCGATCTGAAAATGTAAAGAGATTCAAAAGTGCACTATGGTGCCACATCCATACACAAAAGGACACGAAAACAGCATACATATACCATGCAGAACTGTGTAAGAAAGTTAATAACACATGGAAAAGACTACCCATGGAATGTGCTTGGAGAAACAAACAAAAAACTGGAAAAAACTCAAATGATGCAACTATTGATGGAATAACGGTGGCAATGCAAGGGAGGACGATGGTACTGACCTGTGTGAGTTCTTTTGTGAATTTTGAG
This sequence comes from Lissotriton vulgaris, assembly GCF_964263255.1. Taxonomy (NCBI): domain Eukaryota; kingdom Metazoa; phylum Chordata; class Amphibia; order Caudata; family Salamandridae; genus Lissotriton; species Lissotriton vulgaris. The sequence continues at coordinate 927,064,399 of NC_141699.1, forward strand.
GTTTTCCGATCTTGCAAAGACTTTGCCGCAGGTGGGGAAGGGGCAGGGGAAGGGCTTCTCGCCCGTGTGCACTCGGATGTGGTTGACCAGTTTGTACTTGGCTTTGAAGGGCTTGCCCTCCCGCGGACACTCTTCCCAGAAGCAGACGTGGTTGGGCTGCTCGGGTCCCCCGACGTGCTCCACAGTCACGTGCGTGACCAGCTCGTGCATGGTGCTGAAAGTCTTGGAGCAGAGGCTCCGGGGCGCCGGGCCCTCCTCGATCCAGCGGCACAGCAGCTCCTGCTTGATGGGCTGCCGCAGGTAGCGGAAGAAGGCGCCCGGGCCGCTGACGTTCAGGCTCATGCCGGGGTAGCTGTGTAGGGCGGCGGTGGGGGCGAGAGGCTCCGTCCGGGCAGGCGGCACTGGACTGAAGTGATCCGCCCGCGCGTACATGTCTCCAGGTAGCCCGAGCCGTATTTGTCCGTTCAGGGGGTGGCCTCCTGGGGCTGCGTGTGCAGGCTGCTCGTGGTGGAGTCCGGAGAAGAGGGGGTGGTGGTGGTGGTGGAAGGCTGCGGCCTCGGAGCGCTGCTGACCATGGTGCCCGCCGGAGCAGCTACCTGTTGTTGAGACAAACATGCCTTGGTGAGAGTGGGGCGCATGCTGCGGCCGCCCCGGGCGCAGCAGCAGATCCCGGCCGGCGGACAGCACCTGGGCCGGGTGAGGCAGGGAGTAGGGGCCGGCCGGCTGCGCCGGGAGGAAGGCTCCCGAGTGGCCGGGGTGCTGCTGCTGCTGCGGCGGCAGCGGCTGCTGCTGGTGGTAGTGGTGGTAGTGCTGCGGCTGGTGCAGGTGGTGCAGCTGGTGGTGGGCAGGGCTGAGTCTGAGGGCCGCGGGGCGCTGCTGCTGCCCCAGGTGCTCGGGCCGGAGCGGGGGAGCCGGCCCCGCGCACTCCCCGGGGTGCGGGGGAGCCATGGCGTGCGGGTAAGCGCCGAACCCCGGGAAGCCTGTCATGCTCGGAGGGGCAGGATGATGATGATGATGGTGGTGGTGGTGGTAGGGGTGAGCCCCCGCTGCCAAGTCAACTAATCTCAGCGCCGGGCTGCGGTCGCAGAGCGCAGGCTCCGCGCCCGGACTCCCCCAGGCGTCAAAACTCATCGCCCCTAATCTAAAGTCACCTGCCAGCAGGAAAATAATAAAAAAAACAACTTTGTTTCAAAGTTCGTCAAGTTTTTTTTTCTTTTTAATGCGTACGTGGGATCCCATACGCTTGAGAGGCAGCAGCAGGAGACTTCGAGACCCTGAATAGAGATTCATGGGCGCTTCTACGGCCCAGAGAGTTGAACAATAACGGCGCGCGCTGATTGGCCGGCGCCGGATGATTGACGTCACGGGTGACAGCTCCCGCTGAAGCCTGAAAGGCATTAGCCGAGGGGCTGTGCTCACTGCGCCTGCGCGCAACCCACACGACTCAGCGCTCAGTCACAACACTTTCTTTTACTACTGAGCTGTGCCGGGCGCTGTGTTTTTTTTTCTCCTGCTGCTGACATTTTTTTTGTACGTCTATTTTACAATTGAAGAAGCTCCACCATCTAGTATTAGAGACAAGAGTTCGTTATACATTTGCTTCCCTTTTTATTTTTACAAAAAAAAGGATAGGAAAATCCTGCATCAGACAAGTAGATGTGTATTTGCATTAAACCGTTAAACGTGTGGGTTCGTGTGTGTACATATATCTCGCATATTTCGTTGAAGCATTTTTCATTTTCACATATTGACCTGGGACATAAACATAAAGTATATAGTCCCAGTATTTAGTTTGACATCCTTCAGAAAGGGAAATAAGAAACACATACGAAGAGGTACTAATATACAATTTAAGTATCTCAAACTAGCTATGATTTAGTTCAAAACTGCCCAATCCATCTGCAAAAGAAGTCAGACAGCCAAAAATATTTTTCTTCCGGATTAGCTATATTTTAGGAGGTGCTCCACTTAATGTGTTTTAAAATGCGTGGAAATACACATTTTTCCTCTGACACAAGAGACCTACACTGGTTCGTAACCTAATGTTTTTAAAACACTTATACTAACTAACTATATTAAGTATTTCTAGCTTTCATTTTTGCACTAGAAAAGGGAGAAAAATGGCGGCGAAGCTTGTCCTACCATCTGGATATTGGTTCATGAATAACGCGTATTTTATTGCCCTATCGTAGACCTGTCTTAACTTAATAAAATGCTCACTGTGTATATGGGCTCGTAAGTAAAATATTAAAACTACTTTCATGTTTTTACCAAATGCTTTATTACGCTTCAGTAATCTAATTTTTGTCTCTATAGCAACTGCTGACAATCCGTGTATGTATATTCCAATTAAAAGGCAAAGCTTTTCCAATAAACTCCTACCTTAAATAATTTTAACGATTCAGAAAAGCGAAAATCGATGACGGAGCTGTAAAACAAAATGTATCTGTAACTTGTTTAGCAGCTGAAATATAGCGACTTGGGTGAGCGTTGAGGCGCACTTGAGGGGGAGATGGAGGCGGAGAAGTTGCATAACATGGCATACCAAGCCGAAAGAATCACCCAGACATTTTATCTTGCAATGGACCGGATCTTATTATTTTGGCCCCCCATTTTACTTTTCAACTTAGAGATTGCTCCTAGTCTCAATAAAATTATACTTTTGCACCCTAAAAAGTGTTTTTTCACAAGTTCACACGTGTGTGCAGCGTGATGCTAGGAAGACATAATTTATTAAAATAAAATACCAAATCTATGTGATTCCTACAAACATACTTGTCTTGTGATGCTTTTTGTTTTAAAAAGAAAGAAAAAGTAATTGCCTCAAAATGGGATCGCTCGAAATGCGCATGTGACATGCCATGAAATCACCAAAAGACAAACGAAAGACGGAAAGGATGGTTGTGGAGAGTGCAACTGTGGAACATATGTAGAAGAGAGCTTTTGTGGCCAAAAGTTCACAACCCTCAGCCTATGCTATGCGATTGTTATCCGAGAAACCTATTCCACGTTGTAATATGTGCTCAAAATGGCGTGATATTGGTTGGACGTATATACAGGGTTCCCATTCACCATCATTGCTTACAGACGAAAAAAACAAGAGCCTTTTAATTAATGCTGCGAGTGTTCATCTCACTTTCAGGCCACTCTTGTCTTAAACCAACGTCGCCATTTAATAATTTGTCGTTCATTCACTCCATCTATTCCACCATCCGACCACCCAGACTTTATTTCACCCAACCACTGCCATATTAACTCAGTGCTCAAATAAACCTACACAGTCTGTCTATCCATCCATCCATCCATGTCCCAGACCTCATTTCAACCATTCTCTGAAATCTAATAAACCTACACAGTCCGTCCATCTATCCATCCATCCTCCCAGACCACATTTCATCCACCGTCTGAAATCTAATAAACCTACACAGTCAGTTCATCCATCCACCCATCCTCCGAACCTGCATTTCATCCACCCTCTAAAATCTAATAAACCTATACAGTCCGTCCATCCATCAATCCACTCATCCATCCGCCCAGACCGCATTTTATCCACACTCTGAAAACTAATACACCTACACAGTCTGTCCATCCATCCACCCATCCATCCATCCTCCCAGACCACATTTCATCCGCGCTCTAAAAACTAATAAACCTACAAGGCCATCCATCCAGTCTGACTGCATTTCGTCCTTCCATTGAGGTATCAACTCAGACTTCTAATAAACCTATACAGTCCATCCATCCATATTTTATTTCGTTCATCAACTGATCTATCAAATCAATGTTTTAATCACCATAATTAACTCATCCATTCAACCATCCATCCATGTATCCGTGCGTTGTGTGTCGTCTGTCCGCCCTTCGCTTAGTCTGTGTGCATCCTTGCTTTTATAGCTTTATGCCTCTCTGCTGACCTTTCCTACTCGAGTTTCTCCCTACCTACTCCTTTCTACATGCCTACCCTACTCCTTTCAACATGCCTACCCATCTGCTTTCTGCGTGCCTATCTTTGCCATTTCTTCTTCCCGCCCAAGCCCTAGCCGTCACCCTTGTTACCCCCCTCCCCCCCCCCCCCCCCCCAAACACACACAGATACGTCTGTATCGGTCATTCTGTGGGTCTCTGGGCTTGGCTGTCGTGCGTGTGCTTGAGAGGACAGCCGGTATGGCCTCGCCTGGCCCCCGTTATGGGCAGCCTGAGATAAGAAACACGCCGATTGAGAAATGACTCGCAGGCAGCCTGAGGTGCGGTGACGTTATCTGTTCAGTGACTTCTGATCTCGTCTGGGGCGGGCCCCCGCGCTCTCAGGATGCAGTAGATGGTATATATATGCACTCTTTATGCCACGCTGTTTGACTGTACATATGGACCATGGTTCGATTAAATGCAGCAATTTGTCAAAAGTGTGTGTGGACACAGAGTGCGAGTCTGTGTGTGAGAAATGTAGGTGATTATGTGCTAGTACAACCTGTCTGTGTGTGAAGTAAAGCGGGTTTGTGTGTGTGTGCGTGCTTTTGCGCGCGCGTTTGTGTGTGTAAGAGAGGGAGAGCTGTTTGCTCCTGTTTGTGTGTGAATATGTGAACAGGCCTTTTAATTATGCCCCGCCCCCCTCACTCACTCTTGTTTGGACGTTTTACAAGTGTCATAACATGAAACATAACGTGTCTCTACGCGCTCACAGATACTCAGGCACACACACATATACACACATACATAAGTAGACTACAGACACACAACTGCACACATTTAAATGTGCTCTCTGCATTGGCCTCTAAAACCAACATAAATCCACCCAGACACAAAACACACACACATACACACACCCACACTCACAGAGACACAGAAATACGCAAAACCGTGCTCACAGAAACACAGAGCCATGCACATGCTCATGCCAAAACTTACAGAATTCACATTCACTGCATGCACAAGCATACATACACCCCCACATACATAAAGGAACAATGCACAGAAAAGCACGCACACAGACATGTGCACAGAGGCACACTGACCAACGCGCATGGGGGTCTCATTTACTGTATTTTGAAGCATGGCGGCGTAGCAAGCCTTCCAGCTGTGCTGCCGTGCCTCGATATTTAGGGCCACGAATACTCCACAGATACCGCGCATGTCCGTCTCCCCTGCGCTGGCACACAAGCACCAGCCGGGGGCCAAGGCATGTGCAAGGGGGCCTGCATTGCAGGGATGATTGTTGTTGAACAGGAAGGGACACCTTCCTGCACAAAAACAACCAATGGCGTTTTGCTCCCAGCAAAAAAAGGAGGAGAAATAAAAGTATTTCTCCTCGTTGTGCCACTCCTACTCCTCCCCTGGGGAGGCATTGAATTCTGACCCATTCCCGGGTTTACGACACTTTGTAGATCTGGGAATGTGTCAGGTTCCTTGGATGTTGTGTGGGAACTCCCACAGCAATAACCATGGCACAACCCTTTCACCCAGAGTAATGTACCAAAGGGACCCATATTTAACAGGGCATGAAAACTAATGCAGGGTGACTTTAGGTGGCCTTGTATATATGGGCAGACACACTGCGCCGCCGGAGCGCCTACAAAAAGTGACACACCGCCGGCACAATAGGCCTGTAAATGAGGCCTATATTCTTGCCAGCACTTAGAGAATTCACTTTTGCGCATTCACAAGTGCACACATTTCCATACAAACACAAGAACACTTGTTTAGACACACATAAATACACGTGCAAACACACCTTGTCACACTCAGGCACACAAACAAGCACACAAACACACACATAAGTGCGCTGGACAACACACATCCGCATGCACAACAGAAATGCATGTGTGCAGAAATAAGCCATGATGTTCCCCTTTTCGCGCATGTGCCGCACCGAAGGAAGCGAATGAGCCACACGCTTAAGCCTGGACATACTTACACATATGTGAAGGGGAAAAGGGCCTCCCATGTGACCCTTTTTGATGCCTGTTACATTCTTCGCATCTCTTTGCTGTTGTGGTTGTTCTCAAATAACGATGAAAAGCCTGTGACAGATAGAGTCACCGAAAAATTATATAGGTTACAGTTACAGGTCTTTCTAATTTTAAGATTTTTGGTGTGTCAGTTTTAGATGGAGGACGGCAGACCCAAGCCAGGTTTCTGGGTAACCACAGTAGTAAGGGTGGTCAACTTAGGTTCTCTGGACTAAACCTATTTCATGTGGATATCCTGAAAAACTGACAATTTGGCAGTGGCCCTGCTAACCTTGACCTACGTTGGACACCCTCAGTGTAGACAACATAATGAGCAGGAAGACAGACCAAAAACAGATAGTAAGAAACTTCCACAGGAGACTGCATTCATATAAACAGTCAGCATACCGATATTAAACCTGTGTGGAACCTACCTTATAAAAGTTAATACCTGGTCTCATTTCCGGAAATACAGACACATGAACCTCAGCTGGTGTTTGTGTCTTTCTTTCGACATGCATACAGAAGGAGTGACATACTTGGAAGTAAAATGCACCTTTCCTGTTCACCATTTATTTAGAATGTGTAAACAGTGCTTGATCCTTCGAGTGGGTTTTGCTGAAGGCCCCCTGTGCACTCCATGGCGTTTCAGACTGCTTCAGGAAGACTGTTGAATTGTAACAACGTGAAAGTTCACTAAATAGTGCACCTCCCACCATCTGCATTCGAAGTGCACTGGTCAGTGAAGGTGCTTTGTAAATCTGTCAGGTGCCTCCCTCAGTCACACATTCATCCAAGTGCACGCTGGGGTCGTGATGTAATCTAAACACATGTACACTTTACAATAACACTGCCTTGACTGGAAACAAAGCGATTATAGTTTGACACAGGGAGCACGCAAGGGGCATATCTCTACATGGATTCAAGTGCATTTGTATAAAAAGCTGTGATGTCAAAGGCCATTGTTGTAGCATCACGACGCTTCTGTGTGATGCCCACACAACAATTCACACCTCCCTCAGTTAGCACGTCCCTCTAAAACATAGTGGGGGAATATTACCATGCAATAGTGATAATTATCGCTATTGCTTGGTTAGAGACAAAAATTTACCGCTGAGCTGCGGCGATGTTTATCGCAGATAAACCGTGCTATTACCAAGGTTTATCGTAAATGCGATAAAAATCGGCCGCAATGCATGAATATCGCTGAAAAGTCAGCGATATTCATGCATTACCGAGCTAAGGCTCTTAGCCATGTTATCCACCTCCCATTGTATAACATGGCTAAGAACTGCTCAGGGCAGGTGTTAGCTTTTGGAGATATTCGCGCTTAGCGCGAATATCTCCAAAAGTTTGTAATAGGAGATAGCGATGTTAGCGACTGTTTCCAGTCGCTAACATCTTGGCACGCCCACTTTGCATGTCATTAGTGATAAATATCACTGACATGCAAAGTGGGGCCCAAGATGGTCGCTATCTCCTACTAGCTGTCGCTAACTGGTGTTAGCAACAGGTAATAGGGAGATAATTTTATCTCCGCTTTCTTGGTTTTGAAAGCCAAAAAAGCGGAGATAAACCCCCCTTGATAATATGCCCGGGAATCTTTTGCACTTCACAGGTGTGACATTTGACTAAAAATTAGGTAAAGGGTAGAGAAAAGAGCGTAGTTTAGAAAATCTGAAACCAGATTTAGAGACAGCCCAATGAGTAAAGGACCTCTACACAGAAGTGTAGTCCAGCATGTTGGGGTGTTGATTTTTAAACATGCACACTCATGTAGGAACCTGTGGGCATGACCTCTCGCAGTCACTGTATTCAAAAGATAATGTCCTCGTTTGAATAATGAACTCAGGATAGGGTGCAATATTTACATGTCACAAGTTTAGAAGAACTGGGCCGGGTCCCCCTTGAAGGAGAATGCCCTTCAAAATGGCTTACCTGGATCAAAAGCACTGCAAATGGACTCACCAATCTATCACCAGGATGGTTACTTAATAAATATAGTTAATACAAACGAACGACAGTTAATAGTAAATAGTTAACAAGGACCGGAGGTGACAAAAAGGCAAGGGGTAAATTCGTCCACTCCTGCAAAACCAAGACTTTCAGCCAGGCATTCTCCAGTCAAGATCTGAAACGTTGTAATCACCTACCAAAAACGTAAGAGTCCCCCCCAAACCTGCTCTTCTTCGGGAAGGGTTTTAAGATTCTCTTGAGCAAATTCCAACTTAAAGACTGTGTTTTAAACCTCGTCAGATTATGTACTATGCCTTCTCTCTATCCTCTGGAACTTTAGATATTGCTTCTGTTAATTGTAAAATCTGTTCTTCCGCCATGAAAATAACTCCAATAAATACATTAATGCTTAACTAATTGGTAATTGTTCAAACTAACAAGTGATGTCGTTCGGTCATGCACAAAAATACCGTGGGACTTCACTCGGTCTTGCAACACATATGAGACAGCCAATTTACGTCATTTGTTCGTGCAACAGATAATAAACTACCGTGTGACTTCACTTGGTCATGGAACATATATTAAACTACCAAATGACGTCAATCCTACTAGCATAGATACTAATCTATGGTGTATGTTCACTCGGCCATGCAACATGTACCAAATTACTAAGTGACGTCATTCAGTCTACCACAGATACTAATCTATGGTGCGAGTTCATTCGGCCATGCAACTTATACCAAGCTACTAAGTGACGCTATTCAGTCTACCACGGATACTAAACTGTGATGGGATTTCATTCGGCCATGCAACATATATTAAACTACCGTGCGACTTGACGAGGCCATGCAACAGATGTTACAGTAACAAGTGACGTCATTCCGTCCTTCCACAGATACTAACCTAGGTGTGATTTCAGTCGACCATACAACATATATGAAAGTACCAAGTTACGCCATTCAGTCGTACCACGGATACTAAACTACCGTGTGACTTCACTCGCCCATGCAACAAATATTGCACTACTAAATGACGTCATTCAGTCGTACAACATAGGATAACATACCGTGCGACTTCAGTCGGCCATGCAATTATCAAATGACTTCATTCAATTGCACATCAGATAATAAAGCAGCACGTGAGTCCGCTCCGCCATCTTACCATGCAGCCATGCTGGCTTCAGTAGTGCGTGGCTTGAAATAAGACCTGGGACGTACTTCAATTGTGATCCTCGGAGTCGACCCTGCAAGATTGGAGTAGTTAACTCTTTCAAACAGTCGCCGGCGTTCACCACACCCAGGGAGGGGCCCCCACTAAACGCTGCACAAGGAAGGCGTCTTCAACCTGCTCGGGTTTAACAGGGCCTGATACGATCACGCCCGTTTCCAATCAAAACCGGCACCAAATTAATTCGGGACACATATGTCACGGGGTAATGTGACAGTGGGGCACACGAGGTCAGGCATAGCAGTGGCGACGAGAGAGTTGTCAAATATTAATTCCGGCCCTTCCGCCTGACCTGACGTTGAGCGGGATTAACCAGCTGCTGGTGGGGTGGGCGTCCTTGATTTGTGGGCACGCGGGGCCGGTGCATGCTACCGAAAAATAAATGCCCCCCCCCCCCCCATAAGCACACTTTCCCGCGGCACATTTTAAACTTACTCTTGATGGTTTTTTTTCTCGATTTCCTGGTGGTTTCCGCACCATGGGACATTGAACTGGATATGCTGCGTCTGGTTTTTGGTTTTTCAAGCAGGGTGTGTTCTACTTACTGGCAGAGTTTGTGTTCCACGGGCTTAGAGAGAAAGACAGAGAATGTTTTCACAAGATGGTTTTTAAAATTCACCGCTCGGGTGGCGTGAAGTGCTCTGGCGGGTGGACAGCTTCACACACACATGCATTTCGATTCAATTTTCACGTTATCGCTTTCTAATATTATTGAAACACAATATGTGACTTGAAACAATGAAAAAATCTCAACTGTTGTTTGTTTTTAAAGAGAACACAATTCAGCAAAACTAAAATCACATGTTCCCGTTTGTCAGAAAGGTACATGGGAATTACATTCAACGAATTTGACCAAGAAAGTACAATAAAAATCGTTTTGAACTATTCAGTGTAATAACATTCAAAATGTGCCCGCTTCACAGCCTCAATTTTGTACAGTATCCTTTACTCACAGTTGAAATAAGAACAGATTGAATTGGGCGGAAACATTCCGTTTTCTGTAGCTCCCCTCTACCATACTTGAGACAGACGAAATGGATTTAAATATGGAACGTTTTTTAGTACCTAACATTTGAATTCATCACGGTGACGCTGCACGTGGTTTGATGCTCCAGTTGTGTTTAACGACAGATCTATATTACAGTGTCCTTAGCTATGTACTGGTCTAATGTTCGGGTGGTGGCGGGGTTACGCATAGGTACATATATATTTAGATACAATTTAATACATGAAGATTCTGTGAAAGTTTTACTTTGTATGACCGTGTTCTTATTAATACCCATATACGTTAGAGACAAGTGTGTGCTTGTCTGTATAGCGAGGCAAAAAAAGTTACACAGAAATGTAGATATCATTATGTATAGCTATGTGGATATAGAGTGAATTTTGCATTTTTTACATCCTTCCTACTGGCCGTGTAATTTGGGGAAAAATCTATCTATCTATCTATCTATCTATCTATCTATCTATCTATCTATCTATCTATCTATCTATCTATCTATCTATCTATCTATCTATATCTATTTATCTATCTATCTATCTATCTACAGAGAGCAAGATATAGCCATTTAGTTATAAATATGTGTATACATATATAGTTATGTAGAAATATTTTATATTATCGAATCTTACACGCCACACAATCGACACGGAAGGATACGCACACCTGGGTATATTATTAAACAGTATGCACATTATATATAGGTTTATTTCAATAAAGGAACTGAAGATGGCGCACCTTTTCTATCTAGGTAAATTATTGATGGTTGACACGTCACCTGTTCAGGGCCACGGGACAGGGCCTTCTTCGGGCGTGGGTATCACGCACAGATGCAGCGTCTGTCCGTTCTATCCGGGGACTTGATGCAGGTGAAGTCAGGCCATCTCGCGACCACTTTCCACAATTTCCGGCATCCGTAGGTCTGTTTCAAAATTGGAAACTGTCAACATAAGACAACCACATAAGAGTCTTCCAGAAAGAGCCCCCTTCACCCACACTGCGCCAATGTGTGTATTTTAAGAGTAAAAGCTCTGCAATCGTACAAGCGCCTTGAGACCCTTGCGGGTGAGTAGTGCGCTATACAAGTACAAGTATCAATTTACATTTACATTGATGATGCTTTCCCTTCACTACCAGCATCCAGGAAGTTCAACAAGACTGACATGGTCACCTGTTTGAATTACTTCAATGTAGCACATTTTTTTCAAAAAATCAAAAATTACACGTACGTATTTTAAAAGCCATTATGTCTTAGTCACTGGCCTTGTGCTTTTACAACTCACCTGTGATCGGAAATATATATATATATATATATATATATATATATATATATATATATATATATATATATATATATATATATATATATATATATATATATATATATATTACTACGGCAGCTTCGGCAATACATTAAAAGCTTTAAACCACACCACAGTAATCCATGTGTGTTAAGTAAAAGTACCCTGTCCAGAGGTTGTGCCGATTAATTTCCAATACTTACCAAATATTGATCCATGGTACATGTCTCCTTAGTTTAGAGATCGGTTTGAATGATCATTTCTAAATACTAAACTGTAATAGTGAGCCCAGTTTTTTTTTCATGAATCAAATACACTAAATCTCCATATCTGTCGGATTTAACAATGAAGAGAGCAGTTGTCAGGAGCAAGGACAGAGGGGGGTTCTTTTGGGGCGGTATCCACCCAAACCCTTGTAAAATCTGTTTTTTTTAGAGATACAATGACTTATGGATTAATTTCTGCAATGCTATAGACACCTCCTACTTCCTAATTACATTTATACACATTAATAAAATACATCTTATTTTGTGTCTGATCCCTTTAAGAAAACCAGGGCTCTGGGCATTGCACCAGAATTGAAAATAAAAGAAATGCTAAAGTAGACAAAATTGTCAATTTCTCTAAAAATTGTATTTTTATGAGAAAATTGAAAATCTCGAGACTCATTGGGTCATGCCCAAGGATGGAGAAATGTTAATCAAAAAGAAAATATGGCTTGCTTCCCCACCAGTGAACTCAGAGGCGAAGACATCTGAGGCAATGGCTCCAGCGTTGACCAAGTTATCTCTCAGTATTATGCTGCAGAGTCTAAAACTGGAGCATGTGGTCGGTCACAGGTCAGAGGTCAAACTTTAGGGGCTTTGAAGTGTCGGGGCTTTCAATGGATGCCTGCTTCCTACTCTTTCAAAGCGATTTCACAATGTCCGGGAACATGTGAGGGAGAGAATGAAGAGAACGGCCAGCCACCATAAGTCCCCCAAAGCCTGGGCCCTGTACCCACGGGGGTGTTTGTGGTCATCGCGAGACACCGCAAAGACATGTTTACATACAGGCAACAAACAATACACAAAGAAAAGGGTGGCGCCATACCATCGTCGTTCATCTGAAAGCCAAACGATGTGGTAGAGCATAACACTACTGCTTTTATTTTTGTTACTGAACCCCAAAATTCGATACCTGTTTTGCCAATGAAAATTGAGATATTTGGAACTCGGAAAAGAGAACATCCGTGTTGTATGTACCTAGTACCAATAAGGAGGTTGCTCTGATGTGTGTGTGTGTGTAAATATATATATATATATATATATATATATATATATATATATATATATATATATATATATATATATATATATATATATATATATATATATATATATATATATATATATATATATATATATATATATATACATACATACATACATACATACTCACACTGATAGATAGATCTGCATGTTGCATGACCAGCAGTGAGGCCGAGTGTCTGCTAAGTGCATGTCAACAAATAAAGCCGCAGAGACAAGTGGACAGTTTTCCCAACTTCAAGCCTTCTTCTGCAGGAGAAGGTCTGCTGGAAGGCCGGCCCCAGGCTTGTGGACATCAGAAAGTAATCACAGGCCTGAGAGCAGCGGGAGGCAAAGGTCCCACCGACCCGTGTCCAACAGACCTGGCCTCTTCCAGGAGAGATTACAAGCAGACTGAAGTCCGAGTTATCTCTCTATCCAACCTCCATGCTCGTGCAGTGTGGGTGGAGAGGGCCCACCCGGCCCCTCGCCATGGAGGGCCCATGGAGTGCCCAGGGGTCATGGGTGGGTGAAGGGCGCCGACGCCCGGCTCCCTTACCGACTGGAGTGCACCTGTTGAGTCCTCGGAGCCCCGCGGGGGCGACGCCAGACTGCTGGGCAGCTCCAGGCGGGCGGCGCTCCCTTCCCTCGGCTCTGCGCGCACTCAGAGGCCGGACCATGGAGCAGAAATGAGCCGTCAGGGCGATATTTTAATGGCTTATATGTCACGCCGGTGCGCGCGTCTTTGAACTGCAGTAGCTTGCGCTCCCTGCAGAGAGCGTCGCGAATCCCACTCCACAACGTCCACTGCCCCAACTTTTCCTCAAAACTTTCACTCTTGCAGTGTATATTTAGACACACGCCCTAAAAATACACACTCGCTGTGCTGCCCTCTGCCGCGCACCCTGGGAGCACTGAAACATCATCTCATGGACTGGTAACGGAAATACATCTGTATCAAATATTTACATATTTAATACCTCCCGTGCCTCTTGTTAGCGAGATCACACTAAGCAGTAAACATTCCACCCGAAGGTAAAATGACAAGCTTAAATTAAGGTTACACACACACACGTATATATATATATATATATATATATATATATATATATATATATATATATATATATATATATATATATATATATATATATATATATATATATTCTTTTGCTTTCATGTTTCTCAATTTCTAAACACCAGGGAAAGATTAATGTTACAAAAAGTAATATTGAAAGATTGCGGTTATGCTGTTTCATTGACACACACGCACACACATACCAGCATGCATTTATTTTTGTCCAAAATGTCAGAAAACGCCAGGGCATGAGAACCCCGAATATAGTAGAATATAAAGTAAAATTCCCAAACGAACTTGCCTTTGAAAACTTTTCCTACGGTGGTCATCTTAAGAGGGTGATGTAAAATATATGTGCAAAATAAGGAAAAAAATGAGAGAAAAGTTAAATAGGAAGAGGTCGGTGCACAGATTTAGTTTCAAATGTTGCCCACTAAATAACTGGACAAAAAGTTAATTCGCACCATCCTGACTTTTCGGGAGCTTTTAAAGTTGTTAATAAAGGGAAAACAATTGCCTCAAGTGAATGCTGCAGAAACGCAAAAGGACATCACGAGCTTCCATCTTTTTGGTATAGAAAGACTTTTTTTTTTACATTCCCAGGCTCATTCACTAGTCACACGCATCGTGAAAGTAATTTACAAACTCGCCTCCGCTCAGCTCAAAGAGCCACAAAGATTCCTCCTTTTAAAGTGATACAGCTAATACCATTCAACAATGATTTTAATATATAGTCAATGGGTCTTTGAAGCGGGCTGCAAAAAGGGAGCTGTCCACAGAAATTCAAAAGGCTGAACCAAGAGAAGACAGGTTAATCGGGGGCTGCATCTAGAAAACAACCAAGTGTTGTATGTTTGCACTGAATTAAAATGTCTGCATTTTCCTGGCTAAATCAAAGGGAGTGTTATTTCTTTTTCTGCTCACTCATCTGAAGGTAAGTAAATTTTCTCTGGCGATCAAAAGCCTCGTCAACAACAAAAGCACCGCCTGCTTCTTCCACCGTCCTGGTGTGGCAAGAGGAGGCCCTTCAATGACGGTGACAAGGGTGACTGATTTGTGAACTAAAAAAAGGTTTCCATGTCAGAAAACGTACATTGCTCGTATTTATGGAGCCTCTGAAAGACAAAAGTATTCGGGACAGAAGACGCCGCCCCGCCGTTCAACAGAGAACAAAGTGGCTTGGAAAGTCGCAGGCTGCACGTACCTGAGAAGGGCCCCTCTGGCAATAATAATGTGAAAAAAATCAGCAGTTAAAGATACAAGTGCCTAGCTAGGAAGAAAAAAAAATAACAAAGTTAATTGAAACCTTAAACCCACCTGCGTTTTCCAATGGGCGCATAAAAGAAAGATATAAGACTGAAAACTGAGGAACAGTCACTCTTATCAGTGTCTTCTCTTGCAAGAAACTATAAGTTGCGGCAGAGCTAGAAAAGAAAACAAACAGAAATAATAATAAACAGTTGTGACACGAATAGCTTGAAAACATGAAAAGTGAAATACCCCCGTTCCCTTTAGCCTGAAAACGTGTTGGGCATGTGGGTGAAAAAGAAGAGCGAGGACCTGTTCCCAGGGTAAACATAAAGTCATTAGTAGCCGCAGAGATCTTGGAAAGATTTTCGTGCAAAAATTTGGCTGAAATAATCACAAAAAAAGTTGCCAGTGGAGGGAAGCTGGCCTGTCAGGGGCAGTGACAATACCTGGGATTGATGAGCCCCGGCAGCCAATGGGCAGCGCGCGGCGGCTTCACGCGCCCTTAGTTGGAGCTCGATGAGGGGGCGTGGGCGCCCGTGGGGTCCAATGAGTGTCTGTGCTAGCCCAGTGACGCGTCCACGCCCCTCCCCTCCTCTCAGCGCTGCCCCCTCCTCCCTAGCCCGTCAAGGGGGGACGGTGTCGTCTTTTTCAATTCATTTATCTGCAGGAATGATTGCCGCTATCAGTCTCGCGCTCGCCGCCCGGCTGAGGAGGTGAAAGTTTCTCCCCGGGAAGGCGGCGGAAAAAAAACGCAAGCACCAAAAAGAAGGAGAAGACGGGAAAAAACAAAACAGAGAGGCGGCGGATCTGCGGCGCATTTGTCTTTCGGCTAGAAGGCGAATAAAGTGAGGACTGAACGAAAAAAAAAAAGAGACGAGCGGCGACGTCCCACGGCTGAGCTTCAGCCCGGGCGCGCGACGAACTTTTCCACAGCAGCAGCGCGCGGAGCCGGCTGCCGCGCGCCGAACCTCCCCGGCCGCCAAAAAGTGACAGCAGCGGCGGCGGGGCTCAAGCAGGCACAGGAGTCTCCTCGGCCCCAGCCGAGGGCAGTCCGGAGCCGCCACCGGAAGGAGTCATGCTGCTGGAAGCCGGGCCGCAGTACCCGGCCATCGGAGTGACCACGTTCGGCTCCTCGCGCCACCACGCGTCCTCCTCGGCGGAGGAGCGCGAGGTGGGGCTGGGCGCGCTGCACCCCTTCGCCGACGCCGGCATGGGCGCCTTCAAGCTGAACACGGGCGGCGCGCACGAGCTCTCGGCCGCCTCGGGCCAGGCCGCCTTCGGCTCGCAGGCGCCGCCGGGCTACGCGGCCGCCGCGCTGGGCCACCATCACCACCACCATCACCACGCGGGCCACGTCGGCTCCTACTCGTCGGCGGCCGCCTTCAACTCCACCCGGGACTTCCTGTTCCGCCAGAGGGGCTTCGCCGAGGCCGGGGCGGGGGCCGGCGCGCAGCACAGCCTCTTCGCCTCGGCGGGGGGCTTCGGGGGCCACCACGGGCACGCCGAGGCGGCCGCGGCGCACCTGCTCTTCCCCGGACTGCACGAGCAGGCGGCCGCCTCCCCCGGCGTGGTGAACGGACAGATGCGGCTGGGCTTCCCGGCGGACGTGTACGGCCGGGGGCCCGAGCAGTACGGGCAGGTGAGCAGCCCGCGCTCGGACCCTTACGCGGCGGCGGCCAGCCAGCTGCACCACGGCTACGGCCCCATGAACATGAACATGGCCGCGGCGCACCACCACCACCACGGGGCCGGCGCCTTCTTCCGCTACATGCGGCAGCCCATCAAGCAGGAGCTGATCTGCAAGTGGATCGAGCCCGAGCAGCTGGCCAACCCCAAGAAGAGCTGCAACAAGACTTTCAGCACCATGCACGAGCTGGTCACGCACGTGACGGTGGAGCACGTCGGGGGGCCCGAGCAGTCCAACCACGTCTGCTTCTGGGAAGAGTGTCCGCGGGAGGGCAAGCCCTTCAAAGCCAAGTACAAACTGGTCAACCACATCCGAGTGCACACGGGCGAGAAGCCCTTCCCCTGCCCCTTCCCCGGCTGCGGCAAGGTCTTTGCGCGCTCCGAGAACCTAAAGATCCACAAAAGAACTCACACAGGTACAGCCTCCCCCTTTCTTGCATGCCTCGCACTCCTCAGGTCCGGCCCCCTCCTCCTCAGCAAGCGTGACATGTCACGCACACGCTCCTTCTTCTGCTGGGCTTAACCAAAAATATGGAAGATATCTCGTTGTCTATTTCTAAGCCCATGTTTCTGTGTTTTATCGGCCAATATTTGCATTAGTTTGTGTGGATTCTTTTATGTTTTACCACCGCTTTCTAAAAATGTGTTACTGTGTTTGATTTTTCGAAGTTTTCATGACATTTGTGGTTCTTATAGTTTTAGTCTAATTATAAAACATGTTAGTATGTTATTTATTCTCTAGATCGGGCGAGGGGAGACTTTAATAGTTGCAAGATTTCAGCCGTCCAACGTGTTATGAGATGTTAAATTCTAGAATGAAATAGGCATGCTTTCGTTGCATCTTATTAACTTTTTTTACTCCCAAAAATCTATATGCTTTTTTTGCACAATGCCACTTTATTCTGAGATTGCCTGATACACGGTGGTGATGGTTTAAAACGTCTGTAGTTTTGAAGCTGCGCGGCTTGGGAAAGGCCCACGTTCACTGGTTTATCAAATTTATCGGTTTAATCTCTCTTGTCAGTCGACAGTTTTAATTGTGTTACTGTGAGAGATTGTGCTAAATACACAATTAACCAATTTCACCCCTAATGCAATATATTTATATCACGTATCTATTTGCTCACAGCCATTTTAAATAACTCGAATTGAACGATCTAATCTATTTTGCTGGCTATAAATCACGTCTAAACACTAACACACCCCGGCTCGCGCAGGCGGAGACTTATGTGTTCATAAATGTTTTATAAAATGTGTTTCTAGATGACTGAGGTAGATTCATCCCATTTCGTCACGTTTATTACAAAGGATTATATTTGAAAAGGCGTTTTTGCAGAAACAAAACACGAATTCTTTACTTGAAACAATCGCTGGTTTATTTAAGTGTCTTAAATCTAGCATGTTCAAAGACAGCCCATTCTTTACAGAATATGTAGACATGGTAATAACGCAGCGATATTTAAGTGAAACATGCGCAGTCTATTGCCCCCGGCTAATATGTATACATCGTATGACAGAACGGTTATGTTAAAGTGCACCTGCTGTGTAAATGAAATCAAACATTACATTGTAGATCGAGATTAATTTTGGTATATTATTCAATGCTGAGAGTTATCTAACGCAATCGCACTTCATCAGATGTTTATGATTTAAATGTATGTTATGTGATGTTCAATAAATGCTTGACGGGATACTAACAAAACCATTTTTCCTCCCTACAATAGGTGAAAAACCATTTAAATGTGAATTCGATGGCTGTGACAGGCGTTTTGCAAACAGCAGCGACCGTAAAAAGCATATGCATGTGCATACTTCAGACAAACCCTATCTCTGCAAAATGTGCGACAAGTCGTACACGCACCCGAGCTCGCTCAGAAAGCACATGAAGGTAAATAGTAGCGCCGAGGCGCCTGCGAGCGCTTTCTGCGCGCCCTGCGCCCGGCCAAGCCCCGCGTCAAACGGTGTCATCAGCACGTGAGTGATCTTGCACTTAAGAGATCGCTGTTGACCTTGTTGTAACTGGTGTGCCTCTAAACAACACGGCCTGGACAAGATGGCTGACGAGTTAAGGTTATTGACACGGGAGTTGTGCGTGTCGTAGTCAGGAGCTCGGAGACGGCGATCTAACCCATTTGTTATTCAATTTTAAAAACTGCAACTGGTACACAATTTATATTTGAAAACAAAGGGGAGGGCTCGATTGCTTTTGTATATTTTCTTGTTTGCTGGAAGCATTTCTCGGAGCATTGTGGATAGTTCGAACTTTTAAATTCCAAAAAAATGCTGTATCCATCGCCTTTGTTCTTTTAAGCTGCCTTTGGTATTGTTCGAAAGATA
Organism: Lissotriton vulgaris; assembly: GCF_964263255.1. Classification (NCBI taxonomy): domain Eukaryota; kingdom Metazoa; phylum Chordata; class Amphibia; order Caudata; family Salamandridae; genus Lissotriton; species Lissotriton vulgaris. The sequence goes on from NC_141699.1 coordinate 927,083,469, forward strand.
AATAAAGGACTAGTTTGCTCGCAATACGCTCGCTATGTTTTGTGTTGTTCTTCCTCAGACCTTGTTGTGCTTTGAACTCTGCACTCTGAGGCTCGCACGGTGTTATGCTGCTGGTCATGTCTCGCACCTCGTGCCTCGCATTTCACCCGTTTTTAAAGATGGCATTTTGTCTCCTTGTTTCTAGGTGCACGAGTCCTCCTCGCAGGGGTCCCAGCCTTCTCCAGCTGCCAGCTCGGGCTACGAGTCTTCAACCCCCCCAACCATCGTGTCCCCGTCCACAGAAAACCAGACCACGAGCTCCTTATCGCCGCCGGTGCCCACCGTTCACCACACGGCCAGCCACAGCACGCTCTCGTCAAACTTTAACGAATGGTACGTTTAAAAAACATTTTTAAAAGACTCAGTACCGAACACTTACCTTCAAACGTAAACCTAAAGCTGCCAGTAGACCCGGAGAGAGTACAATGGCGAGCGGCCCTTTCTATCTCGCAGGCTGGCAGAAGAGGGGTTGCAGTGGGCATGAGAGGAGGAGGTGGCCAGGCCAAATGCCAACTCTGAGGGGCTTTGTGGAGCCGCCGATCAGAGTCCAGACTGCATGTCTCCGCCGGCAGCAGCCTTTATGTACATACAGAATTATTAGCATCAACTGTACTGCCTGATTCTGTACATAATTATATTGCAGTTGGAAGGGGTATGTGAAATTGTGGTCTTTGCATATATATGTGGGGGCGGGGGGGCGGCGAGCTCTACTCTTTGTACCGAATCGCAGGAATGTTCTAGTCCGTGTGTACCAAATCGTGAAATACTTCGTATTATTACAGTCTAAGCGTCGATCTAACAGATTATTATTGGTATCAATGTGCTTCTTTTCTATAAAGTGCAAACATTTTGTCCACAAAGTCCAGTCTGAGTAGTGCTGTGAAATGTTGTTCTACGTCCTGTCAAAAATTCGTATAGTGCAAGCTTGGAACTGCGTGTCAAACTGTTACTTTTTTTTAAATGTAAAGTGATATTAAAAAAGATATAAACTATACCTGTCCATTACTTTGGCAAATACACCAACATATTGTATAAAATTCATATTTCCATATTTATCCGCATGTAAAGGGCCGGTTATATGTGTTACAGATATTCAGTATTTATGGATAGAAGAATTCGTATGTAAAATTTAGTTTACATAACTGTTTGGTAACATTTCGTACCTTATTAAAGATTCTTAAATCTCATGAATTGTGGTAGGACTTTTTGCTGGCTGGATGAATCTGCTAGGACTTGGTTTAATGTACTGTAGTAAAAGTGAAGCCGTTTGTCATTGCTTTCCATTCTCTCCCGCCAGAGCAGCATCGGGGATATAAACTTGACGAATGAAAGCCCCCCTGCTGATATTAGTGTGCAGTGTAATTAGCAGTTGGATAAAAATGTATAAAACACATTTTGGGCCGCAATATAATTTAAATGACCTTTGCCGAGGTAGAATAACAACCGTAAAAGAATGAAAACATACTGCAAAGGGCTGCTGAATATTAATATATTCCAACACTAAAGCCCACATGATTTAAACACTAGGGTTTACAAATAAAAACGTAGAGGTATTGCAGAGGCTTTTCTCGCGGGAAACAGAGCACACAATATGCACAGGCCCGTAACGTAAAAAAAATCCGAATTCGAAAAAAACATTCCGATTTTGAATGAAAACATTCTGCTGCCTCGTGCACTTTCTTGCAGTGGTTCGCACATTTGCTTATGTCTCAACCTACAGGAAGGCAACGTGCCGCCTTGTAAGTTTCACAACCTGTTTCCATTTCTTGTCCATGGGAATATACCGGTAGATTAAAATATGCAGTCCTAGTAGAGTTGAAACAAGGACACACGGCTTGGTTTTTGCTTTGTGTCGTTTTTGTGTGAAGGAATATATATATATATATCTATACATCTCTATATGTATGTGTACCATATATGTATATATGTATGTAGGTATATATATATATATATATATATATATATATATATATATATATATATATATATATATATATATATATATTATATATGGTTCTCGTTTTACTGCAGCGATGAATTCGCTCGACTGGCGTCCATAAAACAAATGTGTGAATGAGGAGACAATATAAAAATCCCAAATTACTGTCGCTTAATGACTGCAGCAGGCGCGGCCTCAGATGGGATTGTCTTCCTCGCAGTTTAGCGTGATATATCTGCGAGCTCGCGCGCTCCCACTAAGTTGGCCACGCGCGTTGGGGCCGCCGTGCTTTGTTCCTCGTGGCTTGCGTGATCGCCCCATTAGGCAGACAACATGGCAAGAGACAACACAAATCATCAGCTTGGGTAAAGCTGAGGGGCCTGTGATATGTCACCGAGCGGGCTGTGGGGCCGACCCTGTACCCTACCGTTCTGACACTTTACCAGCTTATTAAAAAGATAATGGGGTTGCTCCCAATTCATTAGGACTTAATTCCGTTTTTAAAACAATCGACAAAAGATCGTCGAGTCAGTCACTTGGAAAGGGCCTACTTGCATGAACTGAGCAGCCTTTTACTCATAACCAGTTTATTAAACGCCATCTAACATGTTTATAATAATATTATATTTATTCAGAAAGTATGCTGCACGGTAGCCGAGCAGGCCAAGGTGTTCGCTGCGACTTCTTAGTTCTAGAACTTCTGTCCCACCGGCCGAATTAAACTTTTTGTCCAGAAATCCGCCTTTATTCTGCAGCCCATAACAGCAGAGGTGAACAAGAGCGCCACCTCGCTGGGGCTTCCCGAACTGGATGCCTGACGCCTGAAAAGTGTTTTCATATTTTCCTAAAAATCTCCTGACTTTCTTTTTGCCCCAGTACCCAGTGGGAACCCCGTTTCGATAGAAGCAGCTGTTTTTTAGGGGTGGTTTTCGGAATGTTTGTAAACAGGGTGCCTAGATAAGAGTTTATTTCACAGGAATGTCTGGCAGACTAGTGTTGTCATGTAAACACATAGGTGACTTCGCAGAATATGCACACTTGAGCCTTTTACTGCAGCCTGACATTTAATACAGAGCAGGAATGTTTCTTCGGAATAACATTTCTTTTCGCTGAAAGGAATCTAAGCTGTTCTTTAAGTATATTTTCAGGTCAGTGTGTATCAGCTGCCGTTGGGTGTAAATTGCTCAACTTGACACGAGAATGAATGGGTGTAAACGCGTGCAGCGAGCCCATCTCTACCGCGTCGGTCTGGATACACTGTCTGCTCGGATATTAATGATGCAGGGTATGCAGAAGGGCCGTTACATCCACACCGCGGTCCCCCTCATTCTCTTCCCACCTTTAATGTCTGTATCTCAAGATGCGCTGCTCATATTTTAGGCCACGGGCCATTAGCTTTGGAAACACATGAATGTGAGCAGCTTGGGCAGTCGGTTCGACTCTATTTAGCAGAGACCGAAGGCTGCTCGAGTGACGTGGCTCGTGCACAGACATCAATTTACGTTTAGATGCTATAACAAAAACACTATGTGGCAGCACGGACTTCTGGAGCCTCAAAGGGGTTGTGCACGTCTACCAGAAGAGCAGCCGACCAGTCTATTTTGTGATATTAACTATTTTATAATATTTTGAGCTGGCCATTTTAATATAAAAGTTATAGGATAGAGTATGGCATAATGTGCATTGTCCACCAAATACCAATGTAATATAAAAGTTATCGGGTAGATCAGGGTGTAATATAGTCTCACCAAATACCGTCGAAATATAAAAGTTTATAGGGTACTGCATGGTGTAATATACAATGTCACCAAATACCATTTTCTCTAGAGGGAATGTACCATGATCCACCACAATCGCGAGGGTCATTTAATAATTCCATGACGTTGACATGCACCCTATCAGAGCCTATGCCACATACTAGGAGGCATATTAGCAGTTGTACAAGTATCGACCTGTAAAAGGTTATTGGCAATATACAAAACATTTATCCATAATGGAATGGGCCGAGGATACATAATAGTGTATAGTTTCTATAATGCCACAGGTGCACCGGACATGATAATGAACGATAGTGCAGGGGTATGGTCTCGATGAGTTACATGTTCCCGCGGTGCCCTATGTCACGATAGTGTACCGCCTGTTTATGCATTATTTATATGTCCCGTGATTGCTAAGAGAACAAACTGGAGCTGCTGCGTAATTCACTGAAGAAAGGTTTGGAAACCTTGCTTTTGTACAATAACAAAAAGGAAACAGATAGGCGGTGTACTCCACTCTGTCTCTCACCCCCCCCCCCCCCCACCCACCCACACACGACGAGATTTAAAACGTCTTACATGCCCACTCTGATGGTGAGATTCATTAGCATATTGCCACGTTTCAGAGCCCCCTCGGATGCCCAGACGCAGACTGATGCCCAGAGAGGCCCCTGTTCGCCCCAGAGCTAGTCCCACAGTTCGCCCTCGGTGTTGGCGGGCAGGTGTTTATATGGTCGGGTCGCCCATTCACACCATCCGTAGGTGCTGATGGCAGTCATTGTTTTGCTCTTGAAGTTCCTTACTGTTTCGGGCCGTATTTTATTTTCAACCGCAGACACATCTTTTGAAATGTAAAATGCATTTCATAAACAGATTGCAAAACACTGTACAATACCTCACAATGCATTTAGTATTTTTAATATAAGATAAAGTCTTGGAACAGCCCACCCCTTCTTTGTGAAGCACTTAGCTGACTAACACATGGCTGACACTAAGGAAACAGGACGTGCACCAAGTACCAAGGATGCACCATATGAACGGAAGTGACGTGCTCTCTTTATAGATGCATTTCCATGTAACCAGAAAAAACATAGTATCCCATTTCAAGTCGTTCATTAAGTATAGCTGTTCCACACATGATCCAGGCGGTCCTCCTCGCGCCATTAGTATAGATTGATTGGCCACCAAGCCATTCAGAGGGGCAGCCATAGACTTTGGCTGGCTGTTCCATTACCACATCTATTTTTGGTGCATACATAGGATGTTCTGGGGGTTCGAGCACGCCCATCCCACTGAACAGTGTAACCCCCAACAATGAAGACTGGGCCATTGCTCGCCTCGATAAACAACAATGATAGACGAGCAGACATTTTGTTTCTGTCCACCTCAATCTAGTTTTGAATGGGTTCTTTCTCCTTATCCTTTTACGTCTCAGGTTCTGTCCTTTTGTTCATTTAATTCAAATTAACCTGCTCTATTTCTGTATTGCGTTTATTTTATTTTATTTTTCTAGCTCGGTCCCCCTGTTTAGTGCAGCCTGTTTACTTTTTTCTTTAGCAATGCTCTGAGTCTGTCTCAGTATATGCCAACAGTTTCCTCTTTTCAGACACCTTTCTAATTAACATTCTACTGTTTCAAAGCAGTGCCTGTGCATTTCCCATCCTGATTCGCCTTCCTTCCATCTGTCTGTCCATTTCTTTTAGAGATAAACAAACATAAGCTCGTTGGGGCACACTGTCGAGCTCCATGGCATGTTAGGCTGCGCCATGGCTATAAAATAATCCCATAAACATATGCCTCCTCGGACTCCAGGAAACATGATCGTGCACAGCGCGCTTGTGCAGCTGGGAGCTGTCATCAAAATCCAGCATTTATTGCAGACACAGAATGAAAAATATGAAATACAATATGTTGCTGGAGGGCTGTCATACAGCACCGCAACCAACCCGCAAATAAATCAAGCTATCAGTAGCTAGGAAATACTTTCGATAAAGGAATGCTGAATTAATAGACATTCATTTGTATGGAAAACTGACCAATTTGGAGATTTTATGCAGATTTTTTGCCTCAATGCAGAATGTTGACGCCATCTACCAGTTTAGCTTCCTGTCTTTCGCTCTAATATGACAAGATTCAGATGTTTGATTTTAGGCTTTTCGACTGTGTGAAAATGCAGCAATTCAGGGAATTTGCACCTCTAATTTATGGGCCTAGTATCATTCTTGTGAAGGTTGTGAATCTGCACTTTTGCAAAGCCAGTCCCTGCGTCAATTGCATCAACACACACAAATACACGCACACATCCGCACGAGGGTGGTGGTCAGTGAGCAAAGCTCTGACCTACTCCTTCGCATCCATTGAATAGTCAAACTGAAAAAAATGAACAATACTTTCTCATGGGTGGGCCTGGTTGTGTGAAAATCCTTTGTGCAGTTTCACAATTCGAACTTACATGTTGCGCGAGTGGCGAGTCTAACATTTCAGACCAATGAACATGTGTTCTGCGAATCTTCGACCAGACCTCATATGTTATGGGGCATTTTCTTCTACAATCCTATGGTCGGGGTTTTCCTGCAACAGTACAAGATGACCAGATTTTAGTATATCCCTTTGAAATGTGTTTGGATGAAATTAGTTTACTTGGAACTTCTGCCTAGTCAGGGGTAAGACTGAAAAAGTCACGTGGTTCCCTCTCACGTGGATGTACGTTGGACACCCAGATCCTAGATGTGCAAGGGTCATATTTTATGCGGTTTCACCTTTGTTCCCGCACTTGATTATAAGGCATTATTTTTCATTAGCTGCACAATATGACACATGAGATCTCGGATACTGTCCAGCAGGCCCTCTGTGCTGCTTGGTATTAAAGTTAAGTTTTTTTTTACTCTTCTCTGAGGGCAGATTCTTGATATAGGGAACGATTTGTGTATGTGGGTCCAACCTTCTTTAAAACACACAGGTACAAAGGTTCAGACACTACTAGAATGCAAGCATACACATTTAAATTTACAACACTATGACTAAATATTACTCAGATTCGACTAATACATATTTTCATTTATAAATGAAGCTTATTTTAGATGAAAGGCTCATGTACCATAATTGGAAATCTATAACATGGATTTGCAATAAATCACTTCTCCTGTTCTCAGCATCTCAAAAGATCTCTGGCTGCAAGACAGACATGAATGGCGTGTTTCAAGTGGGGTGGTAGCCTTGAGTGCAATGGTTGTGTTGTCAATTAAAGCTCGTCGTGTTTTTAGCTTTTAGCATTGTATTTTGTACAGGCTCACAGAGAGAAACGGCTAAACTTTCCTATGGATATTTTCTAAAACTCTAGCTCATGACTTTTGCAGGTTTGTTCTTAGTGTGGACCATTGACAGCGGGCATCCCTTCCCAATATTGTATAGACATTATGGACCATAGAAGACGTCTTGCGGTAGTCACTGTATTTTTGGAAGCTGAGTTTTTAACGAGGGACATACCCTTCCAAGACAGTCAACACATGAATGCCCTACCAGGAACAACTTTGGGTTTATAGAGATTAATTAAGAAAAAGAATCGAAAATAGACATGTTGTGTTTTTAGCATTAAAGTTACATATTTGGGAAGTGCATGTATTTGTAAACTTTTTGTTTCCCCCCAGGAGACCTTTTTTTAAACTACCGATACATTTATGCAGATTTTTGGGAGGCATCTAATAGAGCCTGCATCAAGATCCAATGACTAATGGAGAAGTTAATAAAAACTGTTTTTATTTTAATAGGAACATCTTAAACATGAGGTGCTGTACATTGATCATCCCGGATGGGTATGGTCTGGATGAAACTGGATTCTAGCAACAGGATGTACCACTGTGCAAAAACCCGTAGATTTTCATGAAATTTCAGGAATGCTTTGCATAACTACCTATAAATCTGTTTCTCGATCAAATCGTAGTTTACTGATATCTTGTGTGACCTCCTCCAGAAGTCACACCAGATATTGTGAGTTGATCATTTCAGGCAGAAAATATCTTAAAAAGATTTTGCTTGTGTAAATCAGTCTCATATGGATGAAAAATTAGCAAATTTGCATAATGTGAAATTTCACGAAAATTATTTGAATCGTCTGTAAAGTAAAATGGGGGATTTTTTTAAAATTCTACCAGCAAAGTTTAATTTTGTCCAGGCTTAAACGAGAAGTGGTGCAGGAGAAGGATTGAAGAGCATGCCAACATTTTGTTAGACGGGTTTTGCTCATTAAAAGTGCATTTTGACATTACCCATTTTATTGTATGTATTCTCTGCCTTGTATACTCCAAGCCACTTAAAATTGCATCTCGTTTCAAACAGCCCTCGCAGTTTATTTTGCATACTCAGATCTTACAACAAGATCGAATGTCAACACACAATCCTGGCTGTACCTTTATTTACACTTTAGTTTTTAAAATTCAGGTCATTTATGCATACAGAATATTTTCCAGAAATATCGAGGTCCCTGGATCCGTGGGATACATTGAGGTGCGACGGATATATGTTTATTGTGCCATGTACAGGTAGCCTTTATGGCCTGTTTGTTCCTAAAACTCATCTAGTCAGATCAGATGCAACGTAAACATATTAGGTATGCTTGGAATTGGTGCTCTGATTATAGTTTCCTGCATTATAATGATGAAAGAGCCCAGGATGCTAAGAGTATTAGGGGAGCAAGGCAGCATGAAAATGCATCTTCAAAATGCTTTAATATTTTTGAAAAAAATGGAGAGGGGCTCAATAAAATGCCCCAAATCTAGTGAGAAAAACGAGAAAATCAATATTAAATGTATTTTAAATTAATCAGTGTAATGTTATGTCACTGTGTCCAATAGCTTGACGTAAACAATAGTGTTTCCCAGCACTTTCCCATTTAATGTCCCACCCCATTTCGTCACTTCCACTTTTCTATAATCTCGATGCAACTGTACACCCCTCACATAACTGTGTACTGTGCGCCTCTTCCAAGACTATTTTAATGTAAAAAAAAAACCCTCTCTTTAAAGTGAGGTCCTTTTCCTTCACACAATATCAACCTGAAACTAAAACTAGACCCATAACCTAAAAAAAACTCGAGGGCTATACATTCTTCACTAAACTAAAGGTGGTGGAATGTCTCCTTCCCTTAAAATTTGTGTTAGAATTGCACCGTGGGCATGTACTTCAGAACAAGACAAAAAGTTCAGGAAAGGCAGTCCTTGTGGTTGTAGCCATTGATTCCAACACAGAATGCCAGGAGCACACGTGGTCACCAAAAGGGCAAGCGTGACTGATACAGAATGTCTTAGATGGAGTAAAGGGCCTCATATTTCACCACTGTAAATGGAAAGAATGAGAAGCAAAAGGCAAGCATCATCACTCAATTGAACATTTAACAATTGGGATGAGTCTAGCATGTTTATTTAGAAATAGACTCAATCGTTGGCCAAGCATTGGTCATGGCCATCACCGCAGCAACACTGGGCCTTGCTTTAAAGCATGAGAAAGGCAACTGCTCTTGTAGTCTTCTGATCACAGCAGCTCGGCAATCAGTGCCCCACAAAGAAGGAAGAGTCCACCACTTCCACGACACCTGACTACAGGAGGGCAGAAAACATGTTAGTGAGATCTTGGGACCAGAAAGAACTTATAATAGAAAGAATTGGTGCAAGGACAATGTCAAACATTGGGATCATTAAATAAATATTGATTCAAGACAAAGTCAACAGATCTAATCATGCAATTCAGTATATGAGTACAACATGTATTTCTGTATATATTGACAATATAATGCTGTCAGATGCAGAAGTGACAAAAAAGTAAAAACATTTACCTGTGCTTCCCCTTCCATACCAGAGGCTAGAGGAAGAACTGCTCGTTATTTTTAGGAATTAATATTATTAAACAACTTTACACCCAGAGCGAAATTTTTTAAAGGCTTTAAAAAAGTACACATCAAGATCGTTAGTATAGCTGATGTATACCTAGGATGCGCATTGTAAGTCCAGAAGCAAATCCATGCCAGTCTCTCAGGTTAACCCATGAACTTGTAAAGGAGCTCCATGTATGTGGACTGTATGCAAGTGTAATTTCAAGTGGGTATCCGAAACATCTAGCTGGATTCTAACAAGCGTAGTCAATTAGATTTAGGGTCAATCCCTATACCTTGCACAATAGGGTACCCTTTGGTGAGAAATCCATTTAGAGCTAGGCAGCCATGTTTTCTGCAATGTCCTCCAATAACATGAATTCTGTTTGAGCTGTGTCAACAACAGAGGCAAAAATGTAACCTGTGCATAGATTATACCAACCTATCTTTTTGCTGCCTGGCATGACCATCCGTCAGTAGCTAAGTTAGGTGCCCTGCTACCCTTGTGGGCTTTAACTGAGCAACATAAACACCCAGAATAAAACACAATAGAAATACAACCTTTCCTGATTGATGGAGGGTAGAAGTCCTGTGATTGTTCAACATCAGACATTGATTAATACTGTGGCATGACAGAGAGTGAGACAGCAGGTTAAGTCCTTTGTTATGCCATTGACCTGGTAGGTGACAGATGCAACGTCAGACGGTATGCCACTTGTAACAGCTAACGAAAAGCACGTATTCACGTATGCACACTGACTGATGCATCACAGGCTGCTATCTATAAAAACAAGTCTGTGTTTTTTACGCCTTTGCACACGTGACACCAAGTACCCTATTACACCAGCTTTACACTGGAGTAAAAACGACACACACACACTGCTCTTTTTTGCTGCTTCTGTTTAACATTGAATGAAGCAAACTGTGATCACATTTTGATCACATCCATATTAGAGAAATATGTTTGAATTAGGGTAAAAGTGAAACATTTGTAACGTGTTCCTTGCTTCTAAATAATTTTTCCTATGTGATACAATGTTAAAAACAATGGTGCATTGAAGGCCTCCAAAAAGAGAACACACTGCTTTTTCACTATTTTTGCTGCTTATGTAATAAAGTGCACCGAACAGTTTTTTTCTTCAACCCCAGTTCTATTCATATGGAATGCTTTTTCTCAATTCCATGACATAGTACTGGAAAATGTGTGTGAACGACGTTTGCTCCTTGCTTTCCACTGGCTCATGTTTGCTCTGTTACTTATGCAATTGGCAAAGGCATGCACACTGGGTTGCCTGCTCTTGTGCCTCAATACAAAGAATATTTAATGTGGTCCGTGTGTTGCAATTTGCAGAGATGCAGCCCAGAGGAAATATAAATTATGCTCATAAAATCTGCAAAATGTGCGAATTTCCTGTTAGTCGAAATTCTAAAAATGTCACATTATGCAATATTGTGTACGTTTTTTGCTTTCAGGAGACTAGCTTGAGCAGGAAATTATTCACTGAAAAACATTTTCATCTCGATCCACCCTTCTTCTGGTTTCTCATGTTACTTTGAATGCAGGGTATGCCCCCACATTAAAAGTTCACACTAAATAAATTAAAAAAAACACGTTTTCCCCTTTTACGACATTAGAAATAATGTAATTGTATCTGCTAAACAATTGCACACTGTCAGAAAGCCCTAGTAGAGATCATCGACTCTTTGAAAAGTAAGATTTTTTTGGGAACATATTTATTTTAGAGAGTGCCAGCGCCTTTCAGGCCAAAGGGCAGAGGGTCATGTTAACAAGGGGGGAATTGTGGTATGGAAGAATTATGGGAGCAATTATAGCATTTATGATTCATAAGTTAGAACTGGAGTGATTCACCACATCACTGTGATATTAGGTGCGTTCTGATGAGCCATAAAAAGATCATCAGCTCTAAGTCACTCTTATATTATATTTAATTTTTGTGTGTTAGTGACGTCAATTTCAAATGACTTGATGTGTCATTCACCCATCTTTAAACTAATGATAGCAAGGAATATATCCAGAGATTCAAAAGGTCAAATTATATGAAGGATTGGATGTATATTTGTGTACATTAATTGAAAAAAATATGGTGCGGGAATGTGAAATTACAAAACAATAAAATATGAAAATCAGGGGAAGAAATCCTTATGTGAACTTTCTTGTCTAATAATCATTTCATGCGCTACATAATACTAAGTGTTTGGGCAGAGAGAGAACAATTACAAATGAAGCAATGTTATTTCTGGCACATATTTTCCACAAACCACAGATATGTGAAACATTTTCATTATTTTAGGCACATATTTACTCAATCACAGAACACTTTTAAATATCAACTATTTGCACAATATCAGTATTGCTCCTAAACATTTTTTTTAACTGAGTGCATTTTTACAAATATGTCGAATGTCACACTCTCTATTAAGACGATATTACATTTTAACCACCATAAAATAAAGGCACATGGGTATATACAACCTGAATTATTTTTCTACTGTTACATTTTTTTCTAAATACAATATTGGCAACACACATGAAATGTTGCATTTTTTTTACATTTGGTAAACACCCGTTCATTTTCCTAGAGTTGTTTAGTGTTTGTAATGATAATAATGCAACCGATTTCATGATTTCCGCATAATTCTTTAGACTTGTCATCTTGTTCATACGAAAACTCATTCTTTTCCCATATCAAGTTACTGACTCTTCTGTTCACATTCCTTAACCCCAGTGTGATGATATCCGTGTATGCTGAATAGTTTGGGCTGTCACCGTAAATTTAAAATCCCATGCTTTAGTAGTAGTAACACTTACTTTGCAATTGTATTTTATTTTGCTGACTTTTATGTACCTACTTTTTAAATACAATTTTTGTCAAATGGAAAGGTAAGCCTGTTCATATATAGCCCCTGATAAAAAGTTGACATTACTTTGACATATTTGATTTAATTAACATTTAATTAAAAACAACATACTGCAAACCATGCAGGAGGATCGCTGTTAGCTATGTTAACAGGGACAAATGTGAAACAACAAAATGGGCTGCGAAAGGAGCATAGTGAGGAATGAAAATAAAAATACAATATCAAAAGCAAATTCAAAAGAAAACTTAGCACAGAAGAAGCAAACATCATAAGACAAAGTGGGTTTTAAACAGCTTACGGCAGACCTTGCAGTAGAGTGGAGCACAGCCATGCCCAGTGGGGTTAATATAGGGCTGTGTTCTTCTGAGGCTGTATTTGAATAGATGGGATGTAAATAATCTACTGTGCTGGATTTCTGCTTTGTACCTTGTGAAGGCCCTGGATTCCGGATAACCCCGGCCCTAGCAGAGATGTGGAGATTCATGTCCGGGTAATCTGGCTGGCACGGGATAAGATTTATATAAGATAAGCAATACTTCTTGAATTGCATCTGGAGGTGCAAGGGAGGCCAATGGCACTTACATGTCCTGTGCTAGAGGGATGTTGCCTTTCTGTGCACCAATTATTCTCCAGGCCCAGAACTGAGAATAGGCCTCTCACACAGAAGAACTCAGAATGGAGACTCGTGGAAAGAACATCTAAACCAGCTTGAAAGGATTAGGCTTGCATGAGCCATCTAAAACCTCATGGTGGCAACGAGGGCTTGTTTTTTCACTGTGAAAGCAACGAAGGCCACTGTCTTGGCAATGTTTGCCTCAACATGGGGAGTGGAATCCATCCTAATAATATATGGTACTAAGATTTATTCTTTCCTAATCCTTGCAAGGCCCAAAGTGCTTCTAGATAGTAGAGGAACAGCTACTCATTTATGTACCTCTTCCTAGCCATGCCATGGACATGTAGGGGGTCTGATATGCAGTGAGGTCTTGAAACCTGTTGTCAGTGCATGCTGGAAGGGATTTCAGGTGAGGGTTGACTTGATTCCAACAGCTGGGTTTCGTGTGTCTGAGGGTTGAGGCATGGTAAGGCACATACGCACGGTGTTTGATAATAAAAGGAACCATAAATGCAATCATGACTTCCAAAGTTGAAAATGAGGGAACCACATGGGCAAATATACAGCATGTGTTCTGGAAAAAACTGTGATGAACGAGAAGCAAAGACCAATAGAGAAAAAAGGAAGTATTACTTTTGTCGTAGATTAAGTTTGCCAAAATTGGGGGTTAGCCAATATTCAAAGGTCCTGAGAGCCACTCAATCAGTGGATGTTGGCCTGGTTAGACACTTTTAGATATGGCAGAGTGGCAATAATAAAATGGTGAATAGAAATGCCAGAGACAAGCTCCCGGCTGACGGTATAAGGCATGTCCAGATTTATCAACAGGTAGGACCCATGAAGAATACATGTAAGGTAGGAGTGCCCCATGGCCAACTATAGTGAAAGCCGAGAAGAGTCCCAGAAGTAACAGCAAACAGGCACACTGCTCACCCAGCACCCGCATGGCACTAGCCACCACCCGGAGAGTCCTCTATTAGTTCAATGCCGAAAGTGAGACTGCTGTCTTTCAAACCAGCAGCCATGATTCAGAAACTGCAGCTGAACATCTGTTGATGACTTTTCAAGAAAACCAGATCAATGATTGATAAACTTAATTTAATTTTAATTTAATTAATTAATTTTTGTAACTTTTTAACCTTGTATTTTGTTTTTAATGTAATGGTTTTGAGTAACCAAACAATAAAAATAATTCATTCATTCATGATTGAGAAACAGTTATTTGCGAGACCCTCAACCCATGTAGGTGCTGTTTAATTCAAGAGAGGGAAGTCATCGAGGTATAGCAGCATAGGCAGCAGGCAGGCTGTAATCACAATGAAGGTATGCTGTCCTTACCTTAAGAAATGCCTTTATAGGCTTGAGGCAAAGTTGTTGTGGTACGTACCTTAGAAACAATGATATAAGTAATGAACATAATAATAATACTATGGACATACAACAACAACAAAATAATGACAACAACAAGAACAACAACAATATTAATAATAATAACAATAACAATAACAATATTAATAATAACAATAATAATACTACAACAACTATGGGCATAAACGAACAACAACAAAATAAATTAATAATAATAATAATAATAATAATAATAATAATAATATTAATAATGATAATAATGATAATAATACCAATAATAACAACAACAGAAATAATAGTAATAATAACAATCACAATAATAACAATCAATATAGCAATAACAATAATAATATTAACAATAATTATACAACAACTATGATCATAAAGTAACAACAAAATAACAATAACAATATTAATATCAATAGTAATAATAATAATATTAATAATAATAATAATAATATTAATAATAATAATGATAATAATAATAATAATAATACCAATAATAACAACAACAACAATAATAATATTAATATTAATAATAATCATAATAATAATACTATTAGCAAAATCAATATTTTTCCGGATACAGTTTCTTAACACCTTAAGTGCTGCACTATCTCCCCAGTGCTGCGCCCGACCGTTGGCCGACAGGCCAGCATTTGTTCGTCGAACGTTCAGCACTGGGTGCTGAACGTTCGACGCTCTTAAGGTGTTAAGGAGTTAAAAACATGGCGCACATCTTAAAGAGTCACTGCTAACGTTTTGCACCCAACCTCAGCCAAGGATTTTTATCTTTAAACACTACAGACCAATGGATTCTACAGTGATATTTCAATATCTATTATCAAAACGATCACATATTATGTTTTTAATACATTGTAACGGAGTTCTTTCGACCAGCGGTCTAGCCAGCAAGTCCCAATTTATCAAATGAAAAAGTATTTTTTATACCATAAAGACAAAGAATTGGTGAAAAGAGCAAAAGCCAAGCAACAGATGATCAACAGCATATTTGAGAAGCAATCATCGTTTTGATGTTGGTTCAAAATAAACAAAATTATATTTGTTTGATTATTCGGTGTCCAATGACATCTTAATATTTGCACTGGTGTATACAGCTTCTTTTTTAAATTTCATTTCATTATGAACATAATTAATGTCTTGTAAGTAGAGTCCTGATTTTAATTTGCAACAAAACATTATGTGATTGATACCACAACCATTTTAGAGTTCGGGCTATCTGTTAAAGTATATTAGTAGTTATAACACACATAAATAGATACACAGTGGGTAGCGCCAGGGGCAGGTTTCAGTGCTGTGGTCTGGTTTTTAAGGGTTGGGGGCCGGATGGGGGATTATTGCGCCGGGACAAGTTTTAAGGCTCAGGGCTAGGGCCGGATATTTTTGTACGGTTGGGATTCGGGGGGGAGGGGTTTGAGCGGAGGCAGGTTTTAGGAGTCAGGGCTGGCCTGTTTTTTTGAGGTCTTTTGCTGGGTGGATGTTGCATCTGGGTCAACTTTTAGGACTCAGGGTTGGGGCCGGGGGGGGGGGGGAGGGTTGCGCTGGGGGCCAGGATTAGGGCTCATGTCTGGGTTCAGGGAAAATCTTTATCATAAAAATGCCTTTAACATTAATGCTTTTCCAATTAAATCCGTTGTAAAGGCATGTGTGGTAAAGGCGTAATCGTTGTAAAATTATGAGTGGTAAAGGTTATGCATGGTAAAGGCATTCACGTTCTACCAACCACATTGTAACAGCATGCGTTACAACGGAATGCGTTATTTCTTCATACAGCCCATTGAAAGGGACCTTAACAAGGAAGGTCCCTCAGTAAGCAACTACTGGTGAAAGCTTAGAGTCACTTGCACCAATGCATCGCAATCTTTCCCCAGAATGTGTATCGATTGATCAGTAAAAAGCACCATGTGCAGCAAATGACCAAAAAGAGACCTGCTTTTGGACAGCATTCAAAAGTCATAACATAGGGTCATCGCCTCTTCCCACGAAATAAATGACCACTAGTTGGTATGGCATATATTATGGATTTTATTGTTATCATGATTTATGCATATGAAATTGAATTAATCAGGAGGGTTTATCCGGTCAAATTGCCAGATGAATCCGATTTTAACGGGCCTTCACATTGGTTTTTAGATCATAGCAAAATTTGCAATTTGGCTTGTCCTTAATTTCTGTTGAACTAAAATTCTCATCTATGGAACTCTTCAAGGACATTTTACAAATTGATGATACAATGCATCTATTAAAAAAATCTCTTTGCATATAGGGAGAACATACAATATTACTTATTTTTGAAAATGAAAGGGATTTTTTGTTATCAAAATTTCTCTGTAATGTCCCATAGCAAATTTACACAGAACAATATTTTAAAATTCAACATTTGCACAAACCGACCATAGCAAGCACAACATTTGCTTTGAGCAGCTAGTGCAAACATTTTATATTTCCAAGTCTGAGGAAGCATGAGTGTTGTTTTTGCTTTGATATAAAAGTCAGTGCAAAAGGGTTCGGCACAAGTGTCATTTTTTGCATCTGGGAGAGCGTGCAGAAGAAAGAAGAAACAACATCAACAAATGCAAAGCAATGATCAGGAGATATACAAACAAATCGCAAATTGCGTTACAAGAAAACCCACTCTATTGGCTGTGTAACAAGATGCATAGGGGAAGAGTTATCAAAACTTTGAGGCGGTGCAAAGTCATGAAAAGTGACTCAAACTGGTAAGTGTTGATAAAGTTATGCACTGTTCTGTGTTTCTGTGTATCAAGGGTGCGTCCCCAAGGTGGCACACATGTGACCTTACAGTACATCTCATGATTCTTTATACAAAACCTACTAAAATTGGTTTACTGGGGTTTGAACCCAAAAACATAATACATCTAAGAGACAGTTGCTAACAAGGAAAAATGGTTTTGTTTGGCCTAACGTTTCACAAATTTCAAGTATGCTGCACTGTACCGCACACATTCAGGCCTAGATTTATTAAGCCTTTATGCAAGGAAATGTGGGGCAGCATGAAGGCTTATTTGTAATTTACAAATCCACACAAGGACTGATTTGCATGGCCTTGCATGGCTTCACATGAAATGTAATGCAAAGCAACTGCTTGCACTGAGTTACATTACATTGCAACTTGGAGGGCATTCCATTGTTGGAGCCTGGGCATTACCATGCATCCAGCCATGGATCTTGACACATTCCCAGATTTACTAGAGCTAGTAAACCTGGAAATACATCAAAGTGCTACGCTTTCTGAGTGAGGCCTAACAAGGACAAAAATCTTTATTTCTCCTCATAATTTCCTCTCTCCATATGTGCCTCATTTTGCAGCACACATAGAAAGTCGATTGCGGCACAAATACTCTTTTGACTGTAGCACAGGCACCCTTGTACTATGTTGCAAGTGTGCCTGCATTAGCACTAGGCCGCACATAGTGCTTCAGCACAAAGAGAGAGCAGAAATGCTACTCTAGTTTGTAAAAATGAAGTATTTCTGTTTCTCCATTTCATGCACTGCAGAGCAGCAACTTTTCTTACTGACTGTGCGAAAGATTAGTAAATATGCCCTTCAATGAGTACAATTTTGAAGTGTGTCAAGACATAGTATTTTGCACTGGAAGGGAGTCCTTCCAGTTCAACGCCTGTGGCGGAAATGAAACACACAACTTTTAACTATGGTGGAAAGGTGTGTGTGTGTTTGGTGCTTAGCAGTCAGTTTGTGGGCCAATTTTGTGGATGAAAGCAGCAGTGCCTTATCTTATTAGCAGGGCCACTGGAATTATGCCATTCTGCCGGTGCATCGTTTTTTACATGATTGTGGAGTTGCCCGATTTTCCACATCAGCTGCATAAGCTGCAGTTTTTAATGTCAAAAATTGTTTCTACTACAAAGATAAAAAAAATATATGGTGACTTGGGTTCCTGCACACCAGATGCTGATTGGTCATCTTTCAGTTGATTATTGCTGTATCTGTGTGTTAAAGTGGTACTAATAAAGTGTTTTTCTTTACCAGATGGTATTACCAGATGTAAAAATGACAAAACAATGAAGTAATACTATCCCAAACTCTGCAACATCATGACGATTAATTTGCCTTTTCTCGTGACATAGTTTAGTCAAACCTGCCACATAATTTGGTCCTCCTCTGGCACATAATTCCAGTGGCCCTGCTTATTAGATATGGCTCTGCCCTGGATCTCTCTGTAGCACTGTGCTCCAAAGTGTCACCAGTCTGCTAAATGTTTTGAAGCTTGAAAGCAGGGCAACAACTCAGATAGATTCCCAAAGGCACAGTTTAAATCACAAACACAGAAGGCACAGAAGACACAGTAAGACGTTAAAAAAGTACAAAATCATTTATGTGAAATTGGTGTTTAAATCATAAGGTTCAGTTGAAAACCATGACAATGAAAGATATTGTTATAATCACCAACACAATAAGAGCAATTCAAACCAGTCCTAACATGGAGAGGAACACATTTGGATGTAACTATGTAAAAGAAATAAAACATGTCTACCTCACAAAACCCAGAACCACATCCCAGCGACCTATCTGAAAATGGATTGTGCTGGTGTCTACATCTAAGGCAACCTGAAGTCATAGTAGAAAGCCTGATATGGGTATTGTTTTAGCATCACTGGGCCCTTTTTATCATTAACCTTTTTTTAAAATCTCTTATCACTCGCTTTGGCTCTCATTCATTTGGACCTCTGATGAAACTTGCATCGTGCCGTGACTGGTCAGACATAGGGGATCCAACTACAGTTCAGAAAGGGACATGAACCATAACAGCTCAAAGGTACTCTCCCATTAAAGGGAAGAAAGTTCGGGAAGAGAGCATACAGCATACGCACCAGCTGAAAGAAAGCCAATGGAGTCAGCAATAACATTTCAAGAGTAAGGAGAAGTGAGGCGTGTCAGTTGTCTTTCTAAAGATGTGAGTTGGCCTTTTTGTCAAATCAATGTATAATATAATCCTTAAATTCTAGGGTGACACCTCTTAGGACACCTCATCTGATCAGACTATTCAGACCATTGGCAGGTTCGTATAGGGATTGTCATGCATCATAAAGATGACACGTATAGCAAAAATGTAATAAAATAGTAAAAATGTAAGTTGTCAAAAAATCCAGTGTGTATAACTTTCAAACAATAGTCCTTTCGAAAAAGTATGCGAATGAGTTCAAGAGGACAGTTTCTCATGGAAGATGTTCCCATGGTAATGAAATGGTTTCAAACAGTTCTCATATGTGAATGAGAACTCCCCTTATGAGGCATAGTTTCTTTTCTCAATGCAAGTTTACAAAGCCTTACCATGAGAACAGAATCAAGCATAGTATGGAAAAAATGCAAGCTTCAATTTAATTTGGCTCAAGAATACAGAGTATAAAATAATGGATATATACATTTCATTTATAACTTTTGGGATCTTATATATCTCTTTCAACCTATTTGCACCCAAAAGCATTTAAGTATTGTTGTAAATAGCACATGTAACTATGACATTTTACTGCATGTTCAAAGTACTAAGTTTAAAATAATTTCAAAACATAAAGTATGAATATTGTTTCGAGTGATTCATATTAGTACATGTATGAAGATTATTCCATAAAAGTTTCAGAGCATTTGGTTTTAGTATGAACGTGTAGCACATTTTTCTCCTTGTCACTTTCAGAGCACAATTTCACATATGCAACACATGGAATTCAGAATGAAACCTTTCAATATCACACGTAAATATATCTAAATCTGGTTAGATTTCATAAAATTCTGCACACACATTATTAAAATACTGAATGAATGAATTCTTAATTGTTTGGTTACTCAAAACCATTACATTAAAAACCAGAGTATAAAATTACAAAAGTTAAAACCAAGGAAGTGTCAGGAGGTAAGTCTGTGTGATAGCTCCCTGAGCACTGATAGAAACGGTGAATAGGGTTCATAGTAAGACGTGGGTCTGCGAAAGTCTCTATGTGTTTGAGCCCAATTATTATTACTTAAGAATGGATAGAAATCCTATAACACCTAAATGCATCACATTTACCTTTGATACATATTGAATTAGCAACTGAAATGAGATCAACTACGAATCTATATTACTTAATGTATATGTTTCCATTTATCCTACAATTTATCTGCATGCTTTTTTGATGCATTAACTAAGTCTTCTCGTGATTTTTCTTCAATGTATATTTGGTACAGTTAGTGCACGTTTATCATTTTTCTCTAAAATGTGTGATAATTGGTTTTATGTATCAGTTAAAAGTTCGGCATTTTATCTGGTTCATCTATATACTACATCCACCAGAGTCATCGATGCAGAGACATAACTCCAGTGGAATAGAGTAAAAAATAGAGATTTCATTTTCTGGTACAATCCCAGCCCCCTTTTGACCAAAGGGCGCTTGGAAAAAAATAAATTTATGAAAGGAAGAAAACAGACATTCGAGGCATCTTGAGCATTACTGAGGAGTGGAAAACACTCAAAATGAGAGTGATGGGCCGTTGTAACAGAATCTAATGTTGAATGTGCCATGCAGCATTAACTCACTAGTCTTCTATAAAATGTCACCAGGAATCTTCTAGTACAAGATAACGGACAGTGCCAATGAAAGGCGTTTTGAACCCACACAGAAATACCACAAATGATCCACAAACAGGAAGAGAAACCCACATAGTGGTAAAATGGGCTATGAGCAACTTGCAAATCTGTTTATAGAAGAGGAGTGGTACAATACCATAGGACATTACCCCATCGCCTAACTAAAAGGACGTTATTTTTTTTTTATCTGTTTATTAGCAGCACCGTTTACAAGTTGTAGTAAATATCAGTGGAGCTCTCAATATTGGGTGTTCATGTACAATATGGCAACAAGGTACATACTGAGCATTGACATGTCAAATACAGTCACAGTAGTGAATGCAGGATCTACTCTGCTGCCTTCAACTTAATAAAAAAACTGGGGATAAGAAGAGAGCTGGGGGCAACAAGAAGGAAGGAAGAAAAAAAAGGAAGGCGTAAAAGTTACAACATTTTGAGAGCTCTGAGGGGCATATTACCAAGAAATATCGATAATTATCGCTATTGCTTGGTTCGAGACAAAAATTTATTGCCGACCTGCGGCGATTTTTATCGCAGATTATCCCAAATGCGATAAAAATCGGCCGCAATGCATGAATATCGCTGAAAAGTCAGCGATACTCATGCATTACTGAGCTAATGCTCTTAGCCATGTTATCAACCTCCCATTGGATAACATGGCTAAGAACTGCTCAGGGCAGGTGTTAGCTTTTGGAGATATTCGCGCATAGCGCGAATATCTCCAAAAGTTGGTAACAGGAGATAGCGATGTTAGCGACTGTTTCCAGTCGCTAACATCTTGGCACGACCACTTTGCATGTCTTTAGTGATACATTTCTCTGACATGCAAAGTGGGGCCCAAGATGGTCGTTATCTCCTACTAGCTGTCGCTAACTGGTGTTAGCGACAGCTAGGTAATAGGGAGATAATTTTATCTCTGCTTTCTTGGCTTTTAAAGCCAAAAAAGCAGAGATAAACCCCCTTGATAATATGCCCCTAAGATCCACGAGAAACAGATTGTGGCAGGACTTATTTATCGCAACCACATGGCAGAGACCAATACATCATGTGAAAGAGCATGTGTGATGCTACATGGAAAGTCAGGTTTGCGGTTCTGGTAGTCGCCAGGTATGCCACAGAGAGAAGAGAGGGGGGCACCTGGGTAATTTTGAGTGGGCTGTGTGGTCAGACATTTGCTTGCAGGGGTGGGCCAGTGCAGGGCTTGTGCTATAGTGCCACGAAGGACAATGACCAGTTAGGAGAGGTGAATGCATGCGTGGTCAACTTGATGTCACTCTATTGTGTGCCGTGGATGAGTGTATGCATTACACTGTGTGTTCAAGATGGCATTCATCAGTTTTGTCTTCAACTGCAATCAGATTAGTCTCCCAGCATTCGCCCCTGTGCAAGAATCGCCCCTCATGTGAAGCAGTCGGAGAGTGTGTGCCTCAGCTCTGGTCCATTTTAGCAATACACAAAGCCATCCCTGAATTTCTGGAGGAGTAGTTGACTTCCAAGCCATAGCTATGTTTCGTTTAAACAGGACGACGGCCAAGTCAGTGGAGCGGTGCAAGTGTTTGTCTCCCTTCACTAAGTGTCATAGTCCTTATAGGCAAAATTCAGGGGTGGGGGTAAGAGGGTGTGTAGATTGTTCCGTAAAACACAAACAATTGAAGAAGGGTCTGAGGGAAATTTAAAGACCTGCCCAGTTCGTATCCCCCTAACTGTAATCCTAACAACAAAAAGAACCGGGGGTCTATAACGGAGCTTCAAGTACTCCGAGCTGCTGCAAAACTCCTACATAAGTGAGTTAGGCGCTAATAGAGCTATATAAGTCTCTATATCAGAATGTGTGCCAGGACAAACCTGTCGAAGGACCTACTGAGATTGCTGGTAAGACCCGTACAGAGATGTGTTGGATTCCCATCAAATAGGTATGTAGATCAAGTGTTCTTATTTGGTCATCCAAAAATGGGGTGGTATGTCTCTTGATCAATGAGACCCATCCATCGCCCTTACTCAATTGGGTCGCACCATCAATCGCTAAGGTACCCATGAACAAATGATAAAGATGGGATCGAGTGCAGTGCAAAAATCAAAAGATGCGTGAGTTAAAAACAAGGGGTAAAACGATCAATAGGCGAAAAACTCTAATGTAATTTGTCCTTTCCCTCAAACAAACAAGAACAATGCAGAGGAAGCAGTCTAAACATATAACTGCATTTACAAGGCCAACATGTTTCAGCTGGTAGGGACAAGATCCCATGGCTTTCTTCAGGGCCAGAGTTCTAAGCATTAGCTACTGCATACATAAAGAGAACGTAATGACAATCTGTAAAGGATATACATAAATAGTCCAAAATCGTGTTCCTCTGTACCAAACGGTGTCTCTTACATCTGTTAACAAGAAACAAGAAATAAATTGTAGTAAGTCCTATCAAAACAGGAAAGACCTGGCACTGGCTTCTACTAAGTAAGCCAATTTATTTTACTAATGTTACTCACCTGAATAGTACAGGGAGTGTACCTCACCTCTCCTGGAACCCAGCTCATGAAAAAGGAGTCCCCGCTCTGTGAAGGCAAGGAAGGGGTAATGAACGGAAGGGTGGACAGTACTACTCTATCTCTCCCTCCAATACATAATATAGCCCCTATAACAGTCAAGCTTCACAGAGCCACAAAAATCCTAAGGGTGGAATAAGTCACAGAGCCCATAAAAGTCCCAGGTTCCCAAGATCCATCACTTAATGTAAAAAGCTTTCCTCTAAATATAAATGTCCTCAATAGGATGGAGCTAAACTGTAGCAGGTTTAGATCTGGGCTAGCGAACGTTTGACAGACCAAGCCTGGTCTCATATCCCAGAAACATAGGTGAACCAGTCTATGCCACCCCAAAAGGAAAAAAGGCCAAAAATTAATCCTAATGAGCCACTAACCTGTCCGGCGTTGTCTCATTGCAGGACCCGAGCTTCGTGGGAGGCAAAAATGGCTGCCCACAGGAAGCTTATAAAGGAGATAGGGGCGGAGTATCACGTACTCTCGCGGGATTCGATTGAACTACAGAGTGATGTCACAATCCACTGTGTTGTAGTTCACCCAAAAACTACAAGATGACATCATTACGGCCATCTTTGTAGTTTAAATTAGGTCAAAAATAAAGGTGCTTTATTTAACCATAGCGCAAGTGTTTGCAGGCGCGAAATAGTCGACCGAGCTGATGTCTATTTATAAAGATCCATCAAAGTGGTCTCTGATAATGATCCCCAAATGAACCCAAAGAAAGGTAGCCAATGGTGGGAAGGGGGGAGGAAGAGGAGGGGGGCTGAATCATCCGCCCCTCACTTCAAAGACTGAAGTGGTAGAGGGCTGTCAAAACAGTACAATATCGTGCTCTGCCTGCCATATTTCCTTTTGGGGTGGCATAGACTGGTTCACCTATGTTTCTGGGATATGAGACCAGGCTTGGTCTGTCAAACGTTCGCTAGCCCAGATCTAAACCTGCTACAGTTTAGCTCCATCCTATGGAGGACACTTATATTTAGAGGAAAGCTTTTTACATTAAGTGATGGATCTTGGGAACCTGGGACTTTTATGGGCTCTGTGACTTATTCCACCCTTAGGATTTTTGTGGCTCTGTGAAGCTTGACTGTTATAGGGGCTATATTATGTATTGGAGGGAGAGATAGAGTAGTACTGTCCACCCTTCCGTTCATTACCCCTTCCTTGCCTTCACAGAGCGGGGCCTCCTTTTTCCTGAGCTGGGTTCCAGGAGAGGTGAGGTACACTCCCTGTACTATTCAGGTGAGTAACATTAGTAAAATAAATTGGCTTACTTAGTAGAAGCCAGTGCCAGGTCTTTCCTGTTTTGATAGGACTTACTACAATTTATTTCTTGTTTCTTGTTAACAGATGTAAGAGACACCGTTTGGTACAGAGGAACACGATTTTGGACTATTTATGTATATCCTTTACAGATTGTCATTACGTTCTCTTTATGTATGCAGTAGCTAATGCTTAGAACTCTGGCCCTGAAGAAAGCCATGGGATCTTGTCCCTACCAGCTGAAACATGTTGGCCTTGTAAATGCAGTTATATGTTTAGACTGCTTCCTCTGCATTGTTCTTGTTTGTTTGAGGGAAAGGACAAATTACATTAGAGTTTTTCGCCTATTGATCCTTTTACCCCTTGTTTTTAACTCACGCATCTTTTGATTTTTGCACTGCACTCGATCCCATCTTTATCATTTGTTCATGGGTACCTTAGCGATTGATGGTGCGACCCAATTGAGTAAGGGCGATGGATGGGTCTCATTGATCAAGAGACATACCACCCCATTTTTGGATGACCAAATGAGAACACTTGATCTACATACCTATTTGATGGGAATCCAACACATCTCTGTACGGGTCTTACCAACAATCTCAGTAGGTCCTTCGACAGGTTTGTCCTGGCACACATTCTGATATAGAGACTTATATAGCTCTATTAGCGCCTAACTCACTTATGTAGGAGTTTTGCAGCAGCTCGGAGTACTTGAAGCTCCGTTATAGACCCCCGGTTCTTTTTGTTGTTAGGATTGTGTAGATTGTTCCACCACTGTTGTGGTGTCCTCCTTCCACATCAGTGCTAATGGTGCACATGCCCACACCATGTGTATGAAGTCGGCATTTTGCAATTTACTTCGGAGACATCCCGAGGAGAGTGTCAGGAACATGTGCTGTATATGAGCAGGGGAAAGATAAGTGTTGGGAATGTAGTTAAACTGAGTGAAGCACAACCTTGGGTTGCGAGAAACGCTCTTAACCATCTGCAATTTGCTTGCAGGGCAGAGACAAATCTTCATCAGATAGTGGTTGCTGTAACACTGCATCCCACCTAGCTCTTGCTCTTGTATTGAGGACCAGGTACAAAAGTAAAAGTATGTAATCACTGGTCTTTGTCAAACATAGAAACATCAACACTCTTCTCCAGCAAATCCATTTAGTGAAAAAAAGTGACATTGTCAAAGGACTGCTTCAAATATTTTTCAAATTGATTGAATGCCAATTGTTGGTTTGACGGGTTTCTATTTCAGTTATGTGATTTCTTCTTTCAGACTTTTTCTGTATTTGTGTGAATTTGTAATTTTTCAGCCACTTATTTATTTGACTGTGCCAATTTTTTGTATTTCTTAAATCTATTCAAATTTATGTTACTAAAAATATATGTTGTTGTACAGTGCTTTTAAAAAAAATAAAATCCATCAATTATTGGAATAATTATGGAGTAATTGTTTACACACTGAATTGCACCTTTCTGTTTTTATCAAAATAATCAAATATCAGTGGTTAATCGGAGTCTCAGGCTTAGTAGCAATCAAACCAATGGCTTTTACAGGCACCTTCAAAATTTACAGAATTGGCAAACATCTTTTTCTTTCAAAGATGATAAGGTGTGCTTAACTGGATTGCAATATAAATATATAGTACCTAATAGAACTGGGGTTAGAAAGTACGCTACCAGAATGATGGAAAGGGCGGATCACTGAAATATTATCGACGGGCACATTATCGACTTACCAAAATATCGGTGACAAATTATCGACGACAAAAATATCGACTTACTATACTTATTACACAAACTACAAAAATATCGAGTAAAAAATATCGAGTACTAACTATATCGAATACATAAATATCGCTTAAATAAATATCGACTACAAATATATCGTTGGAC
The DNA here is from genome assembly GCF_964263255.1 of Lissotriton vulgaris. Taxonomy (NCBI): domain Eukaryota; kingdom Metazoa; phylum Chordata; class Amphibia; order Caudata; family Salamandridae; genus Lissotriton; species Lissotriton vulgaris. The sequence goes on from NC_141699.1 coordinate 927,110,251, forward strand.
ATGAAATTAGCCCTAACACTACAAAAATATCGACTACAAAAATATAGACTACCAAAATATCGTAAAAAAAAAAATATCGAGTTCATGTTTGTACACTTTTCTTTCTAAAATACCATCTTTATCATCAATAAAAGTCATTTCTCACTAAAAAATACATTTCACATATAATACCTGTTACTTACATAAAATTACTATTAATCCACATTTGCTATACATTCTATTACATGCATTTTATCATTTTCTACTATTCTTTGCATTTAACTAACATTTTCATTACTTATTTTCACATATAAATATATTTCATTTAAACACGAACCTGCTTTAATGCGGGAATAACCACATACCACCATTCTCACATCAACAAACACTCCAATTAACTAAAAAAAATTCAAACTAGCCTATACTATGCTTCCTTACATCCTACAACCAATCAAATCAAAGCACACATAACACATATACTATAAAAGGGATACATGCATTCTAACATTTGTTGCTGCTACCTCTCTGGAAAGTAGATGCCAACACTCTGAAGATTTTGTTGCAGAATAAACATCTTTAAAGATCCAGCTCACTAGCTAATTAATCAAGTAAGTAACACAGAATTTTTGTAGAAAACTAAATTAGAAGTGCACTATTTTCCTTACATCTCCTAAGTCTTACACTTATTTTATTTTCATCTCTTCCTACTTTTCTGATAGAAACTACTCCAACACAATTCCTATTGCATGGTCATATTTCTTCACGTGCAAAATCAGATAGTAAGTATATAATAATTCTCTGTTACACACCAACTGCTGTTTTTAAACACTAATTTACAAGAGTATTTAATTTTTAAAAACATTATATTTACAGATATACTGAAATTGTGCTATTTCTACAGCAAAAACGATAAAACGACACTAATTACACATGTAAGTATAGATGTGTTTGTTATAAAACTGCCAATTTCATTAATACACATTTTTAAACAACATATCTTGCTTTTTACATCTTCCCTATAGATCATTTGAAAGATCCAACATCAACTATACCAAAACACAAGAATACCCTTCTGAAAAATTTAAGTATAATTGTAATTTGCCAAAAAGTGGGCACAAAAAACGCTAACTATATTCTTAACACCATGTTATATATTTTGAATTGCCTCTACAGATATTCAGAAAACATCATACATCTATTCTACATATCATATGAAAACATCCTACACAAAATATACCAATATACAAGAATAGCCTTGTAAAAAATGTAAGTATACTTGTCATTTGTCGTCCCTCCCTCGCCTTCCTTCAGTACAAATGAGGCCCCGCCTCCCACCCAGACCCACCCCCAGCATAAAAACTCTGCCCGCCCCCACCTCCACCTGTTTTTTTCTGTCTCCCTAGTGGGACTTACCTTTCAGCTCCTCCCTGTGGCGGTGCCGGGGAGTCTACGGTCTGGTTCTCTGCTACGGCGGTGCCCTCTGCAGCGTTCTCCTGGCGGTGCCTCCTCTCCTCGTCTCCCTCGTGGTGTGGGGGCGGAGCGGTGGCTCAGGAATCCTCGGCGGTGTCCGGCGGTCCTCCTGTGGCTGGGGCTGCGTTTCCGGGTCGGGCTGTGTGGCTGCCTCCTCCCGGTATGCTGTCTTCTCGGAGGCCAGGTAGGGCGGGTTTCGGCCCGTTTTTCCTATGTTGTTCCTGCTTAGGTGGTTCTCTTGCCCTGCAGTGCGGCCCTTGGTGCTGTGGCTTGGCGGCGGTTCTCGTGCCTTTGGTGGCTCGGGCTCTGGCTGCCTGGGGTGCTTCTCCGGCCGCTGCTCCATGTTTCCTTATGATGGCAGTCTAGCCTTCTGGAAAAAGCCTAGATTCAGAACAGTGACTCCTGGAGATGCCGGGGATTGAACCCAGGGCCTCATACATGCGAAGCTTGCGCTCAACAAGGGTGGTGCTCTTGGCGCTTGTCTGCCCCTGGGTCGCTGGGGGTTGTTGGGGCTTGCTGCCTCTTCCCTGCTGCTGGTTCTCCGGTTCCCCTGGGGTGCCCTGACCGCATGGGCTCCGTATGGGGGTGTTCTGCCTCTCGTGTCTGCTTCTGTTGCTTGACTTGGATGAGGCTGCTCTGTCCAGTGTTCTGGGGTTCGGCGGGTGGCTTCTGTGCCCTCCCATCTTCATCCTGAGGCTCCTGTTTGGGGCTGTTTCCTGGGATTTGGGGGGTCCTTCTGCCGCCTTTGGCGTTGCGTAGGGCGCTGGGTTCTTGTCATGACTTTTTCGCTGACCTCCTGCACTGGTCGGGGGTTGGGGGGGGCTTTGCTCTTTTCCTGCCGGGCTGGAACTGTGGGGTTCTTTCTTTGCTGTTCCTGGCCCTTCTGGTTAGGGCTTGACCTTCGTGCCCGGTGTGGTGTGTGGCATGCGTTGCCCGTGCGTGGTGTTTTCCATGCTGTTCCCACTGTTGTGCGCTGCTCTGTCCACTGTGGCCTGCCCGGCTGGCGATTGCCTGTGTGTCGTGCCGTAGGGCGGTCTCTCCTCTGTCCTCTGTGTTCCTTCTGCGCTGTGTTGATCCTGGAAAGTTTTCGGGTTTCTTTGCGCGCTCGGGTGGTGTCTGGGGTTTAGCTTCTGTGCTACTCATCCCTCTCTTCCTCCTGTGGCTTTGCCTCTTGGTGGTGGTTGCCCTTTTCCTCCCGTTGTGCTGCCGGACTCTGTCCTGGCCGTGCTGCTTGGTGGGTCTGATGTTCTGCTTGACTGCTGCTGTTGCGCTGGTTGGCCTGTTCTCTGCTTCTTCTGTGCCCTCCTTGATGTTGGGTTTCATGGAGTTGGCATCGGCGGCTCGTGGTGGCTGGGTGTCGCCACCTTGGCCCTCTGTTTGCCTTGCCTGGGATGGGGAGTTCTGCCTTTCCCGCGTGCCTTGCACTGGGGCCTTTCCGTTCTCCCCGCTGTGGGTGTCTCCTCTGGCTTTCGGGTGCTCATGGTTTTGGCCTTTTGTTCACCCTAGCTTGCTGCCTCCTTTTCTGGGTGCCATGCCCTGTTGGGTTCCTGTCACTGCTGTCTGGTCCGTTCCCTGTCAGTGGGTGGTCATCTTTGGCATTTCCTCCTCTGTGTCTGCGGGACATTTCTGTTGACGGGGTCCTATGTGCGGTGGTTCATGGGGGCTGGGTCAGCTTGGTGCCGGTTCCTCCGGTTCGTTGGGGTTCCTCTGCCGGTGCCCGTCTCCGGTTCCTGCTGGGTGGCTCTCCTGGACTGGGTGTCCTGTTTGCTTGCCTTTTGTTCCCTCTGCTGGGTTCCTGTCGGTGGGGCTAGGGTTTGGGGCCCGCTCCGTTTTATTGCTGGGGCTGTGGTGTCCGGCGGCTTTGTGCCTGTTCCGGTTCTCCTGGGGGTCTGCTCCTGGCTTCGGCCCGATTTTTTGCTGGGGCTAGGGTGTCCGGCGGCTTTGTGCCTGTTCCGGTTCTCCTGAGGGTCTGCTCCTGGCTTCGGCCGGTTCCCTTCCGTGTGTTGGCCTTTCGGGCGGCTTTTCCGCGGGCTCTGCGTGTGGTACGCACGTTTCTGGGTTGCGTCCTTCCCCTTCGGCCTCGGGCCTTCGGCCTGGGTCTTCCGGCATGTCCGGTTGCTCTCGTGGCTCTCCATCTTTCGCAGGGGTGTTCCCTCTTCCTTCTCTGGTCGGCCTCTTGCGACTTACGGCTGGAGTGTCTTTTTGCTCGGTCTGTTCAGGAGGTCCTTTGTGGTTCTTCTGGTGATCGGGCTTTTGGTGGCCCGGGGTGTGTCTTCGCTGATCCCATCTCTGGGCCTGGGGTTTGTCGGGGTGCCGTCTTCGGGCTGTGCTCGGCCCCGTTCCCTTGTCCGGGTGCCTGGTCTCTCTTCCTTCGTGGGTTTGGGCCTTTTTGTCCCAGGGCTCCTTGGGCGGTCCTGTGGCTGCGGGTGCTGGGGCGCCTGGCTCCTGTGGTGTTTCTGGTTGCCTGGGCTCGTTTTCTTCTTCTCTGCCTGTCCATCTGGCTCCTGTTGGGTTGGTCTCCGGGGTCTGTTGTCCCTGCTGCCCTTGTCGGTCCGTCCCCGGGGGTGCTCTCCTGGTGGCTCGGCCGCTGTTGCCTTCTGGCCGGTTGTTCACTGGCTCCTCCGGCTCCGCTTTTGGTGGCTTCGGTCGCCAGCCTGTCCTTGGCTTTGCTGGGTTCTGTTTGGGTTCCGGTTCTGGTTCCTGCTGGTCTCCCGGGGGTCCTCTTGCTGGCATTGGTCCAGGTTCTGGTCCTTGATCCTTGGTTTCCTATGTCCTGTGTATGTGGACTCTGGTCTGGGTGCTGGGGCTGTCTGCTCTCTGCCTTTGGCGGGTGGGCTGTGTGCTGGCTGTTCTGTTGTGCTGGGTCCCTCCTTCCTGCTGGGGTTTCTCACTCCTTCCCTGTGTCCTGCCTGTTGGTGGGTCGTTGGGGCCTCCCTGTGGTGGCCCTGTTGCGGCGCCTGGGTGGCCCGATTCTGGTCTCTGGGCCAGGGGCCCGGGTCTTGGGGTGGTCGGCGGCTGGCCCTCTCCTTGGCCTCTAGGTTTTTCTGTGTGCCTTCCCCTTCGCCTTCGCTGCTTTTCTGCTGCTCTGGGCGTTTCTGGTGCGGGCCCTGTGGGTCTGTTCTCGGGGGTTGGTTGCTCCCTGTTGGCCTTGAACTCCTTGTTTTCCTCTCCTGTCCGGGTTGTGTTGGGCTCAGTGTGGGTTCCTTCCTGGGGTTCCGTGCCCTTTGATGTTCCGTGCCCTTCCCCTGGGTTCTGTGCGGGGCTTGCCCCTGCTGCCTGGCGGTTGTGCGGCTGGCCTTGGCTGGGTTGGGGGTTCTCGGCCGGCTGGCGGTGGCTTGCGGGCTTCCCGTCGGTCCTCCTCTCGGCTGTCCTGTGCTTGGTGCTTGCTGGCCCTTTCGGCCCGGGGTTCTGCTCTGGTGTTGTTCCCTTGGTGCTGGCCTCCTTTTTGTGTGGCGGTTCGCTCCTTCTGGGGCTCTTCTGGGATTGTCGGTGGCTCCTCTGCGGGTGCAGGGGGGCGGCTTTCCTGCTTCTTGGTGCTACTGGCTTCCTTGCATGTTGCCTGGGGTCTGTTGCCTGGTTTTCTTTACCGGGTCTGGTGTGTTTGATTCCCTGCCCTGTCGTGTCCTTCCCTTCGGGGTCTTTGCTGCTTGTGTTGGATGTCCTGTCCGGTCCGCCCTTTGGGCTCCTTTGGGACTTGGGTTGCGACTCTCGGCTTTTGGGCCTTGTTTTTTGGTTGCTGTCGCCCCTGCGGGGCACTTGGGGGGGTGTTTGGGCCCTGTCTTGTGCGTTCCCTTCTGTCTGGTCTGTGTGGTTCTGCTGGTTTTGGGTCCGGTTCCGTCCCTTGTCCCTCCGGTGGCTCGGAGTTTTCGCTCTGTTAGGGGGTGGTTTTGCCTGTGTTCTGTCCTGCTCCTTCCTTGGCTGTGGAGTCTCGTTTGCTCTGTTTGGCTGTCCGGCCTCTTTTGCTGTGGTGCCTGCTGGTGGTGGTGTCCTTCCGGGTGGTGGACTCTGTTTGTTCGCTTTGGTCCGACTCCGGGGTTTGCCTTCCCCCGCTCCGTGGGGTTGTTGGTTTCGGTCCGCCGTCTTGGTGGCTTTTCCTCTGGTGGGGGTTCGGGCCTCAGAGTCTTGTCCTCTTTACGAGGCCAGGGATGTTGATCTGCTGTGTTTTGGGCACTGTTTTGTGTTCTTTGTCACTCAGTTGTCCGTCCCTGTTTTCTTCTGCTTGCTATGTCCTCATTTGTACTGAAGGAAGGCGAGGGAGGGACGGGAGGTAATGCTTCCATTTCTAACGATAATGGCATTACTCCTAGTCCTACTCCCTCGCCTTCCTTCAAGGACCCTCCCTCCCTCCCGGTGCGGTTCAACTGAGTGCTAGCTCGGCTTGTTTGTGTACAGGTGGAGGTGGGGGCGGGCAGAGTTTTTATGCTGGGGGTGGGTCTGGGTGGGAGGCGGGGCCTCATTTGTACTGAAGGAAGGCGAGGGAGTAGGACTAGGAGTAATGCCATTATCGTTAGAAATGGAAGTATTTCTCTAAAACTGCCGAAAAAAACACAGACTATGTTCTTAACAACATGTTATCTATTTTATATTTCCTCTACAGATATTCTGAATACATCATACAGCTATTCTACCTACAACAAAGAAAACGACATATTTAGAAGTTAGTATACGTTTAAATCTGTTACATTTCCAAACGGTTCAGTATTAAAATTATAATATTTTGCTTTTATTTCTTCTATCTACTCTACAGATCATACCTGTACTAAATTGATGTACTCCAGCAATTACTACTATTCTACTATTTAAACAAGTAAGTATATGTAATGTTTACATCAAATGCACTAGTAAGCAAAAATGACAACTGCTTTTGAGTAGGAAATACGTTTGTTATATGTAAACATTAACGTTGCGTTTCTATATTTTCATACCAACAGCAAATAAAGACATACATACAAGAACATCATTGAAAAGACATTTCTGCTTCTGTGACTACTACTTGATTAACTGTAAGTATAAATGCATCAATAATGATGTTAGCACCACAAAAGTAAAAAAAATGTGTTCTGATTTTGTTTCTTTCTACTCTTTCCTAGAACAAGTAAATCAAAATGACTGAAGGTGCAGAATTTGTCATGTCTCAGAAAAATAAATTACTATTATGCTACATGGGTTATGTGTATAATCAGGAGAGACAAAGTGGTAGAAAGGTTTTTTGGAAGTGTACCAAATATTACTCCAACAAATGTTATGGGAGGGCCACTACTGAGGAAAGTAATGTGCTATTTACTAGAGAACATAATCATCCCCCAAATGTCACAGAAATTGAAATTAGAGATGCTTTAGAAAGTATTAAAAGTGCTAGCACACAAAGTGACAAACCCACCACACAAATCCTTAAAGAAGAACTGGTAAAAATCCCAGCCCATGCTTTAGGTCAACTACCCTCTATTGACTCCCTGAAACGCACAATTGCACGCACTAAACGACTCACTAGCACAACCCAACCCAACCCAACTTGTTTTGAGGAAATCATTATTTCACCCGAAATGGCCATCACACACAATAAAGATAAATTTATTCTTTTTGATAATGAAAGCAGTACAAACAGAATAATTATGTTTGCAACTGCAAGTAATTTATGAAAAATCCAACAGTGTCCCCAATGGATGATGGATGGAACATTTAAACCCTGCCCAAAACCTTTTTACCAACTGTATTCCATCCACGGTTTATAACATCATTCTAACATACCTTTCATTTACTGTTTGCTACCCAACAAACAGCAAACAACTTACACCGAAATTTTAAATGTTCTCAAAACGGAAATCAATAATTATTTTCCCGAAAAAATAATTATTGATTTCGAATTAGCTATGATTAATAGCATTTTGAGAACATTTCCCCACACAGCAATCCAGGGTTGCTATTATCATTTTAATCAGAGTATATGGAGGCATCTCCAAAAATCTACTTTAAGTATACTATACTCTACAGATAGCACCTTTGCCTATCAAGTTAAAAAGTTAATAGCCCTGGCCTACGTCCCTGTTACAGATGTTGCTGAACATTACAATTTATTAATTGACAGCGCATATTATAAGAGGAATGAGGATAAACTAACACCATTGCTAGACTATTTTGAAGACACTTGGGTGGGAAGGTTGCACAGATCAGGAATTCGACGCCAGCCCAAATTCCAAATCCCTTGGTGGAATGTCTATCTCAGTACTTTAAACCAAGAGGCTAAAACCAACAACAGTGTTGAAGGGTGGCATAATGCTTTCCAAGCAACTACAAACAGAGGCAAACCCACATTCCATAACCTTCTAGAAGCTTTGAAAAAAGAACAAAGCTATCAGGAACTAAGAATGGAACAATCAGTGTCACAAATAGGTCCAAAACTCACTAAACAAACCCAACAAATGTTCCGACTACTTCAAAGTCAAGTCACATTATACCCTACAACTAGAGGATTAGAATACCTGGCAATAATAGCAAAAAGTCTACTATAAAAATGTAAAGTAAATATACGAATGTCTTCTTACAATAATAATAAAAATTAGATGTCATAAACATATATAATGAATTATAAAAAAAACATATTTGTTTGACAAACTTTTTAAATTTATGTAAAAAAAATCGTAACAAATATGCAATGTTTATAATTTTTTATAACATACACATAACATTAAAAATCGACATTTCCCACCCAATCAAAATTGTAAAATAAATACTTACAATTTTTGGACTTGAGAGACGCAATCAAGGAAAAATCAATCCATACAATCCAATCCAATATCTTACTATTCCAATATGGGAAACCCTCAAAAACCCGAAAATAAAATGTAAAACGTAAAAAAACGCTCCAGGAAATCCCGAAAACAGTAGTGTGGACACTTTAGGATTTAAAGTTATATACACACTATTTTTAAAAAACGGTCACGCATATCAATGTATCAATCCGAATCGAAACCCTCAAAAAACCCCGAAAAAGGTTTAAAAAGTGTAAAAACCGCTCCTGGCAAACACGAAAAATTGGAGATAAATGTCAAAATATAAGCATAATAACTTAAACATTTGTTTCTCCGTTAAAAAACACGCTTCCTTCCATGTAGTTTTCATGCGAGGAACCGAAACCTGTAAAATAACATACATAACGAAAGCCACCCACAAATACCCCCTTCACATTTGTAAATATACTAACAATGAACATTAACCATGTAAGAAGACATTTCCGAACACTTAAAATTAGACTTGAAGGAAAAAAAGCACGACACATCTATAACGGAGACTTTTCACCCAAACGCTACTTAAACTATTAATACATACACCAAAAAACACTACAGAGTTCGATTATACCCTCAAACATGACCACTTACTTATAATTTGTAGTTAAAAATAACCTTACCTCTCTCCACGCGAAGCAACTCCCAACCGCGAGCTTCTCCAGTCCTGAATGGAGCGCAATAACCTTACGCGGTAAAAAAGTAGTCCCCTTAACCCATTTGTGTAAAAGGATAATAGAATAAACAATGTCATATGGAAAATATATAATACATACACATGTATAATGTAACAAATTAATACACTATACTCATGACAATGTTCCTTTATTAACAAAAATAAATATATTTAATATAAATTAATATATAATATTTATTATATATTAATAATATTAAATAATTATGTAAGACTTTGAATAAAAGATGTAAATATTTTGTTATTGTGTATATTTATATGAATAATTTTGTGTATAATTGTAATAAAACATTATAAATGTTTATGGTAATAATTAATAATGATAAATAATATAACTTATTTATTGTTATTAATATAACAATTAGAACCATTTAGTATATAAAGAATGGCCTGAAAAAAAGTATCTATTTTATCTGTGAATGTATATATTTTTGTTAATAATAAATGAATGTTTATGTTTATTAATTAATAATAATAATAATAATAAATAAAATAATTATTATTTTTATTAATTATTACAAAAAGTTTTATAATTATTTCTAACTATAACAAAAGTATATAATTGCTTTACTAATATTTGGTCAATACCAGATATTATAATTAAACATATTGTTTCCCTATACAATTATAAACTTTACAACCAAATCGATTTATATGTTTTATGTAAAAACAACAATTTGTGAAATATACACCAAGAAATTTTTTTTTGTATTTCAATTTATCCTAACAAATGTAATAATAGTCATGTTACTTGTTAAAAAGAAAAATGTATTATATATATTTTATTATATTAATATTTAATATTAACATTATTAAATATTAATGTAAGAAATGTATAACAAATCATTGTTTTATGTATTTCTATATAAATACTTTAAATTGTAAGTGACTGATGGGAATATGTAAAATTTACTGAAAGAATCTAGTAATCAAATTTTTTTTTTACATTGACAACATGTATATAAATGTAAAGATGTTATTCTGTGAATAATAAAAGTCAAAAAAATGTGATGTTATATTTGTTTGTGATTGTATTGTAGTACACAATAAAAAATTAAAAAATTGTTTAATAAAGTTATTTGAAAACATCTATGTTGCATTAATTTTTAATATTAAAATACAGTAATGAACAAATGTATACAAATGTGCTGCACACTGACCAATTTTATATGTATTATTACTACTCCAGTCAATCTAATATCATAGAAGCTGCAGGACACTAGCAAAAAATTATTTACTATTCCTACTACACTCAAGGTAATACCATAAAATGTGGTGGAGACTGACCAATGTTTTTTTATTAATCCAACTCCAGTGTAGGTAATATTACTGATGGTGCTGGACACCAACCAATTAATAATTAGAATTCCAACTCCACTCTAGCTACTGTCTGGAAACATGCTAATACATATATTGTTTTGATCAAAATAAAGCGTACTAATGTAAAGTTATAATAATTGCTATTTTTGTGTGATAGATTTAATGTATCAGTGTTAAGTTACACTATACATCAGCACTCTAAAATACCCAAAACTGTCCCAAAACACTAAAAAGACCCCTTCACCCTAAAGGCCAAAACTGACCCAGAACCCTACAAATACCCCTTTATCAACAAACTGAAAACTGACCCAGAACCCTACAAATACCCCTTACCCACAAACTGAAAACTGACCCTGAACCCTACAAATACCCCTTTACCCACAAACTGAAAACTGACCCTGAACCCTACAAATACCCCTTTACCCACAAACTAAAAACTGACCCTGAACCCTACAAATACTCCTTTACCCACAAACTGAAAACTGACCCTGAACCCTACAAATACCCCTTTACCCACAAACTGAAAACTGACCCTGAACCCTACAAATACCCCTTTACCCACAAACTGAAAACCGACCCAGAACCCTACAAATACCCCTTCACCCACAAACTGAAAACTGACCCTGAACCCTACAAATACTCCTTTCCCCACAAACTGAAAACTGACCCTGAACCCTACAAATACCCCTTTACCCACAAACTGAAAACTGACCCTGAACCCTACAAATACCCCTTTACCCACAAACTGAAAACTGACCCTGAACCCTACAAATACCCCTTTACCCACAAACTGAAAACTGACCCTGAACCCTACAAATACTCCTTTCCCCACAAACTGAAAACTGACCCTGAACCCTACAAATACCCCTTTCCCCACAAACTGAAAACTGACCCTGAACCCTACAAATACCCCTTCACCCACAAACTGAAAACTGACCCTGAACCTCAAAAAAACTCCTTTACCCACAAACTGAAAACTGACCCTGAACCCTACAAATACCCCTTTACCCACAAACTGAAAACTGACCCTGAACCCCACAAATAGCCCTTTACACAAGAACTAAAAACTGACCCTGAACCTCAAAAAAACCCATTTACCCACAAACGTAAAAATTTCCAAAATCCCATTAAATACACCTTTACTCACGAACAGAAAAATGACCCTGAACCCTAAAAAATTAACCTATAACAAAAACTATGAAACTGAGCCAGAACACTATAAATAATAATGAACACAACATTAAACATTAATATATAATAAAAAAAAAATATTTTACAAAAACAATAATAAAATATATTATCACATTAGCTATAATAATAATTTTGATTAATTAATATTGTTTAATTCCAATTAATTAATTAACATCAACATAAATTAACACATTACATTTAAATGTATCCAATTAATGTAATTAAGTCATTATTATAAATTAATTACCAATTATTTTTTTTAAATGATATGCAATATATTAATTACATCATTAACTAATTATAATTAATGTGTTAGCAATTTATAAATGTAAATAATATGCTAATTCTTAATAAAATAAATCACTAATTATTAATAATTAATAACCAATGTATCAATTAAAATCATATACAAATCAATTTATAAAAATAATAATTATTAATAATTAATTAATCAATTAATCAATTAAATTATATGCTAAATAATCAATTAAACAATTAACTAATTAATATTAATTAATTACCAATTAAAATCTAATTAAAACAATTACCTAACATATATTAAATAATTAATTATTATTAAATTACTTCCCACCCTATTCCCCTATAAACCCACAACCCGCTCCTAAACATTAAGTACTATTTATTTATATATTATATATATATTATTTTATAAAATCAATATTTTCTAACATTTACTCGATATTTTTTACTTTCACTATATTTCGATATTTTGTCTGGTCGATATTTTTGAGTCGATATTTTTGTATTCGATATTTTTGGGTCATTTTTACAGTCGATATTTTGTCCAACGATATTCCTATAGTCGATATTTAGTTAATGTCGATATTTTTCCGTCGATATTTTGTCCATTCGATATTATGTAGTCGATATTATGTCCAGTTACCGGAAAGGGCATGTAAAAAAATGGGTTCTTGTGTAAGTGAGTGTTATCGACCCTTATCGTACGCATCCCAAAGATAAGAAACAACATCCTCGTATCAATTGCAGCAAAATGACAAACTGAATTACTAACCTTGTGTAGTTCTGATGAATTGGCTATTACATGGAAGTCTCCACATGTCTTCTGTTTGTTATATGATCAAGTTTACACATTTCGGTGCTTTTTAACTTGTGCATTGCTGAATTGATTCATTTCATAGTCATGTATAATGAAGAGACACTGTAAGCAGGGCTTGTCTGCCAGTTTTGACTTTGAAGGCTTTGAGGGTAATGAGGCATATTTCACCCTAGAGAAGGTCATCAATATCAATTTCTTTCTCAACACCAGGTCATACAAAGTGACAAAAAAACGTAGTCTAAGACGGCAGAGTGTGTTACCTAGTGCTGTTTGCACTGATTTTTGTGACTGGGTGTTTGTCCCACACTGTAAAATCTGTGCGAACTGCATCAGATGCCGCACAAGGGTTGCTGCTTCTTTCTGCCGCTCAAGTTGAAGTTCGACTGAAGCAGCAGCTTCCTCAATGCGAATGAAAGGTTTCTCAACGTGAACGGTAGCGACCCTCCACGACCGCCCACGTTGAGAAATCTCGCTGGGAAGCAGTCTAGTATTTGATTTTCCTCATTCGCATTTACCAATTTACTGTTGGAGCCCGGAGTGCAAAAAACTCAGCAAAGTCCGCAAGCGGAGCAGAGCTCACTGCCCAGGCCTACTCTGGAGTTGTTCTGAGCAGTCACCTGGCAGCTTTGATGGTGGACTACTTCAGGTTTCGGACAGATCAGTTACCACAACCCACGCGCTACTTCTTAGGTCTCCTTGCCCAGTACTGAGGTCGTAAAGCTCCCCTTATTGAGGCGCTGGTAAGTTTAAAGATAATATACTTCTTTCTTACTTATTCTCTCAGCCAGCACTTTTTCTTGTATTAGTATGTAACCACCTTTTGCAGTATTGCTCTGTATAATGTACAACTTCATCTTGCATGGCTGTGTTGTATCTTTATGTATGGCTTGACCATCGGGTTTGAACATCAACTGTAAATTGTTTGCAATGCTTCCATTGTCTTCACTTGCTTTACAGCAACTGGAGTTTCACATGACTTCAAATGCATGAATTCTGTTCTTCGACATCAATACATGTGGCATGTGCATGTACATGCAGTTTGCTTGGACCACAGCAAAATCTCCGGGAGAGCATTGTAATTGTTCGGGTAACTTATCCCCTATCTGATCGCCATTTGTAGCCTCTTCCAGCCTGGGTAGCTGCTAATGACCACACAACAAACGGAGCTTAGTATTAGACATTTTTATTCTGCTGTTTGTCACTGTGAACTCAAGGTACTAAAACAAGCTTTCATGGCATTGCGCTCTGACACCTACTTTACAGCTCTACGGAGTCTGTTAGGAGCTAAAAGGAGCACAGGCATTTCCAAAACCTAGGAAATGATGAGAAACATACCTGAGTTTCATCCCTGGCGGGTTGTGTCTACGGACATGGACTGATCCAAACACTTGGCAGAATTTTACCAACATTTTCATATATTCAGAAGAGGAAAGATAATAAATAGCTACATAGAGTGCAATTGTCAGAAACAAGTATTGACTAGAGAAACCTAATACCACAACCTTTTGGCAAGAAAGAAGGATGAATGGTTTAAGGAAGGATGTGAGCTTCTATTCTGGAACTATTGCGTGATGGACAGGGATGACAGGGATGTGGGCTACATGTACTACAATATGTCTCTCTTTCACTCCCACACACTCTTTCTCCCTCGTTTCCTCATCCTATATCTCTCCCTTAGTCTCAGTTTTTCTGTCTTCTCTTTTTCTTTTTCTCTCTTTCCCTCTTTCGGTTTGTCTGTCTCTCTTTCTCTCATTGCCCCCAGGAACGAACCATTATGAGGTCCATATCTACTTTTAGTTCTCTATTGATAGGTTCAATCTAAGGATGGCCTAGTTAGGGACTAGAGATCATGTCTATCTCATCTTTGCAGCCAATATCACAAGAAAGAGACCTAGGGCCAGATATACAAAGAAAGCAATGCAGTGCAGCAAGTGAACAAGAAAAAGCAGAACTGTGCCATATCTACAAAGATGTGGCACTGTTCTGCTCTCTCCCCTGCACTGGCACAATTTATGCAGCCATGTGCCAATGCATACACCGTTGCACCATACTACAAGGGTGTAGGCATTGTGGTTGGCATAGTTTGTTGGAAACAATTTTCTTTTTGTATGTGTGCTGCAGAATGTGGCACACATACAAAGAGCAAAACTTAGGACAATTAAAAATATTTCTCCTTGTTATGTCAGCCTGGGGAATGCGCAAAACTTTGGTGCAAATACACATCTAGAAGTTTGTTTAGATATGGATTTGCATCCAAATCCATGAGTGGATGCACAGAAACACCATGCACCACCCATAGAATGCCTCCTTGATGCAAATGAACACAAGGCAGCACATTGCTCTGCATTGAGTTACATTATGTTACATTGTGTTCCAGTTCAAATTATGATTCCAGTTGGATTGTAAATACCAGCCATAAGCTTTGAATTGGGTCTGTGTTAAAAACATGGAATAACCCGGATACAAATGTTTACAAATTTGGGCCCTAATCTATAAATTTATAAGAAGCAAACTTACGTGTAGGTAAGGTGGCCCCTGGTTTCCTTGTGGTCCACAGAAGTGCCATTATTTCTTCTCTTGAAATTACCCTGAATGCTGTGGACTGGTATTTGGTGGGACAATGAAAAGGGAGTCAAAGTCTGTGAAGAATAATGCCTGATATGTTTGAACCACAAAGAACAAATATTAGGTATTCAAAATACGGATTACTGATGCTTTAGGTCATATCAATACTTGATCCCCTGAATTTTTACAATCTTAAACAATGGTTTTTTTAAAAGTAGTACTCTTTATTTATCTGCTCACTTTTGGTAAGCAAGCTGATATGCAATTTAGTGATGCAAAGGTTAGCGATACTTGCAACAAATCCTAAATCTTATCCGGAGATTACCAATGTAAAGTGGCAATGTATGCTGTATTGGCCTGACTAGTGACATTCCAGTGTAGCTTCCTGCAATAAATATGATGGCTGTAGCATGATGAAGTGCTTGTTAGAGAGTTATGAGCACTTCAAAATGTAAGCTTGATTTAATTGGCATTGACAAACTGCTCTAGCCCATTTCCAAACAATGAAGATGATTACTGGGATTAAAAAATACAGTATGGTCACCATAATTACACATAATTGGTGAGTGACAAATAGCATAGTACTTGTTAGAAACAAATGATCTGATTTAAAGGATGAGCCCTCTCATTGTGAAGATTCCACCATGAGTGTGGAGACTTCCCCATGACTGCGGACCCTCCACCTTGAGTGTGTAGGCCCTTTGGGAATCAAGCCCAAAGTTTGCAATGTGCCATTTTAGGAAAATGCCATCTTTTGCATGGTCACCCCAGATGTTTGTCTTTGACAGAATTGAATCCAACTACGATGGAGTCCTAGTCAGAAACAAACAAGTTAACTGGTACTGCTGAGAAGTATGAGAGTCCAAATTTGAAAAAAATCTTAGTCCCAATTCTAAAGTTTGAAAACAATCTAAGTCATAATTCAAAAGAGAGTCACTGGTTGTAGTGGATTGTGACTTTGGCAAGAAATGAAGTCAACTGCGATGGATCTTTGGTCGGATACAAACACGTTTGAAAAAAACATCTAGGTCTTAATTCAAAAAGGTACTTTGTTATTTTTTGAAATGGGAAACATCTATATTGTTTTAGTTGAAAATAATCTTGGCTCAGTCGAAGTTGAATACATTTTACACCGGGGGTACAGCTGAGGCTCTGGATCTTACGAGCAAAAACTTTTCAAAGTTTCAAAACTTTCTATTGGTACCCATATAATGACAAGGGTGTAATTTCGAGGCCCCATGGACCTTACAGACTTCCAGGGTATCAGGCTGGGGTCAACAGCAAAGTCAAGTCTAAGTCCTGTTGCCCATGGCCATCTGGGCACTTTAGGAAAAAGTGTTCTTAAAGTTTGTTATGTCCCTGGCGCAATACGGGAGGTCAGCTAAGTGACCCCTGGAGTCCATTTCTTTGTCCTTGGTACAATAAGAAGGGGGAGCCAGACCTGTCCTTCCGGGCTCCTCCTAGTATCAGACAGTAGGTCCAGTCCTCTTCTGTTCATCCTAAGGTCCAGAAAATGTTCTCATGGGGGCCTGGTACTACACAGTGCATGGGGATGAATCCTGGGCATTCCCTATCCAGGAGTCTGTACCCAAAACAAAATAGAAATCAGAAGTTTGGTAGGTCAAAGTCATGGTCCAACAGCACCGAGACAGGGGAGGCAAAAGAAATGTCTAGTAATCCTGTTTTTTTCCTTTCAAAGACAGCAAAGTTTTACATGTAGCTTGAACTGACCTGTCAGTCAGAATTTGACACTGTGGTGTCAACAGGTTGCCCACAGTCCCCACCCTGATAATTCTGCAGAGCTCAGAGTAGTAGCCCCTGTCTATTCAGGTAAGCCTGTTGTGTAGTCACTGGGAGAAATATCATATATCATTCACAGCTCATTCAGTACAGGCTAAGAGTTGGAAGAGGTTACATCTAATTAGCCTTCTTAAAGTTCATACATTTAAAGGGTAACTTATTAAAAGTTACATTACCTTAATGATTATTAAAAATGTAATTCAATCCAATTTCCTAAAGTTATGAAAGTAGATGTTTGTTAGTGGCAATAGGTGAGAGAAACATGAGGGTGCCTTATAACAAACAGCATTTTGTAGTATGAACAGTTGTTCTCCTTTAGCATGGAGGTCTATGATTCATCCTCTTCAATGTTTTTTATGTAATCTCCACACCGATTGTGGATATCCTTCATGTAATGTAACACAAGGCAGTGCATTCTGCTGCATTACGTGTTCTTTTGGTTTCAATCCAATTCAAACTCTAATTTGCATTGGATTGTATATACCAACCGAAAAGTTTGCATTGGATCTGCATTAAAAAGTAATGCACAGTAGATACCCTGGAGGCTTATGAAAAACTATCCAGCTATAAATCAACTATGAAAGTCAGAGATTCTCAATCACACTCTCACAACTGAAGAAGAAGCAAGATTATTGTATGCTTTCAAACTCTCTGGCCAAACCTTCAATGAACTAGTTAGTGTCTGCTTTACATTGTCTGTGAAAGATCTATTTGTAGCTAACTACCCTCTCCTGCTTACTGAGATTGCAAAAGAATTCCACGCCGGGGGAAATTGATAATTTAATGGTTCTGTCGCTTTGGTACAATCAAAATGAACAAGCTTCAGTGATTACTCTGCATCTTTCAGGCCCTTCCGATTTGACTGGGTCCCCTTACCTGAAGCATATCTAATGAACTCTAATGACATTTATTAGGAAGGGTAAAGTTCCAAGACTCCAGTAGAAATGTATGACCCAGCTAAGGGCAGCGAGGGGATGGCAGTTCAAAGCATTCCACATTACTGAGCAGCTGGGACTGGGTGACTAATCCTCATATCCATGCGCGGGCCAACAGAGTAAAAAACCATTCAAACTACAGTTCCCTAAACTAATTAGCACACACGGTATCATTTTGACATTGTGAAAACTTCTAAACCCTACACTTGTGGCGACACAACAGAGAATGGGAACAGGCCCTGGGAATACAGGTGACATTGAAAAGATGGGATAAACTGCATAGAGATATGCACTCTTCATCCACCTCATCCATAGGGCAGTAGATACACTATAAAGTATGGTATGAATTTTACTACACTACCCTGTACACTGTACCACATGTATCTCAATACCTCTCCTACGTCCTGGAGGGGATGCGAGGCACTATGTGATACGCTCCACATATGGTAAGAGTGCCCAGTTATCCATCCATTTTGGGAGAAAGTATCCAAAGTACTCATGAACGTCTTAACTTTCCAGATACCTGCAACACCAGAGGTGATGCTCCTGGGCCTTATGCTCCTTAAAAAAGGCATAGATGTCTAGTGCCTTGCTTCTGATAAAGTAACCAAAGCCCAGCATTGGTAAAATCACCCTGCCCACAATGTACACAGTGGCACCAGAGACATTGAGCCATTTTGGCCATGGATCAAAAAAACAGAAATATGTAGGGTTCAATACCTGAGTTGAAGGCCACCTAGACTAGCCCTTCCCCAATGTAGAAGGCTTTGGATCCTTCTCACTGACTGCCATAGAGCAAGTTCCTTCTTACTACTGCACAGTGAACAAGCTCATGGATGGGACAGGTTGAGACACTTGAGGACTGGAGACAGCTTACTACTATTAGAAGTTTTGTTGTGGGCACACTGGGCACGTTCAGTCTTCTTGAGTTGGGAATGGCAGAAGATGGGGAGGGGAGTAGAGCTTGTAGATACATGAACAATGTGTATGAAGGAGGCAACAGGTGTATATGGAATGACAAGTAGTGCCCTCTGTAATTCTCTTTAGCATGTCACACCTGTTTCCCGCTTAGATTTTTCTCTATGCTACATGTATGTACTGTACCACACATATCTTATTTGAAAATGTCAATAAAATGTTTGATATAAAAAAAGAAGTTGCACAGACCTGATATAAATATTTGTAAATCTGGGCCCTAATTTGTAAATTCATAAGAAGCAAACCCAGCGGAAGTTGAGGATCAAGAATTCAAAAGCCCAAAGAGGAATGAAGCCAATCCATGGTCCACTTTAGTACCATTATTTCTTCTTCTGGAATCACACTGAATGCCGCGGACTGGCATCTGGTGGGACCATGAAAATAGTCAAAGCCTGTGAAGAATAATGTCTGATATGTCACTCTGAACAGCAAAGAACAATTATTAGGAATCCAAAACCGGTATTATTGTACTTTAGGTCAAATCAACAATTGCTCCCCCATTTTTTAGTATTAAATAATTCGCCACGCATGTTCACCTATGTTTTAGTAGTAAATGTAGGCGGGATGGAGAACATGGCGGCCGCAGGCTAGTGCGGTGGGTCCTCTCACTTATCGGACCACTCAGCTCTCTTATTTATACTAAAACTTCAAGATAAAAAAAAACACCCCTCTTGGTCATTTGACCGAACCATCTTATTGGACCCGGAGGAAGTGACACATTTTAAGTCCGAAGCTAGGACGTTCTTAGATATCAATTTGGGCTCAGCATCTCTTGACATGGTCTGGGAGACTCTAAAAGCATACTTGAGAGGTTGCATCACAAATAGAGCCTCTTATTTGAGAAAAATCTATATATCGAAAATCCAGAATCTTGAACAGGAGCTTGAGATAATTGAACAGAGAATTGAGGCTTCAATTGGGTCACTACAAGATCAAAAGAATATGTCTGATCTGAGAAACCAGTTAGAAGATATTCTACAAGAGAGGGCATCAAAGAGATGGGAGGTGAGCAAATTATCAAACTTTGAATTCGGGGAAACAGCAGGCAAGTTCTTGGCTTGGAGGGTCAAAGCTGACCAAGCAAAAAATCATATAAGAGGGATAAAGGTCGAGGGGGAAAGTGAGCTCAGGACATCAAATCAAGAAATTAGCACAGCATTCAGGAAGTTTTTTGAGAAGATATATAGTGAAGACATACTAGATAACCAACAGGCAAGAAATACATGGCTAAATCAGGTACCCTTACCGTCCTTTTCGCCTGCACAAAGTGAGGCGATTGAGATGGATATTTCTGAAACGGAGGTAAAGAAGGCCATTTCGTCACTTAAACACGGCAAAGCCGCAGGTCCCGACGGACTCCCTGGAGAACTGTATCGAGTAGTGGCTGACGCAATTGTCCCTACTTTAACGGCCCTTTTCAATGGTATCTTGATACATGGCACCGACCCCCCTCGATCATGGAGCGAGGCCACTATAGTACTGATTCCTAAACCTGGCAAAGACCCAACCCTATGTGGGTCATATCGCCCAATATCACTACTGAACAGCGATTACAAGATATTTGCCTCTATCTTAGCATCTAGATTGGGTTCAGTAGTGGGGGAAATTATTCATCAGGACCAGAAGGGATTCATTAAAGGTCGTCAGCTTTCTGATCTAACATATGACCTAGTGGGGGCAATTGACATCGCCTCATCTTTTTCCCTCCCGCTGGCAACTCTCACCCTAGACGCGGCTAAAGCCTTTGATAGGGTGAATTGGCCCTATCTCAAGGACGTATTAAGGAAGTTTAACCTAGGGGAGAAATTTTGCCGCACAATAGAACTAATGTACAACTCACCATCGGCACGGCTCTTAATAAACGATACACTGTCTGATTCACTCGGGATTTCGAGAGGAACTAGACGCTTTCCCCCCTCCTCTTTAACCTATACATTGTACCGTTTGCGGAAGTTCTAAGACGGGATGTAACTATTCCATCTTTCAGGTTTGGGGAGTGGGAAAAGCGGGTAGCTCTATATGGAGATGACATCCTAGTTTTCACCTGGGACCCGGAGACTACACTCCCAGAGGTAATAAAGAGAGCTGAAGAGTTCGGCCGCATCTCGGGCTATCAGATTAATCCAAGCAAAACTGATATCATGACATGGAATATCCCCGATTTACGGCTAAACGTAACCAACTCAATGAGATATCTGGGTATCCGGGTTGTGCAGGATGTTGGCAAAATTGCTCAGGTTAATCTTGAGAGAGTGTTCAATGAAAGTAAGAAATTGTTAAAATCTTGGTCTAATCTTCCACTGACTATTTCAGGCAGAATAAGTCTGATAAAGATGTCCATCCTTCCTAAATTTACTTTTATTTTTAATACCATCCCTCTTTCATTTGATAAAGCAGCCTTGGAGAAATGTCAGAGAGAGCTTAATTCTTTCGTGTGGTGTTATAAATCGGCAAGAGTGGCTTGGAAGAAACTGAGAAGGAGGAGGGAAAAGGGGGGTCTGTCTTTACCTGACTTGCAGTACTATGCGTGGGCATTCCAATTATCTCATTCAAGAATGCTTTTAAAAGTTCCATCTAATACATCAATTGGTCTCATGCTTAATGCCATGCTGATTGGAGCCGGCTTATCAACTAACGGCTACATGTTCAAGTATGGAGATCAGAAATACTTCAAAAAAGTTAAATTAAAGATTCTTATGTCCCAAGCGAAGTTATGGTCACATATAAGGAGGAACCTCGGTCTGTCATACTACTCTAACGCTGCACCCATTTGGGAATCCCCAGGGTTGCCGCTTTGCCTGGATGACAGGCCTGCTACCCCGTTGAAAGCAGGAGGGATATCAACATGGGGAGATCTGCTGGCAGGCGAATCATTGAGGCCTTGGGAGGAGTTGCGGGACCAGCTGGGCACAGAGTTTTCGAGGTTTAAGTACTTACAACTAGGCAGCTGGTTCAAAGCACTGATCAGGTCAGGAGCAACACTTGGGAAGCGAAGCATCACTGAAGAGAAACTGGTAACACAATCAGGAGGGGGCAAAGAGGTTTCGCAGTGGTATTGGTGCCTGTTGGAAGAGATAGATGGAGAATTCATCCTCCCGGAACAACTATGGGGCACAGAACTCGGTGCCCAGTGTATTGAAATTTGGCAGAAATCCTGTACCCTGTTATACAAATGCGTTAAACCTGCATGGCTAAGGCACAATAATTTTTTTACAATCCATCAAGCCTATTTTACACCATTAAAGCTATCTAAATTTATCCCAGGGAAGAAATGTAATAAATGCGACTATGTCGCAGCCTCGGACATCCACATGTTTAAGGAATGCCCTAGCATAAACCAGTTCTGGAATGAAGTAAAAGCGACTTTGGGCTCCATTCTTAACATCTCGATCACTATTACACTTTCCCTGATCATATTTGGATGGGACAATAACATCAAAGGTCATGCAAGGACATTTCTGTTCTATGCAATATTGCTTGCAAGAAGAGAGATATGCAAGGTCTGGACGGAAAATCTGGCACCAACACATGCAAATTGGTTATCATCTCTCTATGCAACCTCCAAAACGGACATGTCGAGATCAGGTGGCTCACATAGCCGAGCTTTCTGGGACTTTTTGGTTCATTGGAGACAGTAACCGGGGTTTTTTTTTGTTTTTTTTTTCTCCCCGGTCCTATGATTATGCCTTAGAACTCCAAGAACTAGGCCCCCTCAATTGGCTCCGAAGGCTAGTTCAACTGAGCAAAGTATCAAGTTTGGAGTCATACCCGCTTTACTCTTCGGGCCATCTCTTGTCGATTTTCATCTTTCATCAATCGTGTTATCAGGTGCGGGGGAATCCCTGCACTCTGAATACACGCATGGCAGTTGGAGGCTGAATAAGAGTTGGGCCAGGCAAATGAGGATACAAAAAAAAAAAAAAAAGTAAATATAGGAGGGATGGGGAAGTGGATGGATAATGGAGAATGCCTAATATAAAATGGGAGGAGATAAGGGAAGGCTACGGAGAAGTTTAGGAAACGACAAAGACACACAAAGACAAAGCCATTTCATATTCACAAACTGCGTTTCTAATGATACTACAGCTAAAAAGAACCCAACACAGTGCTAAATGTGCTCTAGTACAAACTTGGAATACCTACAGGTACTTCAACATCCTCAAAATAGAAAATAATGGAGGTAGAGACTTAATTATAAAACTCAATAGGTGCTAATATTAATTTAAATTAAACTATTTAACTTTTTAAAATAATAAATACATTTAATTGGATGTTAAAAAATTATATATTGTTGAAAGGTTTATTATTTTATTTTTAAAGATTTTATTAACAGTTATTTCAATTTATGTATAAATGTAACTTGCTATTTTTAATTATTATTTATAATTAATTGTATGCCATTCAAAAGTTCTACCTTCCTTCACCCATCTCAGGGCGGGTGCATCCGTATTGGCGAGGGTAGAGTCTCACCTGTTACACTGCAACTAAACAGAAGTTACAGCACACTCACGGGGATTATAATTAATTTATTAGCAGTAGTAGACACGTTTCAGAATCATTTCCGTTCTCAATACCTTTTCCTACTAAAAGTTGGTACAGGGTATTTGGTTGGTATATATTGTCCATTGGCTTATTTCATTTGTGGATTCTTGACCAAAGGGAGGTCTGCAACTTTCATGTTATTTGTACTGCAGTTGTTGCATCGTCCTGGCATTGGGGTGTCCTTGCCGAAATAGGGTGTAGGGTGACAGTGGCAGTGTCTCCCCGACCCGCTGCTCTGCGAAACTTGGTTGAAACGCTGTGCTAATTTCTTTTATTCTATTTTCAACTGCTGCTATTGAACTGATCATACTAATACATTTATGCACTGATGAATTTTTATGCACTGATATTCGGGCATTGTGAAGGTTAAAGCTGCAACTCTCCTGTGCACTTAACTAAGAAGTATTTAGCCACGATTCTCTTGAAGATATCACTTTCCTCCCTTACCTGAGTTGAGAGGGGTGGGACGGTAGCCACGAACTTGCAGGAAGCCTGGGCTCGGTCTTCACTCCTGCCCGCCCCCGTCCGACTCGGTAACCAGTACCGTTGTGCGGAGGGCGGGTCAGGGAGAACAAGGCACTTCCTCTTCCCCACCACTGGAGCGGTTAGCGCTCTAGTGGTTGTTCTTCCCAGGGCTATTTAGGTGGAGTGTGTGCTGCGGTGAGCTGCGTTAGGGTGACAGTGGCAGTGTCTCCCCGACCCGCTGCTCTGCGAAGGTGCACGACTTGGTTGAAGCGCTGTGCTCATTTCTTTTTTTCTATTTTTAACTACTGTTATTGTACTGATCATACTAATGAATTTATGCACTGATGAATTTTTATGCACTGATATTCGGGCATTGTGAAGGTTAAAGCTGCAACTCTCCTGTGCACTTAACTAAGAAGTATTTAGCCACGATTCTCTTGAAGATATCACTTTCCTCCCTTACCTGAGTTGAGAGGGGGGGGGGCGGTAGCCACGAACTAGCAGGAAGCCTGGGCTCGGTCTTCACTCCTGCCCGCCCCGGTCCGACTCGGTAACCAGTACCGTTGTGCGGAGGGCGGGTCAGGGAGAGCCAGGCACTTCCTCTTCCCCACCACTGGAGCGGTTAGCGCTCTAGTGGTTGTTCTTCCCAGGGCTATTTAGCCCTCGCCCCTTATGAGCGCACAGCGACCGCGTGCAGTAGGAGCCGAAGACACGCCGAAGAGCAGCCAAAGAGTGGCCCGTCTGCGCCCGTCCGCGACAGGACGGGACCAGGGGCCATGGGTTCTGCTCTCCAGGACCCTTCTCCCGCAGGGGCGCATAGAATCAGGTATTCAACTCAAACTTTAAGAAAACTACAGGCAGCCCCTTTGAAAGGCTGTAATAGAGATACCTGGCCATGTCCAGAGAGCCCTTTCTCATGTATAAATTGTCAGTTTCAAGCATCCCATGTCAAACCTATTGTTAGGGGAAAACCAGAGAAATTTTTATCAATGTGCGGTTTGAAGAGCTTTCTGCTGAACGTCCGCTCTCTGCCTAAACACCATCTTGAAGTATGGGACCTTGTATATACATTGCAACCAGATATATGCTTTTTAACAGAGTCCTGGATGAAACCCCACACATTCCCAGTTATAATGTTAAGGGTTCCCTCAGGTTACAAGTTCCTGAATCTTGACCGCCCTGACAAAATTGGGGGTGGCTTAGCCATTTTTTATAAGGAGGACTTGAAGGTCACTATTTTAGAACAAACACACTGGCCATCAATGGAAATTATGATCCTCAAGATAAGCTCAGCTTTGAAAACGTTTTGGAAAGGAGCCTAGTCTATCGCCCTCCGGGACCCATTTCGGGCTTTACTCTATCCCTTCTGGAACTGCTGGCACCGCATTTTAAAGCAAAGGAAAATTTCATTCTTCTGGGTGATTTTAATATTCACGTAGATATTCCCACGCACCCAGAAACCTTAATACTGCTTGCTGATCTATCCACCTTAGGTCTAGAAATGCAGAATAGTGGTCCCACGCACATAGGGGTCACACTCTGGACATACTTTTTTCCAACTGTCCCAAAATACGGTGTCACTCCACAACCCAAGTAAATTGGTCCGATCACTTTTTAGTTGAATTCTCTTTATTGGGTGTAAATAAATCTCCCCAAAAAACCCCTCTCCCGCCAATCTGGCGGCGACAGTGGCACAAAATAACAGTGGAAGAGCTGCAGAGGGTGTGGAAGAGACCCATCTTCACTGAGATAGATAGCGTAGAGTCGGCTCTTTCCAAATTTAATAAATCCCTTATAGAAGCAGTCGATATACTGGCCCCATTGAAGCTACATAAACAGCATCCCACCTCTAAGCAAGAAGTATGGTATACAGAGGCACTTAGAGCAGAGAAACAGGGATCTAGAGAGATTGAAAAGATATGGAGGAGAACCCAAAATGAGGAAAGTAAGAAAGCTCACCAGGATGCCCAATCCAAATATTATAAAAAATTTAGGCTGGCAAGGAAGAACAGTCTCAACCAGCAACTTGAAGAGGCAGGTAATTCCTCCAAGGAACTGTATAAAATATTACAGGCCTTTGTAAAGCCGGTGGCCTGCGAAAGCCCGGGTGAGTTTTCCCAGTCCCTCTGTGATGACATTTCCTTGTTTTTTGAGAATAAAATAAATATGATCTACGATAAAATCATGAAAGCCTCCAGTCAAAGGAACAACATCCCTGTCCCTTCCAAATATTCCACACTCGGAGATCACTCACTTACTACCTTTCCGCCAATTAATGATTCTGATTTCCCTTCTCTTATCAGTCACATAAAATCAGAGTCCCCTGATGATTTTCTGCCCGCCAAAATGATCGCTTCCATGAGTACTCTGATTGGACCAG
This sequence comes from Lissotriton vulgaris, assembly GCF_964263255.1. Taxonomy (NCBI): domain Eukaryota; kingdom Metazoa; phylum Chordata; class Amphibia; order Caudata; family Salamandridae; genus Lissotriton; species Lissotriton vulgaris. Next base: position 927,136,430 of record NC_141699.1, read on the forward strand.
AGATCCAGTCAGTATTAAATCTTTCCCTCAGTGAAGGGCGGGTGCCTATGGAGTGGAAGAAAGCGGTGGTGAACCCTATTCGAAAGAACGCGGCACATACGTGGACAGACATCTCCAACCTCCGACCCATCTCCCTCCTGCCATACCTTAGCAAGATGACGAGAAACATGTGAATACCCACCTGTCTAAATACATCGATGAGACACTAATTGCCACTTCCAGTTTTTTAATTGTTTTCATATGTGTTGTCATTTATTGTCACAAATATATGTGTGTCTTACATTCAATAGATAAGACAAGATTTTACTGATGTTTAATGTTCACCTTGTTTTAAATTATCTGTATGTTGTGTTTTTACATGATTTATAATAAAAAGACATATATTTTCCTAAGTAATTGTAGCCATGTTGTCCATCAATATAATATAATGTTTAGATGTGAGTTGCCTAGGTTGTTTTTTGTCATACAGTTTATTTCCCTGGCCTAGGAACTATTGTATCCGAATCTTCAGGGGGTCCTTGTTGAATACACGTGTAAATACATCGAGGCAGCAGGGGGTCTAGACTATTCTCAATAAGGGTTTAGACCCAATCACAGCACCGAATCCGCCCTCCTCTCAGTGACCGATACCATCAGGATGGCACTGGATGGGGGGGGGGGCTCGATGATTCTGGTGCTGTTAGATTTGTCCGCTGCCTTTGACACGGTATCACATGAGATTCTTCTTGGCCGTCTGAGGGAGGTGGGCATAGGAGGCGCGGCTCTGTCCTGGTTGGAGAGTTTTCTCTCAGACCGCTCACAAGGAGTCAGATTGGGCCCCCTTCATTCCATCTCAAGGGAGCTCACCAAGGGAGTGCCACAAGGCTCATGTCTAAGCCCCACACTTTTTAACGTGTATGTGGCCCCGTTGGCTGACATTGTGAGAGAATTTGGGTTCACCCCGGTGTCGTACGCTGATGACACCCAGCTTTTGTTCCCCTTTCAGTCCCTCATGCCCGCAATAAAAAAATGTTTTGCGGATGGTATGAGAGCAGTATCGGACTGGATGGCCACAAATTGCCTCCAGTGCAACGTAGGCAAAACAGAGGTTATGTTATTCGGGGAGGCCCTCCTTCTGTGGTGTCCAGAATGGTGGCCCCTGGACCTTGGGCCAGTACCAAGTCCTAAACAGACTGTAAAGAATCTTGGTGTGCGACTAGATCAGGCACTATCGCTCAAAGAGCATGCCAGTCAAGTCGCCAGATCCTGCTTTCATACCATTGGACTCCTGCGGCGTGTCTTTCCATTTTTGCCTGACTGTCATAGAAAAACCCTTGTCCAGACCCTTGTAGTCAGTAGGCTGGACTACTGTAACGGCCTGCTCATCTCGGCCAATGAGGATCAACTTAATAGATTACAAGTGGTCCAGAACACTGCGGCGAGACTGGTTCTCAACGCTTTGCCCAGGACTCCCTCACGTCCCCTTCTGGACAAACTCCACTGGCTGCCTGTCCGGCAGCGTGTCAAATTTAAAATCTGCTGCACCATACACAAATGTCTTTTTGGCTCTGGCCCTAAATATCTAATTGACAAGTTCATTCCCTACAGTCCTGTACGCTCTCTGCGTTCCAGTAATCAACAGCTGCTCCAGGTCCATAGGATCAGGAGGATTAGGCAGGGAGGCCGAGCTCTCTCCTACAAAGGTCCCATTCTCTGGAACTCACTTCCACTCACCCTAAAACAAAATTACAACTTCCAATCTTTCAGGAAGCTTCTTAAAACTTACCTATATTCGACCTCCTAACTGCTAGACACCTCTCAGCTTATAAACCAGTTGAAAACCTGTAGCAAAGCACAAGCGCGGAGATACCCCTTCGGGGGTCGAGCCCCGCGCTATACAAGAATATAAATAAATAAATTATATATAATACGTATTAGCTTTTAACAGCATCGCTGCTGCGGCGATTTTTGCGCTGTGCGGCAATTTTTAAATTACTGCGATACATGACGAGCTCAGCTCGTCATCAGCACACGCCACCCGTGGGTGATGACGACCTGAGCTCGTCATCAGCATCGAAGGGGTTAACATATAATAAATAAGAATTTTGCTTTAGTTGGATTTAAAAAAAAATTAGGTCATAGAGTTGTAGTTTCTAAATTTGTCTTCATTTAAAATACACAAATAAAATAACCTTTAACATAAAAATACTTTACATTTTTAAAAAAACTTTAGTGCATTTTCATAAATTTCCCTGTGCTTTTACTATAGGGAGATCTCTGCCCCGATTGTAGAGGTATCCACCAAGTCTGCGGAACGTCAAATACAGTTAACCCTTATATATGACGTTTTACCAGGCTTCATCCTCTATTTGAGGAGCTGGGAGCATGTAAATCTACACTTTGCAGTAATGCTACACTCAGAAATGGTGAATCGTGTAAAGTAGCAAACTTACCACACAGTGCAAGATTAACTTTGCAGGAGTGAATTTTCACATGTGTATATTGGTGAGCTTAAACAGTTAATATATCAATTATCAAAGTTTTTACATGGAATATGTGTGCAAGGTCTTTCCTTTAAAATATTTGGAGTTCACACAAACAAACCTTTGAACTCCTCTAAGAGACTTGCCCTCTGATAGTTGTGCATTAATGCATAGGTAATGTGCCGAAAAACTGCACTTATTAAATATTATCTGTGTGCGCCTGAATTGGATACTATTGATTCCATCGCAGGCAACCAATGTAAGACATTTGGGGGCATATTAGCAAGAACCTTGTTCCAATAGAAGCCCAGGTTAGATGTCCTGCACATCTAACCTGGGGGTCTAATGGAATTATATAACGCATATTAGCAAGCCCATTATCGCCATTTTAGCGGCAGTTTCCTAATGCTCGGACAGCGATCATTTTAACGAGGTTCTTGCTAATATGCCCCACGGTTATTAGCTGCAAAGGATGTGAGTCTTTCATAAGTAATAGGTCTGCAATGGTCCTATTAATCGGAACCAAGTACCTCAATATAACACTTTGCTCTCTCAGAGTAGAGATACATAGAAGTTGATGGTCTACTCAGGAGAGGTGGTGTGGACGAGTAATCTCAATTTGCTGGCATGCCACAACAACACTCAACATATTATTGGCCAGTCAGTGCTTTTTCTTTTTAAAAGGAAAGTTACATTTATCACACACACACTTCTAAGTGCTACACATTAAATTACAATTGTGTACATCAGGTAGATTGAAATACCTTTGGTGACACACTCACATCACTTTGTATCCTTTGTGTGTCCTGAACTCCATGATCACAATATCCCCTCCTAAACCAGATGCAACATCACACTATAAAAGAGGGCCATTTCAAATAAGTCAGGCAAACTGGCTTTCTCAGGTGTTAGCACATTAATAAAAACACCCATCTTATCCTTTCTCAAAGTAACACCTCACAAGGGGTAGATGTATATGTAAAGCATGTCTACTGGCTTTGTGAATTAATTAAAAAAACACATATGGTTTGAACCTCAGACTACCTTGACAATCAATGAAAATAGTACTACCAGTCACGAGAATTCGTTTTTCCTGTTAACCATTCATTATTCAATATACAAGTTAGGAATACATCATTTGAATCTAAAACCACATACTCTAGAGCCCAAGAACAAAAGTGTTTGATCTATGAGCGCTTAAAAACAACATAAACCATTTCTGAGCTCTTTAGGCCCCAGGAGGCTTCTTTATAGGCTTTTGTGGGGGTGGGGGTAGGAAGGGTTCTTTACCCCAGTATTGCCCCAAAACCCCTTCCTTAACTCTTGGCAGTGCCACTGCCTCCTTAGTGTACCACAAGAAAGAAGACCAAATCATGTCCTGCCCTAGCAGGGTTTTATACAGCCCTCCATGCCAGGAAAAATAAGTACAATTCATGAGCGGCTCTGCCACTTTGTTTATTGGTGCATGGTCTGGTGCCACACGACCCTTTGGGTGTTCTTTTCTTTTTTCTTTCCAGGTGCTTGTGCCAAATGAGAATCAGGTTCGGCAAATGTTATGAGCCGCAACGTGATTCTACTCTCACACTGGCCCGCCATCTCCCTGACTGCATGATTCAATGCCAATGCAGAAGCTCACTTGTGCATCGTACCACCCAGGTCATTTTGGGTGGGCTGGAGCTTGCACTGTGCCTCCCTACTCCTCCAATTTACAGTTGCAGATAGCAAAAAGGCAGTGCAGCTTCCACTGGGAGTGAAGCAGTGCTCCACTCTTTGTTGTTCTCTCTTTTTTCCATTCGGGTCTTTAAAATGGGGTACTGGGCCGACTTCAATACTATGTTGGCCCTGGCTAGGCTGCTACCCTCTTCGATGCACTGGCCCTCCTCTACCTCTTCGTTCAAGTGATGGTGTCCCCAGTTTGTTCTTATGTCGGGTTCTGCTGATGGTACTCCTTGAGCCAAAGTGACCACACACACCCATCACCTTAAGTAATAAAATACATAAATATGTGCTTCCCTCCATGTTCTTGCTTACCCCACAGGAAATCTTTTGAAATACAGTGGAGTGTCAAACATCCAGTTTTCATTTAAAACAAACAATCTTTAAAGTGGCATAACTCTGGTCTTGTTGGGCCAATTTTCTTCATCTTTGGCTCATTGTGCTGCTAGGCCTGACGTAGTCACCAGGTGCCTCACTCTTCAGGGGTGATTTCTCCAGAGAGTTGGATTTGTCGTCTCTGTGCCAGCCTTCTCCTCTGCCTGGCTTCTGGTGTTCCTCTCCTGTTGTGATGACATCTTGCAGAACCCCTTCAGAACCAGCCAGCAGAACACTCCCCAGACCCCAGAACCTCCCGACTATCTTGCAGAGCATTTGTAGAGGGCATTGTAGTCCAAGGCCTTTCCATAGAGATCCTAGGCAAATTATTCTGGGTCCCCCAGTAGGTCTGTTCCCACAATTGACCCCCAGAGGTCGTAAAGTGCCAATGCCACTGGCCCTGCAGAGACTCCAGCTCACCCCCCAGTCCTGGCGGTGGGATGGAGTCAAAGACCTTAGTCACCTCCCAGGTCAGGGTCTTCTCAACTGTCTCTCCCTTTTTAAATGAATGGGGTTTAAAGTTGTGTTGGAGCAATCTAGGAGACAGGCACACCTGGTAAATAATGAGATGCCACATCACCTCTCCAGCCTGTCCCAACCTTTCTGTACAGCATTCTGGGACAATCCAAAATGAGGATTTTCTTTGGAAAGAGCTCCTCTTAGGCTGGCTGACATCATTGCCTGATCTATTCCCTGTAAAACATCAAATAATAGACCCTTCTGTGCTGGCTCTAGATGTCCGGCCTCTCAAAAAAAAGCCAAATAATTAACTTGGCACAGTAATGGGGAAAAGGGCTGGCATCTGATTATGAACTGAGCTATAGAAATATGACAATTTCTGAAGTCCAATAAGATGTGGGTGTAGAGTGGTAGGAACTGCAAATTTGAACTTGGTGAGCACATTTTAGTAGGCCTGGCTGGTGAACTTCGCTCCGTTCGTGGAGTGTGCAGAGTTTTCTGCACTCCCCACTCTGCGGAGGTCGTGGAGTGCAAAAAACTCCGCTTCGCGATGTGCAGCAGATTTTTTTCCCCTCTCGCGATCGCAAACGGTAAATTTGCGAGCACGAGCTGCCGCTCAGGTAGAATTTCTACCCGAGTGCCAGGAATACCAGCACAAACTGCAGTTCGCACTGCACTCCACCACTCGCGGAACTTCGCGGAGCTTTTTTGTAACTTTGCGGAGTTCTGCGTAGCAAAACTATGCCCAGGCCTGCATTTTATCCCAGTTTGATACTTTGTTGGAACCTATTGACCTAAGTCAAGCAATACCATACATTAGGGCAGATTGTGCCCATACAATAGAGTAAAAGCGCAACAGAATTTCCAGTAAGCCATACAGCCCAGCAGTATAAATGCCCAGTCATATTAACAGCACTAACCCAGGTCATCACCTATCTTTGCAGATCCCCTTTTGCCATAGGCTACCTATGCTTAAATATTGTGCTGCACCCGACAGTAGTCTCACACGTGCAGCTTTCACACAGGTGCACACATGTGTGGATATATCTTCACATGTACTCAGCTCAGTGCCTCTTACCCTAGCTGTGCAGCAGCGGACTCATCTTAAAAGGTAGACACTGGCAGTGAAGAGATTCAGTCCTATTACTATGAATTTTAGACTCAGGAGATGAGACTTGTTCACAGTAAAAGTTCTCAAGAATAGGTAATTTATCGGGAAAAATCCTGGTGGACTAAACCGACATTACACATTTGCTACAACCATCAAGATACAAAAACAAATTATCACACTCAGGATATTCTAATGCTTACTGTAATATGCTTTGCAACAGTCTAACTTTTCTTTTGGTTCTAAATGTGGCAGCTGTATGTCAATCCTCACTCAGGAAAGTTTACTGCAGAGACCAGAAACATAAGTGGACACATATCTATATCTCTTTAGTAAAGTCCCAGGTTTGTTGGGCAATACAAACATCTTTATTGTAATGTTTCAACAAACCTAAAGGGCCTTTCTTGGTCCCTGGAAGCAAAATAATAAACAGGGATTATTTATACATTAATGGTTGTAGATGTCTACACACTCATCTGATAAGGCTCCTGCTCATTAGGAGGGCTTTTACATTCCTGGAGCCTAAGGTTATGCCTGGGAGCTGTGCTGGCACTGACCCATGAAAAATGCAGCAGCAGACATGTCACCACCACTTAGTCTTACTATTCTGAATATGGAAATACAAAACATATGTTAAGGGTTACCAAGTACAGAATGGCTCTTGAACGTACAAGCATCCACAAATGTACAGTAAGTAAAGACTGTTGTGCCTACATATCTCATTATGCACTTGAGAAAACAAGGACATTCTTACCTTCAAATGTATAACTTCACCCAATTTGATTCATTGCAGCAGGATCCTGCTAACAATGGGAACTTGTGATTTGATTTCTGAAGCCTGGGGGTTTTCACCTGGAAGCTGGTCTCACACCTATCAATGAATAATATAGCCACAAGAAATGGTCCCCTCCCACCAACTAGACTTACCCTTCTGATGAATATAGAAATATGAAACAGATATCCAGGGTTACCAAGCCCTGGAATGCACTTGAACATGTATCTAAAGTGAGTAAAGACTGTGCGACTATATGCATGATCTTGAATTTTGGAGAACTACACTAGTCTTTCAAGCCATTGTAATTTTGTATAGGCTTAATATAAACTTGAAGTTTGTTTTTCGGTTATGATCAACTCAAAATGTACTTTACATATATTTAAGAACTTAATCTTTGTGTTTGTCCTGAGTTCATCAAATGCCACCTCCTTTGAAGTTGCAGGTTGTTCCTTGTGCCTATGGTGAGGAGGAAGACAAAGGAAGCAAAGCCATCTCCACCATAGACCTCTAATCAAAGTGTTCCTTATTTATGTACTAACTTCTTTTTCCATTTTATAAAGCACACTCCATTGGGATTTCTGATCTCAGGTTGGGTCCTGCCTAGCCCCAATTCTGCTATCACGGTTTATAAATTTATGAACAAAATCAACACATCTGGTGATTTTGTAAATAATCAGATTTTCAACAGTTTTCAATACTTGAAGTAGTTTTCATGTCCAATTAAATATGGTGCTACACCAGTGACATCTGAAAGAGTGCTTAGTTGCCTTCTTTAGTAGATCTTGGGATTTTGTGGTACAAAGATTTACTGTCAGGTGAGACGGATTAAAAGATTTCGATCATTTATAGTTTCGCATCACCTGAGATTGAGACTGGGGAGAGGGAGAATTCGGATTATTTGCTGTCAACATAATCTGTCCAACATCAGTACCCAGCTGAAGTGAAAGGTAACCTGAAATTCTTTTCGACAGGTACATTGCAGTATTCAAATTCATGCACTCTCAGCACTTCAGGAGGCTATGCAGCTTCTTCAAAAAGTATATATCTATACTACTATAATAAAGGAAGAACTTTGCAACTTTGAGGCGGGTAAACTCGGGAACCACAGCTCCAATCCACACACCCGATACATCATTGTAATCGTCAGGGTGTGCAGGTGGACATAGGCTATATAAATTTAAAAAATATAAGTTATTTTAAAATTTACGATAAAAAAGTAGTCCATTGCAAGTAGCGCCGGCCGCGACCTGCTTGGTGACATCAGGAGCGCGGGGAGGAGCGGCGTGCAGGAACGGAAGAGGAGCGGCGGACATGGCGTGGGAGAGGAGCAGTGACGAACGGCGGAATGGCGGTGAGGACCGGCGGACAGGCGGGAGGAGCGGTAAGCGCGAGGAGCGGCGGAGCGGTGAAATGAGGAGCGCGGGTGAGGAGCGGCGGCTGGGGTAAGGCTCTGGGGCAGGCGGGGGTCAGGGAAGGCGGGGGACTGGGCGGGCAGGGGCCCGAGCTGCTTGACAATGTCAGGGCGGGCAGGGGCTGGGCTGCTGCACAATGTCGGGCGGGTGGGGGTCCGGGAAGCCTGATTGCTCACGGGGGACGGGGCAGGCAGGGGCCCGACCTGCTTGACAATGTCAGGGCGGGCGGGGGGCCGGGCTGCTGCACAATGTGGGGGCGGGCGGGGGTCCGGGAAGCCTGATTGTTCCCGGACAAGGTGGGGACGGGCTGCTAGTTTTATATATAAACTTGTTCTGTCACAGTTATTCTTTTCCTAAGGTATCACACTGTTGTACAGCGCTCTGGCACTAATTTCTTGATCTAGTCCTTGCTTAACAAAAACATAATATTTTGCAGCCTATGGCATATACCACACGCCACTAAAATTCTTCCAATATGGGTCACGTTTCTCTCCAACGATCTCATCCTCCTTTCAGTAGCTCCTTACAGGTTTTGGCATCCTACGCACACTTCTTTCCTTCCACGACATGTTTATACACAGTGACTCATACACAATAAAGGTACAACTCTGGTCATCAGACATGAAATTGAAAGACTTCACAGAAAGGCCACATCATATGCCCACAGAGTAGCATGCTACATGTCTGTTTAGCACCTCATCAGCAGAATGAAGTACTTTACAGTGCAATTATAATATAATATATTACAATACAATAAAATGCGATATAATATAATCTATCATTATATATAACATAATATAACATAATATAATATAATATAATATAATATAATATAATATAATATAATATAATATAATATAATATAATATAATATAATATAATATAATATGATATAATGAAATATAACATATTATAAAAACAATCAATCAAGCAGTACCTGTATAGCACAGCTTATCACCCTCGACTGTATGCAGGCGCTGTGCTGTGTGAATCAGACAAAGAGCCAGGTCTTGAGTACTTTCCTGAAGTGGGACAGTGAGTGTGAAGTGCAGAGGTGGAGAGGAAGGGTGTTCCAGGTCTTGGAGTAGAAGTGGGTGAAGGATCTTTCTCCAGTGAGGCAGTGGCATATGCGTGGGATCTTTACAAGGATGAAGTGAGCAGAGCGAAGGTTCCTGAGAGGTCAGTGGAAATTCAAGCGGTGGTTCATGCAGGCAAGTCTTGGTTGTGGAGGGCTTTGTTGGCAAGGGTCAAAAGCTTGAATTGACATCTCTTCAGGATGATTCTTCAGGTGCTGGGTGATGTGGGTCCTCTCGGGCAGGTCGAGGATCAGTCTGGCTGCTGCGTTCTGGACTTTTCTCATGAGTTAGGTGGTGGTGTCAGCATAGAGTAAGTTGCCATATTCCAGTCAGCTGGTTATGAGAGACTGCAGCTTCATTTTCCTGGTGCTGATGGGGAGCCATTTGAAGTTTTTGCGGAGCATGCAGAAAGTGTGGCATCAGGCTGAGGAGATGGCATAGACCTCACGTTTCATGGAGAGTTTGCTGACCAGGATGCTGCCAAATTTGTGGTTGTTGTCTTTTGGAGTGAGTGTGGGTCCGAGTACTGATGGCCACCAGAAGTCATTCCAGAGAGTGGTGTGTCTGCCGAAGATTAGAACTTCAATTTTGTCTCTGTTTAGCTTCAGGCAATTGTTCTTCATCCAGAATGAGACATGCTTCATATAGTTGTGGAGGTATTGCACTGTTACAACGCAACTTTTACAACGCACTACCATTACATCGCAACTTTTACAACGCAAATACCATTACAATGCATGCCATTACAACGCATGTCATTACATAGCAGATACTATTACAACGCATGCCATTACATCGTAAGTATAGGTAAGTATATAATTTTTATTTAATTTTATTTTACATTATTTTATTAATTTAATTAATATTAAAATTAAAATAAAATATTAATATATTTATTTAAGTAAGTTTGGGGTATTTTTAGGTTTTAGGGCTGGGTTTGGTTTTTGGGGTACAGGGGTATTTTTAGGTTTTAGGGCTGGGTTTGGTTTTTGGGGTACAGGGGTATTTTTAGGTTTTTAAGGCTGGGTTTGGTTTTTGGGGTACAGGGGTATTTTTAGGTTTTAGGGCTGGGATTGGTTTCTGGGGTACAGGGGTATTTTTAGGTTTTAGGGCTGGGTTTGGTTTTTGGGGTACAGGGGTATTTTTAGGTTTTAGGGCTAGGTTTGGTTTTTGGGGTACAGGGGTATTTTTAGGTTTTAGGGCTGGGATTAGTTTTTGGGGTACAGGGGTATTTTTAGGTTTTAGGGCTGGGTTTGGTTTTTGGGGTACAGGGGTATTTTTAGATTTTAGGGCTATGTTTGGTTTTTGGGGTACAGGGGTATTTTTAGGTTTTAGGGCTGGGCTTGGTTTTTGGGGTACAGGGGTATTTTTAGGTTTTAGGGCTGGGATTGGTTTTTGGGGTACAGGGGTATTTTTAGGTTTTAGGGCTGGGTTTGGTTTTTGGGGTACAGGGGTATTTTTAGGTTTTAGGGCTGGGTTTGGTTTTTGGGGTACAAGGGTATTTTTAGGTTTTAGGGCTGGGTTTGGTTTTTGGGGTACAGGGGTATTTTTAGGTTTTAGGGCTAGGTTTGGTTTTTGGGGTACAAGGGAATTACGACTTTAAATAAATTAAATTAATTAAATTAATTTATTTAATTAATTAAATTAATTACAATATTTACAATTATAAAATTAATTGAATTACATTACTTAAATTAAATTAATCACTTTTTTTTTATTTATTTCATTTATTATAATTAAATAATATTATTTACAATTTTTAAATTATTAATTTTCTTTATTTATATTAAATTAAATTATATTAAGTGTTATTTTAAATTTAATTAAATTATATTTATTGTAATAAATTACATTATAATATTTACAATTTATAAATTTATTATATTTCATTAATTATATTATATTAAATATATTAAATTAATTACAATTTTAATATTCATTAAATTACTATAATTAAATTAAATTACATTAATTACTGTTTTACATTTTTTTACATTATATTTATTATTTTAAATTAATTAAACTAACTTTATTACATTTTTAAAAAAAAGATATACTTACCTATACTTACGATGTAATGGCATGCGTTGTAATAGTATCTGCTATGTAATGCCATGCGTTGTAATGGCATGCATTGTAATGGCACCTGCGTTATAAAAATTGCGTTGTAACGGTCTGCGTTGTAAAATAACGCGTTGTAACGTCATAGATCCGGTTGTGGAAGTTGGTCTTCATTGGGTTGGGGTCCGCTGCGAGTGAGAGGAAGAGCTAGGTGTCGTCGGCGTAGGAGATTATGTTGATGTTGTGGGTTCTGATGATGTCGATGAGTGGACTCATGTAGCTGTTGAAGAGGGTCGGACTGAGGGATTAGCCTTGAGGGATGCCACAGATAGTGTGCTTGGGTTGTAAGGTGGAAGGGAGAATGGGTTTTCTGGGTGCACCCCACGAGAAATGAGACCATCGATCTGAGTGTGTAATCTGTGATTCTAATCTGACGTAGTGGATCGATGAGTGTGTAGTGGGAGACAGTGTCGAAGGATGTGGAGAGGTCAAGTAAGAGCACAGTAGCTGATTGTCCTCTGTCGAGTAAGATGTAGATGTCCTCGGTTGCAGCATTGTGATTGGCTCTGAAGCCTGATTGGGTAGGGTTCAGAAAGTTGTTTCTTTCCAGGTGTTTGGTGTGTTAGAGGCTGATGGCCATTAGCAGGACTTTGGCATCAATATACTATAATATGACATAATATAATATAATATATTATAATATAATATAATATAATATAATATAATATAATATAATATAATATAATATAATATAATATAATATAATATAATATAATATAATATAATATAATATAATTTTGATGCAACTGGACCTATACTGTTACGGATTATATTACTGCGAGAATACCAAGTACCGACAAAATATTTTGACCTACCTTTTTTTGTTTTTAATGTGACTTTATTCGGTTGTTTAAAACCATCAAAGTACAAATAACAAAACAGGACCAATCAAATCTACAAACATAAAATACATAAATGTATAATCAATTAGGTTCCCCCATTTTGTTACAAAAAGACAGACATTTAATTTTTAAAAGAGAACAATAAAACAGTTATTACTCTACGTCGAGCCACTCTACTCAAGGTCATTATCTACAATAGGTAAATATGCGCTCCGTCATATACACAACACTTCATGTGGAGAAAAGGACACCCTGAGAATCCATAGCGGGGGGAATAAGAATGCAGCCTACCAACACGTAATGATTAGGCCTGGGAGTTAAATAAATAAAATAAAATTAGCCCATCTTGCACTAGTCCAGTGTCACATATAAAAAAATCATAAAAATAGATATTTAAATAACATGGTTTGAAACAGAGTCCACAGAGAGGTTCAGTGGTAACCTATTCCTGTACCTCATTGCTCCTGTTAAAAAGCTTGCTACCCCAAAACAGACCATAGGAGACACTAGCATTTGCAAGTATGCCAGCGCCGGCCGAACTTGTTCAAAGTTACAGCCTCTAAGTAGAGGAATAATACATTTTCTGCATAGTGAATTATAACATGTACAGAAAAATATTAAGTGAAGGGTGTTCTGGTCCGAGAAGTTATCACAAGAGCAAGGATTTAATGTTCCTTCTTTAAAGTACCCTTTGAGAAACGCTAGGAGCCAGGGAACCATATTATGCCTAAATCTTATTAAAACAAAAATATGGTATGGCTTGTTTATATAGGTTAAGTATGGCTGCAGTTGTCTACCCAGGCTCAGTGTGACAAAACTTCTCACCATGGGTTTTTTCAATTTGTTCTCTTCCCTTATTGACATACATCTATCTAAGAACTGTTGCTTGAGGTCCCTCATAGCTGGTTTACCCAATACTATAGGGCTAAAAAATAAATTGGAGCAGCCAAGGGTTTCCATCTGGACCTTAATGTATCTAATCCATGGAATATTTAACACCTTATCTAAGGAGAGGCAATCTTGGATAATCAATTGATTAAGACTTGGTGTGGGTTGTGCTTAAATTCTCAGCCAACACAATAAGGGGGCAACCACAATCTGGTCAGAAATAAAACTTGCTCCTACCTCCTCATGCATGTTAAAAATCGGCATGGAAGCCGGGGTTTGTTTTGAGACTCTTTTGGGAGGCCTTCCCAGAGCTGGTTCACTGGAACTGGGATGCAGAAGTGCAAAGGGTGCATAGGTTCCCCTTAATGCTTAAGAAAAAGCCGGGTCAGGAAGACAAACCCAGAGCCATGTTAATATTTTTTGGCATTTTCTTTTACATCAAGCTATTTTGAGAAAGCCAGGCCTGACGCAAAAAGAACAGCAGCAGGACACTCCTTTTTCATCCGCCCTGACTTCTGTCACTCCACGGTAGAGAGGAGATGGAGACTTCGCTCTCTGATCTCTCCCTTCCAGCAGCAGGGGTGCAAAAGTTTTTTGATGAATCGGCTAGGTTTAAAGTGATTTGTAAAGGCATGACTAGAGTGTTTACCTCCGAAATCCAAGCACAGGAATACCTGAATGAGCTTAAGAGCAGGGAAACTAGGAAATGAGGGTTAAATTGATAGACAGACAGTATCATATAATGGTTTGGTGTGGGGTCAGGGCCGGGAGCGGCTAGGGGTGCAACCACATGCAGGAGGCATCACAAGGGTCTCAGGACCTTTTTTGCTACTTTGAAGGGAGGGGGAGGGATTGGTAGGGGAGGGAGGGGGGCGGAACAATGGGAGAAGCGGTATGTTACAGTAGACAGGCGTGCACAATGTTGTATTATATGTTGTCAGACCGCATTTTTCTGATATCACTTTCCCCTAGATGCATCAACGTTGTCATTTGCGATTCCTTAATTGCGAAAAATAAGGAATCGCAATTAAGGATTCGCAAATGGCAATGCATCATTAAATTCGCTATTTTATTGAAATTCGGTAAAAATCGCAATTTTTACCGAATTCCAATAAAATTGCGAGTTCCAAATAGCGAATCCGATATTCCCATTCATTCCTATGGGCTGAAATGCCCATAGGAATGAATGGGAATTGCGAATTCGCAATTTCATTTCGGAATGCATCAAAGCCTTTCAAGGGTGGAGAGGGGGGTCCAAAGGACCCCCCCTGCACTCATGAAATGCACTTTTACATGTGACTTACATACACACATGTCCTAAGGACATGTGTGCCTGTAACGTACACGTTTAAAAAATGCATTTTCATGCGTTTTTAAACATTTTTGCAAATTACCACGAAGTTCAACTTCGTGGTAATTTGCATTTGCAATTTTGGAAATCGCAAATGTTTTGGGGATGATGCATTGCTGTTAAGGAATCGCAAATGTGCGATTCCTTAACAGCAATCGCATTTTTTTGGAACTCGCAAAAAAAGCGATTTCCAAAAAATGCTTGATGCATTCCAGTAACCAATTTAGGAAGTGCAAAAGGCCGATTTATGCGAATCGCACCGTTTGCACTTCCTAAAAAGGTTGATGCATCTGGGCATTCATGTCGTAAATGGGGAGAAAAATTAGAATTGCCTCAGTTAATATTTGCGGCTTAAACAACCTCCAAAAAAGGAGGCAGGTTAGTACTGATGTGCAAGCTTTTAGAGCTGATGTCCTATGCCTCCAGGAAACTCACTTCGAGGGAAGCAGGAAAAGACTTCTGGAACTGTCAGGGCATTATATTGTAGCAAATACATCACAAGAAACTTGCACAAAGGGGGTGGCTATCTTTGCACGGAATGGGACAAGGAGCTTCCTTAGCTTCCCTCGATGGCAGGCTGACAGCTTGGGCAGGTGGGTGATCGTACAAGGGTGTATAGAAAATAAAATATTTACCCTATTTTCAGTACACGGTTCAGTATTGGATGACCCATCTCGGCTGGATTGGCTTAGTACGGAATTAGTAGGCTTGACTTTACCTTTGATTTTTTGTGGAGACCTAAATATTAATTTGAATTGCCAAGTTGCCTCTAGGAAGATCCCCTATCAGGGCAGAAAGCCCAAACTGTTTAACTCATTATCCCAGCTGCAGGCACTACACAGGTTAGAAGATGAATGGACCTTGAATAGGGGGGCAGATCTAGGATACACATACTTCTCCGCTCCTCACAAGGTTTTTGCTAGGTTGGATTATTTTCTAGTTTCACAAGAATTAGCCTCAAAAAGCACAATTGACCTATTCCCAAAGGTTATGTCAGATCATAACCCCTTGGTGATCGAGTTAGATATCGAGCTTCCTCTTAGGCAGACACAGTGGTCTTTCAACAGGGCTTATCTAAGCGATACAGAATATATCCGGCAGTTGGGCGAGTGGATTCCCAGGTTTATTGAAGATAACTACGAAAGTACCAACCTAAGCAATGTGTGGGGCAAGCTGAAAGCAGGGGTAAGGGGAGAAACAAACAGGTTTGTGTGGGAATCGCAGAGGGGAGAGAAAAACCTGTTACAAGTTCTATATCAAGATCTAGGAGCAGCAGAGGCTCAGCTGATAGAGGCGCTTTCTGCTGGAACAGACTCAGAGGCTATGCAGATAAAAATTACCGCTGAAAGATCTGCAATCACACAAATCGCAGTTAAAAAGGCAGCTGGTAAATATCTGGCATGGAAAACACGGGCTTACGAAAGTAGTGAAAGAATTGGGCACCTACTTGCCACACGCACTAGGGAGAAAACAGTGCACGCCAGGATAAGAGAGATCAGGGATCTGGACGTAGAGTTGGTGACCAGGACAAAGGCAATTATCACGGCTTTTCAGAAATTTTACCAAAATCTGTACACCGAAGATACAATGGGTGGGAGCTAGGAAATTCAGGATTATTTATCAGGGGTTTATCAGGGGTGGTTTTGGGTCAACTCTAGGTAGAAGAAAGGATTCGTCTAGAGGGGCCAATCACCTAGGAAGAACTGTCAATCGCAATAGATCAGGCCCCAATAGGCAAAGCCACAGGCCCAGACTTAATCCCAGGTGAATTTTATAAAAAATGTAAAAAACACATTATGGAATCAATGTTGGAAGTCTTCCAAAGGGCACAACAGGACCAGATCATGCCAGACTCGTGGAAAGGGGCAAATATCATAGTATTCCAGAAAAAAGGCAAGCCAACTGCGGAACTTGGATCCTACAGGCCAATAACCCTGCTGAATAGTGATTTAAAGATATACTCCATAATTCTGGCAAATAGGCTTTCAGCAGTTATAGAAAAACTAGTCTCTCCGTTCCAGCACAGATTTGTACAGATCACATAAGAAGGATAATTCGCTGTTTGATCTTGCTAGAGTGTCAGGGGACCCTATGGCGGCCATACTTCTGGATGCTGAGAAGGCCTTCGATAGGGTCTAATGGCCCTTTCTGTGGGCCACCATGGAAAAACAGGGACTGGGTAGAAACTATATTAATGCAATAAGCTGCATGTATCAAAACCCTGAGGCCAGGATTAATGTGATGGACGCCTTATCGGAACCAATTAAAATCACACGCGGCTCTCGTCAAGGGTGTCCTTGTTCTCCACTATTATTTGCATTATATATAGACCCTTTTATTAGGATAATAGTGGAGAACAACGACATCTGGACAGTTCAAACCTTGGGGGGAGAATTAAAGATCTTAGCATACGCAGACGATCTTGCTATAACAACATCTAATCCTGCGGACGCAGTTAGGGAGGTAGAAAAAGAGGCTGAAAAATTCGGGGAAGTCTCAGGTTACTTTCTGAACAGGGGGAAAACCATGATCATTAAAAATTCCCGGGAAGACTTGGTTGATAGTAGGGTCACAGAGAAGGCTAGATATCTAGAGGTTGAAATCACAGCAAATGTGGACGATGTAGTGCAATGTAACCTGGCGCCCTTGCTGCTCAAGACCAAATCATACTACAATAGAATGAACAACCTTCACCTGACACTACTGCTGTTTTTGATCAGAATTTTATATTTTTTTAGATCCATCCCACTGGAAGTAAACAAAACTTGGCTCTCTTCCTCTAACCAAGCCATCTCTAAGTTTTTATGGGCTGGGAAGCACCCACGGAGAGCTTTGAAGTATATGACTCTATTCAAGGACCAGGGCGGGTGGTCTGTCCCAGATATTCAGATTTTTTATTGGGCTTTAAATTTTCAACAGATGTCCGAGCTGTTGGGTAAAGGATATTCTAATACCCAAGACGGATCTTACCCCTCCATATACAAATTATTGCTTGGGGAAGAGACCCACAGGAGTTTGGTGCGGCACATCGATTTCTCCTACTTCAAAAGAGTAAAATTCAAGGTTTTGCTGGCTGCTTTTAAAATATGGACCTCAATCAGGAAAAAAATTGAAATTAAATAGGATATATAGGTATACGCTTTTACAAAGCAACCAACTTTTACCAGAAATTTTTCACGATGGCTATATGGAATCGTGGAGGGAGAAAGGGATAAGACACATTGGGGACTTAATAAGGGATAACACAATTCTATCATTTGCTTTAATTAAAGAAAAATTTGGTGTGGAAATAAAAACTTTTTAAAATATTTACAAATCAGGGACTTCTTTTTTATAAAGATGATCCAGGGCCATAAAATCCCACTAATGGAGGCAGCCCTAGGAACTCAAGGGGCATCGATTTCTAAGCTGTACACACTACTTAATGATATAATGGAGTATGATCTCGCCAAGCACAAGGACCGGTGGCAAGAAAAGGTCCAAGCTGACCCGGGGGTCTGCGGGGACTCTTTAATGTTAAGCTCTACTGCAGCTATCTCAGCAAATATTCAGGTTCAATGCTATAAAACGTGGCTAAACTTGTATATTACTCCGGAGCAGATTTTTAAGTGGGTAGGTACCTTAGGTATTTATTGCTCCCGCTGTGGAGAGCTTGCCGCCGATAGTGTGCATATATTTGCTACATGCCCCTGCATAATGAGTTTAATTTGGAAAAATGGGCTATCATGTTAAACAAATATTGGATAGTGATATTGAGCTGTCACCACAAGTTATCCTGCTGAGCGTAAGCAACCAGGGCCTGCCAACACCCAAGAAGACACTGCTTTTTATTATGATGGCGGTGTTTAGGCTTACCATAGCGACAGTGTTGCTTGATAAAGAGCCCCCTTCAGTTCACTTCTGGCTGGGAAAACTGCTAGCTACATATCGCTGAGAGAAAGAAATATACAAACGTAGAGGCTTAAGAGCTAGAAAAAAAGGGGCTGATATTTGGGCTTCAATTAGCTCATGGATTAATGAATCTATGTTTTAAGCTTGCGGGCTGGTTAAATGGTCCTATATGTTAGGAAGAACTGGTAAGAACCAGAATCGGTTAGACTAAAAGGTATTAGTTAAAGGATAGTTCTGGTTATAAACTAAATTTAATTACATTTTTCTTGAATTGTGGTCTCCTTTGGTTCCGGGAAGTGGGCGGGCTGGGGGGGTTGAAAAGGAAAAAAGTAGATATATATATTTTGTGTTTGATCATATGGCATGTATTTGTTTTCAAATTATGTGTATTCTGTAATGATTTATTTGAAATGGCTGATCAAAATAAAAAATAAAAAAAAGGGAGCCAGGGCCAACAGCAATCTACGCAAAAAAGTGTTCTCAGCCCCCTGAATTTCTCTGGGATCTGGGTAGCCCAGATATCGCTCCCATATGTCGCCATAGGGAGACACTTGGCATTATAGATCTTCATCAGCGCGGGGAGTGGTTTTGATCCCATTCTTTTTGCAAAGTCTAAAATGGCCCCCGAAGTTCTGGCTAATACATTCTTTTTGTGTGTACACTGCGTACACCATGAGCGCCGGTCATCAAAAAGGACCCCTAAGTCAGGAAATGCTGGGACTTTTACTAATTCTAGATCCTTGCAATAGAATTTGACCTTCATTGCCTCCTTGAACCTATGGACATAGCATGTGACTTTTTAAAAATAGTGATTAAGTCCAAGGACTCCATAAAATCTATACAATTATTTAAAAGTGTTTGCAGCCCTATTGCAGTCCTTGCCACCAACACCGCATCATCGGCATAGAGAAGTGCGGGAATCATTTTGGTGCCAGCTCTAGGGATATCTTTACAGCAAGAAATCAGGGAACCCCCTAACTTGGTAATATAGAGTGTGAAGAGCAAGGGGGCCAAAATGCACCCCTGCCAGACCCCATTTTTAAATGTCCAAGATTCAGTTAGGCTACCATCTTCATTAAAGCGCACTGCCGCTGTTATGTTTTCATGGATTACCGCCAGTAAAGAAATCAGGTCAGCATCTAATCTCAGGTCTTGTAGGGTCGCCCAGAGTTTTGATCTGTTAACAAAGTCGAAAGACGAGGTTAGGTACATAAAGGCCAGATGGAGATCCCCGTGCTTAACAACTGTATACTTCCCTATCACCAAATGGGAAATAAGGCATTGGCCCAGCGTGCCTTTACCTTGCTAAATCCGTGTTGGAGGTCGGAAACTATACTTGTTTGATCAAGCCACTCTGTTAGGCGTGCGAGGACAAATTTCACCATAATTTAGGCTGCGGTTTCACGGAGCAAAATGGGCCTATAACAGGCCTGATGGTCTCTTGTTCCCTACTTGAAGATTGGTATAATAACCGCCTTGGTCCATGACGGTGGAAAACCAGACAGGGTGGCTGCGTTAAAAACTTGAGTTAAAATCTTGGCCCATAACTAAGGATCTGCTTTATAAAGATCAGCCGGTACTCCGTCGGGACCTGGGGCTTCCCCCCTAAAGTTGATGTAATCGCCTTAATAACTTCCTCCATAGTAAAGACTAAGGGATGTGATACACAATCACTACCTACTGTCCCTGCGGGGGTTCCAGTGATCAGGTCACTATACACTTTCCCAAAGTGTTGCACACACCTCTCAGCAGGAACTAAACAGCCTTTACTGGAGTTTGGTGATTCGTCAAACATTGGGCTGTTAACAACAGAATCTAGTACTATTGGCCAGAACACTGGCCTGACTAAGCTCCTCCCACGCCATCTCCTTAATTGCCTTTTCCGCCTTTCCACTGCAAGTTTGTATGCCCTCCTTGCATTCTTAACCCGTAAGACCTACCCTAGGTTTTTGCTTGAGTTCCTGCATGAGTTCCTTATGGGTACTCATACAGGTTTGATCAAACCATTTTTTACATTTTGGAGGCCTTGGTCTGCGAGATACAGTTAAGTTTGAAGCAACCTGCTTTGGGATTTGGTCAAAGGCATCAAGGACTGATAGTGGATGGGTGTCCTCAGCTGAGCAAATCCCAAACTCCTGTGCACAATTAGTGATTAGATTATCAATAAAGCTGTCAGGGGTGATCGTTTCCCACCTTATTCTGTACGCTTGTTCTATAGGGACAACATTAGCATTAGTGAGGTGGGTCATGGACCTTCCTTTGTTTACAGCACAAATATTAAAATCCAGTGTCAATGAGTTGTGATCACTAAAATAATTATTTGTTGCACTTAATGTGCCTAGTGACGACAACAATGAAGAGGAGACCAAAATATAATCAATTGTACTTTGCCGGCCATGACCAACATATGTAGGTACAGGAGGTATCCTATCCGACTGTACAGGGCAGATTAGGTTACGGGTTGATAAAAAATGTTCTAAAAGGGTGCTGGAAGAGGTGTGTTCGAAATGAGTCAACCCCTGGGTGCAAACGTGAATATTAAAATCTCAGAGGACCAATATGTTGGAGTGAGTTTCAGTGCTGGCAGCATAATTGTCCAAAAAGGCAGTAAGAGCTCTCAGGTGCTCTTAGGTGCTCTAGTTAATCACTTCTAGTGAACGAGTTATAAAAATTTACCACTAGAAGAGTTGCAGATTATTCCCTGTCAGTTCTACAGCCAAAAGTTTGGGGGAACGTGATTCAATTAACTTTGGGTACCCTAAAGTCTTTGTATCTGGATAGCCAATCTATTGTTTTTTTTCGCAGTTGGGTCCAAGATTCAGTTTGGTCTGGTCTGAGCGGGGGAACACCAGCCAGAACCAAGACATAAGGATAAGCGGCCAGGGGCAGATCTGAGACATCCCCAGAGGATCTAATGGTCACAGCATTCAGCACAATGGGACCATCTCTATTGTAATTACTGGGTTTCACTGTGGACTTGGCCTGGTGAATAGATACTGGTCTCAAGAGACCCACAGGCTTGGGAAGGATCTGTTCGGCTGGGCAAGAGGGATTCACCATGCCACCTACCCTCTGACCTCCCTTGCTCAACTGTGCAATGTACCCCCCGAACCAGATGTCAAGCATAATGGTCGGTACGTAACAGGGAACGCGTTACTGATAAGCTCCTTTCCTACCCCATGACCCTCTTCCCTGTTGTAATCCTATATCAAGCCAATAGCCTCTGGCAGCAGCAGGGCCGCGGGTGCTTTGACTCCCCCTCGCATTGCACAGTGACACCCACATGCCTAGGATTAACTGGGACATTGCTTGATTTTAGAAGATATGACAATTTTTCTTCAATCGCCCCTAGTTTACTTAAAAAAGGCGCTAGGAGAACAGAAATTAGAGTCTCCAAGCCTTTCCAGTGATCGGGGTCACCTCCGTGATCCACCATAGTGTGGGGGTCAGGGTTTAGAATAAGAGGAGTGCCATCATTGGGTTTCGGGGAGTGACTCTCACGTGTCCCTAAAACTTGGTTTTTAAGCTTAGCTCTGGCCTTATTCCTCATTGCCACCCTCCCCTTGTACATTTTGCAGGTGCTTCTCCGCTCCCTCCCTCACCATTAGCTCTCAGCCTGGATTTGGAGGACCATGCCACACTTTCACTTCCCCTAACAACTCTTTTTGGTCTGGTAGCAGGGTCACATTGGGCTAGATGAGGCGTGGTTGAAGTATAAACTTGGGATGGGACAGGGGATGCGGGCAAGTCTAATTTCTCCTCAAATGAGGTAGGCAGCGAATCCTTAGGTAAGCTCAGCCTTGGGCTTTGGTTAAGTTCCGCAATTCCTAAATGGTCCGCCTCCAGAGGCCCTGATTTAGAAGTTAGGCCATCAAATGGTCCCACAGCTGGACTGGTAACTAGTGCATCCAAACTCAGGCAGTCCATGGCTTGCGGTACACCCGCAGGAGATTTGGCCGGAGTTATAGCCCCCAAGGATGATCTTTATTGCCCCAGAATACGTCCCCAAAGAGAGCCTTTTTTCTGTGATCTGTATTTCGTGCATTAAAACTGATTCCAACCTTGATAAAAACGCATCCAGTGTCCCCACTACCCCCACCCACAAACCTGTAGCCTTACGTTGAGTAGTCGTAACCAATGTCTCAGTATATAACACCACCTTCTGGCCCTAGCAGATAAGTCAGGAAAAAAAAATAACAAAAATATAACCTTGAAATTTGGTCAGAGTCCAGGGCTCAAACAGTGTTGCATAGCGAAGGGGGGTGGCCCAGCCCTACCTCCTCCTGGCTCAGACGGGCCCGCACTTGGTCCGGGCTTCGTCCGGGCTGCGTCCCATGCCACGGTGGGAGAGGCTGCGCTATAAGCGCATTGGCCATGCCTCCCGCTTACTCGAGGCAGCTGGTGCAGGTAGCAGTGCACTCTGGGGTTTGATGTCCCCTCAGAGTGTGCAGGTCAATGTGTGGTGCGTGGCACTGCCCCTGGGACCCTCATCCCTTCCTTTGGTGCGTGGCGCTGCCCCAGCGGGTGCTGACTTAGTTGGGCGGCAGGTAAGTACAAAGCACACAAAAAACAATTGACTTACCTACATTTACAGAAAACCCAGCACAATAGCACATTAATGTTGAGGAGTGAGAGTTCCAAGGTAAGTGGGATTGGTACGTAGATATTATGTACAGATATTCATGGAACCCACTGATTTGTGCTCAATTTTAGGACAATAACCCACTACACTCATCATTTAGTAACTTTTGCTCTGTGTTATAAACCTTACAATGCACTTGATGGAATCAGACGGGGACCTGCTATACACCTGTTGTTAACAAAACAATGGTTGTATAAAATAAATGTTCTAGAAGTTTATTTTAATGTTTTAGTTGAACTTCTTGTGATAACGATCCAAAACGTCAATGTCTGTGGTCTGGAAAAAAGCCTAATGAATTTGGGGCTTGATTTAGAGTTTGGCAGAGATGGTACTCCATTGTTGTGGTAAGTAAAAGTAAAACCGTAGGAGTTTGTTTTTGAAAAGAAAAAAATATTGAAAGTGTTAGGACTTGAGTTTCTAGTTAGGGAGGCATGCACCCTGTCCAAGCAGGAACCACAATCCTAGTCAGGGGAATTGAGATACACACCCTAAATTAACCTGTGCTCAGCCTCTGGTAGCTTGTCACAGAGCAGTCAGGATTAACTTAAGAGGCAATATGTAAAGTATTTGTATAACACTTCCAACAATAACACTGTGAAAATACCACAAAAAGACTCCAAGTTAAAACTAGAACACAATTTTATGAACAAAACAAGACCAAAATGCCAAAAATCCAATTAATAGAATCGGAGTTATGCAGTTTTAAAGAATATCTTGGAATACATTGCTTAAAAGTATAAAGTGCCAGCGATATACGGAACCCTCGTAGATGCATTGGCATGAGGGATATGCGCTGGTTTCAACTAGTGTCATGGCAAGGATGCTTGAGTTCTGGTGGCTGCAGCACTTTGGGTCCACTTCCAAGGGTCCAGGACTGGATTGGCAAGACTTACAGATGACAGAGTCCAGGTGTTAATGGGGAGTAGAGTGAAGGAATTGATGCCCCTGAGACTTCCAAGAGGAGGCAAGCAGAAAAGGCCTTGGAGCAACACTGGGTTCAA
Source organism: Lissotriton vulgaris (assembly GCF_964263255.1). Lineage (NCBI taxonomy): Eukaryota > Metazoa > Chordata > Amphibia > Caudata > Salamandridae > Lissotriton > Lissotriton vulgaris. Next base: position 927,160,549 of record NC_141699.1, read on the forward strand.
GTGAGGAAGGTCCACTGCTTCACACCCAGGCAAGGAGGGCAGTAGGGAGCAGGCAGGTCAGTACAGCAGACAAGCAGTTCTTTCAGAACAGCAGTCCAGCAGAGTGGCAGTACTTTAGGACCACAATAGTCTGTCTTTCTTGAAGAATCTTCACAGATCCAGAAGTGTACTGAAGTGATAGAGTCGAAGGTCCAGGATTTATACCCAGTTGTGCCTTTGAAGTGGGTCTAACTTCAAAGAAGGGTCTTTTAAAGTGCACAGAGGTCCTTTCATCCTCTGGCTCCACACTCACTACAGAGGGCGAAGGAGTCCTTTGTGTGGGAAAAGGACGCAGTCTATTTAGGTGTAAGTGCTAGCTCCTCCCACCCATCCTGCCCAGAATGACCCATCAGGATGTGAATGTCCCATCAGTCACACCTCTCTTTGTATAAGCTGTCTAGAGGGAATGCACAAAGCTCAGCTGTCACCCACCGTCAGGACTACAATGTAGTTGATGCTCCTCAGGATGAGTGTGATCCTCAAAAGTGTCCACCTCTTGACATTCTCAATTCCAAATACCGTTAAGGCACAAAAGGTTGACGTGATCGAGTGAGAGAAAGGGTTGTGAGGGTGGAAACAGTGGGGAAGGAGAACTGTAGACAAAATCATACCTAATTAGTCTTAGTATAGAAATGCATATTAAAGCATTTAGGATTAAACAGGTTACTAATAGGGCACATATGTATCTACCTATGAGTTGTCCTGTATTCCCACTCATACACTGACTATTGAATTAGGCCCGGATACTTTCCCCTAGTGGAACATTGTAAAATAAGAGGAATCTTTATTCCTTAACATCAGACCGCCATAGCAAGTTGTTCAGTAATGGTCAGCACATACAGAAACATCATACATACCACAGACTATAGACGTTCTAGCCAACGTTCACACTGTTCTTAAAAAGCAATTATCTTCTTCAAATATCTCTGGACTCAAAGAGCTGAGATGGCTGGCTCCTGATTGCGGGGTAGGAAGATTATTTTTGGTTACCTCACCAAAGACACTGTAGGATTCATTAGTCAAAGGGGGATTCACAAAAGAGGAAGTTCATGCTCTAAATATAGTCTCTTCAATTTCAATAAGCTTCTGGGGGTTTAATTCTTTATATCACAATGAATTTAGGATACATGGAAGTGTTTATTCAAGCTCTCAGAGCATCTCCTCAAGTGCACAATGTTCCTAATACTGCAAACAAGGCATACTTATGGCAAATGCACTCTCAACGTGTCTCCTCGAGTGGTCGATGATTCAAATACTGCAAACAAGACATTCGTATGAAAACTGTAATTTGTAGGCAAGAATCCTCTTAACTGAAGGCTCGGCCAGGTTACTTTACAGTGCTGTAGTTGATCCGGAGTTCGAGTGTGACCGGAGTACAGCAGGACTGGAGACAGCTGCAGATGCACTTTGTCTCTTTGCAAGTTCCAGAATTACGTGCACCGGCAGACAGGTGGGGCTCATCAATATATGTTGGCCCCTCCCAAGATGGCTGTATCCAAGAACCATGGGACATATAGTCCCTGGAGCCTTCTACAATGAAAGAACAGTAAAAGCACTGAGAAAAGGCAACCGTCAACCAATGAAGACATTACCTCCCTGCATATCATCTCAGCAACCTATCAGATCTCTTGATGGCACTCAAGAGCACCAACTTGCAGAACTCAACAGCCAGCAGCAAGCAACTTGACTTCATCTGGGATTGCCAGCAATGTAGCGTTCAGTGGTATTGTGCCAACCAAACAACCAAGGGAGCAGCACCAAGTGGTATGGTGCTCAGTGTCGCTACTTCCTGACACTCACCACAGATGTGCATTGGAGACAAGCAGTAGGCATACAGGGCTTAAGAACAGAAAATGCAAATTTTATAAAAGTTAGAAGCAAATTGTTTTAAAAGCACCAAGTAAAATTAATTCATAACCTTGGTCTGTGTTTATTTCACATCAAATTCAACCATTATTTGCAACTTCCTTTGTTACAATTGAGTATGTCCTACGGGAGAGTGTCCTCCAGTGCTTAATTTGTAATTTGCTAAATAGGCTACACCCACTTCCCTAGGCTCCACCCACTTCCACCAGTGGCTCCACCCACTTACTCTAGTTGCTCCAACTGCTTCCTCAATTGGCACTGCTGACTACTTGTGAGGTAATTTTCTTCTCTGGATTATGGCCCGGGAGGCCCAGTCTACTCATTGCAACTTTACTCTCCTGGTGACATTTGAAAGTGGGGAGGTGAAAATCAATCATCGTACTGCACTGTGGTGAGCGAGCGTGCCTGAACAATCTTCGGGGGGATTCGGGGGGGTTCTCACCCCGAGATAATTTTGAAAAAGTAGTGGGCCAATGGTGCATTTTATAAGCAAATGTTCATGCTTTATTGCTTGGAGACCAGGGGTATCATGTGGAGTCCATACTATGGGATCAGTGCCTGCTGTGCTCAATTTGTGCAAGTGGTATATAACAGCAATAACTACATAACTACCAAATGCGATTCCAAATACTGACTCGCAAGTGCTTTGAATACTAGTGTCAAGAGGCAATGTGAGTGCTAAATAAAAACAATAATACGTGAATGACTACCAGTGGCAATTACAATGAATTTTAAATTCTGTCAGTATTTGGTGACCTCAGCCACCTGTGATGCAAGGCCTATTCTGCAGACATATGTCAATGATCTAGAGTGCATGTGGAAATATCAAAAGACAGCCCATTGGGGGCAGTAAACAATCAGTGAAAGAAAACACACGTTCCTGATGAAAATGACGCTGCCAATTTTGGAACACAGTGATGCTTTCCCTTACTACTACCTATACCCAATTTATGTTAAGGGGAAGACACTATCTAGATTCTGCATTTTCTCTGCCAATCACATTGAAAATGATCTCATAATCTGAGCACCGTAGACTTCCTCGTTCTGAAGATTACCCGTAAGAGTACACTAGCGACCAGAATATTTATCTGTGTAAAACACCAGCATCATCAAACACATAGTGATTTACAGACAGTTATGCAAACACATACACATGACACATCATTTGTAATCTGGTTTAGTAAAGGCATCTCATAGTTCTGTTGACATTTACACACGGTTTAGTGATCGCTTTTGTTGAGTGCAGGGAGAGGTCATGAAATGCTAGAAGCGGACATTAATGGGTTAAATTAGTTGGGTGTTGTGGAGTAACGTGCACCATAGGCGCAGTACTCCTTAAAGCCATTATCTTTATTAAAGTACTGCCTGTCCATAATAATATGTACCTTAGATAACCAGGTCAGTACGAAGTCCAGTGCAATAACTATCATTAGCAACTGGAATTGAGCACCAACAAAAGCTCATCTTCAAACACATAATGGTCATTTGGACTAAAGCGTGTGTTTTGACTCATATAGCAGCTTGTACATTCGGACTTAATGCACCACAGGAAGCACAACGCACACAAGAATGTACATCCGGTCCAAAGTCCAAATAACAGAGACAAATTTACATTGTTATCATAGCAGCGCGTTCACATAAGTCAACACAATATGTAATAAGTGAACAGACCACAAAAGACAACTTTCATTCTGCAAGGAGGCATATCAGACATGCAAAGTACTAAACCGATGTGAAAGCAGCACAAGTCAAGAGCGATAACTGTGGGAAGTATTACATAACCCTGCCTGTGAATTCACTGGCAATTACAGTCTGCCCTGGGCACCTCTGCGTAGCCACTGCAGGTGCCGGAGAGGGAGTGTGATGGAGGGGACGGGGGCCAGGGCGAGGGTGTACTCTTGGAAGGGACAAAAAAGAAAGGCTGTGGGGCAGAGCTTGGTGGGCAGAAAGAAAGGGGATTAATCAGAGAGATGAAGCTAGTGGTGAAAGCGGGTCATACGGCGCATTACAGAAGAGACTTGAGACTTTAGCCCGGAACTCCACACAGTGCTGTGGGACGGAGGAGGGTGGGGAAGTAAAGGGGTCCTGTGTCATAGTTGGAAACCAAGAGCTGTGGAGAGGAGCAGAGAGTGTCTGTCAAGCGCCTGCAATGCAATGTTAGTGTCTGTAAATGTAGGGAAGGGCCTGGTCACACAGGCTAGGAGTTCATGCCATATATACCATGGGCTAACAGACAGCGGACACAGGCTGGGAGTTTATGTGATATCTGCTATGGGTTAGAAGGGACAGCGTAGACGAGCTGAGTGTGTGTCCTGGGCCTGCAGTTGTGAGCATGTTGAGTGTGAGAAGGTTTAGCTGTTGTAGGGCAGTGGTGTGCTGAGTGAAGAGCACTCCAAAGTTGTGATAATATTGGATGCCCGAAAATGCTTTTGCTGTAAAAGCTCTTCTGGTCAGAGAGCATTGGGTGTGACAGCTTTGGGTGTGAGAGAGAAGCAACATGTATGTACTGCTCTACCACCAAGATTGTCTTCACCACCACTGCGAGAGCATGCTGGCTGTGAGAGTGTAGGTTTAAGTGAATACTAGTGAGTGTGCTGGGAAGTTCGACAGCTTGCCCCGTCCCCAAAACACACAGTCACACAATTACAACCAGCCTGCTTAGGCAGGGGGATGAAAAACAGTATTAACTGCGAAGAGCGCCTCATTTTTCCAGCCAAAATTTGGGTAGGCCCAAAAATTGATGTGTGCAGAGGACAGTTGAATTGAATTGAAATTTGATTTGTAGAGCGCATGGCTGCCCGAAAGCGTCCCAGCGCTTGCTTAGGGAACCCATCCTGGTATTCCCCTGCGAGATAACCCATTACTGGGCATCCCCAAGGTGAAAGCCAGGCATCTCACTGCGAGGGGCCATTGTGGAGATTAAGCAAGCTATTGCCCAGAGATACAGAGTGGGACTCCATGATTGGAATAGGCACCGAGGCGAGAATTGTTAGGTCCGGGGAAATTTGAGCCCAAGACCTGCCGAGGCAGGGAATTGAACCCTGGTCCAGGCCAGACCTCTGCATCAGGGTCTGCCGCTCCAACCACTTGAGCCACACTTCTCACAGTGAGAGGTGGATATATACTAGGTTCCAATGAGTACTTTAGCATCACCAGTGGCTGTGCCTGCTGCTACAACCACCTGGGAGCAGGGGTTGAAAAGCATCCTAG